>NC_064924.1:296487125-297117482 GCF_023897955.1 Schistocerca gregaria | reverse complement strand
TACTTCTGTAGCACCACATTTCGAAAGCTTCTATTCTCTTCTTGTCCAAACTAGTTATCGTCCATGTTTCACGTCAATACATGGCTGCGCTCTATACAAATACTTTCAGAAACGACTTCCTGACACTTAAATCTATACTAGATGTTGAGAAATTTCTCTTCTTCAAAAACGCTTTTCTTGCCATTGCCAATCTACATTTTATGTCCTCTCTACTTCGACCAATATCAGTTATTTTGCTCCCCAAATAGCAAAACTCCTTTACTACCTTAAGTGTCTCATTTCCTAATCTAATTCCCTCGGCATCATCCGACTTAATTATACTACAT
Organism: Schistocerca gregaria; assembly: GCF_023897955.1. Classification (NCBI taxonomy): domain Eukaryota; kingdom Metazoa; phylum Arthropoda; class Insecta; order Orthoptera; family Acrididae; genus Schistocerca; species Schistocerca gregaria. The sequence continues at coordinate 297,117,156 of NC_064924.1, read as the reverse complement.
TCCATTATCCTCATTTTCCTTTTGTTGATGTTAATCTTATACCTCCTTTCATGACACTGTTCATTCCGTTCAACTGCTCTTCCAAGGCCTTTGCTGTCTCTAACAGAAATACAATCCCATCGGTGAACCTCAAAGTTTTTATTTCTTCTCCATGGATTTTAATACCTACTCAGAATTTTTCTTTTGTTTCCTTCACTGCTTGCTCAATATACTGATTGAATAACATCGGGGAGAGGCTACAACCCTGTCTCACTCCCTTTCCAACCGCTGCTTCCCTTTCATGTCCCTCGACTCTTATAACTGCCATCTGGTTTCTGTAAAATTTGTAAATAGCATTTCGCTCCTTTTATTTTAACCCTGCCACCTTCAGAATTTGAAAGAGAGTATTCCGGTCAAAATTGTCCAAAGCTTTCTCTAAGTCTACAAATGCTAGAAACGTATGTTTGCCTTTCCTTAATCTAGCTTCTAAGATAAATCGTAGGGACAGTATTGCCTCACGTGTTCCAATATTTCTACGGAATTCCAAACTGATCTTCCCGGATTTCAGCTTCTACCAGTTTTTCCATTCCTCTATGGAGAATACGCGTTAGTATTTTGCATAGTTCGGTAATTTTCGCATCTCTCAGTACCCGCTTTCTTTGGGATCGGAATTATTATATTCTTCTTGAAGTCTGATGGTATTTCGCCTGTCTCTTACATCTTGCTCATCAGATGGTAGAGTTTTGTCAGGACTGGCTCTCCCAAGGCCGTCAGTAGTTCTAATGAAATGTTGTCTATTCCCGGGGCCTTGTTTCGACTCAGATCTTTCAGTGCTCTGTCAAACTCTTCTCGCAGTTTCGTATCTCCCATTACATCTTCATGAACAACCTCTACCATTTCCATAATATTGTTCTCAAGTATATCGCCCTTGTATAGACAATCTATATACTCCTTCCACCTTTCTGCTTTCCCTTCTTTGCTTAGAACTGGGTTTCCATCTGAGCTCTTGATATTCATACTAGTGGTTCTCTTTTCTACAAAGGTCTCTTTAATTTTCCTGTAGGTTGTATCTATCTTACCCCTACTGAGATAAGCTTCTACAAACTTACATTTGTCTTCTAGCCATCCCTGCTTAGCTATGGTGCACTTCCTGTCGATCTCAATTTTGAGATGTTTGTATTCCTTTTTGCCTGCTTCATTTACTGCATTTTTATATTTTCTCCTTTCATCAATTAAATTTAATATCTCTTCTGTTACCCAAGGATTTATATTAGCCCTTGTATTTTTACTTAGTTGATCCTCTGCTGCCTTCACTGCTTCATCCCTCAAAGCTACCCATTCTTCTTCTACTGTATTTCTTTCTCCCATTCCTGTCAATTCTTCCCTTATGCTCTCGCTGAAACTCAGTACCTCCTCTGGTTTAGTCAGTTTATCCACCTCCTTAAAATCCCACCTTTTTGCAGTTTCTTCAGTTTTAATCGACAGTTCAAAACCAATAGATTGTGGTCAGAGTCCACATCTGCCCCTGGAAATGTCTTACAATTTAAAACCTGGTTCCTAAATCTCTGTCTTACCATTATATAATCTATCCGATACCTTTTAGTATCTCCATGGTTCTTCCATGTATACAACCTTCTTTCATGATTCTTGAACCAAGTGTTAGCTACGATTAAGTTATGCTCTGCCCAAAATTCTACCAGGCGGCTTCCTCTTTCATTTCTTAGCCCCAATCCATATTCACCTACTATGTTTCCTTCTCTCCCTTTTCCTACTCTCGAATTCCAGTCACCCATCACTATTAAATTTTCATCTCCCTTCACTACCTGAATAATTTCTTTTATCTCATCATACATTACATCAATTTCTTCGTCATCTGCAGAGCTAGTTGGGATATAAACTTGTACTATTGTAGTAGACGTGGGTTTTGTGTCTATCTTCGCCACAATAATACGTTCACTATGCTGTTTGTAGTAGTTTACCAGTACTCCCATTTTTTATTCATTATTAAACCTACTCCTGCATTACCCCTATTTGATTGCTCCACTATGGTCCCCCACCCCCACCCCGATATTTACGTAATAAAAAAAGTTTTGTAAACAATGTTCTCGTGTCTATCACGGTAGAGTTATTTGTGAAGAATTTGGATAAAGTAGTTTTGGCTACTGGGCAGTTCACTGAACCGCTCTGAAGAGACTGCAGCAGTTCTGTTGAAACGCCGGTGGTTTAGTTGTTTTACAAGACGCGGCCAATACCCAAAATTTTTTTATCCAAAATAACATCAGCCATGGAAGCTTAAGAACTGATATTTGTAAAGATGCTACCCAACTTTCCCTGCCATAATCTGTGATTCTGTTCCTATGTCGCCACTATTTGTGTAACTTCTTACGCGGTTCGGATTATTGCTCGCTGTTGTCTTGGCGGCCTCTGCATGTTTCATATGATCACGACGATGTTACGTCTTTGGTGTGTCTATGTAACTTTTTGTTGTCCTTTCTCTCCAAACTTTCTTATACCCAAAGACATTCTGCATGTCATAACACAGCGTGGTCGACAGTTGCTTGGAGCATATCCAATTACATGAAAGCGATACGTCATCGTACGCTATTCCTTCACATATCCACACAACCACCGTCTAATGGGTTTAGGTCGGGGGATCTGGAAGGTCACTCGTTTTGAAACTACGTGGAGATGAGTTGTTACTTAAGACTTCTCGAAGCAAATCTTTCACCTGGGAAGATCTATAACATGGAGGTCCTTATAAGGTGCAGTTGACACTGTACACGCAACAGAGCAACGAGGTGTCATCTCCTCGAAGAAAAATTAACTGAGAATAGAGGAGCTTACGAAACCACACCAGAGTAACATATGATGAATGTGTCGGATGGTCCTTAAAACACGTGGCGGAGTAGAGCCCCGTACGCGACGGTTCTGTGCATTCATGTTGCCGTTCAGAGTAAAATATACCTCATCCCCAAATAATAGTGTATGGCCACACGTCAGCTATTTGCTTGAGTGTCAACAAACTCAAGTGTTGTAGCATCTCTTAGGATTTCATGAGTGCACATTCTGTATCGTGCAGGTATACCAATATGAATGCGATACAACTCGAGCACTACCTGCAGAATTTGAGGCATATGCTGCACATTCGGCTATAGATGCAGCAATTTCAACAACTGCCATGAAGAATGAGTTACCTCCCACTCCCTGCTGAACCACGTAATTCAACTGTTTCTCAGATATCTTGATCGTATGCTTCAGTTGATTGATTTACAAGTGGCCTCTTCACAGCTGTTTCTGTCGGCGATATTTCCAAAATGCAGTGCTACTGTTGCTGCCGTTCTGGTAAAACAACGTTACCAGAAGAGCACGGTGTTTCTTCTCGATGGGACTGCGATTCCTACGGAAAATTTCGACCTTCCTGACGCTTTCTACCAGCTTCTCATCATCAGGTATCGCCAAGCGTCGAACAGCATACTGACGCCATGACAGTAAAAATTTCACATTCTGACTGCTTCAGCGCCACATTTCACCTGGTAACAGAAAGTGGAACGTTTTGTTTTCAGCATACTGTGAGAGAACACCGATTAATCAACATACCTGGGACAATTAACCATCCAGTGATGTGCACAGCACGTGCTGCGTCCTCGAAACAACGTCAGTTTAATTATAACTACTCTGTATACCCAATATCATAATATTTTGCCTGCTGAGGAATGGACAACAAATAGGAAAATTTCAAGTGTGCCATTTCACAGTTTGGAATTCAAATGCTATATATATATATATATATATATATATATATATATATATATATATATATATATATATATATATATATATATATATAATATATATATATATATATATATATGTTCTTAATTTTTTTAGAGTCGTTGCTATTTTTCACTGGACATTTAGGCTCTACATGCTTTACGTTATACAGCAGTGTCTCTTGAAAACTTCCACTCTTCGACCAACTTTATGTCGTCTTCCTATATAATAAAATTAAGGGATAAACTATAAACTTTTAAGTTATCTTTTGTTGCTGAAAGTCGCAAGCGCCACCTTTGACCTGTAACATATTCAGCCGTTGCGATGTGGAAGGAAACCATATGAAGAACTTTCTGGAACAGTGAAGAAAAAAAAATGGTTCAAATTGTTCTGAGCACTATGGGACTTGGCTACTGTGTTCATTAGTCCCCTAGAACGTAGAACTACTTAAACCTAACTAACCTAAGGACATCACGCACATCCATGACCGAGGCAGGATTCGAACCTGCGACCGTAGCAGTCGCACGGTTCCGGACTGCGCGCCTAGAACCGCGAGACCACCGCGGCCGGCTAGTGAAGAAAAAATGAAATAAAAATGACAGAATGGTGAACCAATCCGATTACATAAAATGTAGCCCTACTAGATCAAGTGAACCCGCAGCTAAACCATCATTTGTATTGGTTCAAAGTGTCAAGGTGTAATAATGTAGGAAGATGATACCATATATATCCTATTTGTAAAATACAGCTGCATGCATTCTCTGTGTGTTCACTCTCTCCCATAAAATAAATATGCAGAATATATCATAACACTTGTTGCATGTGGTACCCTGAGTTGAACTCACATACAGTACCCGCAAATTTGTCAGGAGTTCATGAGGTGATCGGTGAAGAGAAGCCAGCCGGCAACGGCAGTCACATTTCTTAGCTTTATCTTGTGGTTTTTACCTGGCTGGTTCGCTGAAGGTTTCATTGAACTCAGATAATCCCAACGCAGTGGAAGATCTACAGTAGATTAATGAAAACACTGTCGGTGTCATCCATCAGGAAGAGATCCTACGCTTGCCTCGCGGTTTGATAAATCGCCCACAGAGCTGCATCGATTCGACAGTGGCCACTTATGGCATCTTCTGTAAAGAGCATAATCCTGTTTGCTGTGTAGGGTAATTTATTTTGTGTGAAGCTTGTAAACCTTTTTCCGAGGAAGTCTATTATGGATGCCTTCTGCGTCTTTGCCATCATAGTAATATTAACATGTTCTGTGGAGAGTAAGACTATAAGATTATGACACTTTCCTTTTTGTGAACAACATCATTACCGCCTTGGAGAAACCGAATCTCTTTGTTCCTGGGGGCATTCGTGGTAGGCAGCGTCATGTGAGATGTCTGACTTGAAGCAGAAGCGTTTCAGGAATTCGCTAACGAGCCATCAAACAGCTCCCATGGCAATGGCCTTTCTGCGAGCACCATAAGTAGGGTAGCTTAACGACATTAATAAGAAACAAAATGCGGCAAAGATATTGTTTGCAAATACAGACTTTCTTTCTTATCATTTCTGTATTTCGAGCAGCGAAATTGCTAATCGTGACATTTTACAGGACAGAATCTTTTTTTGATCTCTGCATGCTATTAGTTCACAGCACGGATCTTAGCAAAAGCTATTGTATATTAGCTAAGAGGATGGAATCGACGTCGGAAAGTCTGTGGCACTAATTCCGTCCGCCCATGCAGAATTAGGATTTCTGCTATTTTCCTCAACCATTTGGAGAAAATACCGAGAAGTTTCTTTCGAAAATGATTAAACCTCTTTCCCTTTCCCAGTCTTACCTAATGCGAGCTTGTGCTACGTCTTTCATTACCTAGTCCTCCAAAAGACGTTAACAACGAACCGTTCTTTCCCGACCGATATTCAAAATTGAGAACGGTCTGATGGAGCCAAACCTTGAAAATATTTAAAGAAGACTGCTGTACTCATTTCATGTATTTTAGCTTTCCGAAAAAATTTCCACCCTGCCTCATGTTAATCAGTCTGTAGCAAGTAGTCTATGAAAGCAAAGAGAAATTTGGAAAAGTGATTACGGTTCACAAAGACGTAATAATGACTTAGAGATTGCCCGGAGGTGTTCTAACTATATCGGTGACGGAAAAACGGCTAAGAAGATTACTTGAACAGAAGGTACAGGCGAGACATAACATCGACAAAAGAAAAGGAAGGGCGAATGAGTCAATTTGAGCTACATGTGACGATGCTAATGAAACGGCGCGCTGAAAATAACTGATGAATTCTGTTTCTTTTCCATAAAAGTAACTCATGATGGCTATGGATGACATAAAATTTGGACTGGTTGCATCTAGAAATCTGTTCGTGAAAATATAGCAATATCGAATATAAACTGTTAGAATTTACTTTCCAAAACTCAATGTTTGCCGTGTACCTATATACAAGTGAAACTTGGATGGTAATCAGAACGGACAAGAGGAGAATGCAAAGTTTTTTTAAAAAAATTCCACCGGTAAATGATGAGGTTTAATTGGGTGGATCGAGTAACTAATAAACTGGTACTGTATCGAATTGAAAAGGAAAGAGGTTTGTGGCACAATTTGATTAAAACACTGACAATACATTGATCCTTTACCATGTGTCACATCGAGTTATTCACTATGATAATTGAGACACACTTGGGGGTTAAAAGTGAGGAGTTAGATGACGGTCTGAGCTCTGTAATCAGGTATACATCGATGTCAGTCGCAGTAACCACGTAGGGGTGATGGAACTAGCGTAGTGTGAACTAACGTTCGTAGCTGCATCTTCTGACCGAGCAGTAACACCCAACGTGACAGTATTTAGCTTCTGTAAGAGATCATGCGTGAGAGATAATGAGTCTATAGTTGTTAAGCTCTTTTACTGAAGACATCTTCGGTGTGATTCGTTACTTTATTTCACAGTGGATCCCTGCAGGTGTAACTGAACAAACGTAGCAAGATATATTAAGATGCGGATTGTTCTTGGAATTCGAGCGAAAGAGTCCGTTTCTACTTGTTGTCGTACACTAGCGTTACCATCCCACGATGAAAGACTAGTGCACTTCTTCTTCAGTAGCGAACGTCAAAATACCACAACGCCTTCCTCTCTTTGATTTAAACTGTCGTCGCTTTCAACAGCCTTAATGCCCTTCGTATGTCTAGGTACGAATAGACAACGATTTGATGTGGTTTTAAATTGCTTCTCCAAAGAACTCTGGACAATTTAGTGAAACGGATAGGTAAAGTGCAGCGGAGCACTCTTTGCGACGAGTAAAGTACAGACTCAATTCGACAGAAGCCACGTCCTGTACATACGAAGTAGCAATACATTTTGCCGAAAACTATCGTAATTTCAAGCTGAAAGGGGTACGGGCTATGTTAAATGCTATCTGGATTCGTGGGCAGAAAAAGAAATGCAACAGTGTTCCACCGTGGGATGACAGCGGTAGTGCACTTCAGTAACCGAAAACAGCCAACTTCTCTGAAACTCCAAAAATTAGTGACATCCCACTCTGGTGAGGATGTACCTCACCACGAAGTTTGAGTGAAGTCAGAAACATTATGGGAATAATAAAACGAAGCCACAAACTGACACAGATTCAAGCCCCTTCTCAAGTCATTCGCAAAGAAGACGAAATGTTCGGCTTAACCTGGACAAAACTAATGGGTCTGGAGATTTTAATAACAGTAACACTGCTGGCCATGAAAGCTTACATTTTTCGATTACCACGAGAGAGTAAAATGACAGCAATAACTTTATGTATGAAACTCTATACGCAGAGTTTTTTGGAACACAGCCGTCTTGAACTGATGAGTAGAAACATCATGACCACTTGCTTAATTCCGTTGCTCCACCTTTGGAACCCAATGCAGCAGCGCAGCGATTACGCATGGCAGGGACACGATGATTCCCTAACAGGTCTCCGGATGTCTCCAATATCAGATATCTGCACACAGGTTCTGCAGTTCCCGTTAATTACGAGCTGTGAATTTAATAACGCGGAGCTTCCCAGATGTGTTCCATCAGGCAAATTCCGTGGCTACGATATCAAAATTTTTTTTTTCACTTTTATGCTCCTCGAATCACTTCGGCACACCTGTTGATTTGTGACGCAGACGTTTGTCGTAGTGGAAGAGGTCATCGCCGTCGGTGAAGATGTCAGTTATGAAGGTTGCAGGTGGTTCGCAGTAATGTTCACTAGTTCAGAACTGTCATTATGCCTTCGAATACTACCACTGGCTCCATGGAAGCCCAGTTGAATATCCGCCATAACATAATACTGACTCCACCGACGTGGGTACGTGGCGTGGTACATGTTTTGAATAGTCATTCGTATGGATGGTGACGTGGTGTATTAAAGAACATTTCTCATTAAACCAAGCGCACATTGTATTGTTCCACCATCCTAGCTCAATGATCCCGTGCCCGATGGGGCTGTAACTGATGGGGCTGTTGGGTTAACATTGAAAGGTAATTATCGTGTGTTGGGGAAGCGCTTCGCTAACAACGTGAGCTGAACGGTGTGCTTAGAAACACATGTCCTTGGACCAACATTGTAATATTCCTACAGACCTATCAGGGAACGGTGCCTCTTCAGCTTTCCTGAGCGGCCAAACTTCTGAACTCTACGTCATGAGATGAGGCGTTACTGTCACCTACTTGTGGAATCGCGGCTTGTCAAGCACTTTTCTTATACTTTCGCGAGAGAACCATGAGAACAGAGGACCAGCTTCAAAATTTCTTTGCCTCTCATTGTGAGGCGCCATGCCACAACAATCTGCCCTCTGTCGATGTCGCGTAAGACAGTTGATTTCCCCAGTTGTGGCCCATATCGTCTCAAGAATGATTCTACATTCGTATCACCCATTCTTTCTCCTAGCGATTATTCTCCTGTCTCAGAGTAGCACTTGCAACCAACGTTCTAAATTATTTGATGGATGTATTCCAGTCTCTGTGTTCCTCTACAGTTTTTGCCCTCTACAGCTCCCTCAAGTACCATGGAAGTAATTCCCTCGTGTCTTAACATATTTCCTATCATCCTGTCCCTTCTGGTTATCAGTCCCTTCTGGTTTCCCCTCCGATTCTGCTCTGTACGTCCTCGTTCCTTACCTTATCAGTCCACCTAATTTTCAAAATTCGTCTGTATCACCACGTCTCAAATACTTCGATTCTCTTATGTTCCGGTTTTCCCACAGCCCGTGTTTCACTGCCATACAATGCTGCACTCCACACGTACATTGTCAGAAACAACTTCTTCAAATTAAGGCCGATATTTGATATTAGTAGACTTCCCTTGGCCATAGCTAGTCTGCTTCTGGTGTCCTTCTTGCTCTGTCGGTCATTGGTTATTTTACTGCCTAGGTAGCAGAATTCTTTAACTTCATCTACTTCATGACCATCAATCCTGATGTTAAGTTTCTCGCTGTTCTCATTTCTACTACTTCTCATTACCTTCGGCTATGTTTGATTTACTCTCAACCCATACTCTGTACCCATTAGAGTGTTCATTTCGTTCAATAGGTCATGTAATTCTTCCTCACTTTCATACAGAATAACAATGTCATCAGAGAAGTATCGTTGATATACTTGCACCTCGAACATTAGTTCTACTCATGAGCCATTCTTTTATTTCCACTATTGCTCCCTCGATGTACAGATTGAACAGTAGGTTCGAAAGGCTGCAGCCGTGCCTTACACCCTTTTTAATACTTGCACTTCGTTCTTGGCCGCCCACTCTTATTATCCTCTCTTGGCTGTTGTACATATTATACACTCCTGGAAATTGAAATAAGAACACCGTGAATTCATTGTCCTAGGAAGGGGAAACTTTATTGACACATTCCTGGGGTCAGATACATCACATGATCACACTGACAGAACCACAGGCACATAGACACAGGCAACAGAGCATGCATAATGTCGGCACTAGTACAGTGCATATCCACCTTTCGCAGCAATGCAGGCTGCTATTCTCCCATAGAGACGATCGTAGAGATGCTGGATGTAATCCTGTGGAACGGCTTGCCATGCCATTTCCACCTGGCGCCTCAGTTGGACCAGCGTTCGTGCTGGACGTGCAGACCGCGTGAGACGACGCTTCATCCAGTCCCAAACATGCTCAATGGGGGACAGATCCGGAGATCTTGCTGGCCAGGGTAGTAGACTTACACCTTCTAGAGCACGTTGGGTGGCACGGGATACTTGTGGACGTGCATTGTCCTGTAGGAACAGCAAGTTCCCTTGCCGGTCTAGGAATGGTAGAACGATGGGTTCGATGACGGCTTGGATGTACCGTGCACTATTCAGTGTCCCCTCGACGATCACCAGAGGTGCACGGCCAGTGTAGGAGATCGCTCCCCACACCATGACGCCGGGTGTTGGCCCTGTGTGCCTCGGTCGTATGCAGTCCTGATTGTGGCGCTCACCTGCACAGCGCCAAACACGCATACGAGCATCATTGGCACCAAGGCAGAAGCGACTCTCATCGCTGAAGACGACACGTCTCCAGTCGTCCCTCCATTCACGCTTGTCGCGACACCACTGGAGGCGGGCTGCACGATGTTGGGGCGTGAGCGGAAGACGGCCTAACGGTGTGCGGGACCGTAGCCCAGCTTCATGGAGACGGTTGCGAATGGTCCTTGCTGATACCCCAGGAGCAACAGTGTCCCTAATTTGCTGGGAAGTGGCGGTGTGGTCCCCTACGGCACTGCGTAGGATCCTACGGTCTTGGCGTGCATCCGTGCGTCGCTGCGGTCCGGTCCCAGGTCGACGGGCTCGTGCACCTTCCGCCGACCACTGGCGACAACATCGATGTACTGTGGAGACCTCACGCCCCACCCGTTGAGCAATTCGGCGGTACGTCCACACGGCCTCCCACATGCCCACTATACGCCCTCGCTCAAAGTCCGTCAACTGCACATACGGTTCACGTCCACGCTGTCGCGGCATGCTACCAGTGTTAAAGACTGCGATGGAGCTCCGTATGCCACGGCAAACTGGCTGACACTGACGGCGGCGGTGCACAAGTGCTGCGCAGGTAGCGCCATTCGACGGCCAACACCGCGGTTCCTGGTGTGTCCCCTGTGCCGTTCGTGTGATCATTGCTTGTACAGCCCTCTCGCAGTGTCCGGAGCAAGTATGGTGGGTCTGACGCAACGGTGTCAATGTGTTCTTTTTTCCATTTCCAGGAGTGTATATGACCCGTCTCTCCCTAGAGCTTACGCCACTTTTTCAGAATTTAGAACATCTTTCACCATTTTATATTGTCGAACGTTTTTTCCAAGTAGAAAAATCCTATGAACGTGTCTTGATTTTCTTTAGCCTTGCTTCCAATATTAACCACAACATCAGAATTACCTCCCTCGTGCCTTTACATTTCCCAAAGCCAAACTGATCATCACCTAGCGCACCCTCAATTTTCTGTTCCACTCTTCTGTATATTATTCATGCAAGCAACTTGGCTGATGAGCTGTTAAGCAGATTGTGCAACAATTTTCGCACTTGTCAGCTCTTGCTGTCTTCGGAATTGTGTGGATGATACTTTTCCGAAAGTCAGATGTCATGTCGCCAGACTCATACATTCTACACACCAACGTGAATAGGCGTTTTGTTGCCACTTCCCTCAAAGATTTTAAAAATTCTGATGGAATGTTATCTGTTTCTTCTGCCATATTTGATTTTAAGTCCTCCAAAGCTCTTTTAAATTCTGATTCCAATACTGGGTCACCTATTTCTTCTAAATCGCATCCTATTTCTTCATTTATCGCATCAGACAAATTTTCCCCATCATAGAAGCTTTCAATGTATTCTTCCTACGCATCTGCTCTCCCCTCTGCATTTAGGAGTGGAATTCCCGTTGAACTCCTAATGTTAGCATCCTTGCTTTTAATGTCACCGAAGGTTGTTTTGAGTTTCCTGTATGCTGAGTCTGACTTTCCGACAATCATTTCTTTTACGATGTCTTCACATTTTTCCTATAGCCATTTCTTCTTAGCTTCCCAGCACTTCGTATTTTTTTCTTTCCTCAGCTACTTTTGTTTCCGTATCCCTCAGTTTCCCGGAAAATATTTGTACTCCCTACTTTCATCGTTCAATTGAAGTATTTTTTTGTTAGACAAGGTTTCTTCGCAGTTACCTTGTTTGTACCTATGTTTTCCTTCCCAACTCCTGTGTGGTCCTTTTTAGAGATGTCTATTCCTCTTCAACTGTACTGCCTTCTCAGCTATTCCTTACTATTGTATGTATAGCCTTAGAGATCTTGAAGCGTATCACGTCATTCCTTAGTACTACTGCATCCCACATCTTTGCGTATTGATTCTTCCTGACTAATTTGTTAAACTTCAGCCTTCTCTTCATCACTACTATATTGACATCTGAGTCTATATCTGGTCGTGGGTACATCTTTCAATCCAGTATCTGATTTCGGAATCTCTGTCTGACTATGATGTAGTTTAAGTGACATCTTCCCGTACCACCTGCCCTTTTCCAAGTACACCTCCTCCTCATGTGATTCATGAACAGGGTATTCGCTATTACTGGCTGAAACTTGTTACAGAACTCAATTAATCTTTCTCCTCCCTGATTCCTTGTCTCAAGCCCATATTCTCGCTGTAACCTTTTCTTCTACTCCTTCCCCTGCAACTGCAATCTATTCCCCCTTTACACACTGTATTACTCTTTCAATATGCTCATACACTTTCTCTCTCTCTTCATCTTCAACTTGCGACGTCGGCATGTATACCTGAACTATCGTTATCGGCGTTGGTTTACTGTCGTTTCTGATAAGAACAACCCTGTCACTGAACTGTTGACAGTAACACACTCTCTGCACAACCATCCTATTCATGGCGAATCCTATTCCCGTTATGCCATTTCCTACTGCAGTTGATATTACCCTATACTCATGTGACCATAAATCCATGTCTTCTTTCAACTTGAATTCACTGACCACTACTGTGTCTATATTGAGCCTGTGCATTTCCCTTTTGAGATTTTATAGTTTCCCTACCACGTTCAGGCTCCTGACTTTCCACCCCCGACTCGTAGAACGTTGAATAATTAGTACCAATAGTCGCTGATAGGTTTATTTCTAGGCAACCATTCGTCGCAGAATGTTATCCTTTCGTTGACTATTCAATCTTTGTCTCAGGCTAATCTCCCCCTTGGCAGCCCCTTCCCGGAGATCCGAATGGGGGACTATTCCGATGTTTTTGGCCAATGGAGAGATCATCATGACTCTTCTTCAATTACACGCCACATGTTCTGTGGATACACATTAGGCGTCTTTAATGCAGTGGTTTCCTTTGCCTTCTGCATCCTCATGCTGTTGATCATTGCTGGTTCTTCTGCCTTTAGGGACAGTTTCCCACCCCTGGGGCAAGAGAGTGCCCTGAAACTCTGTCCGCTCCTCTGCCCTCTTCGACAAGGCCATAGGCAGAATGGGGTTCATTTCTTATGCCGTAAGTCTCGGTCGCGAATGCTAATGGTTAATCAAAATTAAAGCAGCGGTGCGATTTTTTTTTTAAATTTTCGTCGTTGCAGATCGTTGTGTTTTTTCGTTCGGACGTCACATGGCATTCTGTTGATCCTTCCCCTCAGTTTCTTTTATTACAGAGGCTAAACAGCTCTCTGGCAGAAGACGCTGAGCTACCGTGCCGGCGCATTCGAACCCGGAACCGAAGACGTTACGCTTGCGTCTTCTGTGAGCGGTCATACTTGTTGGGTTGTCAAAGTACAATCTTTTATTACTTTCGTTTGTGACAGGATGCAAGGATGCCATTCCTGAGGCCGCAGTCGTAAGAGAAAGAAGTGACGTGCGCCGTTTGTCTGTAAAACGTGCGAATTTAGTTCTGGGTGTGATGGTATTTTAACTGTTCGTGTATTGTGCTCTGCTAGGGGGAATTTAGGAAATAGTCAAGCATTTCCTAAACGAGTGTTGGAAACTGCCTAAAAACCAGTGGCAGGCGGGTGTATCATGCCGCAGACGTTATTCCGTCGCACGGTTTCGGTCAGTGTATGGCTCACCTTCCCAAGACCGTGCCCTGCACGTTACGTTATATTTGTAAAAAAAGTTGAACTTTGTTAGTGAACTGAAATAGAATGAATGGCAATATTGCAACTACACTCCTGGAAATGGAAAAAAGAACACATTGACACCGCTGTGTCAGACCCACCATACTTGCTCCGGACACTGCGAGAGGGCTGTACAAGCAATGATCACACGCACGGCACAGCGGACACACCAGGAACCGCGGTGTTGGCCGTCGAATGGCGCTAGCTGCGCAGCATTTGTGCACCGCCACCGTCAGTGTCAGCCAGTTTGCCGTGGCATACGGAGCTCCATCGCAGTCTTTAACACTGGTAGCATGCCGCGACAGCGTGGACGTGAACCGTATGTGCAGTTGACGGACTTCGAGCGAGGGTGTATAGTGGGCATGCGGGAGGCCGGGTGGACGTACCGCCGAATTGCTCAACGCGTGGGGCGTGAGGTCTCCACAGTACATCGATGTTGTCGCCAGTGGTCGGCGGAAGTTGCACGTGCCCGACGACCTGGGACTGGACCGCAGCGACGCACGGATGCCCGCCAAGACCGTAGGATCCTACGCAGTGCCTTAGGGGACCACACCGTCACTTCCCAGCATATTAGGGACACTGTTGCTCCTGGGGTATCTGCGAAGACCATTCGCAACCGTCTCCATGAAGCTGGGCTACGGTCCCGCACACCGTTAGGCTGCCTTCCGCTCACGCCCCAACATCGTGCAGCCCGCCTCCAGTGGTGTCGCGACAGACGTGAATGGAGGGACGAATGGCACACAGGGCCAACACCCGGCATCATGGTGTGGGGAGCGATCTCCTACACTGGCCGTACACCTCTGGTGATCGTCGAGGGGACACTGAACAGTGCACGGTACATCCAAACCGTCATCGAACCCATCGTTCTACCATTCCTAGACCGGCAAGGGAACTTGCTGTTATAACAGGACAATGCACGTCCGCATGTATCCCGTGCCACCCAACGTGCTCTAGAAGGTGTAAGTCAACTACCCTGGCCAGCAAGATCTCCGGATCTGTCCCCCATTGAGCATGTTTGGGACTGGATGAAGCGTCGTCTCACGTGGTCTGCACGTCCAGCACGAACGCTGGTCCAACTGAGGCGCCAGGTGGAAATGGCATGGCAAGCCGTTCCACATGACTACATCCAGCATCTCTTCGATCGTCTCCATGGGAGAATAGCAGCCTGCATTGCTGCGAAAGATGGATATACACTGTACTAGTGCCGACATTGTGCATGCTCTGTTGCCTGTGTCTATGTGGCTGTGGTTCTGTCAGTGTGATCATGTGATGTATCTGACTCCAGGAATGTGTCAATAAAGTTTCCCCTTCCTAGGACAATGAATTCACGGTGTTCTTATTTCAATTTCCAGGAGTGTATATTGATACCTAGAGCAGGTATTCCCCCTTTCGTCTGCTCCGCTTCCTTACTATCCTTATCGCCTCGTGTGTCAGCAACGCCATGCGGCATTCAGATTCTGCTTACTGCTGGCAATAGCGTATAATCTCTGATGTATCTCTACAAATGCCTGCTTGATGTGTGCAGAGCACGTGGAAGGCACGCTACAGCCGGACTCGCTGTGCGACGTGGCGTACTACGGGCTGAGCAGCAGCCGAGAGGGCACCGTCACCAACCCGGGCAGCCAGCAGATCTTCTGGAACATCGAGGGCGCCCTCCGCTGCTCCCAGAGGTTCGTGCCGGCCGCCAACCAGAGCGTCACACTCACGGTGAGTCGAATTCCTGGACTGTATCACTCAACAAATACGCAGTTTTCCTAAGTATCTGTAACAAAAGTTACAGCCTGAATACATTACACTTGTGTATCAGTCATGCGACAACCATGAGCAGCGTTGCATTCATTTAATATAAACAACCCGACACCGACTTGCGCAGCTCTTAAACGAATCCTGTTGAACATCTACACGAATGTTATGAATGTGTAGTTCCATATCGTTGGTTTCTTTAACTTCCATATAACGGGTGATCAAAAAGTCAGTATAAATTTGAAAACTTAATAAACCACGTAATAATGTAGATAGAAAGGTAAAAATGGACACACATGCTTTGAATGTCATGGGGATTTACTAGAACCAAAGAAAAAAGAATTGCTAGATGCGTGAAAGATCTCTTGCGCGCGTCGTTTTTTAATGATCGTGTACTCAGCCGCCACTTTCGTCATGCTTGGCCTCCCAGGTCCTCAGACCTCAGTCCGTGCGATTATTGACTTTCGGGTTACCTGAAGTCGCAAGTGTATTGTGATCGACCGACACCTCTAGGGATGCTGAAAGACAACATCCGACGCCAATGCCTCACCATATCTCCGGATATGCTTTACAGTGCTGTTCACAACATTATTTCTCGACTACAGCTGTTGTTGAGGAATGATGGTGGACATATTTAGCATTTCCTGTAAAGAGCATTATCTGTTCTTTGTCTTACTTTGTTATGCTAATTATTACTATTCTGATCAGATGAAGCGCCATCTGTCAGCCATTTTTTGAACTTTTGTATTTTCTTTCTTCTAATAAAACCCCATGTCATTCCAAGCATGTGTGTCAATTTTTCCATCTACATTGTTCCGTGATTTATTCAGTTTTCAAATTTATATTGACTTTTTGATCACCCAGTATATAGAAACAATGTGACGTCCAGGACTGTTAGTTAATGTCGAGAAACGGAGCAGTTCATTGCTAAACAGTTTCTTGTATAATGGGTTTAGTACACTTACGGGTGCTAAATTTGATTGAAACTCGTCGGCTGTCGGCCAGTAATAACCAAATACAACGGAAATACGTATTAGACTGACTGAGCTTAAGACTGATTCGCCTCAGTGGCTTACAGAACCCACCGGTTCTAGGCCGCAAAAGACAAAGTGTGTACTAGCCCACAGATGTCTCCTACTTTACATTAACGGGTCGACCTGAAAGATAAAAATGAAATAAAGAAGTCAGAGTCAAAGGAGAATTAACAGCAAATAAACAACAAGTATAGCCAGTATCAAAACATTGATATCAGTGACTAATAAGCCTAAACAAAATTAAACTTTTTTTCATGATTTATGTGACAGGTTGTTCACGAATTATGGCCCAAGAACCTTGATACACGAACATATCTGTACAGTAGGTCGACCTTTGTGCTAATGGCGGTCAACGGCCGAAGTACACTATGCGCCAAAACTATGAGTCGGTTTTCATGTGACTACCCCATTCCACTTTATTATGTTAGTGGATGAAGCTGCTGGTTGCGTAGGCTATTGCTACACTCTTCATTCTCATATGCCGACTGCAAACGTGGCGTTATACATTCGGACACACATCTCAGTTAACAAATATGTAAAATGATTTTTTTCTACATATTACGTATGATGATTTCAGAAAGATTTTTCACTTGCAGTGGAGTGTGTAAAGATTAAAACTGTGAGCCTGACCGAGAATCGAACGCGGAAGCTTCGCCGTCTGCTGTAAGTGCTCTACAGACTGTGCTATCTAAAGACGACTCACAACCTGTCCTCAGTGCTGCTCTTCCGCCAGTACCTCATCTACAACGTCCCAAAGTTCTCAGCAGCTCTCCTGCATACCTAGCGCTCCTTGAATGTAGAGGATGAGGTACTGGCGAAAGTGAAGCTCAGTCGACTACCAAATGTTCCTGAAGTCAAATGTCCCATTCTCGAATATCAATTTGGCACAAAATTTTAATCCGTCAGGCTGTTACACTACCGTGATTTATCCACGTAGCTGTTGAAACATTTAAGTTTATTTAAAGTTTACTCGGTGTTTACATCGTTTTGAAACTTTGGCAAGGATGCCAACTTCGAACCAGGTCGGTAGCAAATGAGTTTAATATTTAAAAACCTGCAACTAAGTAATAGCGTGAACTTCGAGCCAAGATGCATCGCCTTAGGAAAGCGTTATCATATAACTTTCGTAGATCGAAGCCTATGTGCGCTGGCCCTGTTCTCTACGCTCTTTCGTGTGGTGACACATATTGCTATGGGCACATTTTCCAATGGCATAGTAAATAAGACAGTGAAGATCACTGGTACATTCAGCCATCGCTGGAACATGGGTCATCCGTTAAGATCATCGGACAATGCCACACTAAGTACAAACTTCCGGGAGGTGCAACTGAACAGCGATATCCATACCAAGCGTGACTGTTACATAATTTTATGATGCTTTAAAATCCAAATAGGCAAAACATACATATGGGGACAAATGTTTTGTTTAGCGCTTTCGATTCAATGTCTGCGTGTTGTTGGGGCTACATTCATAGTAACCACTTGTCTTGCTTTCATTCTAGTAAGCACTCAACGTTTTTTAAACCAGTTATAAATACTCAGTATAAGCTGAGTGAAGACTGATACATCACTAAACGCCTGGATGTTATTTCATTTATGGTAGCAGAAGTAAAATAAGAGATATGTCGAAAAGTGTACGAAATTGACTCGAGATAAGCTTTTCTTCGAACAAAACGCTATCGACCAACTATGAATCGTGTGTGACAAAAATATCCATATGACACCTATGTTTGAGGTTTCTTTTTTTGCCTTAAACAGGCAGCATTTCCAATAGAATAGGTCGTATTATGCGGACACTGGGTGTGAAATATATTTTCCGATTACCATCTAAAATTAGGGTCATTTTAAAGTCTGCAAAGGATTGTCTTTCTTTGCGTGTTGCAATTGTTTACCATATACCTAAACGGCTATTGCAGGACGCACTTAAGTCAGAAGATAAGCCACCTACATCTACATATACATATATACTCCGCTACCCACCAAGCGGTGTGTAGCGGAGGGTACTACTCGCACCCAAATCATATTCCCCTCCACCCCTCCTCACCCCCACCCATCTCTGTACCACTTGAACTTTCGCGAGGGTAAAACGACTCCTTGAACGCCTCGTACGAGCTGTAATTTACCTTATCTTTGAATTGTGATCATTGCACGATATGAAAGTTGTTGGTAATAATATATGCTCTATATCCTCGGCGAAGATCGGACTTTGGAATTTAGTAAGCAGTCCCTTCCGTTTAGCGCGTCGTCTATCTGCAAGTGTGTCCCATATCAAACTTTCTATGAGATCTGTAACGCTCTCGCGATGGTTAAATGTACCAGTCACTAATTTTGCCGCTTTTTTTTTTTTTTGGACCTTCTCAATCTCTTGAATCAGACGGTATGAAACCTGAAATACAACGGATATGCTTGGTCGCACACCCGCAACTGAGCACAAAAGAGGGTTCATCCTTCCGAAGAGAAAAATCCCATTTTTTGTTAAATTTTCTTAAAATTCTCGCTGTTTTTACTGATATGCTCCCAGCCATGGTAGGAAGCAGCTGATGTACTTCCGGTGGTGATCCGAATTCCACGGCAGGACGGTCTGCCTCCCAGAATCCGTTGCGTTTAAATACAGACTTAAGATAATCAGTGTTGTGTGGTAAGCCTTCCGCATCATACTTGGTGTTCAAAAAGTCTCTCAGCAGTGCCGTATGATTGTTAGTTGCGCCGTATGCCACACTGAATATACTGAAATGAAACTCAGTGAAGTACAAGTTATTAATTTATTGAATATTAATTGTTACTTACAAATTTTCACATTAAATGTTGGAAGTGCCCCCCCCCCCCTGCTGTTGAAAACACAATTCAGTTCATCTAATCCTGTTTCCAAACACAAGCTGTAACATTTCTTCTGTAACAGAAGCAGTGAAACTGGATATTGCAGTTTCCAAAAATGTTCAAATGGTTGTGAGCACTACGAGACTTAACGTCTGAGGTCGCAGGATTCGAACATGCGATAGTAGCAGCACCGCGGTTCCAGAGTGAAGCGCCTAGAACCGCTTGGCGACACCGGCTGGCTTACAGTTTTCAATTCATCGATGGATTTTGTACGATTTTTATGTACATTTGTTTTCGCTAAATCCCAGAAGAAGTAAGTCACGTGATGTTAGGTCAGATGATAGTGAAGGCTAGAGTCCCTGTGAAATTATGCGATCACCAAAAACATCAGCAAGCAGTGACACTGAAACGCGAGCTGTATGCGCGGTTGCACCATCTTGTTGAAAATAACCGTTCAATATTACACTTAACACAAGTCCTCCTATAAACGGGTGCAGAATATCACTGTGGTATCGTTGTGCATTTATTGTTTCGTTGAAAAATATGGGACCCACAATCATACGGCCCGGGCGGCTAACAATCATACGGCATTGCGGAAAGACTTTTGAAAACCCCGTATCTGGTATACGCTTTTCAGATCTGAACTTCAAGGCGTTGGTACAATGGATAACAACTAGTAGCATGCAAATACCGGTTAGTGTATGCAGGTTTGTGGTAAATGCTGTGCCCTATAACTCCATCATTCCATTCGTAGATGAGAAAATAAATAAATAAAAACGAGAGGCCATCCATCTATATGCCCTTCAATTGTAAACTACGATGTGCCGCGAAAACTTACGAAATCACAACACTTGACATCTTCACATGCACAGTGACTCAGCTGCCCCTACCCCTGGTTTTTATGCAACCCGAAACGCCTTAAAACACCACGAGCGAGATTTTCACATTCTGTCGTTCGCTGCATGCAAAGTGTCTGCGCAGCAGAAAAAAAGAACAGGACCATTTTGTAAGGAATTTAATATACACTCCTCGACATTGAAATAAGAACACCGTGAATTCATTGTCCCAGGAAGGGGAAACTTTATTGACACATTCCTGGGGTCAGATACATCACATGATCACACTGACAGAACCACAGGCACATAGACACAGGCAACAGAGCACGCACAATGTCGGCACTAGTACAGTGTATATCCACCTTTCGCAGCAATGCAGGCTGCTATTCTCCCATGGAGACGATCGTAGAGATGCTGGATGTAGTCCTGTGGAACGGCTTGCCATGCCATTTCCACCTGGCGCCTCAGTTGGACCAGCGTTCGTGCTGGACGTGCAGACCGCGTGAGACGACGCTTCATCTAGTCCCAAACATGCTCAATGGGGGACAGATCCGGAGATCTTGCTGGCCAGGGTAGTTGACTTACACCTTCTAGAGCACGTTGGGTGGCACGGGATACATGCGGACGTGCATTGTCCTGTTGGAACAGCAAGTTCCCTTGCCGCTCTAGGAATGGTAGAACGATGGGTTCGATGACGGTTTGGATGTACCGTGCACTATTCAGTGTCCCCTCGACGATCACCAGAGGTGTACGGCCAGTGTAGGAGATCACTCCCCACACCATGATGACAGGTGTTGGCCCTGTGTGCCTCGGTCGTATACAGTCCTGATTGTGGCGCTCACCTGCACGGCGCCAAACACGCATACGACCATCATTGGCACCAAGGCAGAAGCGACACTGATCGCTGAAGACGACACGTCTCCATTCGTCCCTCCATTCACGCCTGTCGCGACACCACTGAAGGCGGGCTGCACGATGTTGGGGCGTGAGCGGAAGACGGCCTAACGGTGTGCGGGACCGTAACCCAGCTTCATGGAGACGGTTGCGAATGGTCCTCGCCGATACCCCAGGAGCAACAGTGTCCCTAATTTGCTAGGAAGTGGCGGTGCGGTCCCCTACGGCACTGCGTAGGATCCTACGGTCTTCGCGTGCATCCGTGCGTCGCTGCGGTCCGGTCCCAGGTCGACGGGCACGTGCACCTTCCGCCGTCCACTGGCGACAACATCGATGTACTGTGGAGACCTCACGCCCCACGTGTTGAGCAATTCGGCGGTACGTCCACCCGGCCTCCCGCATGCCCACTGTACGCCCTCGCTCAAAGTCCGTCAACTGCACATACGGTTCACGTCCACGCTGTCGCGGCATGCTACCAGTGTTAAAGACTGCGAGGGAGCTCCGTATGCCACGGCAAACTGGCTGACACTGACGGCGGCGGTGCACTAATGATGCGCAGCTAGCGCCATTCGACGGCCAACACCGCGGTTCCTGGAGTGTCCGCTGTGCCGTGCGTGTGATCATTGCTTGTACAGCCCTCTCGCAGTGTCCGGAGCAAGTATGGTGGGTCTGACACACCGGTGTCAATGTGTTCTTTTTTCCATTTCCAGGAGTGTAGTTAATTTACATACTGGACTAAATTTTCGCTGGAGGCCGCGGTTTTCCAGTTATTCAATAAAAAAGTTTGATGTTCTCTTTTATACGTGTTTCTTGAATAATTCGGAAACCACGGGCTCCAAGCGAAAACGTATGCCTCTAAAAAAATTAAAGACCTTCAGGTTCCTACGAAAAGGTCCTGTAAGAGAGGGAACATGAAAAATTCCGTATGGCATCTGAAGGCGTTACGGGTAGCATAAATCTCGTACGTAGGGGCACCTGAATCACTTTCTATACTCCACAAGCCACCTTGTGGTGTGTAGTGGAGGGTACTTTAGGTACCACGGCCACTTCCCCTTTTCCTATCCCAGTCGTGAATGGTCCATTGGAAAAACGATTGGTGGTAGGCCTACGGGAGCGTTAGGGTCTGTCGAATGTTATCTTCATGATATTTTCACGAGATATACATAGGAGAAAGCAATATATTGATTGGCTCCCCTAGGTACGTACGCTCTCGTAATTCTAATCATAAACTAGTGATCCAGAATGCCTCCCTTACAGCGACTCCCACTGTAGTTGGGCGAGCACCTCTGTGGTGTTTTCACTTTCACTAAGTGAATTTCTAACTAAAGACGCTGCTGTTCTTTGAATATCCTCTGTTTCTTCCAGCAATCCTGCGTGTTGCGGAGCTTCTGTCCGTGAAATTAGCAGCCTTCATGCACTTGTACACCTCCACCAACACTAGACTTCATCAAGCATTCATCCGTTTGCCTCGACGTCCACTGTCGCGACACTGGCTGGCTTCAATGTTGTCTTGCAGGTGAACTCGCTGGCGCGGCTGACGCAGGACCCGCACTGCCACACGCAATGCGGGGACGGCGGCTGCCGCTGCGTCACCAACCTGCTGCCGCTGGCGCAGATGGACCACCTGCTGCTGGCCACCGACGACGGGCAGTCGCTCGCCTGCCTCTGCGGCGACTTCCAGGTGGGCCTCCCACACCGTGTGTTAATGAAGACCATGATGTGCTAGTATGCTAACACATAGTAGTATTTATTTAATTTAATCGTATGGTTAGGGCCCCCCGTTGGGCAGTCCGTTCGCCGGGTGCTGGTCTTTCAATTTTTCAATTTTACGCCACTTCGGCGACCTGCAGTGGATGAGGGTGGTAGGATGATGATGAGGACACCACAACACCTACTCCCTGGGAGGAGAAAATTCCCCGACTCAGCCGGGAATCGAACCCGGGCCCAGAGGATTGAAAATCCGTCACGCTTATCATTTAGCTACCAGGGGCGGACAACGCATAGTAGTGAAGGGGTATAGTGAAGATATGACACATAAGATAAAATGGCCACTTTTGAGGTTTTGTTTATTTAAGACTAAACATTAGGTTATAAAGCAGTTTAAACATCATTAACTGTAGGATACTGTTCTTGTTACCTGATTTAAAAGAATAGAAACTCTGAGTAAAATATACTCACTATAGGATTAAGGTTCCCTAACCTATATCAATCATATAAGCTTCATCTCTCTTCTTGAAAATATTTAGAAGTCTAACCTTAACCAAATTTTATATACAGGGTGTTTGAAAAATACCTCCCTAGTTCTAATGAGTCCTAGAATATGCACAAAGTGACGTACACTATTCCAGTTTGTGGTGTTTGATTCATCAACTCTCCAAGTTTGGCTCGCTTGCAGTTGGCAGATCTGCTTGACCTTGAGACGGCACCAGTGCTGTATTTTTCCTCTGTTCCCTCAGTTCAGTCCAGGGGTGTGTGCAGTTCCGTACAACTCAGAAACAATGTGTACTCCGCAATAGAAAGCGCATTGTGTTATTTGACTTGTGAAAACTGAGTCAGTTGTAACAGTGCAACGTAATTATAGATGTCAGTATGGTGATGAACCACGTACAGCAAAAACTATCCATCTTTGGCTAAAATCTTTCAAGGAAATCGGTAGTGTTATAAAAAAACAAAATCTCCAGGTAGACCGAGAACTTCTGAAGAGTGTTTAACAGATCCGTGCTTCGTGTGTTCGGACGTTGGCAAGACGTAGTCTACAGTTAGGAGTGTCTAAAGGTGTATGATGTTGTGGGTAAAAGACTTATGTTGCAACTGTTACTTGGAGTAAAACCCACTGATAAAATCGAATGGTGTGAGTTTCCTATTGACTTTCTACACAGAATTGGAGATGATGTGCACAGTGAAAAGATCAGAGACGTCAATCATCTACGCGAAAGAATCGTCGTTGCGGTTGGGACAGTTACACCTGAAATGTTGGTGAACACGTGACGAGAGATGGAAAACCGTGTCGACCTGTACAGGGCAAAAAATGGCTCCAACGCTGAAGTTTACTAACGTTAAACAAAACTTGAAGGAATTCTCTTTCGCAATATGTACTCATTGATGTAAGTTTTCATTAATTTCACCATAAAATTTATATATTTTACAGATGAAGACCTAGTTGTAGATGTCTTCTACTTTGTGTCGGTCAACTTCGGTTTTGTATAGGCTATTCGTCAGCTCACAGTCATCTTAACTGAACCTTGAAGGTTTGCTTCGAGCTTTCATTATCTCCCTCGGATTCAGTGATATTTCTTGGATGGACAGCTTTAGACCACTTTCTGCCTACTATGGTTTCTTCTGCATTTAAATTATAGGACAATCTGTTTCGTTCTGTAATGACGAAATCAATGCTTAACTTCCAAAATGCATATCCCGAACATCATCTCTTGATATTTGAAATATGCTCTTCCAGTTCCTTCTCACAGTCTCTTGCCACACCTCGATAGACGTTACGCCACCAGCAGTCGACCATATGTTCGCCCTGTAGATGGCCCCTGTGATGTGGTGAAACTGGTTGGCAGCAAATAAATAAAAAATCGCGATGAAGACTATTTTCTTAATACTGAGTTAAATAGAAGAAAGCCTAAAACAAGCAGGATTCAATAATGAAATGATAGATGAACGAGATAAATTCAGAAACAAAATAACGGACACGAACTTTGAAGTAAAAGGAAGAAAGAGACCGGGAAAAACATGGACAGAACAAAGGAAAAACGAACACAGTCAAAGAATGACGAGGTTTTGGGAAAACAAAAAGAAGAAGAAAACATAAATAAGGGGAAATTGAATAATTATATATTATTCAACTTCAATCACTGTCTTAAGGGTAAAAATGTATAATAACAATAATAACAAAGGCCATCTAGACAGTTGTTTTAATAGAAATAAGGATTATGTTAGATGGGGGGAAAGGATGGCGGAGTCGGTGAAGTAAATATTTACCCTGGCTGCAGCGATTCTAGTTATGTCCTTTTACAGGTGTACAGTTGTTGCAGAAATGTCTTTCCAGACTCTGTTCCTTAGAGTTGGATAAACATGATGTTGTCTTGTTTAGCCTTTACTTTATTATTATTATTATTATTATTATTATTATTATTATCCTATTATTACTTCTATTGTTACTGTTATTATTACAATTACCTTTCTTTAGTAAAAAAAAGAACAGAACAGAGGCACAGTGGCTTAAGTTTTAACAGTTGGCGCCCATGACGCTCTAGCAGACCACGCGTCTCTACACACATATTTCATTGTAAACAAAAGGTGTCTTTAGTACTCATAATGACTAGACCGATTCAAACCACTTTCACTCCGGTTCTCGGAATAAGACAACATGTGATATTTAACATTAAATTAACATAAAAGTACTGAATGTCCCAGATACAATCGGTTGGTTGTTACACTGCTTCGGACATCTTACTTTCGAATGTGAGATAAATTTACGCTTATAGCATTTGTGGACTGAGGGATAAAATAGAGTGAGAAAAGTGATGTAAGCTCACCGTACAAATCGTTAGCCATCTCAGTGCACATGAACAGATGATTCGTTAACCCTTCACAGGTGGAGCAGTGATCGAATCACATACTCAATCGTGTGTGCACTGCCTCTGCGTGGGCATAAAGTAATACCGATCAATGAGACATTTATGTTTCAAGCGGATATTGAACGTAAACATGGGTAGATGAAGCGACGTGACAAATAGCAATAAGTGGCAGTCGTGTTCGACCGCACCGGTGACCATTCGGTGTGTGAAGTTGCTAGATGTGTTGGTGTTTCGCGACGGACTGTTCAGCATGTCTGTGAGCAGTAATGTAACGCACGTGTCCCCGAAACACGGCATCACAATTTTGGTCGGAGAAAGGTCGTGACTGAGAGGGACCGGAGAGGCATTTCATGGCTTTTGAGCTAAAATATCTTCCAAACCCTACAGGAACTGCCACAGACAGTGAATGTTAGTCCTTCGCTATATGTCAGCTGGAGAGTGCTGCGGCAGAAACTGCATGCAGTGAACATTTTATCACATCACATGAGGCCGTTGCTCGTACAAGCACAACATCAGCAGCAAATAATTCGTGACTCGCTTTCTGAACACTTCCCCGTTGTATTACATCTCGACTGTCCTGCCAAATCTTCTGACTTGAACCATAAGAAATGAAATGAAATATCTGTGTGACGCGTTGGAACAGCGGGTAAAACGCATACATCAGCATCCATGCAGTTTGGTGGAACTGCGTGATCAGACCGTCAGCGAGTGGCTTAACTGGATACGACGTATCAGCACAATCTTGTGGACCCATTTCGTAATCGAATGCAGATGGATATCAAGTGGAGGGCGTGGGATTACACGACATTAAAGGATGCTTGTAATGCTTTCCCTATCGTTGACTCATTTTTTGTCCTGTGCGCTTACAATCTGTGTAGAAATCAGAACTTAGGCGTAAGAGTCAAAGTAGATGGAAGGCAAGCAGTTGCAGAGATGTGAGTGAAGTTGTACTCTGTCTACCACGCTATTTGATCTGTACGTGCAGCAAGCACTGATCTATCGAGGCGGTCGATGTGCGGTAGGGCACCTGGGTGTTGGTCAGACTAGGAACGTATGCACGCAGCCCTACATCCAAGGCATGTTGTTATTCTTGTAGACGAATGTGTACACACCATACTCGTTATGAAGGTGTAGAAAAAAAGCAACACTTGGTCTTAGAGAATACTGACATAAACATACAGGTTGTGATAACTCAAATGAGTGAGCCAAAGTTAGGGGACGAGGAACATCCCGAAAATCACAAACCCCGTACAGCCTGAACTACACCCTCTACACACGGCAGCTTATATACATCATTAGATCGTCGGTGCAATGACATCCCACTTCATTTCACTGAAAGGTAATATCGCGTATTGACAGACCACACCACACGCCTCCAGTCAGTATCTCTAACGCATTGCCTTGTCTGGCGAAATGATGGAAATTTACGTGCCACTGTGAGCAGAGCCTTTTCACGAGTTACCCGCCTCCAAATACTCACTGCATTCAGATATTTTCCCTACATTCGCTCGAAAACAGATTGGGATGAACCTGCATTAAATTCAATAGCAACTCGATGTCGGCTTTGAAACTGATTGACAAGGTAAGACATTCGTCTGAGCTCTCTGTTATGCCGTGCTACATGGCTGCGACTGGTACGTCATTCCTTGTAGACACTTTCGACTGAATGCATTGATGTACCAACAACACAGTAAAGCTCATTCACGGAACGCCCAAGCGCGATAGTTCGTTATATGACTCAGTAGCTTTTGTAGCCGTTGTTATTTACCATAAAATCTGAGTCGTCTCACTTTCCTCTTCAAACGTTCTCAATGCTCGACTTCTAGATTCTTTCGCTGGGAACTTCTTCTGGATTCCACTGGCGCACCTCGATCGCTGAACATTGTAGAGATACCGTGTCACGTTCACTTACAAAAGGATTTTTTCTGCGATTCTTTGGAGAAGTGGAGTTACTGGGTAGACACCTTCGGGCTGCCATTGGTGGGTCATCGTCGTTGTACAAATGCTGCCAGCAGATAACAGGAGAGCTTAGGAAACGATAGTATTATTGTTCTTGTGTCGCCTCAGTTGCTTCTTGGCAGTTCTTTAAATTTCTCGTTCACCGTGACTGCGTGTTTACTCTTTTCATAGCGGCATCACGAAGGTAGAAGCCTTTAGCGTCATCTCTATGCCCAGTCTTCGGTATTTCAACTACTTCATTGACTTTTCCTCTATAAATACTGCGGGAAAGTGTGAAGTGACGTGTGGTTGTGGCAACGGAAGAGGTCGTGCTAAAAAGTAATGGCTCCAAATTTCATATGCGAAAATTCGTGATGCTTTTTCAATAAAGTATATTTCGTTAGCAATCTACACCTTTACTGTTGATGTCTATATATTCATTCCTCAACGTAGTTACACGGGCGACGAAAACGATACCCCCTACGAGAGACCGGTTTGTTGATAACGCCACTGCAGAATATTTTACTTTTTTGATGTAGCCGCGCGTCACCTCCGCTTGCACCGTTTTATCACTATCAAAGAGAAGTCCTCGAATGTGATCTTTAACTTGAGGAAACCGATAAATATCGGATGTGATCAAGTCGGGACTATATAGAGAACGTTCGGTGGCAGTGAACGCAAGGTATCGCATAGTAGCAGATGTCGCAGTGCTCGTGTTTGGTCTGGTGTTGTCATGCTGAAGGTAGAAGGTGCTTCATCCATGGACAACAAACTTTTCTGCAGGTAGAAAGTCATTTAAAGCACACTATGTCCCACATAACACACCTCCACATTACACGCTACAATCTGACCCTTCTAGTGGCCGAAGGTTGTTTCTTTGCGTCAAGATAGTGGGAAGGTCGACAGAGTGACGTACATGAAGTGTAATACCTCAACCGATATTGGGGAGTAAAAAATTCGGAGGTATTACTTTCCAGTACGTCGTCGTACGTTTTGTCGAAACTCAAAGGGGAATAAAAGAATGAGTTATAGAGGACGAACGCCACACATCCCGAAATCAGAATATAACACCAGTGGTAGCAGATAGCCAAGAAGAATGTTAACCGGAAAAAGGAATATTTATACAAGTACAGTCGGTGAAGCAGCTGAAAATGTCGAAGAATGGGTGGAATTTCAACAGGGGTGACGGCAGCAGGCTTCCGGCTCCATGGCTATCCGCTTCAACAGAAGAATACACGCAGCCACAGCGAGCGACAGATATTAACGTGCACGAGACAATCAAGGCGGCAAAACAGCCATAATACTTAGGATTCCCCCCGCCCCCTTCTCTTTCAGTATCTGGCTTCAGCATCAACTGACTTTCGACGGTCAGCCAATGAGAGCCTGAAATCTTTCTCCCGACAACCTCACCCCCGGAAAATGCGCAAGCAAATATCGTTTTACAAGCGCACGCGACACTGTCTTGCGACAATGCTAAGCCATTCAGGGTCACCACTGCAATCCTGAAAAAAAAAACAACAAAAAATCACAGGGTTAGAAATGAAGAAGAGTTAAGAAGAATTTGATGCGGCTTAACGAGTAAAAATATGTCCGAAAGTACAGACAATAAGGAGAATCTGAAGCTGTGATACATTATATGTAAGTGAAAGGTGGCGAGGAGAGCAATAAAAGGAAAGGAAAGATTACCGATGTCATGTATTGGGACATTAGGTAAAATCTGCTCGATACTCTCAGATTCCCGCAGGAAGTCGGACGTACTTGTGCATCCGCAATGAGGAATATGCTTCCATTGCCCTTCTGTGCGAATAATCAATATGAATGCATGGTGCCGTCTGTGCTTCCGAACATGTAATGTCCCGTTGGAGCTGACAACAGTAATCCCTTCCCTTTCCTTTCTCCCCTCTCCACCTTCAATAAATATAAAACGATTTTACCATCAACGACAGCTCCGTTCCGTCGTTCTTCGTGTCATGCAATGTGATTCCGTTGCATATGCACAGCAGTCACTTTACTATCAATACTTTCCTCAGCGTTTGATGGTCACGTGGCAGCCTTGTGCCAGATGTAGAACATCTAGAGGGGTTCAGATTAAAGAGTGTGCTCTTGTGATGGGCTGTCTAATATTTGGTACTATGTCTTGCAGTAGCTGTCTGGCATTGAGCGGATCTGTTGTGATGGTCGTGGCGTTTGTTTCAAGCAAGAGTGGCTACCCGTGAGCGTGCGGTCGTGGTCGCCGTTGCGGCTCGTCTACTCGGTGCCGCACTACAGTTGGAGCCGCAAGGGCTTCTCCTTTGGAGCTCTCTACTCCTTCGTCAACGACGGCGTCTGCGGCCGGGCCGTGCTCAACAGGCCTTCAGGTGAGTGCTCCCTCACAGTCAAATTGGCTCTCGCCAAAGTGAACGGTCTGCGAAAAAATAAATGTATAAAACTTTTACTCTCACACTCAGCCCGGTAACCTCACACACAAATTGCTCCGTAAATAAGTCTGCTGGAAAGACGTGTGACCACTAAATTGTTTAGCTGCTGGTTGTATGGGGAAGCGACCACAGTTGGCCGCACCCTGGTCAACTCAACGTCAAATTTTCTGGTTAGAGCACCTGCAACTAACGAATTATAGCAAGTGGAAATCAACAATTCTGGCCGACACACAAGACTTTGTTTTAGTTCCGTTTAATAGCTCAAAGTCGCCACGAATATTGACAATATACTCCACAGAATTGGCACATATCTAGACCACCATAACTTTGAGAAGGTGTGAAAAGGGTGAAGGGGGGGGGGGGGGGGGTTGAGGGCACATTTCAGATAAAGACAGAAATCTTGTGCCAAGTAATTCCTCTGCTATTAGCACATTAAACTGAAGACTATCGCTACGTAACAACTAAAGTTCTAAGTAACGACTCTTTGCTTTAAATCACTCAAAATCAGTGACACTGCATGGCATTTCTGCTAAATCCAGCAGGAAATTCCACATGAATAATTCAGAACTTCGTATTACTGGCCGCTCAGTTTTACTGTCTAAAGGTTGTGCTTTTGCACCAGACTGACGAAGTTAACGCTTCGGCACTACAGCAGGCCACAAGCTAAATCTGTAACTACACTAAACTTTCCTACCGAAACAACATAATAAACCCACTCATCTAACCCCTGTTTTACACACCGTCCCCTGCTTTGTGCTCCCAGACGCTACATGCTCGCGTTCGCACTCCGCTCCAAATTCCATAACTTTAGTGCCCAGATATAGAATAATGACGAAAAAACATTACATCCTATATTAAAAATACTGGCACCACACTGTGTATCCAGTAACAGCAAACATGGCGGTGGTTTCACCAACTGTTCGTCTTCAGCATCCATTAAGATTTCACTTTTCATAAACTACCAAAATTTGCTTGATTTACAGTAAACATTAGCACAAAGAATTGAGTCCATTCAGTTCCAAAGGACTTTTGCCGCTCTTCCAACTCGTGATGCAAGTGATTTCCTTAGTAGGTCCCACTAAATAAAATGAATTACATTCACCGACGAAAATAAGTTAAGCACCCAGAAAGCATTGTCGAATATCACTGTAGCTTTGTACACGTAAACAGCAACTGCAGGTATGTAAATGATTGACGTTTCAATTCCTTCTGATAGGTAGAGCGGTAACCAGAGTGCATTACTGTTGTTGATGTTTCAAGTTTTTGCAAGCGTGATAGGCTATGTAAGGGACATTAACATCGTCACATGATGGGCAGTCACTGTGAAATAGATGCCGCATGCCCGTATGAGACAGTATTACTAGCTCCCGATAGAATTTTAATAGGTCCTCACCTGGACCACTATTTGGTCGGTTGGTGGGGCATTGGGATGTGACAGTGGCTCCATGTTGAACTGGGTGGAAACGTGAAGGCAGTCATGCTCGTCATCAAGATAGCGGTAGGTCAGGTGGGTTCGCCACAAGAGAAGATAGCCCTATTGTGCATGAGTCAAACAGTTAAACGTTCACATCAGCCCCTCCCATCCGAGAACATGGACTCCGTGCAACATTCTGTGTTATTCCGCACCACTGACCGAAGTCAAACTGCAGCCGAAGTAGGGAAATCCCGTATCATGCATAGGCTGCCGCTAACACAACACAAATGATTGTGCTTGAAGAAGTGCAGCGACCCGGAATGCTGGGCTGCTGATGAGTTGTGTCACACAGTGTTCTGCTCTGATCGCAGTTCTGCACTACCGCAGAGGACGATCACCAGAAAGCGCGGGGGCCAACCAGGCAGAGATCCTGGTCTTTGAATGTTTCGAGGCGCCATTGCGGTGTTACTCCTGGAGTTGTGGTATGAGGAAATCAATCCATATGACTTCTGGTCACAACTGGTAGTGACTGAGGGAACTTTAGCAGCAGAGGATTCATCTTGACACCCTGCGTCCTTATGCATGATCTCTCATGCCACACTATCATGGTGCCATTTTGCTTCCGCGCAATACTTGCCCATACATGATACAAGTCTTGGTGACCTGTCTGCCTGATTCTGAGGTACTGCCGTGGCCAACAAGATTCCCAAATCTGTGCCTCAAAGAACAAGTGTATTAACAGCTGGAATCTTAACTCCGTCCTAGTGCTAGTATAAAGCATACAAAAGGCCAATTGCAGGAGCTGTCTGCCAGGTTGCCTCAGAAGAGGATATAAAGGCTTTCTGACACACTTCCAAATACAATAAGAGTATGCGTATAGGACAGATGTAATATAATTTCGTACTGGAAAGTTGGTCTTGCAGGACAATTCTTTATAATTTTAATTTGACTTTGTAATCACTGAAATAACAACAAATACCTTCTCATCCGGTTTTGTAACATTTTCAGCTTCTAAGTGCCTCGATTTTTTTGTCAGGCAGTGTATACGTGCTGCGACTAAGAATATAATTAGTTGTAGGATAGATCTTGCTCAGTTCCTTTAATGATACAGATGCGCAGAACTATAGACCTATATCTCAAACGTCGATCAGTTGTAGAATTTTGGAACACGTATTATGTTCGAGTATAATGACTTTTCTGGAGACTAGAAATCTACTCTGCAGGAATCAGCATGGGTTTCGAAAAAGTTAATCATATGAAACCCAGCTAGCGCTATTCGTCCACGAGACTCAGAGGGCCATAGACACGGGTTCCCAGGTAGATGCCGAGTTTCTTGACTTCCGCAAGGCGTTCGATACGGTTCCCCACAGTCGTTTAATGAACAAAGTAAGAGCATATGGACAATCAGACCAACAGTGTGATTTGATTGAAGAGTTCCCAGATAACAGAACGCAGTATGTCATTCTCAATGGAGAGAAGCCTTCCGAAGTAAGAGTGCTTTCAGGTGTACCGCAGGGGAGTGTCGTAGGACGGTTGATTTTCACAATATACATGAATGACCTTGTGGATGACATCGGAAGTTCACTGAGGCATTTTGCGGATGATTCTGTGTTATATCGAGAGGTATTACCAATGGAAAATTGTACTGAAATGCAGGAGATCTGCAGCGAATTGACGCATAGTGCAGGGAATGGCAATTTAATCTCAATGTAGACAAGTCTAATGTGCTGCGAATACATAGAAAGTAAGATCTCATATCATTTAGCTACAATGCAGCAGGTCAGCAACTGGAAGCAGTTAATATCCATAAATTATCTGGAAGTACGCATTAGGAGTGATTTAAAATGCAATGATCAAATAAAGTTGATCGTCGGTAAAGCACATGCCAGACTGAGATTCATTGGAAGAATCCTAAGGAAATGCAGTCCGAAAAGAATGGATGTAGGTTACAGTACATTTGTTCGCCCACTACTTGAATGCTACTCAGCAGTGTGGGATGCGTGCCAGATAGAGTTCATAGAAGAGATAGCGAATATCCAAAGGAGAGCAGCGCGCTTCGTCACAGGATCATCTAGTAATCGCGAAAGTGTTACGGAGATGATAGATAAACTCCAGTGGAAGACTCTGCAGGAGAGACGCTCACTAGCTCGTTACGGTCTTTTGTTGATGTTTCGAGAACATACCTTCACCGAGGAATCAATTAGTATATTGCTCCCTCCTACGTATATCTCGCGAAGAGACGATGAGGATAAAATCAGAGAGATTAAAGCCCACACAGAGGCATACCGACATTCCTTCTTTCCACGAACAATACGAGACTGGAATAGAAGGGAGAACCGATAGAGGTACTCAAGGTACCCTCCGCCACACACCGTCAGGTGGGTTGCGGAGTATGGATGTGCATGTAGATGTAGATGTAGATGTAGGTGTAGATACCAACGTTTAATATTACTATTCTCTGTGGCATTCTATAGTGTCCTGTTGTGATTCGTTGTTATTTTACTCTTACCTCTGTAACTTAACTGTAACTATAATTACATCAAATAAACGCATTAATTTTAAATTTAAATCATGTATCATTCGTTGCTGGATGAAGTGCATCTTCGAATGACCCCCTGATTGGTGCTGCTATACTTCTTTCTAAGAGCGTGGTTAATTCTGGAAGTAAATAGGAATTGCAGCAGACGCGCTACCTCAGTGCCTGCTTTTGTCTCCGATGACTGGCCCGCACAGGGCTCTCACCGGCGACATTGACATTCGCTGCCACCTTGATGCGCTGGCCGTCAACTCTCGCCTATGCTCAGGCTCGCCTGTAGTTAATTCGTGACGCACGCCATTAGGTCATGTCTAATTCTTCCACGGCATCATTTATAGGTTAGCCACTCTAGGCCAGAAGTTGAACTAAACTCTTTCGAGACATTCTTTTATCAAAATTTGTTCGTTCTTAAGTTTCTGTATCCCTAATTCCATTACGGGCAATGCCGTAATGTTACCTTGAAACGAACACAGTTCATTTCTTTGCACCTCGGTGTGCATTACTCCCGTGTCGCTAATGTCCTATTCGCTGATGGCTTAAAAATGGCTCTCAGCACTATGGGACTTAACAGCTATGGTCATCAGTCCCCTAGAACATAGAACTACTTAAACCTATCTAACCTAAGGACATCCACACAACACCCAGTCATCACGAGGCAATTCGCTGATGGTTCGTTAAATAATTGTACTGGACGTTTCAATAAAATTCACCAGCAATCTCATTATATATCTCCTGAATAGATAAAGAATGAATATTCATTTACAGATGGAAACTAAAACTTTACGTTGATGCGGTTTGTAATCCGGCAGTTCGAGCGGAGCTAAGTGACGCAGTGGTTAGCACACGGGACTCTCATTTGGGAGGACACGTTTCAAATCTCCGCCCGGCCATCCACATTTCTCTAAATAGTTTCAAGCAAATAACGAGGTGGTTCCTTTGAAAGGCAAGACCGATTTCATTCTCCATTGTTGACACAATCGAGATTTGTGCTTCGCTTCTAATGAACTTGTTGTCGACGTATTGTTAAACTCTATTCCTCCAATATCCATTTTGATACTTCGGTTCCACGTACCTGGATATGTTGGAATTTTCCACGGTTCTGAGAATATGTTGAACATTTAACCTTTTAATACGCATGAGTCCACCACACATTGGCCTCTTCATCTACGGAAATTCCTAACCAATAAGCAGCACCAACCATCTACACCTCCTGCGCAAGAAGATGAGATACCTAGAAGGGCAGGAGGAAACAGAACAGAACTACACAGGTTGAGAGGATAGGAGAGGTTATTTCAGTCATTACCAAGTCAAATCAAATCCACAAATAACTTGGCTATACGACCAGCTTATCAGTTCGAACTCATACCACATCTGGCCAAAATGCGTGCACTAATTCGATTCGAAAGCGTGACTCAAAGGACCTCCTTTTGTCGGGCTTAGTACAACCACTAGACGTGGCACGGACTCAACAAGTCGTTGACAGTCCTTGCTGCTTCTATAGTAGCCCATAATTACAAAAGTGTTGTCGGTGGAGGATTTTATGCACGAACTGACCTCTCGATTATGTGTTATTGATGTTCGATGAGACTCATGTCGGACAATCTGGTTGGCCAAATCATTCCCTCTAATGGTCCAGAATGTTCTACAAGTCAAATGCGAACAGTTTTGGCTCAGAGATATTGGGCATTTTCATCCATAAATATTTTCCACCAGTGTTCGGGAACGTGACAACCATGAGTGGCTGGAAATGGCCTTCAACTGGGCGAACCTCCCGAGGACCCAGTCTATTCCATGTAAACACTGTCCTTACCATTACTGAGCCCCGACCAACTTACACAGTGCTTTGTTGACAACCTGGGTCCATGGCTTCGTGGGGTCTGTGTCACACTCGAACCCTACCATCAGCTGTGACCAACTGAAATTGGTACTCATTTAACCAGGTCATGGTTTTCCAGTAGTGTAAGGACCAACTGATATGTTCACGAGCCCAGGAGAGGCACTATATGCGTCGTAGTGCTCTTAGCAAAGGCCCTCGCTTCGGTATTCTCTTTCCATTCAATATTAGCGACGAATTTCGCCACATTGCCCCTACAGCGATGTTCGTATACGTTCCACATTGATTTCTGCTGTTATTTCAAGCAGTGTTGCTTGTTTGCCAGCTCTGACAAGTCTATGCAAATGCCGCTGCTGTTGCTCGTTAAGAGAAGGCCGCCGATCACTGCGTTATCAGAGGGGCGACGTAATGCCCTAAAGTTGTTATTCTCAACAGACACTTAACACTGTGGATCGCGAAATATTGTACTTCCTAACGATTTTCGAAATGGGGAGTGACCCATGCGTCCTGCTCCAGCTATCATTCCAAGTTCAAAGTCTGTTAATTCCCGTCATGTGGACGTAATAATGTCGAACATATTTTCACACGAATCGCCTGAGTACAAATTACAGCTCGGTCAATGCGTTAATCCTTCATACCTTATGTATGTTATACTTCTGCAATCTGTATTTGTTTTTATCGCTATCCCCTGACTTCTCAGTGAGTATGCTTGATACTAGAACTGGGTCGGAGTGACGCACCCAGAAGGGCAGAAGTAAACAAAACAGACTGAGAGGGTATGAGGAATTTATGTGTCGTGACGTACCTTTAACCAGCCAAAGTTCCCCAAGAACTTCTATGGAGCATCTACCAGCTGGAGCTTGTCCCACACATGTTCTATCGGGTACAGATCTGGGTGTGTTCAGGGTGGTGAGTACCTCATAGTCACACAGACAGTTCACAGAGGCATGTGTAATGTGTGGACAAATAACGCGCCGTTGAAAATGGCAACACTATACTTTCTTAATAGCGATTTTTTGTTGATTTGGTGCGGACCGGTTTCACCCTGATGGGCTGATGCTGGTAGGCACTAAATAAATAAAAGATCGCGATTAATACTGTTTTCTTAATACTGTGTTAATTTATAGCAATCGCAGTTTCTCCACACCATGTTGTCCAAACAACTATATTCTCGCATGACAGATGATGCATGAGGAATTTGGGTGTCTTGACGTGCCTTTAAGAGACCAACGTTCCCTAAGTCACTACCAACTGTGATCAGAAGTCGTGTACGATGATTCTCCACATTATGAAATCCGGAGTAAGACCTCTGGGCCTCCCCGAAAAACAGGAAGACTGGGACCTCACCCCGAACCGCAGCCATACTTGCTTACGATCGGCTTCCGAGATATTGCAGAACTGAGATTCGTATCTGAACACAGTGTAACATCATTCATCAGCAATATATGCATCCCGGCAATGGCATCTCTTCAGACTGAGACGTTTGTGTTGTGTCAACGACAACATAACAATGGGACGGGAATTCCGTACTGCGGCTGATGATGGACTTCGGTCAATGGTGCAGGATAATAGAGAATGTTGAAGAAAGTTCATTGCTTGTTCTCGGATGACAGGTCCAGCGTGCAGCGTCCGTTCTCCCGCTGTTTGGGCGCTGCATCCTTGTCTTCTCGTTCAGGAGGGTCTGCCGGCACCCTCTCGTTATTCTTCCCTCCTCCTCCGAAGTCGGTACACTCTGGTAGATATCCTTTTTCTTCTTAATCGTGGTAATCGCGGGTGCCCACGCCTTGCTAAGGATTTAACTGCTGTCACGATTTAGTTGTGGCTCCCTTAGTCTAGTCTCTATGGCTTCTTTGATGACAGAGTCCCAGTATTTCGAAGTCTCTGTCGAGACTTTGGTTTGGTCATAATCCATGCTGTGGAGTTCCGACAGGCAATCCTCAGCGATTGCCGACTTATTGGGCGGTTGCAGTCTTGTGTGCAGTAGATTTTCTCAGCATCGGTCCTCAATGGTACGAATGGTCTGCCCTATGTAAACACTACCGCATTGGCAAAGTATCTGATAAACCCCTGATTTACGTATACCAAGACTGTCCTTGACACTACCAAAGTGGCTCTTCGTTTTGCTTGGAGGACGGAAGAGGGTTTCCACTTGGTGTTTACGTAAAATGCTTCCAATTCTTCCGGATAAGGCCCCACAAAACGGAACAATAGCCATGGCCTCCTCCTCCTGAGGTTCATACTCCGTTTCCGCCGGTGCTGCAGGCGTGGGATGCAGAGCCTTCCGAATTTGCCCTTCCTTGTAACCGTTCTTCCGAAATACGGTCCACAAATGACTTAATTCTTGTTGGAGACTTTCCCTGTCGGAGATGGAGTGAGCTCTGTGTACAAGGGTTTTGGGCACGCCATTCTTTTGTGCCGGGTGGTGGCAGCTATTCGTATGTAGGTACAAATCGGTGTGCGTCTTCTTCCTATACACTCTGTGGCCCAAAGTACCGTCAGCTCGTTCTGTAATCAGAAAATCCAAGAAAGGGAGCATCCCATCCGTATTGATCTCCATGGTGAACTTAATATTCTCGTGTCGGGAGTTGAGATTGTATGAGGAGGTCAGCCAGCTTATCTCTTCCATGTGCCAGATAGCGAAGGTATCATCCACGTATATAAAGAAACAGGTGGGTTTTAGATGTGCTGATCAAGTGCTTCCTCCTCGAAATGTTCCATGTACATATTTGGTACAACGGGTGAGAGTGGACTCCCCATCGCTACTCCTTCTGTCTGCTCGTAGTATTCACCGTCAAATAAGAAGTAAGTTGATGTCAGAACATGTCTGAAAAGGTTGGTGGTCTACAGAGTGGGGCAAATAATAGTGGCCCGGAGAACAGGTGCAAAATGCAGTACTACTCATTTCTTGGAACTTTTGAGCCCTCGTCACCACGAAGCTAAATACGGATCGAAGCTGCAATTCTTGAAGACGTTGAGGATTGTTGCGACACACCTCAGATTTGAGGGCTCCCCACACAGAGTGATCGCACACTGATACATCACTTGTCGTGAGTGGCCAACTAAGGCCGAGCTGCTAACATCTCTGTCAGGCTTTAAGATTGGGTAAATGTACTCCATGGCTGGGCCCTCAGTATGGACAGTTGTTCCATGCCGTTGAAAGAACCTGTAGGTCATTTCTACCTCCGTTAATGCTGCCACATATCGTATCCATTCGCTCGGGCCACGTTTATTTTCTCCACCCTGTATATGCGTTTGCAAGGCTGCCCGTTGTTACAATTTTGGCAGCTGATTATATGAGCACGTGCAGAATGAAAACTAACCTTGTGTCGAGGTTTTACACATTGTCTGATTCTGTTTCCTCTTCCTCAGTGCATTGTAAGACAATTAATTTTGCTCATTATCTTTTGTTCAAACAGTTATGTACTTCTCATAGAGATAGAGTACGTAGTTTAAATTAAGTTACACTGAACACCTATCATATAAAAAAAATGTGTCTACCTCTTTCAAGAGGGGTACGACCACTTACTTCTTCAGTTCACAATATCATGGTTTTTGACGTGTTACCGATGTTAATCCTATGATTTTCATTGCCGTTGTGTGGGATATATGAGCACAATTTTGACATTCGACAGTTAACTTGCTGGAAAATACCATCGCCGTCGCTGACGACAGTAAGCACATTGTCCGTAACAGTGTTCAGGAAATCTACAGCTGTTATGTTGCCTTCGACTACCATCACTGGTGCCAGAAGAGTACCCCCAGGAAATGGGTGCTGTTCCCACCAACCTGCTTCCGTGGCACGTGGCCTATTTATAAGTTCATTGATTCACGAATGATGCATATAACAGTACATATTGTTATATATAAGAACAAAACAGTGCACACCCCAAAACTCACCAGGAAACATTTGATTAGAAATGAAGTAGCTGCTATGATTCGCTAAGAACTGGAGTTCGTTAACGAAATTATCAGCAAAATAACAAACACTGGGAGAGATAGCTTTGTGTATGTTTCGTTCTCTGTTGCTGCAGGTGTTTCACATGCGTGGAACGTTCTGCAGCCTTTCTTCAGGATGTAGTTTAAAGATTTTTGTGAACAGCATGTTACTGTTCAGTACGACAATGAGAGTTTCAACGCAAGTTAATATTATATCACAAAATTTGTTACATTTCGTCACCATTATCATGAAAAACAGCTTTACATTCTTCGAAGACAGCGAGAAACCCATAAAGTGAATTGTGACGAATAGACAGCATTTTTACGAGAGCGTCAGATCATACTCCACAGATCACTGTAACATGGTTATTGTATTGTGACACAGGCAGCTGCACTGCTGGGAGATACCATCACCATCGAAGAACATGTGAAGCATAAAGGAATGTAGTAGCTCCGTGTGCACGGCTCTCAAGTTGCCTTGGATTACTTCAAGGTAAAATTTGGGAGCCCATTTGTATATACTCATAAGTGTATCACTGCATCTGCCCGTGTGTAACCGTAGCACGGTGCATGTTGCTGTACGCAGCCTTTCACCTGGATGACGGCGTAGCGGACATGACCATCGAGCATCTGACGGGCAACACATTACTTTTCATTCACGGTCCAGACTCGACGGAACTGTATCCATCTGTACCACATGTACATTTTAACTGACGCTGTCAAAATGGAAACGCGTAGGAATCATTTGAGCGGTGGGCGCCAAAACGCTTAAATCTGATCCAGCATCGTACTCAGTTGGCAGGTCTGTCCACAGAGTGCCACACATCCGGCTTTACCAACCACTTACCAGAAAGGCCGACTAGAATAGCACGCGAAGCGGCAAACCCCTGAAGTCGCTTATGTCAGTCGATTTCCCCAGCGGTGCCCGTATTGTAGTTAGAATGTTACCCCACCTGTCTCTGATCCTTACGGAGTCACGTGCCCACAACATGATCAGGCGGCATTCAACCTAGCGGTGGGCCGTTGTCATGGTGGTTTGTCTCATCAGTGGGTCTTCTCGTAATTATCGGTGTTAGGTTCATTAAAACGTGATGTGTTCAGTAACTGTACGTTGTGGATCCTATGAAATTTATTTTTTATGTCACGCCACCTTTTAAAATTGGTGAACAAGTAGAAAATATTTTTAAAATAACCTTGGAATAAATATAATTACGATTTATAAATACACTGAAGCGCCAAAGAAACTGGTATGGGCTGCGTGTTCAAATACAGAGATATGAAAAACTGGCTGAGTACGGCGCTGCGGTCGGGAACGCCTATGTAAGACAACAAGTGCCTGGCGCAGTTGTTGGATCGGTTACTGCTGCTACAATGGCAGGTTATCAAAATTTAAGTGAGTCTGAAGGTGGTCTTATAGTCGGCGCACGAGCGATGGAACTCAGCATCTCCGAGATAGCGACGAAGTGGGGATTTTTCTATACCACCAGTTCATGAGTGTACCGTGAATATAACAAATCCGTTAGAACATCAAATCCACGACATCACTGCGGCCGGAGAAAGATCCTGCAGAAACGAGACCAACGGTTGGTTACTGAAGAGAATCACTCAACGTGGCAGAAGTGCAACCCTACCGCAAATTGCTGCAGATTTCAATACTGGACCATGTACAAGTGTCAGCGTGCGAAACAGGCAACGAAACATCATCGATATGGGCTTTCCGAACTGAAGGTCCACTCGTGTACCCTTGATGACTCCAGGACATAAAGGCTTACGTCTCGCCTGCGCCAGTCAACACTGACACTTGACTGTTGGTTACTGGAAACCACTTGCCTCGTCGGATGAGTCTCGTTTCAAATAGTATCGAACCGATACACTTCCGCTGACCACCAAACTCCCCAGACATGAACATTATAAAGCATACCTGGGATGCCGTGCAACATGCTGTTCAGAAGAGTTCTTCACCCCGTTGTACTGTTAGGGATTTATAAACGGCCCTGCAGGATTCATGGTGTCAGTTAGATTCAGCACTACTGCAGACGTTAGTCGATTTCATGCCACGTCTAATTGCGACTCTTCTGCGTGATCGCGGGGGCCCTGCTCCAAATTAGTCATGTGAAGAGTTTCTTTGTCTCTTTAGTGTATAACGCATCAGGACTATCAAGAATTTGCTTTTTGAATTCAAGTACTAGACACAACAGTAAAATACATTATTATGAGGATGATGTAAGGTCTTCATTACCTTAAATACACATCCCTTTCAGCTTTACTCTTAATTATGTTGTTCCGTACACAACAAGATTACGTGGCAGTATAGCCTCATCCTCAAGCACCATGTGCCACAGGAGCGTGTCTATGTTTCGCGTCTTGACGGTTTCACAATCTTTCGGTCTCTCCTCTCTACGCTCCCCCCTCCTCTTCCTACAAATACAAATTTCTGATATTCTCCCCTATAGCATACGACAGAGAACAATGTATCTATTAAAAGTAATAATAATAATATAAAAATGTAAATAACCGTTTAAAACCATAAAAATAATAATTGTTTTACCTCAAATCTTACCATATAGTTTTATCATAACCTCCAAGAAATGGTAATGAGAATAATAGAACATTATTCCAAAAACTTGGGATTTGTAAGTTTTATTCAATTAATTTAAACGCTGTAATGCCAGTGACTTTGCCACAGTGGTAACACCGATTCCCGTCAGATCAACGAAGGTAAGCGCTGTCGAGCTGGGTTAACACTTGGATGGGTGACGGTGTGGATCTGCGAAGCGCTGCCGGCACACCGGGTACTCTCAGCCCTTGTGAGACCAATTCAGGAGCCACTTGACTGAGATGTAGCGGCTCCGGTCGCGCAAACTGACAATTGTCGGGAGCGGTGTGCTGACTTCGTGCCCTTCCATATAGACAACCCGTGACGCCCTTCGATGGAGGGTGACACGGAGGTCGATAATTGCCGTTGAGGCTCTCGAGGCGTTGTTGACCGGATTTTTTTGTTTTTGTTTGTTTTACTTTTGTGATACTGAAACCCTCTCACAACTAAACCTCTGTCATATTTTACACAATACAAAATCGAAAAGTGCACTCACAATTATTTCACAAGTATTGTCTAGGCTTTAAGACTATGAACACGGGTCATCACACTACTGCTATGTGAACGTGCAGTGACACAATAATGGGAACGCTGTTTCTTCTAAGTAGTCTCTAATGACTTTTCGGAAGTCCTTTTGCATTCATAGGCGGAACGTCTTACGCTTGTGCCTTCTGTTGCTTTTCTCTCTATGGTTTGCCGGTTCTACCCGGGGTTTCACGAACTGTGTCTGACTTGTTGAGAGCAGATACTGTCAGCTTCTGAATGTGCCCCTTTAACTGGCTTGAATGTTACTGGTCATGTCGAAATCGAACCTAGGTGGGCGCAACTCACACAAGCAACTGAAGATTATCGCGTGTTACAAGTAGCTCGAAATTTCTAGGATTCCTCGTATTCTTTCCTGTTTCGAAGAACTTTACTTTCCATGCTTCTTTATTCCTCGTAAGGCAGTTGTGAAATTTGGAAATTGACACCTGTAAACACATAAATGCTTCAACCAAAACGATGTATGGTTGATTCATGACCAGCCTCCCCCTCGTCCCACCAAACACACACCCTTGGAGGATCAGCACCTGATTTGCGGACATACCTGTAAATGTTTGAAGTTTAGCAGTACGGTGTTGGTCTAGCCTTCGCTTGTCAAGATAGACAGCGGTTTGGCTCACTCCAGCTTACTGGACTCATCGTTTAATATTCTTGTAAACGTGTTGCCATACGCCTCCGTAACTCATAGTTCAGCGCATCAAACCGCCTTGCAGAAGACATGGGATCTTTTAATAGCATCGTCAGATAATTCTCCTTGGTGAAACAAAACGAACGCAATTTACTCTGCCTCTTAATTGCAGCCGAGAAGCTGTGTGAATAATAATTATCGGCTTCAGTGTCTGGAGAGCCGACATTGGCTAGATGATCAGTGCGCTGACCCCCTACTACAACGGAATGCAATGTGGCAAAAGATGGTATGGCGGCCAGTCGGGTCGCGTGGTCCTCCGGGCCTGAGCACGGAGTGTCGTGGGGGGTTGGTATGTGGTGTTTGAAGATTGGGTCATATGATCTAATATTCAGTTTCATTTTCAACTGAGATAAGAATACAGCTGAAAGGACTTTTTGTACGGTAGTGTCACTTGGATCTGAGAAGTTCATAGTGCTCCTGCGTTTATGTTACAGCCTGTTAAGAAAAATGTATGTGTTTGAAGCAGTGTTGTTATTTTCCACAGGTGAGATACACTCGCGCAATGTATCGTCTCCGGGAGCAGGTCTCCGCCTTAACTTCTACTACCACCTGGAATGCACGTGGATGCTGGACTCAAAGG
Source organism: Schistocerca gregaria (assembly GCF_023897955.1). Lineage (NCBI taxonomy): Eukaryota > Metazoa > Arthropoda > Insecta > Orthoptera > Acrididae > Schistocerca > Schistocerca gregaria. The sequence goes on along the minus strand of NC_064924.1, from coordinate 297,072,922 downwards.
TTGAACGCCAGCTCCTCATCGAGATGGCCACAGACCAGAGCCGTGAGTCTCGCCCTATTCTACTTTTCTTATCAATTACTGATTGCCTTAACGTCTTTAGTGTCAGTTGCGGTTCTTGCTAAGCTGTAAATACCTAGAAAAGCATGTATGCTGTTAATGGTAGATCAGTATTTGTGAACCTAAAGTTACGTGCCATGAAACATAACTCATGGTGTCTACTACTTTTGATGCGATTTCGAGCTCCTCTTTTTGTTTTTCTCTTCTCGTGGTGACGTTTCTGACACCCTGGTGGCTCTTCTACCTGTGTTAGATCAATTCAACTGATCAGCATCACTGCGCCAACTCACAATTAGAATGTAATCTTTCAAATTCATCTAGACCTTGTTCTGTGCTGCAGATCAATATGTCACCACATCTGAGACTTTGTATTCACACTTGTTTGCTTCGCCATCTCGCAACCAAGCTGTCATCTCCTATTGTAACCTAGACATCTGGGTATCTTACAGTCAGTCTGTTACCTCGTCCTATTTCCCAACACTAACGTAGGCGCGAAAGTATTGTCAATGCAATTTTTTCTTACTGCTTGAGTACTTATGCCGTCTATCGCCACATCATCATTACTGTATGTGACAAAGCCGACATGGGGTATCGGTAGGTTCACTTGAAAACTTTTGTCTGCCGCCAGGTCCGTGCGCGGCTTGGAACGTGAGCGTGCACTTGTACGACCCCACCAAGGACGGAGGCGTTGGGGAGGCACTGCACACGTTCTGCCCGAGGGACAGGACCAAGCAGTACTCGCTGCCCTGGAAGACGAACGCCGTGTTGCTCAGGTGAGCCACAGCACGGAACAAAGCCTAGTGCCTCGTCCACTAGTAATGTGTACATGAGAGCTCTCGCACTTACAATACAGTGATTTTATTTATAGAACTGGTGTCGGCATTAGCTGAAACGTAATAAACGGAAATCTTTCGAGATATGCAGACGACTTCATTCACATAAAGATTCGTGTTGATGGTAGATATATTTACTGGCAAGCCAGTCACAAGCAAAGATGGGAAGGCTAAAAGGTTGGGAGTATACGAACAGCATCAATATCAGTGAAAAACTTGAAGACAATGTTGTAGAAAGTCCAGATGAAGTAAATGAAGACGAGATTGGATATATGAAACTAAGTGAAGAATTTGACGGAGCTCTGAAAAACCTAAGTGGATAAACGTCCCCTAGTGTACACGAGTATCTCTTAGAGTCATTTAGACCTCTGGCAGAGTCAGACACTAAAAAACTATAACCCCCTTATGAGGTAGGTGTAATAGACATGTTAAGCACACTCAAAATTCACGACGACTCTAATAATTCTTATTTCATAGAAGGTAAGTTTTAATAATTCGGCAACCACGGTTTTAAATTTCTGAGACGAATTACTTCCGGCAAAAGGAACAACTAGTTGAAACCGACCTCGTGAATATCATCTTTGGTCCCGGACAATGTAGGAACACATAAGACCATATTGTCACTACGACTTATCTTAGAAGGCAGATTGACGAAAACAAATCTATGTTTATAGAATTTGTGTATTTCGAAAAATCTCTTGATAACGTGTTCTGGAATACAGTCTTTCGAAGCTTGGAGGTAACTGTAGTACAATACAGGGAGGGAGAATTACGTGCCGCTTATGCGGAAACCAGTTTGCAGTTACAATTGTCTGTGGGGAAGAAATAGAAGCAGTGTTTTAGAAGGGAATGAGGTGGGGCTATAGCCTCTCCTCAGTGTCAATGATTCTGTATATTGAGCAGGCAGTAAACTAAACCAACCAGAAATTGGAAAATTAATTAAAGTTCAGGTTTCGACGTTTGGCACTGACATTGTAGTTCTATCAGACACGGCAAAGAACTTTGAAGAAGAGTTGAACGTAGTGGACTGTGCCTTGAAAAGGGAGTACAAAACGAATATCAACAAAAGCAAAGCAGCGCTTACTGAATGCAATCGAAGTAAATCAGGCTGCGATGGTGGAATTAGATTAGGAACTGAGTCACTAAAAGAATTAGATCAGTTTTGTTACTTGAGGAGCAAAACAACCAACCACGACCGAAGTGGGAAAGATATGGAAGGGAGGCCAGCAATGGGAAGACATGCAGCTAAGGGAAACATTAGCATAGGATAAAAATTTGAGTGTTAAGAACTCTTTCATGCAGGTGTATTTATGGAGTGTAGCCTTGCACAGAAAGTGACATGTGGGCGACAACAGTTGAAAGTAGAAGAGAATATAACGTTTCCAAAGATAGCGTTACAGAAGTACGGTTCTAGATTACATAGCTAGACTGGATCACAAATGGAAGGTTATTCGGAGAGACAATATATTTAAAGCACAGTCTGGCCCAAAAAGTGGTTCTGTTGATGGGGTACACACTGAGTTGTCAAGGAATAATTTGATAATGTAAGGAAGTGTGTCAGAGTGTGACAGAGGAGAGAGGGGGGGTTAAAGTCATTAAGAGAGGCAAAGGTCCAAACTTAGTAATCCGGTTCAAATGGACTTTGGATCCAGTATTTATGCAGAGCTAAAGAGGCTTAGACAGTTTGGTGTAGCTTGGTGAAGAGCATTATATCAGTCTTTGAACTGAAGACCACAACAACAACATTGATGTATCTGAGATATATTGTTAATTATGTTTCCCTCATCACTGCAATCATCATCAAGTGGGAACCACCATGGTTACGTACACATTTACTAGTACGGAAGGTCTTGTACGCAAGAGGTTCATTAATCCAGAGGCAGAGAACTGAAATGAACCGTTTAACACTGATATCCCTGTGTCATTACACACGATAGGTACAGACCAGTCCCTCGAGCTCACTGTAGATTGTGTATGGTCCATGAAGTAAATCACCGTCAGATTGACCGCTGCTCATAGCTTTACTCGGAGACAGATGAAAATCTATTTTAGCAGCTACAAAGTATGCGCTGTTACCATAGGGTAACTTTTGGTGATTTTTATGCATTTACCCATTAGGTAATGCTAATATTATTAAACAGAAAACACTTCACTCAGATTCTGAAAAATATTTCGGGTTGTTAGGCCATTACTGGATGACAAATGAATGTAGAAGTCACAGATATGACACGGCCAAACTTACTCAGATATGACTCACACAGATGTACAGGATGCATTAATTGAAAAGTAGTGTAGTGTATTTCTTATTACTTCACGAAGAAATCGTAACATTTAACTGAAAAGGAACACAGAAATTTGTATGTGTATATTGTTGCACTGAATAACTACTGAAAAATTGAAGTTTAATTTAAACAGTAATCGAATATTTGCATAGCTGAAACTTAATTTAACAACATCGTATGTAAGTTGTTATTGAATATTAAAGAAAAAATGATAAATTTGACACTGAGTAGTATGTACAAACTGACTTGCTATCACTGTGGAAATTTATGGGGTAATCTATCAGGCAGAACAAAGGGATCTACTTGTAGTTTATCAGAACATGAAAGAAGCTGGAGTCTAGGAAAGACAGATTCAACCGTTGACGAACATTTTTAACCGAAAATCACGTATGCTCCGTAGACTGTGAAGAAAAGCAGGAGGATGACTCTACTGCAAATATTTCATACCAAGAAATATATGACCATATTAAAAAATGACTAGAAACTATTTCCTCTTTATTTTTTTACTGTTCTATTAAGTTTCACAGAGCGAAACTAAACTGTGTGCTGTTTTGATTGATAAGCCAGTAAAGTGTGCTTTACATGATTAAGCAAATGTAAGCTTGCAACTATGAAAATGCATGGGAGAAATCCAACACAGACACAGAAGCACACCAAAGATTTGTGATGACAGAGTACATATGATGAAGAAGATAGCTAGTCCTCTACTGAGTGGGCTGAGCACTATTAAAAATCCTTGCAAACCACAAAGGCTGTGTCAGTGTTCACGTATAGTTTACAAATTTTGATTAACATAACATTTGGGAGAAGTGTAATTCTGATAATAAAACAGAAGTTTTTTTACTGATAGAGTTCCCAGAAAGTGTATGTTCACCAGAAAATTTATAAAAACAAAACAGACAGATATAAAGAATGTAAAACTATAACATATTTGGTCAGTGCTGCATATGCCACACTGTGTATAACAACTTTTGCCGCCTACTGTAATAATATGCATGACTGTAAATAAAAAGTAGTCAGTGAAATTCCAAATAGCTGAATATAATTCAAAATACTTGATAACTATATTATAACAGTGCTACATTATAAAGTACATAGCAGTAACATAGCTATAAAACTTGCCTGTCCAAACATTACGGAAAATTTTTTAACAATAATCCCCAGTCTCTTCTGCTATAAACTCTCTTGTAACTAAAATGAGTCCAAGGATTTGGAGATGTGTATAACACGCACGTAATGACTCGGTCATATATGAATCTTCCTCAACAAGTAAAAATTGCTCAAAATGTTCACACATTCTACAACGTTTAGAAATGGTGTCGTTACAAGAAGTTATTTCAATGAATTGGCTTGCAGCAGACAATGAGAAATTGTGTAGCACTTGTCTTGAAAATATATGGCCATACAGCTATATAATTCCATCCGACCACTTTATGCCTTCATTAAACGGACTCTCAATATTAATCGTCACAGAAAATGCCTCTTACTGGTAGGGTAACTATAATTAGACGATTGTGCTACGTACCTACGAAAATTATTTTCTCTTATTTGACGAATTTCAATTCGCGTCTACAGCAACTACAATTCATCAGTTTTGCTGTTATTGACAAGTAAATGTTAGGAAACAGGTGAAATACGCCTAAAAGTAAAGCTTATATCTTTGAGCAAAATGTGAATGTAATTTAAAATAACGCTGTCAGAGTCACGTAACTCTTCCAGTTTTTATTTACTTATTTTTATTTTTGACATGAGACTTACAGTGTGGAGTCCGTTATGCCCACTCCATAGATATTCCTACTCCACGTATGACACATGTAATATTATCTGTGATCATAAGAGTCGAGGGGGCACGAAAGGAAGCAGTGGTTTCGAAGGGAGTGAGACAGGATTGTAGCGTATTCCTGATGTAATTCAATCTGTATATTGAGCAAGCAATTAGGTAAACAAGAGGAGTATGAATGAAAGTCTAGGGAGAAAAAATATAAACTTTTAGGTTTGCTGAAGACACTGCAGTTTTGGGAGAGACAGCAAAGGAATTGGAAGAGCAGTTGAACGGAATGGGCAGTTACTTGAAAGAAGAATATAAGATGAACATCAACAGAAGCAAAACGAGGATAATGGAATGTAGTCAAATTAAATCAGGTGATGCTGAGAGAATTAGGTTAGGAAATGAGACACGTAATGTAGTAAAAGTATTTTGCCATTTGTGAAGCAAAATAGCTGATGATGTGTGAAGTAGGGAGACATAAAATGCGATCTAGCAATGGCAAGAAAAGCGTTTCTGAAGGAGATAATTTTGATAACGTGGAGTATAGATTTAAGTGTCACAAAGTCAGTTCTGAAAGTATTTGTGTGTAAGTGAAAAAAGGAAGATAAATAGTTTAGACAATAAGATAACAAAAGCTTTTGAAATGTGATGCTACCAGAGGATGCTGAAGACAAGATAGGTAGATCACATAACTAATGAGGAGGTACTGAATAGAATTGGTGAGAGGGGAAATTTGTGGTACAACCTAACCCAAAGAAGGGATCGGTTGGAAGGACACATTCTCAGACATCAAGCGATCGCCAATTTAGTACTGGAGACAAGCATGTGGTGTAAAATCGTAGAGGGAGACCAAGAGATGAATACAGTAAGCACATTAAAAAGGATGTAGGTTGCAGTAGTTACTTAGAGATAAAGAGTGTTGCACAGGATAGAGTAGAGTGGAGAGCTGCATCAGACTAGTCTTCGGACCGAACAACAACAGCAACAATATTATGTGATTGGGACATTTAATAGTCACTCAGCGGTGGCCCGAGAACCTTAAAGTAGGTTCGTGATCAAATAAGTAACATCATTGTCATGTTGTGTCACGTACCGACGGAAAACTCAGTTACGATTAATAGTAATATTAATCTTTATTCATTTATGCTGCAAACAAAGTAAACCTCCAGTTTTGTTGCCTAAAAGATTACTCGTGCGTTTATAAATCATTATTCGGTGTTGAACATGTTTTCCGTGGCTACAATAATCTATCTTAAGACCCCACCGCCTTACTTTTTGAAACTAGACTTCAGGCTTTCGTCCGTTTAATTACGTGTGCCATTTTATAAAAGAATTATAACATGTATTTCTGGAACAATAGGTGTACTCTGCTGTTTAGAATCTACACTCAACCATTCCAGAAAAGGTATGTATATCAACACACTGTAATTATAACCTACTTTACTAAAATCTGCCCAGTTCTGACAAATGTTACTTTATCGAGGCCACTCGATGTCTTTCTGGAACTAAGCATTCTTTCTCTTGTTGTAAGACGATTACCGTTTCATTTGATAAGTATTCCTAGCATAACATCAGTGGCCCTACAGCGTCAGACTGGTGGTATCCCAGTATCGAACATGGCACCGCATGCTCGACACTGCCCCTCGGTTATACTAAAAAAAAAAAAGTTTCGTTTTGTAGTTCTTTTGACATTGAGATCCGTAGACTACTGACTGCTCTCATAGGTGGAAATGCCACATCTTCATCCTGTCGTAACTCCTAGTGATGTTCCTCCACCAGCAACGGCGGTCATCAAAACTTGGTGGTCTGTAATTCCTAAGGAACTGTGTTGACTGCTACTGATTTAACTTTCTTGGTCTTGCTCAACTTAGAGATATATTATTCAGCAGAGTATAAAGTAGTTGCCCTTTATACTATCAGATCTTATGTCCACTGGTTACCTAAATTCAGTATATTGATCACGTTCACATAAAGTATGTTCAGGGGTGCCTACCTGTCTACAGTTACACTCGAATGTCGTCTTATCAATTCCGCATAAACACGCAACATATTGGCCATACCCGTCGTAAAACATGTATCTTCCCTTTGGAGGGATGTATATAAGTCTGATGCTAGCAAAGAAACCCATGGACCAATCAAACAAATATGACGAACTCAAGTACCTCACATACGATCAAATGCATAGGACACAGAAAACACATTCTGACCAAAATTAATAGTATCATAATAGCCGGACGTCCCATATTGATATCTACGGTTAGCTCTTGCAGTATTGTTTGGTTTTTAGCACTGACAACACTAAACAAACACCGCTTCTCGTCGGCCACTGGATTGCCTGTGATGTAAGGTGATGCCTGAAATTTGGTGTTCTTGGCACAATCTTGACATTTTGGCTAGCAGAATACTTAATTCCCTACCGAATTCCGAAATGGAACGTCCCACGCGTCTAGCTACAACTATCACTCCGCGTTAAAAATAGATTAATTCCCGTGGTGCGCCCATAACCACATCGGAATCTTTTCACACGAATCAATTGAATATCAGAGACAGCTCTGCCAATGTAATGCTGATTTATACCTTGTGTACGCCATACTAAAGCTACATGTGTATTTACATATCTCTATCCCTTGGCTTTTGTCAGCTCAGCGTAGAGAGCAATTATAATTAAAGTTCCAGATCCAGAAACTGTAGAACACGAATCACAGTTCCGAACGACTTGCAATTTCAAGTGAGTGTTATCGAAGAAGAGGGAAACGTTTCAGAAACAAAAACTAGATGGCTCTGTAAGTGGCAGAATGTGACACCAGGCTAAAGCCTTTCGCGATTCGTTTGAAGAGCATTCTTGACAATTCGAGCGAATGATGTGGTCATCCAGATCATCCGACATGAACTACATCGGACATTTATGGAACATTTAATGCATATATGCAAAACCTGCATGTGCTTAAGCCAAGTATTATGCATATTTATGCATGTACATTTAAAAATTAAGCATCAGCAAGGACAATTAGTGATTAATCATGGGAGGAAATGATGTACAGCCTTAGTAGGGAGAAGATCCGACTATTCGGAAGCAGAATCTTACAATCTGAGACAGTGTTCTGAGACAAACGTCCTTCACAATGTCCGCAAACGTGACGTCAGATCCGCCTAGCAACAGTGGTCTGAACACCCATTAGGTGAAGGTTTGGATATATATATATATATATGTATAGGGAACGAGAGAAGTGTCCTTCTTGGCTGAGAGAGAAAGGGGTGGGGGGGTCTCTCTTGTCCTTCGGGAAGACAGGGCGAGTTACGAGTTAGTCGCAAGGAGTCACGCTAAACGCACGGTCGACTAACCGGGGCGGCTCTAAGAGAACGGACGCGAGTGCATATTTCAGATATTAAACAAGATATAAGTGAAGTTTTTAGTTCTAAGAACGCCACGTGTCGTGGACAGGGATATCATTATGTAAAGCCAGGAAACGGGATTAATGTGTGTAAAGGGTCAAATAAAATGGCGTAATCCAGAGCCGCCATGTTGCAAATGTTGATTCTGTGACGTGTGTGACAAAGCAATTACTGTATTAAAAGATGTATAGTACAAACGTTGTTTAGAATTAACATCTGGCATCCCTAAACACTCCAGCAGGATCACAACCTACATGGAACCTGGCGACTGAGCGCTACTTCAGTACTACGAGGAACTAACGAATCAGCGGGACACCAGGTTAGTGATACCGCCCAGAGAAGCACTTCCTTCTCAGTACAATGCCAATGAAGGTGTTGTAAACAGAATCAAGAGGCCAGTTCGTGCACAAAATTCTACAACAGTAACCCTTTCGGATTACGGACGGCTATAGATGCAGCACTGCTCAGTATTTATGCTTGGAGCTTCCAACGGTTTGTTGAGTCCGTGGCACGTCGAGCTACTGCACTACGGCGGGAAAAGCAGCTCTAACACAGTGTTACGACGTATCCCAAGACCTATGAAAACCCAGTGTATGTTGTTTTCTATGTAGTAAAATTCTGCTTTAAGCGCATTTTTTTAATCAAAATGTGTGGTAGAGTCTAGGCTCTCCAACATGTATCTATGACAGCGTGGGACATCGTCTACATTATGCCATCAGCATGTTCAATAACATTATCAGTCTACGCACTCTTGACGCATGTTTATCAGTTGTTGTACACTACTGGCCATTAAAATTGCTACACCACGAAGATGACGTGTTACAGACGCGAAATTTAACCGACAGCAAGAAAATGCTGTGGTATGCAAACTATTGGCTTTTCAGACCATTCACGCAACGTTGGCGCCGGTGGCGACACCTACAACGTTCTGATATGAGGAAAGTTTCGAACCGATTTTCATACACAAACACCAGTTGACCGGCGTTGCCTAGTGAAACGTTCTTGTGATCTACATCTACATCTACATCTACATGACTACTCTGCAATTCACATTTAAGTGCTTGGCAGAGGGTTCATCGAACCACAATCATACTATCTCTCTACTATTCCACTCCCGAACAGCGAGCGGGAAAAACGAACACCTAAACCTTTCTGTTCGAGCTCTGATTTCTCTTATTTTATTTTGATGATCATTCCTACCTATGTAGGTTGGGCTCAACAAAATATTTCCGCATTCGGAAGAGAAAGTTGGTGACTGAAATTTCGTAAAAAGGTCTCGCCGCGACGAAAAACGTCTATGCTGTAATGACTTCCATCCCAACTCGTGTATCATATCTGCCACACTCTCTCCCCTATAACGCGATAATACAAAACGAGCTGCCCTTCTTTGCACCCTCTCGATGTCCTCCGTCAATCCCACCTGGTAAGGATCCCACACCGCGCAGCAATATTCTAACAGAGGACGAACGAGTGTAGTGTAAGCTGTCTCTTTAGTGGACTTGTTGCATCTTCTAAGTGTCCTGCCAATGAAACGCAACCTTTGGCTCGCCTTCCCGACAATATTATCTATGTGGTCCTTCCAACTGAAGTTGTTTGTAATTTTAACACCCAGGTACTTAGTTGAATTGACAGCCTTGAGAATTGTACTATTTATCGAGTAATCGAATTCCAACGGATTTCTTTTGGAACTCATGTGGATCATCTCACACTTTTCGTTATTTAGCGTCAACTGCCACCTGACACACCATACAGCAATCTTTTCTAAATCGCTTTGCAGCTGATACTGGTCTTCGGATGACCTTACTAGACGGTAAATTACAGCATCATCTGCGAACAACCTAAGAGAACTGCTCAGATTGTCACCCAGGTCATTTATATAGATCAGGAACAGTAGAGGTCCCAGGACGCTTCCCTGGGGAACACCTGATATCACTTCAGTTTTACTCGATGATTTTCCGTCTATTACTACGAACTGCGACCTTCCTGACAGGAAATCACGAATCCAGTCGCACAACTGAGACGATACCCCATAGCTCCGCAGCTTGATTAGAAGTCGCTTGTGAGGAACGGTGTCAAAAGCTTTCCGGAAATCTAGAAATACGGAATCAACTTGAGATCCCCTGTCGATAGCGGCCATTACTTCGTGCGAATAAAGAGCTAGCTGCGTTGCACAAGAGCGATGTTTTCTGAAGCCATGCTGATTACGTGTCAATAGATCGTTCCCTTCGAGGTGATTCATAATGTTTGAATACAGTATATGCTCCAAAACCCTACTGCAAACCGACGTCAATGATATAGGTCTGTAGTTAAATGGATTACTCCTACTACCCTTCTTGAACACTGGTGCGACCTGCGCAATTTTCCAATCTGTAGGTACAGATCTATCGGTGAGCGAGCGGTTGTATATGAGTGCTAAGTAGGGAGCTATAGTATCAGCGTAATCTGAAAGGAACCTAATCGGTATACAATCTGGACCTGAAGACTTGCCCGTATCAAGCGATTTGAGTTGCTTCGCAACCCCTAAGGTATCTACTTCTAAGAAACTCATGCTAGCAGATGTTCGTGTTTCAAACTCTGGAATATTCCATTGGTCTTCCCTGGTGAAGGAATTTCGGAAAACTGCGTTCAATAACTCCGCTTTAGCGGCACAGTCGTCGATAACAGTACCATCGGCACTGCGCAGCGAAGGTATTGACTGCGTCTTGCCGCTTGTGTACTTTACATACGACCAGAATTTCTTTGGATTTTCTACCAAATTTCGAGACAATGTTTCGTTGTGGAACCTATTAAAGGCATCTCGCATCGAAGTACGTGCCAAATTTCGCGCGTCTGTTAATTTTAGCCCATCTTCAGGATTTCGCGTTCTTCTGAACTTCGCATACCTTCGCATACCTTGTGTAAGGAAGAGAAATGCCTACCATCACGTTTCCGACTTTGATAAAGGTCGGATTGTAGCCTATCGCGATTGCTGTTTATCGTATCGCGACATTGCTGCTCGCGTTGATCGAGATCCAATGACTGTTAGCAGAATATGGAATCAGTGGGTTCAGGAGGATAATACGGAACGTCGTGCTGGATCCCAACTGCCTCGTATCACTAGCACTCGAAATGACTGGCATCTTATCCGCATGGATGTAACGATTCGTGCAGCCACGTCTCGACCCCCTAGTCAACAGATGGGGACGTTTGCAAGACAACGACCATCTGCACGAAAAGTTCGACGACGTTCGCAGCAGCAAGGACTATCAGCTCGGAGACCGTGGCTGCTGTTACCTGCATCACAGACAGGAGTCCCTGCGATGGTGTACTCAACGACGAACGTGGGTGCACGAATAGGAAAACATCATTTTTTCGGATGAATCCAGTTTCTGTTTACAGCATCATGATGGTCGCGTACGTGTTTGCCGACAACGCGATGAACGCACATTGGAAGCCTGTATTCATCATCGCCATACTGGCGTACCACCCGGCGTGATGGTAAGGGTTTCCATTGGTTACAGGTCTCGGTCACCTCTTGTTCGCATTGACGGCATTTTGGACAGTGGACGTGACATTTCAGATGTGCTGCGACCCGTGGCTCTACCCTTCATTCGATTCCTGCGAAACCCTACATTTCAGCAGGATAAAGGGACGACCTCATGTTGCAGCTCCTTTCTGAATACAGAAAATGTTCGATAGCTGCCATGGCCAGCACATTCTCCAGGTCTCTCACCAATTGAAAACGTCTGGTCAATGGTGGCCAAGCAACTGGCTGAACACAATACGCCATTCACTACTCTTGATGAACTGTGGTATAGAGTTGAAGCTGCATGGGCAGCTGAATCTGAACACGCCATTCAAGCTCTGTTTGTCTCAATGCCCAGGCGTATTAAGGCCGTTATTACGTCCAGAGGTGGTTGTTCCGGGTACTGATTTCTCAGTATCTAAGCACCAAAATTTCGTGAAAATGTAATTAAATAACAATCCTAGTATAATATATTTGTCCAACGAATACCCGTTTATCATATGCATTTCTTGTAGATGTAGCAATTTTAATGGCCAGTAGTGTAAATGGTATTCAAAGAAATGAGACCTCACACTGAACCCTGTGGACATCGTCCTCGTAACTTATTCCTCCTTTGTTTCCCACTGCTTCACCCTGTCTTGGCAGCAGTCCATAAAGTTGCCTCCCAGAAGAGTCATCTAGGAGAACTCATTGAGCGCTACCGCCAGTGACAGTGACTGTTGATGACGTTTTCTTGTACGGTGCGGCAGGTTGCGTGCCATGACGAGGACGCCGCCCGAGTACTCGGTGCGCTGGCGGTCGCAGGCGGTGCGCGCCAACACGCGCGTCTCGCCGCCCACGCAGTCGCCGGCGGCCGCCGGGCCCACCCCCGCCGCCCGCGCCGGCCTCCCGCTGCTGGCCGCCGCCGCCGCCCTCCTGGGCCGGCGGAAGCCCTGAGGGCCGCAGGGCGCCACCTGATACGGCCCTCCCAGACAGCTGCCGCCGGCAGCCACCCAGCGGCTGGCCGCGACGGCGGTCGTAGCTCGCAGCTGGCATCGATACCGCGCGGCCACTCGCCGACACTGGACAGCCGTTTCCCGTCGCAGACAGTGACCGTCCGTTCCTCGCTGCAGCCGCGCGCGACCGTTTGTAACCTCTGTCTCCTCCGACACACGCTGGTGTCCTTCCTCGGTGCCTTGCAGTTGTTCGGATAGTGGTTTCGTAGTCTACGTCCTGTTGTACATAAACTTCTACAATGAACTTCATCGCCACCAGGCGGCGTGTCAGAGCATTTGAATCCTCCTTACGAGATGACGTTAAAATAGGACTCATTTTTGTACATAAATGGCACTCAAGTGTCCGGGAATTTTTTTCCAGAACCCACTGTTGTACATACAAAAAATATCACTGCTGCCCGACGCGATTAATTCACTATCTTATTTGAAAAAATAGATCACCTTCAAATGTACAGGGTGTTCCAATAGAGGGAGACAATGTTTCCGGTGCTGAACCTTTTAAAAAAAGAAGCTCCCGTAGATATAAGCACTGTTTTCAAATGTTCCATAGTTTAACTAGGTAAAATTTATGATTCTTTATTTTCAGAGTAAGCCATTATTTGATTGGCAAATCCATGGCGTGTTCTGTGCACCACGACCAAATAGTGGATATAATCGGAAGGAAAATCAGCACTGGCCGTATTTTGTTGTTTTATTGCCAGCAAAATCGATTTTCGGTCACTTAGTGACCATCCACAATGCTGTAATATACAATCAAAATTGGTAGGCAATGGTATCAAGCGATAACCACAAGCTTAGAGCGATCACGTAACCTCAATCTGATCGCTCTAAGGATGTGGTTATCGCTTAGAGCGATCACGTAACCTCAATCTGATGGCTCGAAGGATGTGGTTATCGCTTGATACCAGTGCCTACCAATTTTAATTCCATATTACAGCACTGAGGATGGTCACTAAGTGACCGAAAATCGATTTTGTTAACAATAAAACAACAAAATACGGCCAATGCTGATTTTCCTTCCAAGCCATTATCTGTTTTTCAGATTACAAACGATCAGCAATTCAACATAGTTTTCCAGTATATCACAATCGTTAGATCTATCCACCACTCATTCATATGTATCTTTTTCACTGACATCTTGTAGAACAGCTTTAAAAGTGGCCAGTGTACAATCGTGGACAAAACGAGCGACTCCGTCGCCTTTTCGTTGTGCTGATCCGCACAGCTTTAAAGTCTGCTACACAGCATAACAGGCAAGGCGACGAAGTGCTACCAACATACTATGCAAGTTCGCTCAGCTGATGTGCTGAGATAGCTAGCACTGGAGAAACTCGCGCTTCGAAGACGCCACAGCATCGTTTGCCCCCACTTCGCGGGAAACGAAATACCTCGAGTGTAAGCCAATGTGTTGTATTCGCATATCTGTGATTATGACTTGACTCTGAAGTGTGGATACGCCTGCTCAGATTGCGAATCTAAATTCATGAATAAAGACAAGGGCAAATGAATTAGGCGTCCTTACTCATCCGTAACATCAAATATGAACTGCAGAGAAAATCATTCACCAGAAGTGAATAATATTTTAGCAACACCAGATGATGTTAACAGCTTGCCGTCGCGGTTTAGCCGTGCGTTCAACAGCGTTATATCGCGGACCGCGCGGCTCCTTGCCCCGTCAGTTCGAATCCTTCACCAGGCATGACGTGTGTTAGGGTAGATAGGTTGAATTAGTTCTAGATCTAGGGGACTGATTACCTAAGCAGTTTGGTAGCCTTGTTGTTAGAGGCATTTTTTGACTTTCGCGTAAATTTTCTTTACATAAACGCCCGTATCTTTAGATTGCGTTGACTTAGTTCACTTTGTTTACACCACCAGGGGACCGTATACCGCAGGAAGTGCGATACGTTTCCGCTTATTATGACCACCCATACTCGAGGTAAACGGGTTTTAAGGGCTGGGTACACAGATAGACGGTCAAGAAAGTGAGGGTTTCGCAGGAATCGAATGAAGGGTAGAGACACGGGTCGTAACACATCTGAAATGTAACATCCACTGTTCAAAATGCCGTCAATGCGAACAAGAGGTGACCGAGACGTGTAACCAATGGCAACCCACACCATCACGCCATTTTTACTGATTTACGTGATGAACTCCTAACAACGAAGACAGCTACCAGAGTTACTGAAGATGAGGGTCGCATAATAATTTCCCCTACTCTTTATTCGAAATGTTCCAGTAGCAGTCGATATAGCAGCATATTAATCGTAGCTACGCTTTCGATCCGAATCACGTTTACGAGAAAGCAAACAAAATCCACTTGCCTATATACGTGGTAATTCAGATCCTACTATTAATGCCACCGCGTTTTAGATGTGCGAGCATTACCATTGCTAGCTATCTTAAGGAATACTTCGGCTAATGAAGGTTTTCTGGTTGTGAAACTTCTAATGGAGAATTAGAAACATTGTAGAATACGTTTGGCAGCTACGTCGCAGTTTATTTCCAGGGGTGGTGCAGAAATATCCTACTAAATTTACTCGCTAATACCAGTTTTTTGTTATTTCGATAATCATCCCGAATGATTGTCACATAAGCGGTGACATAAGGGTAGACAATTCATGTTTTTGAGCCCAGAAAGCTCTTTGCAACAGAAACTGCAGATCATTTTGCCATTTCATTGCGAAATTGCCGGCTTATTCGTGTCTGGGATAATAATAGAGGGCTTTCTGCCTGGGTTGTCTGCTAGTGTAATGAAAGGTGTTTGCTACTGCAAGGGAGGTCTGGTTCGTTTTCGGTTCTAATCTCGATGGAGGCTAATAGACTATCAGTAAGGGAATTTTAAGAAATTCTCACACCCCCAATACGTTTTATTGTTATCTTTATTCTGTACGGGCGCCCTGTGTATGTCGATATGAAGCTCTAGTACAATTTCATACTTGTTACTGCCTACTTTTTCAGTTTCCGTCAATAATTGAATTGACTCGAGTGTGACACTAAATGATTTTTAACTGAATTTCGTTATGAATCTTCACGCATTGCTCAATTTGCACACTTTCATAGTAGATCAGCAACGGTAATCCAGTATGACTGGTCTGAACGTTGACACAGACCATTTCGCGGCCGAATGCGCATAATATTTTGTTAATTCGTAACGATCTGGGGTACTTTGTCTTACTAAAACAGTTTCCTTATCTCGATAAGCTGAAATTCATTTTTATTAGTACAGTTCATACTAATTAGCGTTTCTTCTTTCATTTACATCTCCTATTTACGTTGTGGTTAACACTCTAATCAGCATTCATATAGTGTTACACATGATTGAAAACAGTCTGAAAAATTTCTGATAATTTTTCAATTTCACACCTGTGCATAGTATGTTGGTGGCACTTCGTCGCCTTGCCTGTCATGCTGTGTAGCAGACGTTAAAACTGTGCGGGTCATCATAACTAAAAGGCGAGGGGTCTCGCTCGTTTTGTCCACGACTGTACAGGACGTGTCTCACTAACTCCTCTCACGTGATCACACTCCTGCTTTTAACGATCCTATAGACAGAACTCAAAAAGTCTGGAGACCCTAGTGACGAGGTGATAAAGGATTCTTCTACTCTTAATATTTCTTCATTACTTATTTACTTTCCTTACTTGCCACAAGTTTCTGGATCTTAGCCCCACTCCCAGGTAACACTCCTCACATCAGCCAAGCCGTCATCGACAAACATTTTTAATCCATGAATTCGGAAAAGTGTTGTCATGTTTTTACTCCACACATATGATACAATGTGGTCTCTAACGTGGTACAAGCACTTTGCAACCAAGTGGTCAAAGGAATTTCATCAGGCTGTGAAACTAAACTATTTTCCACATAATGCTAGTAGCTGTGACCTATAATTGTTGCTTTAAATTAATAAGTAAACAGCAGTGTACTCGTATATTCCACAGATTGTAACTCGGAGACCTTTGGAAATAGTGCATATGACTACATGAACTCTTTAAATTTGTATTGTTGACTTTGTTCGCTCCTGAAATATTGACCTTTTTATTGAAACACTATGATCGAGAGGAAACCCTAATGTAACAGCTCATTTTTTGTAATCGCAACATCACCAGAGACGGATACACCGTGAGCGTCAAACTTATAGCTATTTGAACAGCTTTAGATTTTTGCCTCACACCTCGCAAGCGCCTCACATCAAATTTCCTTCTCTCATTTCGCTTTAGTTTCTGACAACGATCGACTTCATCTATCACATTTCACTGCACGCTGTTAATTACACTGGAACAAAATTGTGGGCAATAATTAGAGAAGTAAACGTGAGTCTGTAGATAGCGTAAGTGTGCACTAGTGTAGGAGACGTAGAGAAACTCGTTTTACACGGAAATAGGAAATTTATAATCAAATGTATGCTCAGGGAGCGCCTAGAGGAATCGACAGGGTGATTGTACTGTGACGCTGAAGTGATAAAGTGAGGGCAGTTTTTGATAAGAAGTGTACATAAATGAACGTTGTTCACTTGTTGCAATAAAACGACACAGTGTGGGCAAGTGCTGGAAATGCAAGCGGAGCTTTTTTGCTGGAGCGGCGTACATACTGTCATAAGGATTTTCTGCGTCAGTCAGTTTTATATCAGTTGATATATTGATAGACTATCGGTGAAGAGAATTTATATGAATTATATTGAGACCTGATACTGAATGGTGCATAACAGAATTGTAATAATGTTGGAAATAAAGACTTTGTTTCTCATGCGTTGGTACACATGACACGCTACAGTTTGTGAAAATTGCAACACCTCGAAGTGATGCTATGAATCGCTCCGAAATCGGCGGATTTATAAAAAAGTGGAACCGTAACAAAGGATGAAGAGTGCACCGATATGGCGTGGATGTAGGCTGAGCAGGGTCGACTTTTGAGTGCTGGGTGACGTCAGTGGTACGCCACACACAGTCGGCAAAGAACCGAAAGAGCGGAAACGTGTAAGTAAGGCCCGGTATACCTCATCGAAGTGAAAGGGCTTATGCCAGCATCTGAGTGAGACCGAACAGGGCAGAATGATTGGTCTCTCGGAAATAGGTTTGATGTGACGCCATACTGCGGCTCCCACAAGGTCCGGTTTTGTAACAGTGTCGCTTGTGTCGAAACAGAGCATCAAAGAGTATAGTGCACACCACCCAGCAAATACTGGACCACACAGTGTGGCTACAGTAAGAAAAGGCACCCATAAAAAAGGCGTAACCAATAGAAATGCCTCCTACACAGCTTGACTTGGTGTTGGAGCACTGCAATGAGTATGGACGGGTCTGCATCGACGGTTCGATGCATTATTGTAAGTACTGGAGGACTGGACTGGTGACAGGCATGCCACTGCGTCGTCTTCCACTGTACCGGAACTACCAACGTATAACAACGGAAACTTGCCATCGCACTCAGATTTAATGGTAAGAGAGCCCAGTAGACAGTCTGTCAAAAATTGAACACAGGTAAGGCATGAAAACAGAAAGAAGGTGCATTTTACTGCAGAAAAAAAATCAGAACAGAAACAGTGAAAGGTCCAAGAATAACAAGTGCAACATACAAAGGTGGGTCACTAACTATTTCCACCTAGAGTAACTCCGAGAGTATGATAGGATTTGAAACGTTTGTGGGACAAATGGCCATAATATGATGTTGGTTTTTTGTTGCTAGGTGGGTTAGCGTCAGACATATGATGGTCAACTATGTTTTTTTTGTTTTTTTAAATCGGATGCTATAGTTTCGTACTTATTTTCTGATAGCGGCTATCGAAACAAATCCATTGACGTGTTCCAGTAAGATCTTTGAAGGTCAACGAAGGTCAAAAATGCGGTATGAACGTCTATCTACAGAAGGTGTTTGAAGTGATGACCATTGGTACCAATGTAGTGCTGCAATCTTCTTATCATGGATTGAGTGGTGTTCCTTATCACATCGGCCCTTATAGAAACACATATTCTGACAATTCTCTCTCTCATATCTTCAGGTGTAGTTGAAACGTCTTTATAAACATTGTCTTTTACGAATCCCCACAAGAAAGAAGGAAGAGGCCTCAAGTCTGGCGAACGAGCCGGCCGGCCACAACAAATCTCATTTTAACGCTTTTCAGTTATATATATATATATATATATATATATACTGCTGGAAATGGAAAAAAGAACACATTGACACCGGTGTGTCAGACCCACCATACTTGCTCTGAACACTGCGAGAGGGCTGTACAAGCAATGATCACACGCACGGCACAGCGGACACACAAGGAACCGTGATGTTGGCCGTCGAATGGCGCTAGCTGCGCAGCATTTGTGCACCGCCGCCGTCAGTGTCAGCCAGTTTTCCGTGGCATACGGAGCTCCATCGCAGTCTTTAACACTGGTAGCATGCCGCGACAGCGTGAACGTGAACCGTATGTGCAGTTGACGGACTTTGAGCGAGGGCGTATATTGAGCATGCGGGAGGCCGGGTGGACGTACCGCCGAATTGCTCATCACGTGGGGCGCGAGGTCTCCACAGTACATCGATGTTGTCGCTAGTGGTCGGCGGAAGGTGCACGTGCCTGTCGACCTGGGACCGGACCGCAGCGACGCACGGATGCACGCCAAGACCGTAGGATCCTACGCAGTGCCGTAGGGGACCGCACCGCCACTTCCCAACAAATTAGGGACACTGTTGCTCCTGGGGTATCGGCGAGGACCATTCGCAACCGTCTCCATGAAGCTGGGCTACGGTCCCGCACACCGTTAGGCCGTCTTCCGCTCACGCCCCAACATCGTGCAGCCCGCCTCCAGTGGTGTTGCGATAGGCGTGAATGGAGGGACGAATGGAGACGTGTCGTCTTCAGCGATGAGAGTCGCTTCTGCCTTGGTGCCAGTGATGGTCGTATGCGTGTTTGGCGCCGTGCAGGTGAGCGCCACAATCAGGACTGCATACGACCGAGGCACACAGGGCCAACACCCGGCATCATGTTGTGGGGAGCCTCTCCTACACTGGCCGTACACCTCTGGTGATCGTCGAGGGGACACTGAATAGTGCACGGTACATCCAAACCATCATCGAACCCATCGTTCTACCATTCCTAGACCGGCAAGGGAACTTGCTGTTCCAACAGGACAATGCACGTACGCA
This sequence comes from Schistocerca gregaria, assembly GCF_023897955.1. Classification (NCBI taxonomy): domain Eukaryota; kingdom Metazoa; phylum Arthropoda; class Insecta; order Orthoptera; family Acrididae; genus Schistocerca; species Schistocerca gregaria. Next base: position 297,052,955 of record NC_064924.1, on the reverse strand, counting down.
TGTATCCCGTGCCACCCAACGTGCTCTAGAAGGTGTAAGTCAACTACCCTGGCCAGCAAGATCTCCGGATCTGTCCCCCATTGAGCATGTTTGGGACTGGATGAAGCGTCGTCTCACGCGGTCTGCACGTCCAGCACGAACGCTGGTCCAACTGAGGCGCCAGGTGGAAATGGCATGGCAAGCCGTTCCACAGGACTACATCCAGCATCTCTACGATCGTCTCCATGGGAGAATAGCAGCCTGCATTGCTGCGAAAGGTGGATATACACTGTACTAGTGCCGACATTGTGCATGCTCTGTTGCCTGTGTCTATGTGCCTGTGGTTCTGTCAGTGTGATCATGTGATGTATCTGACCCCAGGAATGTGTCAATCAAGTTTCCCCTTCCTGGGACAATGAATTCACGGTGTTCTTATTTCAATTTCCAGGAGTGTATATATATATATATATATATATATTCAGGGTGAGTCACCAACTATTACCTCCAAGAATAGCTCCGGAAGTATGATAGGAGCTGGAACGTTTGAGGGGCAAGAGTTGCATGTGACAACAGGCGCCATATTATGACGTTAGTTTTTTGTTGCTACGTGGGGTCCCTTCAGAGATATAAAGGTCCACTTTGTTTTTTTTTAAAGGGATGTTATAGTTCTGAACTTATTTTCTGATAGCGGCTATCGAGACCAATCCAATGATGCGCAACAGTAACGTCTTTGGAGTTTAACGAAGGTATTATCGTGGATTGAGTGATATTCGTTATTACTTGGGCACTTATCGAAGCAAATGCTCTGACAATTCTCTCTCGTATATTGTGCAAATAATAAGTATTAGCCGAATACGGTGTATCAATGTAAAGTGCCATGGACATGTGAACACCATTCGATGCTTTCACAATACAACACTAATAGGAATGGTATAACTAGTGTCGTCGAATCAAGCGAATGTGACACATGTATTCCTTCAAAGAACAAGTCGATACGCTTCTCATTTATGGAGAATGCCAACGAAAGTCAGTGAGAGCTAGAGGTTTATACACTGAAATATATCCTCAACTTACTCATCCTACACGTCGTACATTTAAATATGTGTATGATAAATTGACAACAACTGGATGTTGATCGCATCGGAAACATGTCCGGCAAAGGAAAGTTACTAACGAGGGAACGGAAATTGATACTCTTGCCACCGTGGTTCGAGGTCCTTGTGTTAGTTCGCATCAAATAGCAAGGGAAACTGGTTTGAACAAGAGTAGTGTTGTTCGTGTTCTGCATTGCCATAAATATCATCCTTACCATATCAGTCTCCACCAAATATTTACTGGTACAGATTGTATGTGTCGCGTTGTATTCTGCCTATGGCCTCAACTTCAGATTCAGAGGGATGACACATTTATTTATTTGATTTTATTTACTGACGAGGCTACATTCACGAACCACGGAAATGTTAATTTGCATAACGTGCATTATTGGGAAACTGAGAATCCATGTTTGATGCGGAAAGTTCCACACCAAAAACTGTGGTCGGTGAATGTATGGTATGGGATTCTGGAGGACAGAATTATAGTCCCCTATTTCATCGAAGGAAATCTTAATGGTAAGAAGTACACAGCGATCCTGCAAAAAACATTAGGTCTGTTATTGCGAGGAATACCTTTAGGTACAAGGTACAGAATGTGATATTAACACAGTGAGTGTCCGGCACATTTTTCGCTGATGGATAGAGATGAGTTTTCAAGACAATTCCCAAATCGTTGGATTGGACACGGAGGAGTTGTGTCGTGGCCGCTCATTCAACACACTTGATGTGGGGATTCGCAAAAGACATTATTTATAAAGACGTTCCGACTACACCTGAAGATATAAGAGAGAGAATTATCTGAGCATCTGCTTCGGTAAGTGCCGATGTGGTAAGGAATACAATTCTTGTTATCACGCTAGCTCTGTGTCCAGCTTTTGATGGGCTGCCGACTGGGACATCTTACGACTTAATCTGAGGGAACACGATGGGTAATTTCCATTGTAAGACTGCTGGGGGTACGTGAACTCCTTACCCTTGGTGTGGTGATTGGTCGGTAATTTGTTCGTTCCGTCCTCCAGCTACCAAAGTTGATGATTTGTGAATGCGCCTACGAACCATGTGGCAGTGTTTTCCCCAATGTGGTAACCACTCAGACCTTCTTTGATTCCGTACCACCACTCCGAGAGGCTCTGATTTCAGTACGCTGTGGTTTCTCACTGAAAGAATTCTCATGGTCAAAGTGCACGTACGGTTCTCAGTTGCAATAATTTATATATTATCGTGTCCTTAACCTCTGGAGTAAATTTCATTGTTATCACGTCTCCTTCTTGCGTTGCAATTTTCACAAACCAGTAGTGTATTTATATTTCACACCCATGAATAATACTTTTATTCCTAAATGCTACCCGAATGTTCTACAATTTGTACAAAATATTACGTTTAAATTGAATGTAACAACGTATGGATCCTGGTAATTGTCATGTAGTCGAGGATAAAAACAAGGTTAGATTTCAAGAAGCGATCACATCAGTTCTGAAACATGTGATGTGGTGTCATACCGCGCGTTAAATTCCCCTACGCCACAGGCTTCTCCCTTCTTGCAGATGGAGCTGCTTTGACTACCGACGCGACCAGTGTCTAAGTGCTTCCACTCGGAAGTTTGAGTTCAATAAACTGTCCTTGCCAGCATAGTTCAATAAATGATCTACTACGTTTGTTTTACAGCGCAGCTGCTGAATCGATGCTCCATATCCCTCCATTAAAGGTAAGTAACTTAACTAACCATATATATAGCACATAATGTAATAGGCGTTAAGGTGTATCTTTATATTCACGCTAGACTGTAAGAAACTCGATTAAACAGCATGAAGATATAGAGGGCATTTTGCAAATAGAGATGATTGTGACGCCCCACAAAAGTAAAACAAGAAGTCATAATAATTTTAAACGAGAATTTGATAACAGTATTGTGTCTTCTACACTAACTAACCTGTTTGTGGAGAGTGCAGCTAAGAATACTCAAAACGAGAATAAGGACGCCAGCCGAACGTACATTAATGTAGAGTTTCCGGATAGCACGGCTCTTCTGAATGAAGTGAAAGAAGTTCTATAAGAATTATTCATTAAGGTAAGTAACCTAGCTTGTACAGAATGGCCGAGCTGGTTTTGGCGCTTCAGCCAGGAACCGCGCTGCTGCTACGGTCGCAGGTTCGAATCCTGCTTAGGGCATTGATTTGCGTGATGTCCTTAGGTTAGTTAGCTTTAATTAGTTTTACGTCTAGGGACTGATGACCTCAGATGTTAAGTCCCATAGTGCTTAGAACCATCAGCTTGTTCTGTTCGCCCATAAAACCCGGAAGGTAGTAGACAGAAGCGCCCAGATTGAAGTTGTTTTCTCTGACCTAGCTAAGGTGTTCCGTAGAGGTCTTAATTGTCACGTAACGAGGAACTTACGAACGTACCGATTATCAGTCCAGCTTCGGGGCTGATTTCAAGAGATCCTTGCAAACAGAATACACCACGTCATTCTTAAAAGACAGGTGTAGAGGGTGTATCAAAGCGTATCTCACAAAGAATGGAGTTTGGTAGGTCAGTGCCTTCTAACCATACTGTGATAGTAAATTTATGTTCGAAAACACTTCGTTTGCGTGCTTGGATCTCTGAAATGTGGAGAAGAAAGTAGGCAGTTTGTACCACACAAGCTAGCAAAAGAGAACAGGTGACACAATACTTCACTGTCAGTAAACACCACAAAAACTCGTTCAGTAGTTGGCAGTAACATTCGATCGTTGGTCGTAATATTCGACAGTAGGCAGCACCAATGAAAACACGATATCAGAACAAGAGTTCAGTTGCTAGCGCTGCAAAGGCTGAAAAAAAATTTCAAGTAGCACTCATAAGAACAGTGCAAAAATATGAAAAAATCATGTACGACAATATCCATGAAAGCTGTAAGTAGGACTATAAATTATTAATGTATCATGTGAAAGAAAACTGCTAGAAATGCTTACAATCTATATATACAACGTCCAAAATGTAAAAAAAATAGTATACACAAAAATCTGTACATCGTTCAGGTCACTGACGATGTCTTTGAAAGATTAAAGGAAAATGCATATGACACCAAACTTGTGTGTCATGAAGTTGTAATTAGACCGTCCAAAACTAAAAATCTTTAAGATACCGTAAAGTGGATTAGAAGATTGTGTCTTTAAAATGTCTCCTAATGCAACAATTTTTGGGAAATTACGTTGCTGAAACAATATGCAGAAATTAGTCACACCTTACTTAGCAGTAACAGTGAACATCGATGACAGCTTCATCATATGATTAGCTCCAGTTTAAGTTCAGACTTCTAGATTTATTCGGAAAAGTCTCTTCAGTGAAATCTAATACCACTGAAAAGGCAGTCAGAGTTTAGTAATGAATGCAATGCACCTTTAAAGCTCACGTACGTAGGGAAAATTTATAAAAATAAATTAAATATTAAGTTGAAAAACGTTAGGTAGATGAAATTAGTCTACACTCAGCAACCGAAAGCTAAAAGAAAATACAGTATATTCGTCTCTCACCCAAACATTGTAGAAAGTGAAATTCCACTCTGTGACATTTAGCTGACTATACAAATGTTCTTGTAATGGTTAAGGAAATTTTTCTATCCAGTAAGGGTGATAATTGGCAAAGGTGACTATGAAAACAAATGTAATATAGGATCAAATATACTGGGTGTCTCTCCTAAGAGTCGTCAGGTCCATTTACTCTGCTGTATCGGCTGGTATTTGCAACTTCATTTCTGCAACATGCAGATAGAGTCAGCCCAAACATGTAATGCTCAACAGATGTTTCATGCGATACACAGCCCCAATGGAAAACAGAGGTTTGTTTCCCGTTACAAAGACAAAGGTTCTTAAAGCGGAATTTGACGTACCCGTTCTACAGAGCAACTTAGTGCGATATTCGTGTTATTGAAAAATATTAACAGAAATATTAAAACGCGATCAATAGTCAGAACTACAGCAATGACTGAGTTGCGCTAGTGCATGGTGGTAGTATTGCAGTTGCTGCGGCTACCGCTGTAGCGGTACTGTCCCTGTTTATACATACCGACAAAAATGACCCCGCTCAAGACTAATTTGGGACCACTCTAACGAATCGGCACTTAAAACTCCACGTACAAAACTATTATGTTTGCAACGTGAAACAAACAGACTGGTTTCACTGACACTAGGTGACACGTGATGAGCAGTTTTTTTTAGGGGAGGGGGAGGCAAACTCTAGCTACGCATCGGAAATATGAAATTTCAGATATCTAGTAAAACACAGGAGAAAATACTGCTGACGACTAAGAAGTGACGCACGTTATCGTCCGTGCACTGGGAATAAGGTCGATATTTGTTGACGAAGCAAGTGTAACATGAAATTACAAAGTTTGGTTTGGCTTTAGAGGAAGTAGTCTACGACAGTCGCCCCTTACCTTGCTTCCATTTATCGCAAATCTCTCGCCCAGCGGAAAGTCACAAGCGACTGGAAAAGAAGCGCAGATGAGTCCTGTATATAAAAAGAGCAGAAGAATGAACCAGCAAAATTAAACACCAATATCCCTGCCTTCACCGGCCACCCGGTCTCCAGGCATTTCATCTGTTAGAGTAAGTTCAGAATTTGTTCTTTTTTTGCATGGAGTATTTAGCTTTGATGCCTTACAGGTAGAAAAGAGCGATAAAACTAAATGATAAGCCATATAGTGAGGTCAGACGCGATTGCCGAGCGGTTCTAGGCTCTTCAGTCCGGACTCGAGCGACTGCTACGGTCGCAGGATTGAATCCTGGCTCGGACATGGATGGGTGTGATGTCGTTAGGTTTAAGTAGTTCTACGTTCTAGGGGATTGATGACCTCCGATGTTGAGTCCCATAGTGCTCAGTGCCACTTCATTTAGTGACTTTTACGCAGACTTTAAATTCAGGCATATAAGGCAGACCTATACGGATTAATAGCCGCCGGTACATTACACACAGATAGATTGGATACACTAGCATAGTTCTATGGCCTACACGAACTAAGGACGTCAATGCTTCGACAGCTCATACATGGTTGTGGCTTTATTATTAGTGTGCTTGGTTCCTAATATAAACGTTGTTGACTTATTTATTAAGACAGTATTTTCAGTAACAAAAATTATATCACAGGTACGATCATAGTCCTCTTGTTCTCAAAAATAATTTGAACGAGGTGTTTGAACATCTGATATCGCGGATGTGGGTAAACAAAAGCTTCTTAGCCTTCCAGTAACGTCAAACACTTATATATCCCTCACCCAAAATTTCCGTCTCAGTCTACGTGAGGTAGTAACAGGCGTCCAAGTGAAACTTGTTGACAAATTAAATCTGTGTTCCGTTCTGAAACTCAAACTCGGGACGTTTAGTTTTTGCAGGCAAGTACTCTTCGCCTGAGCTACCCCAAGCAAGAGTATTCCTTATGACTGTTGAAAAACAAAGCACTCCGTCTCCAGGCCACGAGTGGCCTACCGGGACCAACCGAACGCCTTTCATCCACAGTGCAGGATGCGGATAGGAGGGGCGTGGGGTCAGCACACCGCTCTCCCGGCCGCTACGATGGTATTATTCACCTAGGCCGCTACTATTCAGTCAAGTAGCTCCTTCATTGGCATCACGAGGCTGAGTGCACCCCGAAAAATGGCAACAGCGCAAGGCGGCCTGGATGGTCACCCATCGAAGTGCCGACCACGCCCGACAGCGCTTAACTGCAGTGACCTCACGGGAACCGGTGTATCCACTGGAGCAATGTCATTGCCTTGTGATTGCTGACCTCGTCGTTATATAGCTGTGATACTGGCCGTGATGCCACTGGTGTTCAGTCCATTGCCATATAAGACAATGTACACAGAGCGCGACGGCCGCTCTCGCAGTAACCTTACCTTGGCCGGATTCCAGACCCCATTCAGCTGAAAATCATCGTCCTTATCGGTGGGGATAACAGATTTCTTGGTCTCTATAGCCTTGTTTACTCTGTGACTGAGGCTGTGAACCTGCATGATCTTTTTTTTTTCTTTAGGGTGCAAGAAAAAAGAAGTGTTCAGATGTTTGTGAAATCTTATGGGACTTAACTGCTAACGTCATCAGTTCCTACGCTTACACACTACTGAAACTAAATCATCCTTATGCCCGAGGGAGGACTCAAACCTCCGCCGGGACCAGTCGCACAGTCCATGACTGCAGTGCCCAAGACCGCTCGGCTAATCCCGCGCGGCCGCAAGAAACTGCTATGGTCACACGCACCAAAGTCACGCATGGTGTTAATAGTGTTGTTGATTACAGTTGCTTGTCAGTTTTACACTGGAAACTACCGCCGATTTCCCTGGATAACGTAGTTGCAAACAAACCGGCATTGTTATGACTTGAGAACAAAATTCCAGACGTAACGCTGTCCACACTAAAACTGGATATTCTGCGAATGTCGCTAGTTCTGAAGCCTACATTGTTTTTTTCGGACGTCATGACTTGCCTCAGTTTAGCTGGAAGCTCCAAGAGAGACCTAATATTATCTTTCTGGAGATGTAGGGTAGTTATCCTTGCCTCTGATCCATAGAATGACAAATACACAATCATTTAATCTCTCTTCTTGCGAATAACTTTTGAAACTACTTTTTGTATTTGTTATTGTGCAGCCATTCTGAAGAAAGATTATGCGTTACTCTTGTTGTGAGTTTTCGATACTGGAGAAAACTTTCGCCCCATGGGCTGATGACTATAGAATAGTGTTGTTTTTAGCCGAGTGATCGTGGCTTAGTGCATGCTGATTGTTACTTACACTATTGACTTTTCGACAGATGAAGACTTCGAGAAAGTATGACACACCTTCTTCTTCACTCTCCATCTCGAACATGTTCTGCTCAAAGACTCTACCAGTATTTTATGCAGGTGTAGTGATTGTGCGATCAACAGCGGGAAGAAAGCAACGGCCTTACGACCGCCCTGTCCAAGCCTATATTCTCAATAGACTTCATGTACAGATTAGTTGTGCCTGTAGCTAATCGGTCCTTTCACAAAACCATTCATTCGATCGGAATAGCCTTTCTTTACAAAAATAAATAAATAAGTAAATATATGTACGTCGGGCATTGTGATGTAGATCACCGCAGATTGAGAATGGCGTCTTTAATTAGTACCAAAACTCTGTGGGTACTGCGGTTGATACCAGTCACCCCTCAAATACCGAAAAAACTCCAGTAAAACGAGTCATCCTTTTCTAGTAACGGCACTTTCAAAGAGGTCGAAGGAGCAGACAAAGGCAAAGCGCACCCTCTTGCCCTTGCTGTGGGAAATTTCCCCCGTAACGCGAAAGAATTAGAAACGACTTAACGATATGACGAAGCAAAAGATAAAGGAAACCGCAGCATTCAAGAAACATAATGTGTATCCCAGGACAGGTAGCACTTATGTGAAGAGGTCGAAGAGATGTTCGTTAAAAGTCTGATTGCCTTATTGGTGTAAAAGGAATAGGACTGGTCCGAATACGAAGGTAGATCAGAGAGGCAGTTGTTCCAAATTGCCCAGTGATAGGACTATTGTCATGAGAATCGAGTGAAGACTAATGCCAACACCAATACTTCAGGTATACATGCCGACGACACCTGTTGAATATGAAGAGAAAATTCTGTGTGTAAAGAAAATCGATCATCTAAAATTGACAGAGCATTGGAACACGCTTCCAAGGGAAGGAACAGAAGATTAGATTAACGGGAATTATGAGTACGGTAATTAGAATGACCGATTAGTAAGACTAAGTTTTGCAATACATTTCTGTTGCTAATAGTGAATATTCTGTTCAAAAATCACAAGAAGAGAAGCTGTACTTCGTAAAATCCTGGAAACACACGTGAGTATTCCAGTTAGATTACACCACTGTCAGACAGAAATTACGAAACGAAATATTTTAGTGTAACACGTACCCAGAAGCAGATACAGTCTCAGATCAGTGATCAATAGTGATAAATAGTAGATGAAGCTTAAGAGACACGTCCGGAAATATCAGTGTGGAAATACTCTATGTGAGATAATGAAGTACTAAGGTACATTTAGGGGCAGTTGAAATTGTCTTAAGCTGTCGAAAATGAGATACTAAGTTCCGCAATAGGTAGGTCAATTGAAGAAGAGTAGATGTCTCTACGAAGTAAAATCACCTAACAACCGACAGAAATATAGGTACATGGAAAGTACTAGTTGTGGTGTCACCGCCAGACAGCACACTTGCTAGGTGGTAGCCTTCAAATCGGCCGCGATCCGGTAGTATACGTCGGACCCGCGTGTCGCCACTATCAGTGATTGCAGACCGAGCGCCGCCACACGGCAGGTCTAGAGAGACTTCCTAGCTCTCACCCCAGCTGTACAGCCGACTTTGCTAGCGATGGTTCACTGACTTCTACGCTCTCATTTGCCGAGACGATAGTTAGCATAGCCTTCAGCTACGTTATTGCTACGACCTAGCAAGGCGCCATTATCAGTTACCATTGATATTGTGAATCATGTACTGTCACGAGCGACGTGCATCATTAATGGATCAAAGTTAAGTATTCCACCAGCTACGTCCGTTTTTCTCAATTCTAATTCCCTTGTCATGTTCCAGACCTCACGCCAGCCTGCGTGAGCTGAAACGCGTGCATTTCGGCCTTCTTTAGCAATACGGTGTTGGCTCTAGTAATTGCAAAGAACACTTGGGTAACAGAAGAAGTACTTCAACTAATTGATGAAGAAAGTAAAAAGTGTTCGGGAAAAGCCAAAAGTATAGCAATTCTACTGCACCCGATAGTACTTTGCAGTCGCTAAATATTTAAGGGAAATTGATATGTCTTAATTTCCTTCTTCCTCCCCCCTTAGTCCACATCCTAATGGGGAAGTATGTAGAAGAAATAACATGTCCGGTAGCCTACATGCCCTATCGTAGATTAACTGACTATAAAAAGCAAGCCAAATCGTGAATTTTCACAGCAGTCTGTTTTAACAGTAAAGCAGCACATTGTTGTTTAGAAAACTGTGTGTAGCCTATGTTCACCAGAAAGTTCATTAGAGTATCGTGTAAAAATATGAAGTAAATTGGTGAAGAATTTTTCAAGGTTTCGGGTCACAGTATTTCAATCTGCAAGGAAATAAGGTGGAAAGGGGAAACAGCGCCCAAACGACTGTTCAGATTCGCCTATACAATTTGTGAGACTGGAGCAATATCGACTGGTTTTCGGAAAAAGTCAACCAGACGGTCTTTTAAATAGCAGGGCACGTAAGTGTGAGAACTAACATACCAACAGTTTAACAGCTGAAGCATGAAAATTACTACCAAGAATAGCACACAGAAGAATAGAAAAGAAAATTAGGGAAACATTAATTGAGGATCAGTCTTGATTTCGGGATAGTAAAGTCCGCAGATGGACAGTTCTGACTTAGCGCTTGGTAACTGGAGGGAGATTTGCTTTTGGATTTTGGCTTAGAAAATACGTTAGACAATTTAAATAACGCAAAATGTTCAAAAATCTCTGGAAAACAGGGGTAAGCTACAGGGAAAAACGGGTGACATAAGAACCAAGAGGAAAGTATAAGAATGGAAGATCAATAACATACATTCGGATTAGAAGGGGTATAAGACAGGGATGTAGCCTTTCTGCCCTTCTGTTCAATCAATACATCTAAGGAGCAGTGCTGGATATAAGAGGGCGGTCCAGCATTCAGTGACATTATTCGATGATGACGTTGGTGTTCTCAGTGAAACTGAGGAAGACTTGCGCGATCTTTTATGGATTGAACCGCCTGACGAGCACACATTACGGACTGACGGTAAAACGAAGAAAGGTAAACACTGCGAAGGGTGGCGGAATTGAGTATTAGCTATAAGTATACCATCATAATAGCGGGTCATGAAATGGACGAAGTGGAGCGATTCCACTACCTTGGGAGAAACGTGACGGACGAAACAAGGCGGACAGAAAGAAACAGGCTAGCACAAACAAAAATTCGATTAGTCGGGCAGAAGAAATCTACTGGTGTCGAACATGGTAATTAATTTCAAGAAGAAATTTCTGGTTATGTACATCTGCAGCTCAACGTCAGGTGCGAGTGAATCATGGGCTGTGCAAAAACCAGAAAAGAAGAGAATCGAAGCCTTTTGGATGTGATACAGAAGGATATGGAAATTTAAGTGGATTAATAAGAAACGACAAGATTCTCTGCAGAGTCGGCAATGATAGGCATATGTGAAGGACACTGTCAAGAAGAAAGGACAGGAAGATACACGTGTTACCGTAGAATAACTTACACTCTAGAATGAAGGCTTTCACGATCGGGTGACATGGCTGTTGATATACTTTCCGGGATGTGAGGTCGTGGTCCAAGAACGTTTCTGCTCCTTACGTTTCGTCCAGCGCAGGCCTGGACGAAACGTAAGGAGCAGAAACGTTCTTGGACCACGACCTCACATCCCGGAAAGTATATCAACAACTTGAAGGAGCTGTAGAGGGTAAGAACTCCAGGAGACAAAAGAGACTGCAATAGAGCCAACAAATAACTCAGGACTACTTTAGGTGCAGTTGCTCCTCTGTGATGTCGTCACGGGAGAGGAATTCCTTTCGGGATGCGCCAAACCTGTTAACCAAACTGACCCAAAATGAAACCAAACCAAAGATAACAACGTAGATAACCTACGTGACTGAGAGGGAAGAGTCTTGATAATATTCTCTTCCAGTGGCGACCGCTTTAATACTTCAGTCTTTTTCCTGGTTTTTCTTGTAGTTATTTGCTATGGTACTTTTTCATAATTGTCCTCTTCCATCAGCAATCGGATAATCACATCATAGTTTCCTACAAAATCACAGCATCAATGGCCTTGCCAACTGGCAGGACGACGGAGAGAAGATCCTTAGAGATTGCGGAGGTTCGGTGTTTTGGATTTTCAAAGGACTCGACCAATTTAAAGGTGAATTTAAACAGTCGTCTCAATGGCCATTTAGCTAATTGATTTCGTTGTAATGGAGGACCCTGTCCATTCCGCGTATAGGCTGCCCCACTAGCACGGAGCCACCATCAAGTTGCACAGTGCCTGGGTGACAAACTGGGTCTTTGGTTTGTGAGGGTCTGTGCCACTCAAAACCTACCATCCGCTCTCACCAACTGAAATCGATATTCATCTGAATACGCCACGGTTTTCCAGTCGTCTAGTGTACAACCGACATGATCACGAAGGCAGGAGAGACCCTGGAGGTGATGAGCTGTTAGCAAAGACACTTGCTCTGTCGTCTGCTGTCATAGCCCATTAACACCCAATTTCATTGGACTCTCCAAGGAAGCGTTCCTCGTGCGTCCCACATTGGTTTCTGTGGTTATTTCACGCATTGCTGCTTGTCTGTTACCAGTGACAACTCTACGCAAACACCGTTGCTCTCGGTCTTTAAGTGAAGGCCGTCGGCCACTGCATTGTCCGTGGTGAGAAGTAATGCCTGAAATTTGTTATTCTCGGGACACTTTTGGCACTGTGGGTCTCGGAACATTTCGATTTCCGAAATGGAATGCCCCATGGATCTAGCTACAACAGCCATCGGCGTCCAAAGTCTGTTAACTTCCGTCGCGAGGCCACAATCGCATCGGAAACGTCTTCACGTGAAACATTCCCTCAGTACAAAAGACAGCTCCGCCAATGCCCGCACCTTTATACTTTGTGTATGCGTTACTACCGCCGTCAGTATTCATATCGTTATCCATACTTTTGCCAGCTCTTTGTACATTGTTCTAATACCATTCAGAAACGCAAATTCTGAGTTCAGAAAAGTTTATTGATAATTATGTTAGTAACGAAAGGACGAATATATACTTTTTTAAATCTTGATGATTTTCTATAAATGTCACCTGTACTACAAGTCTATCGTACGAACAAACCATAATGTCTAAGCTAATGTAAGGGAGTCGGAAGGATGACAGAATTCAATGTGAGATGTTAAATAATATATAAAGCGAATATATATTTGTCTATTTCAACTGATATCTCTAAATGTAAAAAAATGCAATATTAAAGTAGACACAAAAATTGAAGCTCCACATTACACAGCCGCTGAAAATCTACACATCGAGATTAGCTCTCTTAATAATTTATGTTTCATCCCTGCAGTCCACTACCACAGGAAGAAGTTGTGTGGAACTATGAAGAAAGTAAGCAAAATATACAAACTGAGTAGTCCATGCGCAAGATAGGCAACATCAAGGATAGTCTGAGCTCAGGAGTGCCGTGGTCCCGCGATTACCGTGAGCACCTGATAAATTTGAGGTCATTGGTTCAACTCTTCCCTCGAGTGAAAAGATTGCTTTCTTTATTTTCGTAAAGTTATGGTCTGTCCGTTCGTTTATTGACGTCTCCGTTCGCTGTAATATGTTTAGTGTCTTGGTTTTGCTATCGCACTACAAAACCGTGCGATTAGTAGACGAAAGGACGTGTGCCTCTCCAATGGGAATCGAAAACATTTGATCGCAAGGTCATAGGTCAACCGATTCCTCCACAGGATAACAAGCCTGATATATTCTATACGGCTCTGGTGACGGCATGTGCGTCACATGACAGGAATATGTTGTCGACCCACCTAACTTGTACACTTGCCGAATGGCTAAAAAGATTCTTCTACCTTGCCCAATTTAGGCTTTCTTGTGGATGTGATAATCATACATTAAATAAATTAAAATAAACTTTTCACTCGATGGAAGACGTGAACCAAGGCCCTATCCTTCCGCAGCTGCTCACGATAACCATGGGACCACGGCGCTCCTGCGCTCATACTGTCCTTGATATTGCATATCTTGCACATGGACTACTCAGTTAGTATATTTTGCTGATTTGTTTCGTAGTTCCACACAACTTCTTCGTGTTTTCTCGATTGATCTATGTTCAGTTTTTCAAGGCCTATCCACTGTGCCAACTTGTAACTAAATTTGAGGGGGGTGCGATGGGGAGGTTCCCTTGTCAGTCCTAGGGGACTGGTGACCTCAGCAGTTAAGTCCCATAGCGCTCAGAGCAATATGAACGATTTGAACCACCACCATTGGAGGTACCAAGTGTCGACTAATGCTGTGCAACGATTCCTGCTGCTCCGTACTCGGCGTCGTCGCCATTGTCAGATGTAGGGAGGGAACCCCGTTGGCATTCGTACTCCACGGCGAAGAGAATGGCGTATTGAAGCTGACAGTTCACGTTTCCGCAAGAGCACACAAACTTATCGTTGTCTCCTCTCTTTAACCGTCCTCCGCCCCTCCCCCCCCCCCCAGTTCTGCTTTTATGTCACTCGTTCTGAGTTATGGGTTATTTACAGGAAGCGTTTACTGAGCTGACTACCGTCTACTACAATATTTCTTTAGTAATATTGCCAACGGAACATAAATATACGGACCATTTCATTGTACTGCCTAGATTGTTACATAAAATTGTCGGAAATAAAGTATTTATATGAAAACTATGACCAAAGCGTGAACAGTTCTACAAAACGGTGGATCATTGAGAACGTCCTGAGTGAGAATTCAGTAGAAGCAGTATTCACAAGCTCTACCTTAAACAGGTATTGGACGCCGACTACTCGTCCACCAACAAACCCTATCGTGCTGTAGTCAGTATTTTGTGCTTCTATTTACTTAGCGTTTGAAATCAGCCCAACTGCCACCACAACAGTTTCTTGTAGTGCACTTACATCCTTCTTCCACTCATACAAATTATCTCAACTTTTACACCACGCTGTAGGTTATTTAGTGCTGCGTTATAGTCACATTTCATCAGCTCGTTTCTTAACAGAGCTTTCTCCTTTAACTATAGTATCCGTGGATGTACTCATTTTGTTCTGTGGATATCATGTGTGGCTTAGGGAAGCTGCCAGTTCAGAATTTAGATTTCTCGAGCGATTTTAAGATATTATTTAATTTTTGACACATTGTCATTGGTTTTACTTCATGTTCGAGTACCTGCACATTTAAATCTTTGAAAAATGAATACAATTGTGCTCTATTTTGAGTGACATCATTTCGTTTCCCAAAGCTATCGGAATAAGAGCTTACCATCTGGGAAGCTCGGGGCCGAGAATCCATCTATTTTCCTCCTTCGCTGGTTCTGTCAGTCTTGGAAATATTTGTGCCTAACATTACATTCACATTTATTCAAGCATAAAGGTAGTTTCTGAAACACTTAATTTTTGAACAGTCAGCTATGTAACTAGCAACTTTTCCATTCAAACTTCTTATTTAAAAAAAAAAAAAAAAGAAACATATATATTCTACATTCTAAGGGTGCAGTCATATATAATGATTGCGAAGGAATTGAAATTTTGTGTTTTTCATACAGATGCATTATCTATAAATATCACATACCTATGGGAATAATGGTAACTGTCGCTGATGTTGTGTGAACTCTATGTTCAGTCTGAAGCCGTCTGAAGGTTGTCAACAGAGCTGAAAGTCTGTTTACAACTAAATATCAGATATATGTTATTATGGACCATTAATAGTGTACATTCCAGTTTTTAACGTGCAGCTGCAGAGAGTGATTCCAAAGGAAGGAACAGAATACCACTGTTTATTACAGTCAAACTGTAAAAGATTGAAACGCATTCAGCATGTCACATGACAGAGGAAGGTTTAAAGTTTTTTGTTCGCACAGACGCTACACTATATATACAACATGAGCTCCATGCGTTGTACGAGATACACCAAAATGCAAGTACATTTCATTCTACACACGGATCAAACGCTCTTTGTTTACTAAATCGACTGTTTTAACAATTCGATTTCCCAGATTTTCATGAGTAGCCGTCATAGGTAGGACAAGGACTATGTCCTTTATGTATCCCCACACAAAAGTCCGCAAGATATGAGATATCGTGACTTGGGAGGTTAAACACGATTAACAAGATCGTTTCCACTTGCTCCACCCAATGTTGTTGAATGGTGTTGTTCGTCCGCAGTTCGTGGTCGTGCGGTAGCGTTCTCGCTTCCCGCGACCGGGCTCCCGGGTTCGATTCCCGGCGGGGTTACGGATTTTCTCGGCCTCGTGATGACTGGGTGTTGTGTGATGTCCTTAGGTTAGTTAGGTTTAAGTAGTTCTAAGTTCTAGGGGACTGATGACCACAGATGTTAAGCCCCATAGTGCTCAGAGCCATTTTGAATGGTGTTGTTAAGATAGCTGGAAGTGACGCGGGGCGCCCTTCATACATAAAAATTAAGTACTAGGACTCTTCATCAAGTCGAGGAAATAAACGATTTTGCGGTATGTCCAGGTCCGAGATTCCTGTCAAAGTTTTCTCCACATGGTGGAAAGGTCCACAGATTCTGTGAACAGAAACGCTGACACTCTTTCATGTTCGACAAGGCCAGGATTTTGTGACCACGAAATACTTGCATCGTGGTGGTTTACTTTACCCACAGTTGAAACATCGATTTAACCGAAAAGACGAGTGGTTCTTCTGCCACACCCGAGAGAATCGAAATGCAAGATACGAATGTTCTTTTACAGTTGCCGGAAAGGAATTTCTGCAGTAACTGCAACTTTTGAGGCTTCATATGCAGGCGTCGTTTCAGAACTGCTGTTTGAGAAAGTTTAAGTTCTTGCGCTCCCCGTCTTGGGGACTTCTGCGTCTTCGTGTAATTTGATGTCGGATAAGCTAGACATTTGCAGGAGATGTGCGTGGAAGACCAGTGGTATTCCATTTGTGCATGCAACCAGCTTACAAAAATATTTTACGCCAGTCATAAATCTGCCTGTGCGGAGGCGGCTTCTTGCCGTATCGACGGCGGAATGCACTTGCACTTGAACAGTGTATTAGCTCCCCTAAAATTCCTAGGCACAAAACGATTTCTTTTGTGGTGTAGTCGCCACGTTGCTACAAACAAACAATAATGCAGTTGCGTCAAAACTTTGTACCTTTCTCTATCCAGTGACATGCACAATGTGTTCCTATGTTTTATAGTTTGTTTGTAACAAACAGCGAAGTTTGTTCTTTCTTTTGGCTTCAGCCGGTATTAAAAAGCCAGGCAGTTGTGAGTAGGACCTGCATTTAAGGATTGCACACAAACTTCGTTTTGTACACGGGTAGTTACTCCATAGGTTTTGATGAATGAGTTCGCGAATATCAAACTGTGTGATATAAATGGCCGTGTGTCTAGATTGCTTTGACCTAGAAACTCAAATATTCTACACAGCCTGGAGGCTCTAAACAAACACACTTCCATGTTGACTCAGAACCGTAAAAATTACACCGCCAAGGGCCTCTAGACGTTAGTATTTGGCATATATTTCAGCTTGATACCTATACCTGTTATTGAGCAAATACAGGGTGCGTTCCGAAAGCAATGCAATATTTTTTTAAAAGTAATTTATTGAACAGATTTGCACAAACACTTAAAATTCTTCAATGTACTGTCCTTGGGCCTCTACACATTTTTTCCAGCGACTCTGCCATGACCGGTACGCGCCCTGGAAGGCGTCTTCTGGGACCTCTCGCAAGGTCTTCGTCACGGCGGATTGGATCTCGTCTATGGACGAAAAACGGGTTCCTTTCAGGGCTGACTTAATCCTAGGAAACAAAAAGAAGTCAGCTGGGGCGAGGTCAGGACTATAGGGGGGGAGGGGGGCAGCGTTGGCACCTGGTGTTTGGCCAGGAACTCGCGGACTCGTAGCGCGTTGTGGCAAGGCGCGTTGTCGTGATGGAGTCGCCAGGTAGCGGAGATGTCCTTTCTCGTCCTGACGACCCTTTTGCGGAGTCTTTCCAGCACATCCACGTAGTAGGCAGCGTTAACTGTCTGTCCTTGAGGAACAAACTCCTTATGGACCACTCCTTTGCTGTCGAAAAAGACAATGAGCATTGTTTTCACTTTTGATTTGCTCATTCTTGCCTTTTTGGGCTTGGGGGACTGATCAGTGTGCCACTAAGAGCTTTGGCGTTTTGTTTCTGGGTCGTATTCAAAAACCCAGGTTTCATCACCAGTGATGACGTTGTCCAAATAATGAGGTTCAATTTCAACACGTTGCAAAAGTTCACTTGAAATTTCCGCTCGGTTGGTCTTTTCGTCGACTGACAACACCTTGGGTACGAGCTTGGCGCACACTTTCCTCATCGCTAAATCTTCAGTAACAATGCGAAAAACAACAGTAGACGACAAGTTCAGTTCATTGGCAACCATCCTGATACTCAATCGACGGTCAGAGTCCAACAGTTGTCGCACACGAGCCACATTGTTGTCGGTTTTGCTGGTTGACGGCCGCCCAGAGCGTTGTTCGTCGTGAACCTCTTCCGGGCCTTCCTTAAAGGCCTTTAACCACCTCGAAACTTGTGAGTAGGACAGAGCAGAGTCCCCGTAAGCCTCACGAATCATTTTGTTAGTCTCCTCAAAAGATTTGTTCAGTTTAGCACAAAACTTAATCGCGTAACGTTGCTCGATCGTCGATTCCATTTTTTCCGTGACACGGTCGGCGCGCAGAGGTTTACAATAACAGACGTCCTGCCGCTTCCACAGCTCGGAGAGCACTGAAACCGGTTTCGCGGCAAAGCTTAGCGTCCCCCCCACCTACTCCATGTGGCCCGCTCCCACTCCGACTACGAGGAGCGGCGCGGGAAATTCAATTGCATTACTTTCGGAACGTACCCTGTAGGTCCTTAATAGTCGGATAAACACATAGACAACAAAGTCATGCTAAAAGGATTCCATTGTTGCCGATTTTGGCACGGTACCCTACAAAGCGAAGATGATGTAATTATTAGGCAAGTATTAATGTTAAGATTTGTTTTTACAGATCAAGAAATTCACCAGTCTTCGCTACAAAACAGCGAAAACTACAATCGGATATACACTGACGAAAAAAATTGCAACGCCAAACACTGATTAATGCAGTGTAGTAAAATTGCGGAAACATTCCAACATCACAAGTTAAAGTAAACACGAGATAATCCATTGCAAATGCGAAATGACGGCACACTAATATCCGCTGCAACCGCCGCACTGTTGTGTGCAAGCAGGGAAACATGCATGCATTGTGTACCACAGGCTCCGGGTGTCATTTTTTGGGATGGATTTTCAAATCTGTAGCACCTGGTCGCACAATACAGGAACGTTTAATGCTGTTTGTGGATGAAGCTGGAGTTGTCGTCCGAGGAAGCCCCATATTTGTCGTCTGGAGACAGATATGGTGCTCGAGCAGGCCGAAGCAACATGTCGACACTCTGGAGGCCATATTGGGCTACAACAGCGGCATATGGGCGAGCGCTGTCTTGTTGGTTAATACCCCTTGGAATGTTGCTCATGAATGGCAACCCACAAGTCGAATCAGTCGAAGATTCAATTTTGCAGTCATACTGTGTGGGATAACCACAAGGATGTTCCTGATGTTACACGAAATCGCAGCCGGCACTATAACTCCAGGCGTCGATCCTGCGTGTCTAGCATGCCCACAGGTTACACGCAGACTGTCAACAGGTCTTCTTCTAACGAACATACGGCTATTACTCGCAGCGAAGTAGAACCAGCTTTCACCATAAAACGCAATAGGTCTCCAGTTTGCCAGTCTCTTACTTGGCACTACTAAAGCCGTAAATGGCGTCGGTTTAGGAGCAGTAGAATGCATGCATAGGGGATCAGACACGGAGCTGTCCTTGAAGTAACACATTTTCAACAGTTGATTATGATTATAGGATAATGTCATCAACAGCAGAAAAAGATATAACTTGAGCAGCATTCGTCATGAACCAGAAGGTAGGGCAAAGAGTGTGTTACCATGAACTGTCCAGTAATACGATTGTACTTACCAGAATCGACAGCAAACCAACACCGGCAACGATAGTTCAGGCATACATTCCGACATCGCAAGCGGAAGATGAAGAGATAGTGAAAGTAAATGAGGATGCTAAAAGGCTATACAGCACGTAAAGCGATATGAAAATCTAATAGCCATGGGGCGCTGGAATGCAGAAGTAGGGGAAGTAGTAGAAGAAAATCTTATAGTAGAATATGGACTTGAGACAGGGAATGAGAGAGGAGAAAGAATAATTGAGTTCTGCAATACATTTCAACTATTAGCAGCGAATACTCTGCTCAAGAATCAGCAGAGGAGGAGGTATACTTCGCAAAAGGCAGGGTGATAAGGGAAAATTTCAGTTAGATTACATCGTGGTAAGGCAGAGATTCTGAAATCAGGTTCTAGTCTGTAGGGTGAACCAAGGAGCATATATATACTTAGATCACAATGCAGTAGTGATGAATGGTAGGATAAAGTTTAAGAGAATAGTAGGAAGAATCAATACGAATTAAGTGGTTGACGTAAGTACTAAGGAATGACGAAGTATGCTTAAAGTCTCTTAAGGCTCTAGGTACAGGAGTAAGGAATAACTCAATGGGCAGTCTGAAAAAAGGGCAAGTTGTAAGGAAATACATAGGTGAAAAGAAGGTAATTGTGGAGAAACTATGGGTAAGAGAAGAAATATTTCAGCTGAAACTTCTTGGCAGATTAAAACTATGTGCCGGACCGAGACTCGAACTCAGCACTTTCGCCTTTCATGGGAAAGTGCTGTACCGTCTGAGCTACCCAAGCACGACTCATGAGCCGTCCTCACAGCTTCACTTACGCCAGTACCTCGTCTCCTACCTTCACAGAAGGTCTCCTGCGGGGCATACATAACTAATACTCATGGAAGAAAGAATATTGAGGAGACATGGCTTAGCCACAGCCTGGGGGATGTTTGCAGAATGAAAATTTCACCCAGCAGCGGAGTGTGCGCTGATATGAAACTTCCTGGCAGATTAAAACTGTGCGCCTGAGAATTCTGGGAAGTTTGGAAGGTAGGGGACGAGGTACTGCCAAAACTGAAGCTGTCAGAACTGGTTGTGAGTCGTGCTTGGGTAGCTCAGATGGTAAGCAATACCCACTAAAGGCAAAGGTCTCGAGTTCGAGTCTCGGTCCGGCACACAGTTGTAATCTCCCAGGGGGTTTCATATTAGCGCACACTCAGCTGCAGAGTGAAAACGTCAAACTGGAATACTTCAGTTGATCGATGAAAGAAGGAAATACAAAAATGTTCTGTCGAAATCAGGACTACAAACCTATAAGTCGAAATAAATTGCGTGGCCGACCGGTTCTAGGCGCTACAGTCTGGAACCGCGCGACCGCTACGGTCGAAGGTTCGAATCCTGCCTCGGACATGGATGTGTGTGATGTCCTTAGGTTAGTTAGGTTTAAGTAGTTCTAATTTCTAGGGGACTGATGACCTCAGAAGTTAAGTCCCATAGTGCTCAGAGCCAATTGAACCATTTTGAAATAAATAGCAACTGCATGGAAGCTAAGACAAAATGGTTCCATGAAAAACGTGAAGAAATAGAAAAAACATGTATGTTAAGAAGGACTGACCTAGCATATAACAAAGTCATAACAACCATACTTGAAATTAAAAGCAAGGGTAATAATATTTAGAGTGAAACGAAAATTCCTCTTTTTAATGCAGTAGAGAGAGCTGATAGATGGGAAGAGCACATTGAAGGCCTGTATGAGGAGAAGATTTGTCGTAAGTGATAGAAGGAGATCTTTGGAGGACTTAACATCGAATAAGGCACACAGGATAGATAATATTTCATCAGAATTTCTAAAATCTGTGGGGGAAGTGGCAACAAAACGATTATTCAAGCAGGTGTGTAAAATGTATGTGGCTGAGGACATACCAACTGAGTTTTGTAGAAATATTACCAACACAGTTTCGAAGACTGCAAGAACTGACAAGTGCGAGAATCACGGCACAGTTAGCTCAACAGCTCTTGCAATTTGCTGACAAGTATAGTAAACAGACGAATGGAAAATAAAAATGGGTACTTGTTGGACGACAATCAGTTTGGTTTTAGGAAAGGAAAAGGAACTACAGCGTCAACTCTGACGTTGCGGTTAATATTGGAAGCAAGACTAGACAAAAATCCACACACGTTCATAGTATATGTCGACCAGAAAAAAGCGTCCGATAATATAAAATGTTGCAAGATGTTCGAACTTCTGAGAAAAATTGGGGAAATATATATGGAAAGGAGGGTAATTTATAATATGTACAAGAGCTAAGAGGGAGTAATAAGAGTGGACGACCAAGAACTAAGTGCTCGGATTAAAAAGGGGTGTGAAATAGGAATGTAGGTTTTCCCTAATACTGTTCTACCTGTACATCGAAGAAGCAATGATGGAAATATAAGAAAGAGTCAGGAGTGGAATTAAAATTCGATAATACGATTCGCTGATGACATTGCTATCTGGAGTAAAAATGAAGAAGAATCACATGTTCGGTTGAAATGAAAGAACAGTCTAATAAGTACAGAATATGGATTGAGAGTAATTCGAAGAAAGACGAAAGTAATTAGAATTAGCAAAAATCGGAACAGGAAGGATCGATGGTCAGGAAGTAGATGAAGTTATATAATAGGCAGCAAAATAACCAATAACGGAAAGAGCAAGAAGAACATCGAAAGCAGACTAGCCTAGGAAAAGGGCATTCCTGGCCAAGAGAAGTCTACTAGTATAAACATATACCTTAATTTAAGGAAGAAATTTCTGAGAATGTACGTTTTAAGTACAACACTGTATATTAGTGAAACAAGGACTGTGGCAAAACTGGAACAGAATAGAATCGAAGCATTTGAGATGTGAAGCTATACACGAATGTTGAAAATAAGGTGGACTGATAAGAAAGGCATGAGGAGGTTATGCGCAGAATCGGAGAGGAATGGATAATGTGAAAACACTGACAAGGAGAAGGGACAGGATGACTGGACATCTGTTGACAAAGTAAAATGACTTCCACGGTACCAGAGGGAGATGTAGAGGGAAACAAAGCAGAGGAAGACAGAGGTTGGAATGCATTCAGCAAATAATTTAGGACGTACGTTGCAAATGCTACTCTGAGATGAAGAGGTTGGCACGGGAGACGAATGCGTGGTGGTCCGCATCAAACCACTCAGAAGACAGATGACTCAAGGAAAAAAATGTCACGTTAGTGCTAACAACTGCTCAAATTGCTGCTGTAGATGCAGTACAACGCACGAGAGCCATACTCCGAACGGGAAGGTCTTACCAATGGGTAGTGCCACTTGCCTCGGTACATTCGTGCCAAGTCTTTCTCCAATATCTCTTTCTAGTTGCTGTATTACACGACCTCGTTCAAAGTCATTGAGTTGTTTGACGCCCTAAGGTATTCTCGTCCACCATCAACTCACCACGTCCAGTGTCAAGGATAGCAAATGCTCATGATCGTTACAGCATGTATCTAAAGCAAATCTTGTTTGTATTCTCATAGTGGTGCTACTAGCGTCACTGTTACACGACAGGCGCGAAACTTGAATTGGCATCATCTCTCAGGTGTAGAATCACGGCTACCAACTTTCGTTTACTTCGCGCAACATCTTCTTGGTGCTTTAGTTTCTGTTTCGTCAGTGTATTTAGTGGTGCTATATTTACTTAGGGCGTTGTCCGCTGTAACGTACTAGTGGATAAGACAGGCAGTCAGAGGAGAATCAACGTTGGCGCAAGACGGGGGAGTTTAGCCGGCAGAGAGAGTGTGGCCAGCTGAGACGCGCCAGCTGGCGCTGCTGCTGTTAGCTGGGAACCGAGGTGGCCTGCGCCTGGACGTTGAGTACCGGGCGCCTGCTCCTTCGCTCTTCACTCAGCCAAGTTTCCCCGCCTGCCACAGCCGCCGCCACCACCGCCGCCACCGCTGCCGCTTTCATTATTCACACAGGCCCGCCGCAGTGGGGACCAGCGTGCTGTGCCGCTTCTGGCCACCTCCTTTAGCGGCAGCACTGCTCTGTACTACACGTGGCAAGCTGCAACTACTGCAGAGTTAGCGCGCTCTACTGCTGAATGTCCGTGCCGCAAATTGTGCATAGCTCCGGAGAAGCTGCTCACGTCACTTCTAGTGATGAGACTATATCTGTTTCTTTAATGATTTAACGTCTCTGCCCTTTGACCATAGTGGCTATACGGTAGGCAGGATTCCGGCATAGAGTCACGTGGCTATTGGAAAAATATCGGTAGAAGCTCAAATGATTACTTTCCCCCACGATTGCATGTGGTGTTAAATGTATCCTGTATAAACGGAATAGTAGAGATAAACTGAAAGGACTGGAGTAAGAGAGTGCTAACCCTTACTTTAGTAAGAGTTTGTGTTTTTGAATGCACCACATACTGGTAAGAATTACTTTTCTAGATATCGGCAGAAAATATGTTCTGCTATATTCATTTTCTGATATCTTCTGTTATATTCATTTTCTGTTTTCAGTGTTCTATACACCAGTTGGTATAAACGGAGCTCATACAGGATGACTTTGTGGTCCATTTGTCTACTGATCTGTGTCTGTACGCTTCTTCCGTGAATCAAATTGAGATCTATGTCACATACTGAAGTCTGTGGTCCCCTGTCGGTGTAAATCACCGAAGCTTCTAAGTCAACGCAATCAAAAGATACGGGCATTTATGTCACATATTCTAGTACTCGTAAACCCACTCATCGAAATCTATACGGTACTTCCCTTTGATCTAGAATTATGAAAGTTGGTAACAAGCAAGGTTTCACATTATACGTCAAGGGAAAACTCCCAAAATATTCATTCAGTAATTATGTCCCACTAAAAATTTTATTTCTTTTGTCATTTGTTGTGAGACATTAAGTACTCCAACAGCGACTGAGCAGCACTTCTGCATGTCGGCAGTTGTCAGCGCTTGCCAGTGCGATCGTGTCGCTGCTGCAGCACTGGTTATTTTCCGTGTTTTTCTATCCCTGTTAAAACATACCTATAAAACGAATATCTCACTACACTAATTTGAAGCTGCTCCGTCGAATGGGCACGTATAATTCCGCTTAAAAAAATCATTTTCTTTCTAATGGGAAACAAACCGAAGCTTTCCACCCACGCTGGGGGTCGCATGACAGACGTGATGACCAGGATATTTTTTGTGCTGACTCCAGCTACACGTTGAAAAACTAAACAGCAAATATCTACCAAAACGTTGGAAAAAATGCGCCCGATAACGCTTAGGACATAGACCGTGTATAACCTGCATCAACTAGCAATAGGGTATTATGTGTTAGCCCTTTCTCCTCCTTCATTTATTGTAGACGCAGTGCCCAAAATAAATATCTCTTAGTTTCTCCTCCAACAACTCTATGAACTGCTGAGACTCATCCAGTGAACGCCTCATTGATTCATAAATAATAAAGCCAGGGCTACATTCCTAATAATATTTCTTTATTACCAGTTACTAGCTGCATGCATCAGTGAAGGATACTCGTCGTGATGACAATGAGAAGTATCATTTGCGCAGTTGTTTGTCTTACTTGAAGAAAAATTATTGTTAAAAACATGCAAGTAATACTTCGCTTTCGTGCACCAACGTATTCGGCATAACCAAACAAATCTGTATTGTGAACATTAATATTGTAACCTCCCAACAGTAACAACAACATAATTATTTATTTCTTTCAGTGTAACCTCCCAACAGAAAACTTCCGTAACCTAGCAATAATGCAATGTGACTAAACTCTCAATTAAATTGCGACTCACTTATAACCTTTCAATAATTGAGTGAATTTAAACTGGTAAATTTTGGACGTCAGCAGTGCTGCGTCATGGCCCTGAATGATCATTCTGAATAAACTAAAATATCTTACCTCAATTACGTCGCTGGATAACACGTATATATCTGCTCGTATAAGAAATTTTTCTGGCGCAGCTCAGTGCAATGCTGGCCGATAGATTTGTCATGTATAAAAAGAAACAACTGATTTTTCTTTTCAAAAATCGGGATGACCAAGGATTGGAGAAATAAGTAAATTCTTTAAATTGAAATGAATGATTGTGAAAGCTACTTTCCATGAGAAGGATTATTATTAAGAGATTTTTTAAAATGTTTACATGGGACTTGATATAACAATACTACATATGCACGAGGCTGCTTTTACCTTATACTACAACGCTCAGGCTCCGTCATCGCTCCACGACGACCGGCCCAGCCAACACGATACACCAGACTGCTAGCAACTACTTACTGCTACTGCTACACAGTTCCTACTGCATACAACACTGCTCTTTGGACTCAGATTCTCTTATAGCTTACATATCGCAGGCAGCACGTGAGCAATCCATCGAAATTACATCAGCTCGAGTGCGCTAGCAACAAATTCTTTAATCATGGACCTTTTACATAACCCTCCACTGGGGGGGGGGGGGAGGGGGGGAGCTACAATTTGGCAGCGATGGTGAGGCAATTGGACTTGCCATGAGCAACAAAATGTTCTATAATCTATTTAGTTTACTAAGTCTACAGTCACAGAGTATGTACATTATTGATAAGTGCAGAATATATTAAGAAATGAAATACAGTGCACATGCACGTAATTAAGAACATACTAAGATATGACAAAATGTATACACAATGAGTACAAAATATATTAACAAATGACATAAAGTGCACACACACCGTATAAGCCTTTATCATTTTTTTACAATAACTGGATACATTAAGAAAAGAAATAAAGTGCACATGCACTGTAGAACTCTTTAGCATATTTAGGAAAACTGATTATATTAAAAAATGAAATGAAGTGCACACGCACTGTATAATTCTTTAGCATTTTTTACAAAAACTGAATACATTAACAAATGAAATAAAGTGCACACGCACTGTAAAAGTCTTAAGCATTTTACAAGAATTTAAACGCTCCTTATAAGTCTTTACCAATTTACAAGAACTAGGAAAGGAATGGGAAGGATTGCATCATGGTTGTAGCACAGTGGATTGCACTCAGCTGCACTGAAAGTCCATATCTTTCTACAGAAGCACAACACCAAGTGAGACAATCTGAAGTTCTCTTCCCTGAAATATTTATCAGTGTAGCCAAGACACTGAAATGTTGTATTAATATTATATGTTATCATTTTGGTAGTACATTAGGTACACCAAACAGTAGGACCATAATGACATCTCCATCGTTCAAGGTGGTGGACAGCTTGATATGTCAACACCACATTCTTGTAGAATCCATAATCTTACATCAACGTAGAATTGGTGTTAAAATCAAAAATAGTGCTCCATGTTCATGAGAATGGACAGGACATACGGATATTGCAGTAATTGTTGGTAATTAGGCGAGAAGGTGAAGCATACAATTATTGGCATTCATTGGCTATTTACACAGCATTTAAGTAGTATGTATGGAGTATTACAGAACATTATTCATTACTCATATCATTACAGTAATCATGGGCATAGCATTTAAGCATAAGTCTTCTAGTTACAGTAATCATTGGTATGGCTTTTATAGAGTATAACAAAATATTATTTACAGAAATTACTGCCATAGCATTCATACATAAGTCATTCGTTATAATAATCATTGAATACCATTTATGCAGTATCACAAAATATCATTCATAGCTCTTCTCTTTACAGTAATTATTGGCATAATGTCATCTCATTATACTAATCATTAGCATCATAAGACATCTCATTACAGTGATCAGTGGCATTCATTGGCTAATTACAAAACATGTAGCAAGTATTGAGTATTACAAAACACTATTCATAACTCATCTGATTGCAGTAATTATTGGCATTCATTTATGAATAAGTCGTCTCATTACAGTAATCAGTGGCATCCATTGTCTCTTACAAAGCATTTTTTTGCATTATTCAGAAGTCATCATTCAAAACAAGAGTTATTGCATGTAGTATCAAACTGCTAGTGATTATATATGATATCATGTAAGTGACATAAGATATATTTAAAATGTAAGACATTGTAACTATTACCCAAGGTCTGCGGTCCAGTAATACATAGACATAATGAAATCCATACGTCAGAAAAATTTGCATTATATTACGACTAGAAACATAACTTAATCTGGTAGCATTACTTAGTTGTATACTGGTAATAGTTGCGACTGGTAATAAATTTGTTTGTGCTAGCAATGCATTCGTTGGGATCAATAGTCATTAGCTGAGGCATGAAAATATTAGCTTTTGACTTACTTCTTCAATTTCCTGAACAATGTGTACGCCTAAGGCTGTGTTAGAACTGTCGGTGGCAATGGAAAAATTTCTGGTAGGATCAGGGTGTGATAAAAGTGGTGCGTTCAACAAAGCTAGTTTTAGATTGACAAATACAGACTCTGCTTGGCTATCCCAGCTCCAAATAGTGTTTTTATCCGTCAGTTCACATAATCTAGGGGTGACTAAAGAAGAGTAACGTATAAATTTGCGGAAAAAGTTAAGTAAACCCAGAAAGCTGCGTAATTGTTTCTTTGTCGTTGGAACAGTGATGTTAGCTAAAGCTTGAAGTTTCTCCGGGTCAAGCGCTATGCCTTCTGCTGAAATTACATGTCCAAGAAACTTTATAGAAATTTTGCCAATGTGTGTTTAGCTAATATTAACTGTCAGTCCCTGTGCACGAAAAGTTTGCAACAGTTGTTCCAGAATCAAATTGTGTTCAGACCAGTTATTTTCTGCAATAGGGATGTCGTCTACATATGTTGTGATTCGGTCTTTATGTTCTGTCGGAAGTATAGTATTCAAACCGCGAATAAACGCTGCAAAAGAAATTGTTAAACCGAACGGTAATTTTACCAAAACAGAGAAATGCTGTGTACTTTCTGCAGTTCGGATGGAGCTGAATTTGCCAAAATCCCGATTTCAAATCTAATGTGGAACAAACAGCAGTACCATGAAATTTCTGTAGAAGTTCTTCTATTGTTTGAGGGCGATCTGTTTCGTTAATAATCATGTCATTGATGTGACGCGAATGAAGTACGAGTCGAAGTGAGCCATCCTTTTTCTTGACGACATGGAGTGGGTTTATGTACGGACTTACTGCCGGTTCATAATTCCTTGGTCAAGCATAGCTTGCAATTCTTTCTTAACTTGTTCTCTGTGAATATATGGAATGGGATAATGTTTGGCTTTAAACGTGTCGTTCTTTTTAACTTGAAATTCATACGGAAAACCGGACATAGTACCAGGAAAGTTGTCAAAAACTGGAGCTTGCTGTAAAAGAATTTTGCGTAGCTCTGTACGTTCGTCGTCTGTATTTGAACTGCTCTGTTTAACTTTATCAGAAATCATTTGCATAACTTCATACTCGGCGTCATCTGGTGTATTGTAGTTGTGAACATATGGATCTGTGAACAATGTGGAGTGACAGTTTATGTTACGTGATGCAGAAATGACAGTTTAGGTTACGTGATGCAGAAATGACCTCTGTCCTATTAATTGTTTGTTCTTCTGTAGATAAAGAGTGCTGAAATTCTAATGCTAGTTGTACATTCTAGTCCTTTAACATTAAATAGGAATTTTGAAAGTCAATAAATGCGTCATGTCGTACCAGAAAATTCGTACCTAAAATAACGTCTGTTGTCAATAAGGAAACAATCCCAAAATTTGAATGGAACGTATGACCTGCAACACAAAATAATAAATGTGTCTGTAATTTTACATCTACTCCTTGACTAGATACTGCTCCTTTTCCTTTAGTTTTGCCTAATGGTAACGTAGGATAAATATTCTCTTTGTTACATTCGTTGAAGGTTTCTTCATTTATAACTGACATAGGTGATCCAGAATCGATTACTGCTGAAAATGTGGATGATCCAATCTTTACGTCAATGACAGGGTGGGAAATGGTTTTTTGAATAACTGGTTTTCATACAAAAGAGTGAATCGGATGTCGTCCAAAGGAATAACATTTTCGTGAACGTGAGTCTGTGTGTCAAAATTATTGCTTACGTTGCTGGAAGATTCAATCTGTACTGTATCTAGTCAAATTCTATCTGACGTGCTTGTATTTGCTGGAGGACGCTGTGGCATTTCAAGTATTTGTATTGTTCTGTTATATCTTCCTGACGTATTAGGTTCGGGATGATACCGACTGTCTGGTTCATTCATGATAATCTGTTGTTGCGGATGATTCTGCTGCTCGTAAGACCTACTGTTATTACATGTACGCTGAAATCTGTGCTCATTACTTTTACGTCTGTCATGATAGTCACTGCTATACGGCGCGTTGAGATAGGAATTGAAATGACGTGTTTTCTGTACGTACTGACTTCCTTGTTGCGGTGCGTTACTATTTGGTGAAACCGACGCTATACGTGTAGACGGCGAAACATTAAAGCTTGGTTGACCTTGCAGACTACATTGTTGGTTAGGTACGCTAACCGGTTGGTTTTGCTACTGTTGTGGGGGAAAAAACCTCTATTGTTGCCAAAATGTGTCTGCGATTGCTGTTAATTTTACACGTACTGGTGATTAAAATTTTGTCTGTTATTAAAATTACGCTGGTAGTTCTTGTCGCTTCGGGAGTGTCTAAAGAAAACTGTCACTTTCGGTAAAATTTGTCATATCAGGTTTTGTTTACTCACTCCTAATTCTAGATAGATCGATAGTTGAAGAGCTATTTTGATAGATATAAAGGATAGTAAAAGAGAAGGCAGCAGTGCAGAAAACTAAAGATGAAAGAACACTACTACGGCTCGGTGCCCTGTGTACGCTACAGCACATATTCATCGAAGTTTAATGAATCCCCTGAGGTCTCTTACGCGCTGCAAATAAATATTAGTTTCTGCATTACAGGGGATGCGGGTGAAAATTCAAAATCAAATTGTTGTATCCAGTCAAAGAGATGAATCTGCGTTCTGTCATTCTTAAATACCTTAAATTTTCTCACAGATAGAAAGTGCTTATAATCAAAATTATCGTCTCTGTATGTCTGAGCAGGTTCAGGATTATATGACAATCTTTTTGTCTGTGGCTGTTCGGAATCTAAGTCACGTACTCTCTGTAAATTACCTAATTTATGCTGGCTGTGTGAATGTGATAAATGTTCACAATGTGGTGTGTGCTGTGACGTGTTAGAGGCTGAAACATTTTTCATTTCTGTCACTTCTTGCTGTAAAGACGACACTTTTCTGCGCAATGTATAATTGGACGAACGTATCTCACTGATTGTCTGCTGTAAGTTTTCGAATTCGGGTGTTTGATGTAACGAAATTGGTGACGTATCGTCTGATTTGGTGTCATTGCTATTTTCGATAACATCAATGCGACTGGCCAATTCAACAAATATTTCAGTCAATGCTTTAAACTGATCATCATTTTTAGTGTCACAAGCATTAATTTGTTTTAGGATTTTACGTGTGGGTTTGCTTAATTTCTTAACGCCTGCTCTAATGGCATCGGGATCGTGTATTAACTCCAGTTGTTCAAGTCTGCTGGTCACTGTCTGAAAGTCTAGTGTGTGAGTGTCTGTTTTTGTTTTAAGATAAGAGATTTCATCATGCAATTCGGTGTTCAACTGTTTGATAGTATTGATTTCGTCTGATACTGCAGCAATGTTGTTGTCTACGTATGTTTTTGTTTTCGTAAACAATTTACGCTTTCCTTCCTGTCTCTGTTCAGTAATTGTTTCCATGACTTGTTTCTTTACTTTGTTCTGTTCCTGTACAAATTTACGGTAACGCGTTTCACTGTTTAGTAGGTGGTGCTTAAAACGTTCGTCAATTTGGCTGTTTTGTTGTTCAAATTTCGTATCTACTTTCGCATCCAGTGTGCGTGAAAGTTCTAATGACATTAATTTAAACTCGTCGCGTAACTGTGTTGCGTTTTCAGAACATTGCTTAGCGACTGCACTAATTTCATCTCTAAGTAATTTCGTTGTGGCTGCATGTGTATTACTTAATTCTTGTGCAACAGATCTAATTTCTTCACTACTATTCCTAGCACAAGCCTTAATTTCCTCACGTAATTGTTCTTTAGTATCATGGCATTGCACGACAACGGCTGCAATCTGTTCATTAATCTGTTTAAAGTTCTCATTAATTTGTTTGATCGACCTGTCGTGTTTCTCATTCGACTGTTAGATACTTTCATGAAGTTGTTTGAAACTGTTGTCGTGTTTTTCATTAAGTTGTTTGAAATTGTTGTCTTGTTTTTCATTCGACTGTTTGAGATTTTCATTAAGTTGTTTGTTTGATTCATGAAGTTGTAGCAATAATGCCTTAACTTGATCCATGCCAATATTACCTACACTATTCTCTGTGCTGTTTGATGGCGTATCTGAAATTGTCACGTTTTGTGTAACCATTTGGTCATTCTCTGATTCTTGAAAAGGTTCGCCAATTGGATATGCACTGTTGGTCACTACACCGGAATCAAATAAATCTGACATATTTTGAGTACATTGTTCACCTTCGTTAAAAACGATTATCTGTTCGCTACGTAGTGGAAAGCGTTCATTGTAACGGAATGTGCCGCGTCGTCAACTGTTACATTTACCGTGGAAATAATTGAATTTTTTTGCTCATCATTAGGATCAATATCATTACTAGTGATCGGCACGCACTGATTATCTGTAATTAGGGGATTATCACTACTACCCTGAGTGTCGATATTATTATCGATTAAATTATTCGAGTCGGCTTTTTCACTCATTGCACATTAGCAGTTTTTCGCGGAATTTTCATAAATCAAAGTTAAGTACAAAATTAAACAAAGACAAAGCAAAAATGGAACAAATACAATTACAACAAAGAGCAATAAATTGCCTATGACCTATGAAGGAAAGAGTGACAAGTTAGTAAATGCGTTGCGCCAGATGCAATCTACATTTAAAATTAAGTAGATAAGAGCAGATATATAACTGACTGCTACTCAGAAATTGATAAAAATACGATCCTGCCCGGTTGTCGACAAGTGTAACCTCCCAACAGTAAAAAGAACATAATTATTTATTTCTTTCAGTGTAACCTCCCAACAGAAAACTTCCATAACCTACCAATAATACAATGTAACTAACCTCTCAATTAAATTGCGACTCACTTATAACGAATTTAAACTGGTAAATTTTGGATGTCAACAATGCTGCGTCATGGCCCTGAACGATCATTCTGAATAAATTTAAAAATCTTGCCTCAATTCCGTCGCCGGATAACGCGTATATATCTGCTCCTATAAGAAATTTTTCTGGCGATAGGTTTGTCATGTATAAAAAGAAACAACTGATTTTTCTTTTCAAAAATCGGGATGACCAAGGATTGGAGAAATAAGTACATTCTTTAAATTGAAATGAATGATTGACAAAGTTACTTTTCATGAGAAGGATTATTATTAAGAGATTTTTTAAACATTTACATGGAACCTGATATAACAATCCTACATATGCGCGAGGCTGCTTTTACCTTATACTACAACGCTCAGGCTCCGCCATCGCTCCACGACGACCGTCCCAGCCAACACGATACACCAGACTGCTAGCAACTACTTACTCCTACTGCTACACAGTTCCTACTGCATACAACACTGCTCTTTGGTCTCAGATTCTCTTATAGCTTACATATCGCAGGCAGCACGTGAGCAATCCATCGAAATTAAACCAGCTCATCGAAATTATCTCAGTATTTGATGAAATTCGACCCCTTCCTCCTCTTCTTCTTTTGTGATGCCTTGAGCTTACATTTTCTTTATTCGACTTACGATTTAACAATTTCGGCCTTATGCAATTTTCAATTATTTTATAGAGGCTTCGTTAGTGATATATTATACCTTTGGTCCTATGACTGCTTCTGACTGTCATAAAATACAAGGGAAATAGTTTTCTGATAATTTTAGGACCATATTATTCTTTATGATAATCATATGCATTCATAGCAGGAAAGACGTAATTGGCATCATGTACGTTTATAAAACAATCGTAATTGGTCCAAGGTCGAAACTGTACAATCGTACATCAAATAAGGAAAACGTCAGGTGAAGGTATCACAAATTCATTTAAAAAAAAATTCATCGCGTCTGCTCACCCTGTGGCAATGAATATTGTATTGTAGAATCAGCCTTCAGTGTCACTGAGCTTTCAGATTTATTAAATCACAAAGATTATAACCCCTAAGCATTTGACTGCTTCCCTTTTTATGCAGTTACTTTTTTCTCAACTGCTGAATGTAGTCTGTTAACAGACTGAGATTCCTGACTATAAACTGCGATTGGCATCGCACACATTGAAACTAATAATTTACGTTACACTGCTTTTCTGAACATAAAATGATAGAAAAAAGAGATGTACCATTCATAGTAAATGCCGTTTCTCTCAAAAATAATACAAACACTTCAAATTTAGAGCTACATCCTTTGTCATATGGTCACGTGTTAAAGATGTAGAGATGTTGGAACTAAGAAAGGGGCGTTATGCCCAGTATACTAGCAATTTTAAACGAACCCTTTGGATCAGTACACTCGTATAATTGTTATCCTGACTGTATGTGTTCCACGATATTTCTTCTACAACATGTGAAACGACATCGAACAGAAAACAAAGTGGTTAGTAGAAGACGGGAAACTAATCTGAAGGCAACATAATTGTTATGAAGTCTCATGGACAACTGCTTAACTGCATAATATCGCACTTTAACATTAGCAATCTGAACTTAATTGTGTACTCGAGAAAACGTTAATAGCTAAATGGTATTTATATCTTTACTCTAGTACCAGATCACAATCTTTATTTATCATAATGACACTTCATAGTTTATTCCATTGCTTCCAGAAAATTATAACGAGTGAAAGAGTGTCCGAATGTTTGCTAGGACACAGATTCTTGTTGAGTTTAATTCTCATAATTTTTTAAATATGAGTACCCTCTGGCTTAGAGCAGAAATTAACCGCAAGTTTAAATTGATATAGATTCAAAATCTAATAATATATGCAGACACCATATAAATTAATAACATCTTTCTTAGTGTTTCATTGTACTGTTAATCACCTTTATCGCACAATAATTGAGAAAAATTAAAATATTGCGAGACCTTTTCGTGGACAGTTTTTCAGGAGAAGGTACGTATAATATATGGGCTCACACTTTTATTTTGATTATTGACCAGATTGGAAAATAAGAAAGTGGATCACTGTTAGCATCTGCTAATGTTTTGCCTTATTATATCATAAAAGACATCAAGAGAAGCAATTCAGTTTGGCTCCAGTAAATAAATTTGTGACTATGCAATTCTCCTAATACTTGTTGTAGTAAATTCACGTTTCTCTGATCAATCCACACAATCATGCTCAGACATTGCTAGTTGGTTTTAAAGTTCTCGAATCTTTTCTATTATTACTATGATTAATACCACTAACTGCAATTATTAAAATGAGATAGCTTCTTAATTTAGAGGGAAATAATGCGCCTGTATTCTCTGCAGCGTATTACAGAAACAGTGAAAAGTGTGAAAATTATTTTTGTAGTATCTACTATAAATTTAAGTTTTTAATGCATAATATATAAGAATAGGGAAACTACATAGGGTAATCTATTTTGTATCTCATTAATTACATGTTATTTGCGTACTGGCATTATCTGCGTCCCGGAGACTGAAGGGTTTGGGGGAGGGTGGAGGAGGTGTTATCTTTCATTGATGAAAGATAACTAACTTCCAGCATGTTGGAATAAAAATAGCTGTGGGTCAGCAACTTCTGTTAATGAGCACTACAAAAAAACTACAGTACTGGCCATTAAAATTGCTACACCAAGAAGAAATGCAGATGATAAACGGGTATTCTTTGGACAATTGCACTATACTACAACTGACATGTGATTACATTTTCACGCAATTTGGGTGCATACATCTGAGAAATCAGTACCCAGAACAACCACCTCGGGCCATAATAAAGACCCTGATACCCCTGGGCATTGAGTCAAACAGAGCTTGGATGACGTGTATAGGTACAGCTCTCCATGCAGCTTCAACACGATACCACAGTTCATCAAGAGTAGTGACTGGCGTATTGTGACGAGCCTGTTGCTCGGCCACCATTGACCAGATGTTTTCAATTGGTGAGAGATCTGGAGAATGTGCTGGCCAGGGCAGCAGTCGAACTTTTTCTGTATCCTGAAAGGCCCGTACAGGACCTGCAACATGCCGTCGTGCATTATCCTGCTGAAGCGTAGGATTTCGCAGGGACCGAATGAAGGGTAGAGCCACGGGTCGTAACACATCTGAAATGTAACGTCCACTGTTCAAAGTGCCGTCAATGCGAACAAGAGGTGATCGACACGTGTAACCAATGGCACCCCATACTATCACACCGGTGGTACGCCAGTATGGCGACGACGAATACACATTTCCAATGTGCGTTCACCGCGATGTCGCCAAACACGGATGCGACTATCTTGGTGCAGTAAACAGGAAATGGATTCATCTAAAAAAATGACGTTTTGCCATTCGTGCACCCAGGTTCGTCGTTGAGTACACCATCGCAGGCGCTCCTGTCTGTGATGCAGCGTCAAGCGTAACCGCAGCCATGGTCTCTGAGCTGATAGTCCATGCTGTTGCAAACGTCGTCGAACTGTTAGTACAGATTGTTGTTGTCTTCCAAACGTCCCGATCTGTTGACTCAGGGATCGAGACGTGGCTGCACGACCCGTTACAGCCATGCGGATACGATGCCTGTCATCTCGACTGCTAGTGCTACGAGGCCGTTGGGATCCAGAACAGCGTTCTGTATTACCCTCCTCAAACCACCGATTCCACATTCTGCTTGCAGTCATTGGATCTCGACCAACGCGAGCAGCAATGTCGCGATACGACAAACCGCTATCGCGATATGCTACAAACCGTTCTTTATCAAAGTCGGAAACGTGATGGTACGCATTTCTCCTCCTTACACGAGGCATCACAACAACGTTTCACCAGGCAACGACGGTCAACTGCTGTTTGTGTATGAGAAATCGGTTGGAAACATTCCTCTTGTCAGCACGTTGTAGGTGTCGCCACCGGCCCCAACATTGTGTGAATGCCCTGGAAAGCTAATTATTTGCATATCACAGAATCTTCTTCCTGTCGGTTAAATTTCGCGTCTGTAGCACGTCATTTTCGTGGTGTAGCAACTTTAATAGCCAGTAGTGTAGTTCACAGTTTATTTTTTTTAACCACTCGATGACTAGTTTTCTGTCGAGATCCATTTCCAAATCATAGTAACATAGTCAAATATGAAAATTCCGGTGTGCACATTTTTAACATGGTATTTAAATCTTACGATTCTTCGAAAATGGTTCTCGACCCGTCATAAACGGAATACTGTAGCAGAAGCAGCTTATTTTATTCTCACAATTAATGGGGAGATCTTTGCGGATCATTAGGGTAACGAAATCAAGTTACACAATCTCACGTAAATTATCATTCCGTGATTCAGGGACAGAACTGCCCTGGCCTTACAGAGGTTTATTAAAAGAAAAAAAGTGGAAAATCTCCTCATATTCTGTAAATAAAGAACATTAAAATGTTCTTCACGCAAATCGGATCTCGTTCGGCAAGTTGGATTCAAAGTAAAAAACACGTTGCTGCTTCCAACATAGTACTCAAACCACCCAAATGGGATAAAATGACACCGAAAAGTGACGGTGAAATAGGTAAGTACAACTGATAAAAGCGAGGATATTTTCTTTAAAACAGTTAACGACTGATCTTACATCAATTACAGCATCGCAGCATCGCCTGGCACTTTCGCAAACAAAGAAACATGACGTAGGTGTGGACGAATACGTGAAAATCCTATAACTTCTGATACGCGGGAACTTAAAAGAAAATTTTAACTTTAGAAACAAATTAAAACACGAATCTCTGAGCTGAACTTTTTATACACTTGGGAGAATTTTCTCATAGACAAAGGCTGTCTTACGAAGATGACTTCTGCACGCGGAATAAGATTAAAAGATTCGCAGAATATTAGTAAAAAAACGAAAACCGATTGCAAGTAACTTCATGATAAGTCAACGTCTAGATCCCTAACACCAAATTCCCTCAGCACACTCAGCCGGAAAAGCGTGTCTTAATCAGCAGGCGCCCACAGTGAAACTGTGTCCCTGGTCGCAGATTTCGGTCCTGCTAAAGCATGGGCAGAAACAGAACCGTTGCTTCTATTGCCAACTGCTGATCAGGGTGGTTTCACAAGTCGAAGCTGCTGCAGACTGAGATACAGTGTTCCGCATCTATTTATCACGCTCACTGTGATGTCAAACAACAGATCGAATGAAATATAACTGACAGCAGCGTTCCACACATGCCTATTTTGAATCTGCTTTCACAGAAGATACGAAACGTTGTAGGCTACGAGCATACGTATTTGGGGACTTTAATTTCTTTTTTGACTAAAGCTCTAATTAAAACAAAATTGCTCTACGATATGATTTGCTACTAATCCGAAATTCACAATGAGAGAATTTGGCACTATTTTAAAGTCTCTAAATGTTAGCAATATGATTGTATGGCAAACGGCGAAACAGGTAAAGTACGACTTCCGTATACGTTCACATTTGTTTCTTATATTTGTTCTATTACAATGGACGAAAAACATTATTAAAAGTAACGGCTCATTACATTGCAACAGTGGCTCGAACCTCTAGTTTCACAACTGCTATTGTTTCACTTCACAGAAACCTCTCCAATGCAACAGATTGGGTAGAATTATATAACGTTAAACTGCTCTAATCCCCCTTATGGTCTACAAAATATTATACTCCAGCGGTTAATATGAATACGTGAGTTTTGTGATTCATCTAAAAACTATGTTCAGTAGAAAACTGATGTCCCTCTGTTATTAAACCGTATTTCTGCATTTTGAGAAGAAAAATCTCTAGTTAGGAAAATTACATGGAATATATTGTAATAAATAACGAGATGGGCCAGTATTTCTCCATTAAGGATACGTGGTAGGGCCATGTCACACGCCGACGTTCAAAACATATAAATTACTTACAAAAGCTTACATTAGTCAATTTCCGTCGTACAAATTATTTCTCTTAGAGAATAGATACAATCATTAATTGTGCAATTGTGTCTAAAGGGGATAATAAGCTACACAATGTGTGAAGTAAATTGACGTTTTATGTGTAAATTTAGCCTGATATCCATGTTAATTTATATGCAGTTCGCTAATGCGGCTACAACATGACATAATTATTGTCTTCTGATGTCATAGAGATTCTTAGTGTACGAGGTTTATTCGGAAAGTAAGAAACGATCTGTCGTGAAAATCCGATGACGTGTAGCACAGATGTGCTGGGCAGTGTCTTTAGTATACCCGTCAATCACATTGCGTCGTTCTTCTTAGTTCTGAGCACATAAAGAGACGTAGAACAATAGTGTCTACCGCCAAATACGAGGGCCTGTTGAGAAATTTCGCCTGAAGCTATGTAGCCAACATTACACAACTGTCGCGCATTTTATTCTTGAAGACAATTCTCAGTCGCGTTCTGAAGGGGCAATAAAGGTGCTCCTGCATCGTTTTCAATGGGAAATGTTTGATTACCCACAATACAACCGTAATTCTCTCCCTCTGAGTTTCATCTCTACTCACATGAACCGCTGGCTATGCAGACAACATTTTGGCACAGACAAACAAGCTGTAGGCCAGCTTAGAGAATTGTGGGAAATCACTGGCGACTGGCTTCTATAACGAGGGTGTTAGAAAGTTGGTACAACGCTACAGCAAACGTCAAAGTCGGGTCGGTGACTATGCAGATAAGTAGCAGGAAGTTGTAGCTAACTGTTGCAAATAACGACCTATCGTTCCTTGCTTTCCGAATAGCCCTCGTAATACAAGCCGCAAATGCTGAATTCGTGAAAAACCAAATGTACAGCTCTTGGTCGACTTGGTCCATGCCAAAGTAGTACACACATATTATAATTCCTCACCTTTATTAATTTTTATTTATGCTACTGGGTAATGCTGAACACGGAATTATTTAGTTTCAAATTCGTAAATAAATTTCTTTTAGAATAGTGCGAAGTATTGATTTCGTAGATACTTCTCAAATGTTGTAATAATGGTACAAATTTAGGAATATGCTTACTTAATTATGGTACAGTAGTTGATATATTCAGCAGAATAAATATGTTTTTTGCGTACGATGTTGTATCTAAACAACCCACCGATTCTACTGACAAGTAGAATTTCGTTCTTTGTATCCCCAATATCTTCATACATTGTCCTACTCACGGGCGTGAATCAAGAAGTCGGTTAGTTTAACTAGGGGAGTCCAGGTGAAGAGGAAAGGCCATATCACAGCCATAATACTGAGAGTGCCTAAATAGGGCTAGGCGGTTGAAATATATAGGGTGAAGTAAGAGTGCCGCACTCGGCGGCCGGTTTGCGATTCCTCAGCCCAGTCCAAGACAAAAGTGTGTCTAGCAAAACCCAGTCTCGTCAATATGTTTATAGGAAAAGCAATTTAGGAAATGAGGCACTGGCAACGCTGTAACTGGTGGCAGCGTGGTCAAGAAGAGGTACCACGAACACTTTGTGCTGCGGGAGCTGTCCCACTAGTTCACTGAGACGAGGCGATTCCGAGAGGAATTGATATACAAACTCACCGATGTTCGAGTCGCGTCCTCACTTGAAATTTTTTCTTCGGTTAAAGGATTTAACTGTATCCAATTTACACCTCCACAATGCGGAATCCTGAGTATTTCTTTCTGGTACAGTTACCTTTATTTAAATATTAGGACATAACATAAGCTTCCTAAGACCTTAGTGGATGCAGTAACATCGCAGGACCAGTAGAGTGCACGTTATGCAATGCATAATTAATCCATTTTGTACGTTTGACGCACAGGCTTAGATACACAGATCCGGTACGTACTGGTACGAGCAACGTTCAATTTAAAGAAGGTACTCGTGGAGACCACAGTGCATTTTCAAACACTTCCCCACTCTGCGGATCACTGGACCCTATGCAACTCACCTGCATCCACCGTTGCTTAAACGGCATGCACAAGACCTATTAGATAGTGTACATCAATGGGTGGACTATTATAAACTTTTATCTTTGGAAGGATAAACCGCCATTTGAATATTACTTTATTTATGATCTGTACTATCTCGATTTAGGATTTTATGTGATTATTGGGTAAAATAGTGTAAGTTCTTTGACCATTAACACGTCATATCTGGTAAAGTCAGTCCAAAGCAGGTAAAAGAGATTAGCATGTGCCTTCAAGATGCTACTAGCAAAGCGCCAAGTACAAACTTGTTTCTTAAAGCGTCTCCGCAAGTAAAAACGTAGCAGAATATGGTCCAGGGATCTTAGAGGCCAGAACATTGGACTACCAGGAACATTCCATTTTCCTGGAAACGCGTCATTTAAATAGTGTCGCGATGCACCATCTTGCTGAAATCATACTTGTTGCTGAATACCGAGTGGAACGTCTTTTACTGCTTCAGGAAAAGGACTGCAAAGAAACGTTCGACATGGTGGCGCATTCTACTTGTCCGGCAACAGGTAAGGGCTCCTCACATTATTCCAGTCCATTGTTTAATGCCAACGTGTGCCTGAAAGCCACGTTCACAAGCGACTTGTGTTTTGTGTTCCAACCAATGATGGCTGTTGTGGAGGTTGAAAATAACTTCACGAGTGAATTCCATCTCACATTATTCAAAAAATATCCGTTATCTTCCACTTGGTACAGAATTGTACTCGTAGAATGCAGTCTTCAGGCTCCTGGTGTTGAGTTAACATATACTGATATGGATGCAGTACCTCGTCGTGCAACACGTTAACAACCAGTCTCTGAAATATCTGGAACTGCCTTGCAATATCACAGATACCTCGGCCACGTGGTTGGCCTACTGTTTCAATAATCCTGTCCTCTGTTCTGGAGTACGTCTAGACCTTGGACGACCTCCGTCCATTACTTTTGTATGAAGATTATCTGTCTCCCGAAGGCGTTGCACCAAATTCCGAAATACATTCCTATAGGGATGATGCCGTGCAGCAAATGCACAAACAGCGCTAGTACTTTGGTTATTGTATGGATCGAACAACAAAAACATATCGACATATTCATCCTTTGTGTACTCCATCAGAAAGTTCATGATAACTTCACAGGACCATTTAGGGTTGTTCAATGCGTACTTTGCAGACACATGCATGCAATTTAATAGATCCCACTGTCACCTGATAGGCTGTTGTTACTTGACAAAATGATGTTCTGCTTACTAACGGACGTCAAAAAAATAAAAGGAAGATGACGGGAATTCGAACCCTAGATCCGTGGACAACATGGGTTTCATGTACCAGCTGTCTACTTTCTTTTTCTTTTAATATAAACGGAAACTGCTTCGTGAATTAAAAAACAGTAGTGGACTGCACCAGTATTGGTGGCAGCATTCTTCGTCGTTAACACCGTACCTCTGCCAGGCACGTCTTTGTTCTGCTTTTACAGTTCAAACATTGGAGATAAATCAAAACACTCTGAAAAGAAAATGACTCAATGTATTATCGTGAAACAGGAGAGAGAGTGTCACTAAAATGATATAGGATTTGGGTTAGACATCATTAAAATGAATGCGTTTTTCGTTGCGGCAGAATCTTCTCGTGAAATTTCAATCACCAAATTTCTCCTCCGGATGCGAAAGTATTTTGGTGCCGAGAACCTACATAGGGATAAATGATCATCATAATAAAATAAGGGAAATCAAAGCTCGCACAGAAAGATATAGGTGTTCGTCTTTTCCGCGCTCTGTACGAGATGGGAATTATAGAAAATTATTGTGACGGTGTTCGATGAAGCCTCTGCCAGGCACTTAAATGTGATTTTCAGAGTATTTAGGTAAACGTAGGTACCTTCTTTTTAGCTTACAACGACATCAAACACTGGGCGCGCTTCACTAAGGAATAAAAAGAGTGGAAAAGGGAGACAAAGAGAAATCATCTGCTGACGGGGTAGAATAAGATGGGTCCTCTCTAGCGCTTCTGCCTCCGGGCACGTCACCTCGTAGAACTGAAGGAGATAACCGTTTCGTGCTCAAAGTACTTACAGGCATTCAGCCAGGTTGAATTTTCGACAACTGCCGATATTTCGGCGGATGCACCCTCCGCCATTTTCAAGCCTTGAAAATGGCGGAGGGTGCATCCGCCGAAATATCGGCAGTTGTCGAAAATTCAACCTGGCTGAATGCCCGTAAGTACTTTGAACATAGTTTACGCCAGGAGAAGCTCAGGTCTCACTAACCGTTTCGTCATGGTCGATGTATGTTCAACATCTGTTTTACGTACCCGGGACATTCTAGCTGCTCGGATGATCTCATAACACACTCCCCAGGAAATACGAAAAATGTTATTGCTATTTTGAGTTGCACACAATTGCCGTGCATCGTTCAAGCCAGTAATTCCGTAAGTCCAGCACATTCTTCGGGCCGTCGCGAATCAGGTAACGCACCGTTTGGGCTCGTACCTTTGTCACCGCTTTCGTCTTGGCTCGTGGGTAGAAAGTTCTGTCCGAAAAATAAACAATCGTTGGATCAATGGCTTGTTGTCCTACTAGAGGAACGAAGGTAATCATCTTCATTATATGTCACACACACTTCCGCAGCGGGGCCGGACATAGAACTGTGAGCGTCATCGTCTCTGGTCTGACACGCTTCACATAACGGGTAGCTCAGGATATTGATGGTGTAGAGGCGGGATCCGGTGACTTGTTTACCGTTAACTAACAGGTACCACGTCGTTCGTGTTTCTGTATCAAGAGTGGTATGATGAATTGTCCGCCATATCACCGGCCAGTGGATTGTGGTGTGCCGTGCTTCCACTGGGTTGCCGGGGCGTCTGCTCTTGATTATTTGATAAGGTGCCTCGCGCTGTCGGTGGTCTATTGGCCGACAGATCTGTCTAAAGCGGCGGTATTCAAGAAAAAAAATGTCTGATATGATGAAATAGTTGGGAAATGTACTTCACCACCGGCGGCGTTATTCGTAAAGCTGGTGCCATCAATGTCCCGACAGACTCAACTGTTGTCTACCCGACATTTTCAACATGGCGCCGAGACAAAGGGCCACAGTACGACCGTCAACATATATAAGCCGGAGGCCGCCTCTACCAATGGGTAGCGTGTGAGCATCGTATCATATCTTGAAAAGCAATCCTGAAAT
The DNA here is from genome assembly GCF_023897955.1 of Schistocerca gregaria. Classification (NCBI taxonomy): domain Eukaryota; kingdom Metazoa; phylum Arthropoda; class Insecta; order Orthoptera; family Acrididae; genus Schistocerca; species Schistocerca gregaria. The sequence goes on along the minus strand of NC_064924.1, from coordinate 297,008,948 downwards.
ATCCAAATGCTGGCAGTATGTGTCGAGCAGTCGTCTTCGACATCGGAAGAATGAGTGCTTAGTGGGGGATGCATGGCACCAAACAGTTACTTACATAGGCGACCCATTGAATAACGTCAAAGGCGCGTAAGTTGTTCACTTTGTCACCATTCCGGGAGCCTTGGAGTAATCTCTTGATGTTGATCGCTACAGTGCGTCTTACGATTTAGTTTCTTACATCTGTTCTGTTACCACTATTCGCAGCACATTTTACAAACAGTGTCCACATGTGCTAGTGAACGTACCTCCAAAGTTATATCACTGTACGACACATGGTACGGAAAATATCACGTCATTAACGTTGAAGGGTGAAAAACTACCCTTTACTTGAAACACAAATGCTTGGTACATGGTAGCTGTATTTATTAAAGTATCGGAGCCTTCTCTTTTTAGCCGATAAAATTACCTAACCTCTGTCTCTACCTTGGTTCCGTAACCGTAACCGTTATACAATTTTTTCAGTACATTTCAACATAGGTTGCTTGTTAAACCAAATATCACTCTTCTGGTTAAGTTAGCGTTCTTAATTTTAGTTCATATAACTATAAACTGGTGGAATAAAAATCTCAACACACAGAAGGAGTTGTACGATAAAAACGAAAGTCGGTAGGCACATTTCTGCGTCTGGAAGGTGAGCTCTATTCAAATTTTCCGCTAGTAGCGTAAGAGTGGCGCTAATAGCGCAAACAGGATGCAGATCATATGTGTCTAAATACGCGCTGAAACGGTCACGAGCGTTAATCACCTTTGTGACTGGACGTAGTGAGTTGACGTTTGTCAGGAATAACTTTTTGGGGGAAAAATTACCACACTGACTTAGACGAGGTCGCGTAACAGGGCTACGGGAAGCTGGATGTTCCTTCGGCGATATTGCAGAAGGACTTAGCACGAATGTAGTCACCGTACTTAATTCCTGGCAGTGGTGGTCACTAGAAATTAAGAACGCAAGAAGACCGGTCACGTTGCACTATCGGGGAGACCATCCTGTTCGGCATATCACCTTGGCGCATCACACTGCGTCTGCGGCAGCTATTTAAGTTTCATTTGGCGCCACAAAGACGCAACAAAGAGTTACAAACCGTTTACTTCAAGGGCAGCTACGAGCCAGATACCCTGTTGCGTGTATCCTAATGTCTCCAAACCACTGCCATTTGCGCCTTCAGCGGTGGGAAGCAGGAGCTCATTGGAGGGCAGGGTGCAGGTCTGTTGTGTTTCCTGATGAAAGCTGGTTTCGTCTCCGTGCCAATGACGGTCCGTGAGTTGGTCATAAGCAGATCACCAGAGTGACTGCAATCAACTTGTCTGCTTGCTAGACACACTTGAATTACACCTTAACTCTGGTCTGGGGTGCGATTTCGTCTGACAGCAGGAACGCTCTTGTGGTTATCCCACGAATGGTGACGGCAAAATTATACGCCAGTCTGGTGAATCAACCTGTTGTGCTGCCATTTATGAAAAGCACTGCAGAGGGTGTTTTCCAACAGGAGAATGCTCGACCGTATACCACTGTTGTGACCCAACATGCTGTACTGAGTGTCGACATGTTGCCTTGGCGTGCTCGATCACCAACTCTGAGTCCAGTGGAGCACACGTGGGACATCATCGAACGAGAGCTCCAACGTCATCCACAATCAGCATTACCTTCGCTGTACTGCCTGACCAACTGCTACAGGCATTGAACTCCATCTCACGAACTGACATGTGACATCTGTACAACACAATGCTTGCAAGTCTGCCTGATTGGATTCAACATTCCAGCGGTTACACCGGTTGCTAATGCATCAGCATTTCACATGTGCAGTGGCTTTTGTCGCGGTTACATTAACCTGTGACCTTGCAACGTTAATAACTTAAATATATATTTCCCAAACTTCATTACTATACATCAATTTTTTTTGGTGGCACAAGCATCAGAATCGTTTTTGGTGTCACCTTATAACGAAGTGTGACATTATACTGAGCGATACTGGGGGAGAACTTACGCATGTACTCGGGATTCTTTCACTATCTTTGGTTTGTTCTCAGTGTTATAGGGATGGAGTTGGGGATTCATTGGAGCAGATGAGAGGTGAGTTTTCCGTGACAGGCAATGAGCAGACAAGCTGGGCAGCTAGAGCTACAATTCTTGCCAGTTTTCCTTATGGGAGCTATAACCCAAATGAAAGTAGTGTGCATAATGAGCTGGTGCGTTTCTCGTGCCAGTTTCCATCAATCGTCATTTTGATCTTTGAGTCGACTTCGATGCTTATTTTGTCTTCTACTCATCTCTGGAGCGTGCGCTCTGCTGGAAAGGTGTAATGGGATCGACGGTGAACGAGAGTCACGTGGGACTGTGTACGTAGGCAGGACGCCAAGACGACGAGTCGGACAAAGAAGGAGCGTGGCCAGCGGCTACGGCGTGTTGAATCTTGAGTGCAGATCCACCGTCCATGGTGAATTGGCTTTCCTAGAGGTCGGAAAGACAAGTTCCTTCGACTCTGTTATAAGCTACGCCGACCGATTGAATTGGAGTCACCGAGTTGCTTCGGTGGGTTGCGTGCGGCTTAATTAAATATGCCAGTGTACTAAAAATCCTTTGGAATTGTTTTAGTTGTTTATCACGTACCACGGTGTTGTGACTAACTATCTTCACGGCAGTTGAGGAAGTGTGGCTACGACCAACCAACCGACGTGAATCGTGGTTAAAGACGTAGTTAGAAGTGCAACGAATAGTGAATAAGTCGGGCTCTGGTATTTCAAGACACGCCGAGATATGTCCTCTATTTTACCTTGTAGTTCATTTTGTAGTTTGGTATGTAAATATGCGCCTATATAATTCTTGTCATCTTAACTTTAGGGCGTGATTTTTAGATAACTTATAATCAAAGTCTAAGGGCTGGCACTGGCCTCACGGAGGCTAATTTGTTTCTCTTCAGTTGTATTGATCACCTGTTCTCTAGATAACATTGTGTAGTTTATGTCTCAGAATATTGCCTGCCGTTGATGTGTGTTGTGTTACAGGTAACTGGCGGTGGTCGACGCGAGCATACTGGGAGCAGAGCACCACGGGGGCAGAGAGATATTTAAGGCCCTCTCCTCTCCTTTACATTTTGGGTTATGTTGTCACTGTTGCGTGATTCCAGCTTTCCGGTGGATAATTATAGCATCATAAGTTCAATTGCAGTGCAAAGTTGAGTAGGCCTACATTTCTATGTAATTTCCTGTCTCGTGGATCTCTCGATTTGAATCCTCGGTCTGCCCGCGTCTATCGCTAATTCACACGCAATATTGAAGCGACTTGATTTTAGAGATATTGTCCTATGGTCATGGTCTAGTTGTAATCATTCTAAGAATATTGTTGATTAATCAACTGAGTAAGTGAATTTGAAGATTGGTTTGGTCTAAATTAAAGCACCTCGTTAATTGTTTTAATCATTCCTATATAGTTCTGTTAAGGAAAGTTGGCTAGCCAAACCTTAAAAGATCTGTGTTCCTAGCATTAATCTGTTCCTCAGGAGATTGAAAGTAATGAGAGTTTTGATGGGAATTGTATGGAGATTTGTACTGCGTAGTTAAGCTTTACCTGAGTATATATACCTAAAAATTTCAAGTTTTATGGGCCTTGTTCCGGTTAAGGAAAATTATTTGTTATTTGTTCAAGTGATGTGGCTTTGTAAGTCAGTCTCCTGTATTATTATGATTGTGATTTTATAATGCTTTTGATTGTACTAAAATATGTAGCAACTACAACGGACTACTATCGTGAATTTGATGTGTCACTGCCAATAAACATTTCACGTAATATGTTCACATAAATGGAATGACTGTAAGAAACAATTTGGGAAATGTGATAACACAACCAGCAGTTAGTGACGTCTACTGTATAGCGTAGAACGTTCATGTGTAGTGACAGAACTTAATTTAACTGCAACAACAGGCTGGATGATTTGTCTTTTTGAAAATACTCGTATATCCTATGCGGGACTTTATATGGCATTGTCAAACAGTGTATTAACAGTTCATGTCACTCGTTAAGGATGCCTTGAGCGAGGTTGTGATTCAAATTTGATTTAGAGAATATTTTTTTCAGACACAGATTTGATAAAATGTTTGGAAATAGGATTTGTGTACTAGGGTGTACAAGAAAAGAAATCATGATTTTCCCCGCTTAAGAATATACTTTTCTCTGGTGAGAATACGCTATAACTCGGGTGAACGTACTTTTTTTCCTAGTAAATTGACAACACACGTTCCCTCGGAGATGTAAAACTTGTCGAGCTTCTAAATGGTCAAGGTTTTATACACTGGCATAGAACTTCCCGGCACTTTAGAAACAGAAACTCAGAAAAAAAATTCTTGAAACGTCTTTGGTACCTGGCAATATGTACACTGCACATTTTCGTATTTCGAAAGTATAAATACGAATACCACCAAATGCAGCACGATAGCTTCTGAACCAGAGAAATCGAGATGGCGTTGAGCGATAGCTCATGTCACGTCATCTCGCCAGCAAATGACAGAAAACGTTCCGAGTATAGGCACGTGATAAATTCAGCCAATAACAACATCACCGTTCAGTAGTACTAACACATACATACGCTATAGCTACAAGAAAAGCTTATCTTTCACAAGTAACACTTCTCGTCCAAAATTTTTGGTGTTTTCTACCGAGGGTACAGTTATACAGGACCCTAAGGACACAGCTTAAATGGCAGCAGCTGTATATTTCAGAGAAGCACCACTATAAATTTCATTACTGTGCACCGATCATTTCGTTTTTAACCTGGCTGAATACAGGTTCCATTGCTCACTTTGACTATTGCACAGAAAAGCAAATTACGCATGAAATTACTCAAGTACCCACCTCACTCTTTTTTTAACAATAATATTTTTGTCATCGTTATCATGTAATTTATAATCTATGAAAGAATAAAAATTGGTATGGAAAAATAACCCAAAAGGCTTTTGACTTTATTTTTATTTATTTACTTAATTTTCTTTCGCTCGTGTTACCATTCAAGATATATGAAAAACAAACGTGCGGGCAACAGTTTTAAAAATGGCATAAATGCGAGGTGCTCGTGGACCGTAATTTTTCGAAGTCACTTGACCCCAAGGTGTTAAAGTATTGAATAAGAATCAAATGCTCAGTGATTTAAGAAATTCATCACACATTCTCGTTGTGCGTAAAATGAAATTCACTTTGAATTCTCAAACCACCGTTCGCAATACTTTCCCCCGACCTGTTACAAACGTCATGCTGTCCTGGTTTTGTTGTTAGGAAGTACTGCATTGTCAACGTCCTAAGGCCTTTGACGCGTTTTGCTGTCGGCACTCGTTTGTGTGTGGACTGGATTTTCTTGTTGTAAATGGCGCATTTTGTTTGCAACAACTACTTTATTTTGGTGTTATTCTTTCGTTTACTTTGCTGCTACAGTATTATTCTATAGTAGGGTCCCAAGGTGAAATTCTTTCTTAGAGTATCACTACTCAAAAGTTAAAAATAAAAAATTCAACTGATAACTGAAAATAGAAGAATTCCTGTAATTCTAAGAATGTCTCGGATTTTTTCCGGATTTTTCTGGATGAAAAAAGTCCACCATTTTTCTCAAATTTCCCGGTTGTTCCGGCGCGTGTATGACCCCATACTACGGTGACGTTTTTAGTGCTGAAGGTGATCTGGAAGACCGAAATACATTGTAAAATGTAAGCAGTTCACTTAACACCTGTCAGGGGTGCCTTTCATACAGCACTCAGCGGCACGCCACTTACCAGGAATAACGTCTTCGGCTGTGGAGGTAGGACGTAAGGAGTATTTTGGCACAGTAGAGGTTTTATTTTGTTGACTGCCCTCCATTGCGGCTCGTCCAGTGTTACCATTCTGACACTATATACTATATAGTGGAGTGGCTGGTAATGCTTATGTCTCCCATTTCATCAGATTGTTAATAGTCATATAACAGAATCAAAATTCAAAGTTACATTATGGCATCTGCCCGTATTTACCTCCTTACACTGGCAGCGAATGTTCACTCTGAAGCACACCGCGAGTCAATGCAGCCACTATATCAGCGGTCCGCTGTTGGAGGCACGGAAATGCAGATGGCAGCAGCCAGTAGAGCGGTCCTACCTGCAGGTTCCGCTGTAATTTCCGTCATAGATAATCCCGCGCCCGCCTCCTCTGAACAATGCTGCAGTCGGAAGCAGCACTGTAGACGGCGAACTTCTGCGGGAGGCGGCGCGTATCACAAAGCCTCCCTAGTTTCACAAATATCCACGCAATGGCGTCCTACAAACTCATTTGTGATGGAGAATTTACGACCCAAGTAAGACACAAACGACCATCATCCACATGTATGGGAAGCGAACAGTATTGTTCTGGACAGTGCGTCATTCATCCAAGACCGGCAGTAACCTTGCTACAAGGAGCTAACATTGCATCTGGAGGAACAGTACAACGAAACTTGAGCTGTCGTCAACAACAGGGGCGCACGCAGAGTGCCTTCAAATTCTGAAGTACTGGTTGCTTTCGGAAATTCAAAATTAGCTGTTGTTTTCTGGATATCAGCTATATTGGTTCCAGTTCCAGACTAGGATGAACATTATCTTGTCACAGATGTTAAGCGCAACATACTCAGTACTCACTAAAGGGAAGAACTATGTCATCTCGTCGAGACTGTATCATTTCACTCTGTGGTAGGTAATTGTAATAAATCACCACTAATTACATGAACTGAAACATACAAATTACTGGTTACTTCACAAAAATAACTCTCAGAACATCGCTAAACGAAGACGTTATTTTCGAATAACAGATAATTGTTTTGACTGCAATGAGTATATTTTGGTTTAACGATTAAATTCACCTAACCCACTTATGAAATTACAAAAAATATCTGACTAATAATTATATATTTTATATTTCCTGAAATAAAATTCTGTCACATTCACTATCATATATTTTGGAACTAGATGAGAAAAGAGCTGGAACGCAACAGTAGATTCTATGTCTTAAGATAGCTCCATCAAATGTTTCATGTTATTGACGTTAGATATCGATGATAAACAGACAGCCTTGTTATTGAACTCGTTTTCCGTCTCCCTTTAATGACTGTTTAGATAGGAAATACTATCTGATAAATCATTTTAGATTCTTTGGGATTACTTCTGCCGAATTTGCAACATAAAAACGCTAGCTTTAGTATTTTGTGAAGATTTAGTGAGAAGTTGGGTTAATGGTGGAAATAACCACCAAGATAGCATGATTGGTTACAACAGGATAATAAATGTTGCAATTCATGTATATTAAAACTTTGAAATCTCGATGAAGCACTTGATTTTATAAGACAAGAAGACAAAGTTATGTAAACGGCAAACGAATACAAACCACTTCTCTAACAAAGTTAGGGAAGTAAACATGTATCATTTTCTTCCACATGTTAAACAGCCACCCACTTTTCAGGCTGCAACCGTCAATACATAGCATAAGGTAAAAGTAAGAGATCGTCAGGTAGTCAGACAAAGTAGACGGCAATATGTGAAGTTAACTGTTTTATGTTTTCCTTACTAGGACACCCACAATTTCTGCATAAATAATTCATGCTTCATACCATCCACATACAATAATTGTATTAAAATTTATTTTCCACTAAATGGAAACTACAACCATGTTTCAGGACGACAGACTCATATTCAGGTACATATGAAAAGTTTAAATTAAATGCGAAGGCTATGCACAGGGTGTAACGCATATAGAAGCAGATATTAATGATTGTGGTACATTAATATGTACACACATCAGTGCATTGGTCGTTTTTTTTCTCTGCATCGGACAGTCTCCCAGGAAACACATCACATAAATTACTTCCCTGATGTTTTAGGCATGGCCATAACAGCACCACTAAGTGGGCTATTCCTGCCTGCATAGACTCATCATTTTGCGTTCACACAATGTCTCGCCATTGTCACATGTACTAGGAAGTAGTACCTAACATAAGAACAGACGACTTGTAATAGCTACAGTTACTGGGCTGCAAATGGCGTAAATACTCTTGTAATATAGTTCAGCACAACGACTTCAGTCATCAATACAAATACCTGCATTTGTATCCGTTGCACCCTGTATATTACCAAACTCTAAGCTGATAAATAAAACATGTGTTGGTATTGTAATGAGGATATCACAATACATACAAAATATCAATACAAGTCAGCTAAAAATGGTTGATATAATGATTGTCTGACATTTGGCATCCAAGCAGAAAATTCATCTTAAAGAATCTATGGCCTTAGAATAAAAATGGGACTGCAGGAAACACAATAGATCCTCATGTACAAAAGAACATAAATGAAATGGAGGCAGAAGTTGATAATTGTAGAATAAGCCATAAGCCCGTGCCAACTTTCGAAGGTACAGACAAAAGCCTTTCACTAACATTGGTCCACATAAAGTGAAGTAACCCGATTTTCGCTCACAGAAACCAGAACAAGAGACGATTTAAAGTCTCTACACCTACACTTTCAGGTTTCACTACTGTAATAATGTCACCCAACTGAATGACCTGGGTCCTGGGTTCTGTGGGCCCCCACAACTACAGCCTGTCGATCCGGCAATCCATGCATGCCGCACAGCGGTCCCGGCATGTCCATGCGCTCCGGACTTCTCACAAACACATGCTTCTGTAAGGCAGTGCATGCATGGCGCCAGCAATCGGACGATTACTCGCTGTGCAGACCGCACTGCTACTGCGTCGCCCCCACTGAACTCCAGCACACGACGACCGGGAAATACCAGAGGACACTCCAAACGTAGTACCACAGTATTCGCTATCGCTAAACGCGGCTGCTACCACTCACGTACTGGCGCCAGTGAACGCACTAAGAAAACGAAAGGCCACAATTCGAATACACAATGCCATCCTGTCAACGGCACAAACGCGAGCATGAGCATGGCTCAACTGGCATCTCTCATTAGAACATCTCAATCAATAAAATGCATGAAATAATCATTTGTGTGACGTAAGGGAGACGATACAAAGATATCTGTGTATGCTTGACCAGTTGCCATAGCTTGCTGATTAAGTGTTTTGCTGTTGGAACTAGTTGCAATTTATTGGAACAAGTCTCAAATTGTTTACTCAATGATGTATTTTTTTTTGTGAGAAGTTTGTGTACGTATGGTAATTTGTTATAGTTTTATATTACAATGATTGTTTATGAGGTTATTTGTTACAATCTTTATGTGACAGTGATGTTTATGAATTATTTTGTTTTAGATTTGTTTGATGCATGAAACATTATTTGATACTCAATAGCTGACGCACATTGGCAAGTCATGAGATACTCATTGTCAGCTTCTGCTATTACAGTTTCTGACACCCACTCCCTGTTCACAGCACATATTCATGTTCAGCTTCTGGTGTTAAAACACTCTTGGAGATATAATAGCTGGCATCTGTTGTCACCATGTTATGTTTGTTAGTTGTGGACTGAAACTATGCATTTGAAGTGATGTAAATCACTATGATTGAGGAATAATGGCAATCATCATATCAACTAGCCATCATTGTTTCACCCAATAGTATCTGTGGTAAAGGTAGTTACCCCATCAACCAACGATCATTGACTCCCAGTCCTATCCAGGATAACAGCAGCCACCATGTCAGATGACAACCATAATTCCAGAGTAATATCTTGGGTCATGTTAATCACACTGTTGACTGACATCATTGCAACAATAATATAGGGGGTAATTGAAATCACTGTATGTCAATAGACATTCAGTACTCCAGGACAGTATACAAGGTAACGGTAGTCATCAATATTTGGCCATAATGACAGATAACATATGTGAACTGACCATCACTGCCCCATAAAAGTTTTCCCTATGGGTGTATACAGGAAAGAAGTCATCATGGGATAGTGGTAGTCAATGCATATCTGTAACATTTTGTACGGGGAATGATGTGTTACTGTATTGTGATACCTTGGTGATGTATGGGGCCATTTGCTACAATTTCTCCATATCATGTCAGTGTTATGGGGTAATTTTTTATACGTTTTATGTCATATATCAGTGTATGGGTCAGTTTGTTACAATTTTGACATAACAGGGCGATTTATTAATACTTTACTGAACAATTACGATGTATGGGCTTAAGGGTGTCGTAGTCGCTACTGTGCAAAAGCAGAAATTAGTATCATCATCGCAAGATGAGTAGCATCTCATATTGCAAGGTGAAGCCATTGCCTAACCATAAGGTCACTATAATGTGTGGTTAGCTTTGAAAAGTCACTGAGAAGAGGTAGTTGAAAGGATCTCAATCCACTATTGTCCAGTATGCCATTTCATTCGTTTGATGTAGATTCTATTGTGTGGCGGTATAACTTAAGTCACTGACAAATCCATTTTAACTTGTAGGTTAGGTCGTTGGTGCTAAGTGTAGTTTGGTGAACGATACAGCTACGTTTTGGTTTCTACTAATTGTAGTACAAAGAACAAAGTAATTATGTTGATGAGTGCTCTTTTAAGCTGTAAATTAGATTAGCAATAATGCCATGAGTATTTTGTAATGCTACATAATTAATCTTGGTGTGTTTTGACGAATAATACTCACAGTTTATCATTTCTATAAGGTCTTGTGGAAATATCAAATTAAGCCCATCAGTAATTGCAGCTAAACTTGTATGTTACGTCATTAGTGATAATTTAGTAGCCTCATGTACATTTAAATCTTGCAGAACCGTTAAGTTACGATGGTACAGCAATGTGCGTTTTGTGTTCAAAACCTTTATTCATTTTCACAAATAAGACTGAATGTTTTGTATTGATGCAGTCGTAATTTTCATTTCATCAGAGATATATAAGCATATTTGCATACCATAACGAATAACTGGAGTGTGTTTTGTACTTTATATGATAAATAATTTACTTTGATGAAAAGATAATATTTTCAATGTACTGATCTTCCCCCCCTGTTTAGAAGCTTGAACATAATCGTCCTTGACCATGTTGTATTTATGTTTGGTATTTCCTTTATTATGAAGCTATACTTAGATGTTACGAAAATATGCAGTTTAAGAGAAACAGTGCACTAATGATCTTTTGATAACAAACCGTTTGAGTGTATTTTGTTGCACTTAAGTGTACAAAAGTGTGATATTGTTGGATAAACAAGATACCATAGGTATATCCAAGATCAAACATTGCCAAAATAAAACTATTTTAGCTGTCAGTAACATCGATTATATTTTTATAGCATAGAACATGATGCACCCCTCCAATCCCATAAAATATTGCTTTTAGATGTGGTATTCATATTGCGATACTTGGCATAACCAATTGTATGAATGTGTGTGTGTGTGTGTGTGTGTGTGTGTGTGTGTGTGTGTGTGGTTGTGTGTGTGTGTGTGTTTGTGTGTGCACTTAGATATTTTTGATAAATAATTCGGACAAAATGGATTTGAAAATATTTATTTTGGAGCTGTCATTATACGTTACAGCAATTATGGTACAGAGCTGGAACTAACTTTGTTGACAATTGCTGCATAGCCTGTGAATTTGATTCCCCAGTACTGTTAATGTCTTTACATATTTCTGATAAGTTATTGAATACTTCTGAATGGGTCACAGAACACAAATCATTCATTTATTTTTCAGCATGGTGCAACATTCAGATCATTTAAATACTTTTGAACACGGTGCTAACCTAAGCAATTCTGATGAGGCTCATCTACTTTGTTAAGTAATACAGGTCGTTCACATGCATTTGAATAAAGCCCAATATTCATACCATTGTGAAAGCTTTGAACATAATGACTACATTCTCAACGGTCTGTTTTATTTCAATTTCTCATAGAGTACTGCACTGTGAATGGCTTGTGTTTTTAACTTTTATGGTCAGTCACGAGAAAAGGTAGTGGCTTATGACATGGCGAGTACAATACTGGCATGGAAAAATGACGTCTTGGATATAAAACCTGTGGCTGTGGATGATATTTCCAAGTTTCAGGGTCGGTCAAAGTGGCCCTATGTCGGCGTAGCATTCTCCTTTCATGGTATTACAGTCTAAGGACAAAAATGTAAAATTCACATATACAGGAATTTACATATTTAGCGCTCTTGTTTGGCTACAATACTAGTCTCCTTAGGTAATTTGTTGTATACTACTCATTCTTGATAGAATATGCTGTATTGAGCTTTACGGTAATTCATTCTAGGTAAATATACGTTCTGCCTAGACCTCGGTCCACTGTCTTGAGGACAGATTTTCCAGCATTATCATCAGTTTTAGTGTTTGCCCAACAGCTTTGTATATGTAATCAAAGAGCTTACTTCAAAATTCCCAGTGTTTGACACAAATTTTAGCAAGGTCTCTGTTAACTGTTTTTGCTTGTTGGAACATCCGAGATAAAATACTGCAGAGAGTAATAATGAAAGGAAGGAAATAGTGTCAAGAACATATAAGCACATTTCTGAGGGCTTGCGCAGGACATTAGAGTACGTTTGCTTGCTCTACAAGCTCATAATGTTGCCATACGAAAGATGTTTATTAATTAAACGTGTGAAATGTGCAATATTGTGAATCTTGTATTAAAAATAAATCAATATACTGCTATTGATGTTCATAAAACTACCACTGAACACTTATGGTGCGGCCTATCTCAATGTAGCACCCAAATACACACGTAATACTATGGGAAGTGAGCGCACGCTAAATTTCGTTACTATACTATATCTTTTAAGTAGGTGATCAAAGTAATGAACATCACTGTTATGACAAACAGGTCTGTCGTGCACTACAGACTGTCTTACGCCTCCTAATATCTCAGGAAACTGGAATACAGTGTCAGCAGTTATGACAACGTTAGGTTATTACGTGAGGCTGCAATATGTACGTTGAAGCCATGAGTAATGGAAGAAGAGTCTTCCAAAGAGAATCACTGCATTAAATACGTCATTGCCAAAATCACAGAGCTAGATGATAGGGCCACCACAATGTACAGTTTGGACAATTGAGGACTGATTGTGGTGCTCGCTAACATGAAAGGCAGAGATAGATCAGCGTTTCATCTTCATAAAATACTGAAGTATACCAGTTACCACATACGTTCTTCCACAACGGGTACTGACATATAAGACCGATTATCACTGGCAAACATTACATCAGACCTCTCTACGTCTCCCAGTTATGTTTCTTTTCCGCCTCGTTTATCAATAAGAAACGATATTTTCTTTCCCACTCTGTTTACTAATTATGTATTATTACGTTGCTCTTTCACTACCTCTAACACCCCTTCTCTCACTTCAGCTGCTCTCTGTATCCTCATTTAACTCTACTTGCCTTTAATTAATTGTTCTGCAATTCCTGAAGGACTGACCTTTGTGTGTTGTAACTGCTGCTATTTGCTATGCTTATGTTATAACTCTTTCAAAATTTTGATTTTCGTATGAAATGTAAGTCTTCCTGTAAAATATTAATAATGCGTGGTTGGCTGTAAGAGGAGCCTTCGTCATTTTAACCTTGACAGGCTAGTCATGTCTTTGTAGACATGTCACTTGTTTTGCGAAGCATTTAAGACACATTCGTAGTATCACATACAATACAAATCAACATATTCAGAAGGCAACGCCCATTGATACGATCATCATACTCAAGAGTAAATGCTAACGTCGCTCCAGTATCTGTTCCTACTCATGAACAAACCACCACTTGCAAATGCTGGTAGTCGTTTGCACATTATTTTATGAACCAGTTTATAAACATCCATCAGTATTTGTTCAAAATGGTTAAAATGGCTCTGAGCAATATGGGACTCAACGTCAGAGGTCATTAGTCTCCCTAGAACTTAGAACTACTTAAACTTAACTAGCCTAAGGACATCAGACACATCCATGCCCGAGGCAGGATTCGAACCTGCCACCGTAGCGGTCTCGCGGTTCCAGACTGTAGCGCCTAGAACCGCACGGCCACTCCAGTGGGCTCAGTATTTGTCGGCAAGCTGTAACTCTTGAGCTGATTGGCAGAAATTACTGAGGCATGATCGCTACCTGAGGCATCTTTTCAAAATCGATTGTTCTGTTATACGTCCCCATGCCAGTATAACAATAACGTAAAATTTAACTTTTGGGCGTCCACGGACTCACCTAGTTTTGAGAATGGCAACATTGTCCAAGGAGTTTGTATTCATTTTACCATCTGTGCGACCGGCCAGATTCAAACTTGAATCGTTTTCTTTCACATATCTTAAGCTTCTAGATTCACCTATAACGTAAAATGCAGTTGGAAGCTTGAGACATGTGCCTGAAAATAACCCAAATGAAATTGGGCGATCGGACAGACAATAAAAATAATACAGTCTGCTTGGAGCATATGTTTATTCTCGTATCAATAATACTTATGGGTTGATTATTCGCATGCACCTATGAAGATATACAAATGGCCTTTGATCAATCACATGAAGCTTCGATAGCAGCTCCTCGAATCGTTGCTCTGCAACGGCATACATAAACTTGCGTTATATATCGTTACTCTATACAAATGTAAATCCACGCATCTATGCAGAACCGAGGATATCGAGGAGAGACTAACACAGCGGTTCAACCACTAAGATGCAGACGAACTGTTTCTTCCATAGTGGCAACCGAAGTTTAATGTCTCTGTTTCTGCCAGGCGAATTAGTTTGCCACGAGCAACAACGACACATTTGGGAACCAACAGTTAATTTTTCCACACATTTAATACCGTGAGGAACCAATTATAATATTACAGCGTGCGGTATAGTCAAGTGCGTTGCGCCGGCCGGGTTGACCGAGCAGTTCTAGGTGTACAGCCCGGAACCGCGTGACTGCTACGGCCGTAGGTTCGAATCCTGCCTCGGCCATGGATGTGTGTGATGTCCTTAGGTTAGTTAGGTTTAAGTAGTTCTAAATTCTAGGGGACTGATAACCTCAGATGTTAAGTCCCATAGTGCTCACAACAATATGGACCAAGTGCGTTGCGATATCAGACTAAAGTAAAACGTTGTTCCTGTAACTGTAGGAGCCATTAAGCAACAACAATTATGAACGTCATTTTAGTATAAGAATATTGAGCTGATTAGTATCATTTACATCTACTTCTAAGTGACTGGACTTCATTGAAGTGTATGGCAAAGGGATATAGAACCATTTCCAAATTATTTATCTATCCTTGCACACTCGAATGGCACGTGGGAAAAATAATCAACTAAAGTTTTTCATGTGAATTATTACTCCCTTTGTTTGGTCTCTGTTTATGTTGGTGATATTTTGCTAGCCTGGTGATAGAGATGATGGTGAGACGTCTCTAGATTTCCCTTTCTTTTTGGCCAGCTGACAAAGGTATCATCAATACATTGAAGCGCGCGAAAAGGGCGTAATTGAGCGGCCTGGAGAGCTGTTTCTTCAAATGCCTCCATGAAAATATCTGCAAGAGAGACTACACTGTCTGTCTATTCACAAAATTCCCCTTGTCACCTGAAATAGGTAGTCGTTAAACAATGGCGCAGTAGTTCGTAGGTGTCAGGTGACACACGTTGCTCTAAGATGTTCATCGCGTCTAACATTCGTGAATAGAGACTTCAGGCAAAATATAACCATCAGATACGTAGCTTAGACACACTTTTCCTTTAAAAAGTCAAAAAATGAGTGAAGTCCTTTACTTATGAATCTGTGTTAGTCGCTAGTTGTCGAAGCTTCGTGCCAGTTGCTTTGCTAGTTTGAGGGTCGGTGAATTAATACTATCCACTATAGGACTTAAAGTAAAACCCTCTTTGAGGACCTTCGGTACCCCATATGTGTTCGTGCCCATATGTCGAAGATCATTAGAGTTTGCTTTAGCAGTGCTTGTGTCGATTTTATTATCTTGGCCGTCGGATCAACCTTTCCTTTAAATAGGTTCTGTAAGAAGATCATTCATTCATTTGCTGCAATCTGGTGTGTCCAGTACCACTGTGGCGTTGCCCTTGTCTGTCTGTATCTATCACTACCAAGTGACGGTTCGTCTTCAGTTCCGCGATAGCATGGCGTTCTTCCCTGCTGATGTTTTGCTCAGGTAGCTTCGCGTGAGTGACGACTCGTACCGATTCTTGTCGGATTTTCTCCTGTTCATCTTGTGGTAGATGACGTACCCAACTCTCAACAGATTCTACGATATCATATTTGGGAACTCGTTGTGGTGCGATTGAGAAATTCATCCCCTTAGCCAGAATTTCTGTGGTTGTGTCGCTGAAAGTGTTGCCGGAAGAGGTTGACGACTGTCCGTCACCGACTCTTCATCCGTCGACTGCGGCTGCAGTTTGGCGCTCGATCATGTGACTTGTTAACCTGTCGACCTTCTCCCAGTCTTCCATCTCCAATTATTTTGCCCGGAAATGCTGCAATTCACGTAGTTTCCTGAGTAATTTCCTCTCCATGTTGCAACTTCAGATGGTGTAATACGTAAGTCCTATGCGCCAATACCTTACGAGAAAGAAAGTTCTACAGACTAATCAACGTTAAGCAGAGCCCGTACGAACAACACAAACAGTAAAACGTGCTTGACCGTGTTTCAGTTACACACCAGTCGAGGCAAAGTCGACACAAGTACCATAGAACAGTTCCATGTACTGATCGTGAATCACATCAGCTGTATATTATCTACAGACTCAGTATCTCCTCACTGCAGCTTCACTAACACAATTTCTTCTTTTTCCTCTTCTTCTTCTTCTTCGTCTACTTCCTCGTGGCCTTGTCCCATTAAACTGTGTGGGCTACATTTTTGTATGAGTTGAAACAATAGTGCCTGCGGTTGGTCTGATGCCCTTCCGAATGGTACTCATCGCAACGAATGAAATTTGTTTACCTGTCTGTCTGTGTCTATAATAAAGCACACGTTTAAGCGCGAGATCGTTTTATAAATGTTTGTCCGTTCTGGATGTGAAGGAGGGTGTAGTGGGACGCGAAATTGAAGCGTCACCCATCCACCCGTGTCAGCCCAGTTTGGAGGTGAATATAAGTTTAATTTAGTATTTTGTTTATGTATTTTGTAATATTTGTAATGTTTGTGAATTATCTAAAGTTTTGTATTTATTTTTATGTTTCATGTACGGAGAGGGCGGCGCAACGAACGGAGACAGCATCTTCAGCGCCGGGACCAGAAAGAAAATTGCTGGCCACTATACGTCGCGGGTCGACAGCCAAAGAGCAACAGAAGATAATGAAACCAGGATGTTGCGTTGTGCTTCTAAAAACTGAAAAATAAGAATTTGTAATGTTTCTACAACAATGACGTCATAGAAAATTTTAATCATGTTGTAAATGTTCAGTCCTATCTTGTCAAGACTCAGGTTCAGGTCTATATGTAGTATACATGAAGATAATAAACTAGTGTACACTACAAAAGTTTTAATAAGTGTTCCGAGAATTTATTTATGAAGAGTTATATTTAGGAATAAGGATTACTGATTTATTTCATAAGATTATTAATTTTTGAGAACATTCGTCGCGAGTTTGAGACTTAAAAGTTTATTCCATGTGGCTTTAATATTTATTAAAGCAGATAACTTGCATTAACATAATTTCTGAGAAGAAACAAACGACATCCAAATCGAAAAAAGTTTGAACAAACCAATTGGACTGAGTGATGTAATTCTGCGCGTACGACACAAATGATGATGTTTCAATTAGAGTTTCGTTCAAGAACCATTCAGAGACAACTTTAAAAAGAATTTAAATATTTTAGAAGTGTTTTGTAACTGACGTAGATGGCGAAGGCTGCACATGGTCATATGTCAAAAGAAAATCATTTATACAAAACTTACGTCGTTACACTACAAGGGACGTGGTAATCAGTCCGGTTTCACCTCGTCGGGTTAACGAAACTGCCTAACAATGAAATCCAGGATGACTGACACAACCACCCTGGTCCTTAGCCCGCTGGTCGGATTCTACCATTGGTCGACAATGCTCCCTGAATTGCGGAAGCGGCACGTTAACACATTTTCGTTTTTTTATGTTTTTAAGGGGAATGTAAGAGGAAATACAATTTTTATTTCCGAAAACAGGATGTTAAATGAGCAGATAATGTTAGGAAATGCCGATGGGAAAACTGACCGTTTCTTGTAAGCGAATGGAAGGTAGGGATCTGAGGAGATGTTTACGTCTGCGGCGCCTCCAGCTCGATGGCAGGCCGGGGGTGCGATGGGCAGGAGCCGACCATACAAGGCCGGCCACGGCGTCAACAAGTCGGAAGTCGACAAGGAGGAACAGTCAATGAAGGAGATATGTAGCTTTAATCATGAAATTCCATGGTGTGAGACGGCAGTAGTAGGGAGAGAGCAGGAGAAACGGAAAACAAGGACAGTGCGTTGTCAGGGGCTGCGCCCGCCAGGAGCTTGAAGCGATGGGAGGACTAATGCAGAGTGGTACAGACTGATGCAGACTGACTAATCGGAGGTCTGTACACTTGTTACAACACCTACCGCGTTCATGCATCACTGCGCGAGTGTGATCCGCGAGGAGAAAAGGTTCTACGTTAGCAGCAATTTCATTGGCTGCGTTACATATTAATACGCGGATCGACAGAAGCAGAATTTTGTCCGTCTCTATGGCAGCGCCATCTCGTAGTGCGGAGACGGACGAGCCCTGCGCCTGTGCAGTTGTGCTTAGCGGGGCGCTCTCTAGTGGGAAAGTTGTGTACGCCCTGACTATGCGGAACTATCTACACAACAGAACTCAAACAGAACCATGTGTTGGAAATGTTCCGATTTCTTGTCTTTGTGCTGCATTTATAACGTCCACAGCTCCACTCAGTATCTCCAAACGACAAAACGACGATATGGAAATTCAAAGAAGAAGAGTGTACTCACAATTAAAAAATGACAGTCGATAAATAAACCTGTAACAACCACAATATCAACATGCTAAAAGAACTGCTACGAACTTATTGGCTATCCTAATAATACAGACACTATCAATGAACAGAGTCTACTGCGTCAAATCACCTCGAAAAACAGTTATCATTTCTCCATGGGTGACAAAATATATATTTGAAACTTGAGACTGTTAGAACCAGAGGTAACGTAGCTGTTAACGATTTGGCCGAAATGATAAAATTCATCTCGTGTCCCTTTTGTGGGAGAGTTTCTTATAAACTGAATTTACACTAGATCAGCTGCTTGTACACAACATCGAAATTAAAATCAACAAACTTGCAACTGCAGGCATTTATAAATTTTACTGCTCTGACTGCAGCACCTTTTCTGCCGGGCAAACAGCCAGAAACTTCAAAACTAGAGTCAAGCAGCATACAAAAGTAGGTATGAGTAATGCAGAACACCAATCTACTTTTGCTTCCTTCTTAACTTCAAAACAACACAGTGTGACTAGCATTGTCAACAACCTCAAAGACCTGCATTAAATGGAGAAAGCTACTCGTATCGACATTTGTGGGGACATTTAAATCCACATTCCTGTGCACAGCAGGACCATATTACTAACGAATAAAGAAGGCCTAAAAAACGTCGTTTCTTGGAAGCCGTTCTAAATGATTTTTAATGTACAGTATTTTAATATAATGTATTGTACCGCTCTTACGTCTTTGTGCATATTATGGCAGGCCCTTTTATTGTAAACACCAGTACAGGCTCAGTTCTGTATAGCAACATGTCTTATTAACATTGTGTTTGCATGCAGAGATTTATTTTGCGTCTTCGTTTACTATCGTTGTTTCCCAGATACATATCACGTTCATGATACAATTTCTAAGCGTCGTCTGCTGTGCCTTCTCGTTCGTAACAAAAGTTTCTACATAATTTTTATTATTCATCCCTGTCAGTCATTTAATTACCAGATGTTTTGCATTTTAATTCACTTTTAAATAATTTTCTCAGCCTTTCCGCATCACTTGCCTCTCCCTGCTCCATCACCTGTCCATACAGGCCCTACTTGTAACGAGACTCTCTCCTATTTAAGTACAACAACTGGCACACCTCAGCAGTCGTCCTATGCCCCCTCGCCATACAGCAGGAGGGAGGAAGAAAGCAGAGGACAAATATGCCTATGCTTCTCACTTAGTTTCAAAACAACACAGTGTCACTGATTTTGCCAAAAACCTCACTATTTTCCATAAAATGGAGAATCTATCCCTTTGGACATTTTGTGGAAACCGAAATCTACAATCATTTCGAAGACTGTAATCGAATTCTTACAATTTTTGTGTCCTTTCTATGATGTTTATTGTCTTTCAAAACTACCTAGGTTACGTAAAATACATCCATTTAGTAGTAGACAGAATTCTTACTACTTTTATGTTCTTATGGTATTTCTATGATGTTGAAAAGTTATCTTTAAAAGTTATTTACGTAGTTTATATGCATTTTAATAGTACACGAGTTCATACTAAATTACGTTAGTTTGTTTCTTTTATGAAGTGTTTGTAAGAACTGTACTCAACGTTTTTGTATTTAGACTGTGGTTGATGATGATTATTGGTGACATTGACTTAATTAGTTGAACTTTGTTGTTCGATACTATTTAGATATCATTATATAATGGCCTTGGGGGCTAAAACCGATTGTGAATTTAAATAATAATAAAAGTGCACTGGTGGGGATATTTTCTTCAGAAATTTCATGTAGGACAGTTGTGGTATCTAAGTTTAGGAAACAATCCCAGAACACGAACATCCATAAAGTAACTCTGTTAGCTACAAACAGCATAAAAATTTTAATCACAATAATAAACTCTTAACAGGAATTATGCTGAGTGCCCGAGGGAGCTCGCTGAAAAGGCATAAAAAAATAAAATCATGGAATTTGAAAAGAACGCAGTAGACTTATCGGACAGTCTTCCATAGATTTCTTTAAGCAAACTTGTCATTTAATCTATAATAATGAAAAGAACAACAATTAACTTCTACCCACACCTATTACAAAAAAATAATGGTGCATAAAATCGAAAGGTGCGTTAAGCTGAGCTAAGCATTTTGAAAAATCTTTATTTCAAACACAATACAATAATAATGATACATAATAACCAACTACAGAAGCTAATTAGTGGGCCTTATATTTAATGCATTAGCAATTGCAGCTATATACTTACATAGGTTACTATGGACATCGTTAGCATGTTTCCTATTCCACTCTACGAGGATATAAAAGTTGTAATTTCTACATTGTTACAGGTGTGCCAGAAGAGGTTAATATGCTGTTGTGAGAAAGTTTGATTAAGTAAGGTAGCAAATAGAATCTTTTGTGCCCAGTGTTAATTATATTATTTAAAGCTTCTAAATATCGTTGGGTACGACATCTGTGTGGACTGTATAGTTCCATTTTTCATCTATAATTACCCCTAAATATCGGGCCTCGTGGCGCCGAAGGGCTGCTGTTCCCTCTATCCTCACAGTGGCATTCCTTATTAGGATACCTTTATGCAGCAGATACGATGACTTATTTGGTGCGATTTTAATTTAGGATTTGTGATACCATTCAGCAAGTGATGTCACGGTCAGTTCCAGTTTAACTTCTAAGTCTTCGTGGCCACGGCCATCGATCAGCAGGAAGGTAGGCCGTGTATACTCTCACGTCCAGCATGTCTTCACTAAGTCGAAGTTTTACCATCAAGGGCTCCATATTTATATCCCAGAAGAGTGACCCCAGAACAGAGCCCTGTGGAAACCCCTTGGTGATCGTTGTACTTATTTTTCCGCTAGGCGATGATAACGAAACATCCCTCTGCTCACAACAGCGTCTCAGACAGCGGCCCTGGACACTCTTTCTTCCGTAAGCAACAGAAGATTGATGGACACCACTAAAGGCGCCACCACTACATAATTATGCTGGGCTGAGCTGCAGAGCTCGGCCGCCAGCGCGATTGCGTCAGACACCGATCGCCCCAGGCGAAAGCCCAACTGCCTGTCACTCTTCCCTCAGAGAACCGTGTGTGCCGCCAGACTGTTAGCTAGCAGCCTCTCAAATATTTTCCCAAAACGTCTAGAAGACATATTGGCCTATGGGAAATGTCTTCCACTGGATCTTTATATTTTACCTGCCTTATGATGACAGCATTTGCCTTCTTCCTCATTTTTAGAAATTTGCTGAGGCATTCGTTATAAAGCCTAGTAAGTAATGCAGTTAGCTGAGGAGCGGGGAACTGCACCACCTCCGCTACAATGCCATCTGGCCCGGGAGCCCCGCCTTTTTATGGATTTTACGTCTGCCGCCACTTCTTCCTCAGAGAAGGGGGTATACCACGGTGTTGTTGGTGTACTCAGCAAGATCATCCCTGCGGATCTGACGCTACATTTTGGTGTCCTCATGCTCGTCAGCATCTGGGAGCAAGGTCCGAAGGAGGACCTCAGCAGTCTCCTGCCAGGACTGTGTCACCCGGCTGCCGTCCCTGATGGTCGACAGAAACGTAGGAGATCTTATTTCTTCCCTGACCAGTTTTAGCTGACTCCCAAAGGGTCAGTAGCTAACTGATACAGCACATATTTTTCCCACCTCTTGATACTTACTTCCTTTAGTTCCTTCTGGAACAAATTTTGATGTCACAATACTTTGTAGCCAGAGCTGCTTTGCCTGCCAGACGAAACTTCGCTGGTAGTACCTCTTTACCCTTCTTACAGACTGACACATACGTGAAAGGTCAGTAGACCATTGGGATCAGGAGGCCTCAGAGGCTCTCCTCCTGGTTGGCAGTGCAGCGTTCAGCGATCTAAGTATTGATCCCATCAGCTCCTCGTCGTATCTGTCCACATTTTCGTCACCTTCTGGCAATGGAGGAACTTCACACTCCCGAGCTAGGCGTTCCCATATGTTTTTATTAAAATTAGATTGAACCTCCCACCCCATGTCTCAGTGGCACTCCTCAATTCTTAGAGCGAACAGAATCAGGTTGAGGGCGCTTGAGGTGACCTGATCAAGGATTCACCAATTTCTGGTATTACCAATGATAGTAGGGTTCGACAGAGTTACATCTATGTTGGTTCCAGCTCCACCTCCAACCCTGCATGCGGTCGGCTCCCAGGTCTATTTGCAACAACTAGTTATGAGGCCCTTATTATCCCTTCAGCTCTCTCACCATTTTCATCTCGAGTGCCACTGAAGCATAGGGAGGGGGGGGGGATCTACCACTCATGTCAAATGTTGTAGTAAACTCGCGCTCCCGCAACGCCATGGTGACTCGTGTGAGGTGATCTAGACGATCTTGAAAATTACCTCCATATTGGAAGTACATTTTTACGATGCAGGCGATTCCAACAGGTGACTGAAGCACCACGACACTGCAGTGGCTATCTGACAACTGTGACAGAGTTCTGTCACGTAATGCCCTATTGATAACAATTAGCGCTGCTTTTGGCTCATCCCCAACGCTTATTACCTGCTAAGTGCTAGACATAAAGTAAATTTGTCCAGCTTTGGAGTATGGCTCCAACAGGCAGATTACATCAATCCTCTACTCCTCCACCACTCTTCGCAGCTCCTGCATCACCTAACGACTACTGTGTGTATTTACTTGTCCAATGTTTATTTCGGAATATATTACGAGAAATAAATGTGTTCATTACACTCAGGCCTGTTATTTTTCCAGTCTAACGCAATGCACCCAGTAGTTGGTACGGACTGTACGTAAATTTCATCTGAGTCGAAGCTTTCATCTCTTCATTAAAAAATTTTTTCAACAAGGTCACGCTAGGCTCCGAAGTCAGTAGTAAGATTCGACTTTAACTATATTCTGTCCACAGCATCCATTTTCGAGAAGGTGACTCTTCTTCCGTACTTACGTCCTACGTGAACGACATGTGTTAGAGCAGTTGTGAGGACAGCCGGCTGCTCCAAGCGCGACAACTCCATGACGTGCTCTAAATTGGGGTATATTCTTCTTGGGCCTGCACCCGGAGCTCTGACTTGCGGCACTTTCTGTATTGGCATCGTGCTGGTTACAGTGCTATTTTCAATTCGTTGCTATGGCTGTTCCATGTGTGCAGGCAGGGTACTGTTGATTGTGCATGCTCGAGGGCGGCTGTCTAATATTTCGCTTCCCTGATTTACCACTAAGCATTTGGCAGTACCGAGAAGTCCTAGGCGCATCAGTATGGAACCGTTTGATCACTACGGTCGCAGCTTCAAATCCTGCTTCGGGCATGGATGTGTGTGATTTCCTTAGGTTAGTTAGGTTTAAGTAGTTCTAAGTTCTAAGGGACTGACGACCTCAGATGTTAAGTCCCATAGTGCTCAGAGCTATTTGAAACATTTGGCCGTAAGCTTAGGATGAAAACCAAAATAGCAATAACAGCTCCCTCTATTTGAGCAGGGAGCAGAATTTAAGTGGAGCGGCTCGCGAGTTGCGTAGTTTGCTCTTAATTTACTTCCTGAGAGTCTCAATTTAACAACACTTCCACGCTGTCAGAATATTTAAATGACAATGAATGAGCAGCAATCGTTAGAACAGTCTCCTACACTAAATGGTAATTAGTAAAATAATGTTTCACTTCCTCTGCTAAAGAACTCAAGGCCAACAAGTCTTTATCGTGGCTTCGAGTGGTGTTTGTTTACACGCAGTGCCCAGGACCAACTGCAGGGATGGGAATTCGACGCACAGATGGGCTCTAGGCGCTGTAATTTATGTGAGTTATTATCCAGAAAGTCAACCGTCATGTAACAGCGGTCACTGACAGCCAAATTACAGCCAAATATCTGCAGCGAAAGAATTACTCAGCAATGTTTGCAGAGAAACACTTCTGTACCCACTCTCATTAGAAACCAGTCATATGCTAGTTAAACACAACGTTATGCCCTCCGCTACACATATATGCAGACCATCTTCTTCCTCCAACAGCAGTCTGTCACCTCGTGGCGGATGCACTACAACTCCGTACATCTACACCCTACCCCATCCCCCCATACCGACACAACCCGCCCACACAAACCCCGTGAGCTCTTCATACCTTTTGATCGTGGAAGCGTTATAATGTTCGGTTCTTTAATACGTAAGGGGTGTTGCTTCAGCTCCTATCCATCGCCATAAGCATCGAGGTGTAGACAAGAGATTAGTGTGACATCTCAGTCTTTCCGACGAGTGTGTGGGAAATTCGAGTCGTGAGCTATGGCGACGTTATTACCACTTGCGTCCACACGGAACCAACTTGCTGTTTTTCTTTTCTTGGCTGCCAAAGGACAATCACATCCAAAAGTCTGTCATGTATTGAAAAATATATATAGGACAGCATGTATGTCGACAACCACCATTGTGGAATGGTGTAGTGTTGCGCGATAAGGGGTGCGGATGTTCAATGATAATGTACGTCCCCATATCGCAAATGTCGTAACACAGACGTTACGCCAACTCAAGAGGGAGGTACCTGAGGTACCTGGTGTACTGTTGCGCGATAAGGGGTGCGGATGTTCAATGATAATGTACGTCCCCATATCGCAAATGTCGTAACACAGACGTTACGCCAACTCAAGAGGGAGGTACCTGAGCAACCACCCTATAATCCTGACCTCATCCCACACGATTATCACTCCTTCAGACCCTAAAAAGGACAACACGATGTTTCAAGAAACAGATATCTTCAACCTGGTGGGTCGGTAAGGTGAGTACCTCAATGATCACTGCTAATTTGCCTAAGTGCCATACTGATTCGGGACTGCACGGCCTTCGAACGGGAACTTCTTCATCGCCTCTTATTGTTCTCCGTTTCAGCCAAAAACCTTTAGTAAAAAGATGCGGCTATGAGGCTTATCACTGATAGATGAACGAAACTGTTTGAAACCAACTCTTGAAGTATCGACATGTTCCGTAGCAGTCAAAAACTGACATGAGTTACATCATGACTAACTATAGTTCAGTAATAATTTCTCCTGTCAACACCTGCCTCTAATCAAAGTACTTCGTTACAATGCTTTACTTGTCCTTGTGCAGAGTATTAGGTGTGTAACTGCGAAGTTTGTGATCATTGGTACTTTAATACAAAGCCACATCAGTGTGTTAGTTGTTTTCTTCTCTGCATCTAACAGTCCTCCGGCAAACATGTCACATCTTTTACTATCTGATAATTCCTACACTATCGTACCTTAACCATTAAGTGGAGTATGCTTGTCGGTACAGGCTAATCGTTTTGCATCCACGAGTTCTCACTACAGGGCTTAGCTTCTACCCAAGGAAATATAATCATTAATGGCTAGCTCTTTCCACATGTACTTGCCGGTGCTAACCAACTCCCATTAACTGTACTTATGTTGTTCAGTATCATGTCGTCCGTCACCTATAAAAATATCTGTACGTATACCGCTAACAACCTACATTTTACAACAGTATTATAAAACCTGCCGTGGTGAGATCCATATGCCTACTGAAGCAAATCTGCGTGTAAACACTGTTCGATGAGTTCCCTTTTTGTTTTCTTCATTGTGTAATCTAATTCAGGAAATATTCATCGTGTCACTCTTCTAGTCGAAAGCAGTAATAAGCAGTAGAGCACAGAGAGTTGAATCTAGGCAAAGCCAACTTAATTTAAACGTTATATCCTTTAGAGTCATGGAGTCATAAATAAGTTGAGCACTCTCTCTCTTCTGAGCGGAATTAGTTTACCGTTCTAACGGCAAAAAAAATGTAATCCACCGGCAACCTGCTTCGCTGCGTAGTGGTTGCGGATGGCTTCGTTTACTGCGTGCGTGGTTTGCCTGAGGGCAGGACTCTGCGGATTGCCAGGACATATGCCAGAGGCAATCAGGATTCGTTTAAATTTCCATCAGAAAACTGGGGAGGGGTGACGCTGGGCCCAAAGGCGGAGAGCCTCTTTCATACGCCTCCACCACGGTCGCAATCCAAATCAATAGCTAGACTCGTTTACCTTCCAAATGCAGCAGTGACACAAGTCTACTGTGGCAAAGGAAAAAAAAAGCGATGTACACTGCATCACAAAGGCTGGTATAAAAGCTCTACGTGCATGTTATTCTCGATTTATGTACTGCCCTTTGCATTCATGACCCCTACACTTATTCGACTACAGTTAACCAGCATGTAACTATCAATCGACTAACGTGCAAAAGCCATATACGGTAACTACTAGATACTTTTGTAATTCTCCCGCACGAAGTTTCTGTGCACAATATGCAACTTAAATCTGCTGTATTAATATGCACCACGAGAGTTTTTAAGTCTCATCTCACAGAATGGGAGTAACTTAGTACCACCATCTTCATTACTAAGATATTGTTGTAATTTTTTTCTGTTTTTTTTGGTTTGTTTGTTTGTTTGTGAAGAGTGTTTCATTATGAGACTTTAAAACGTATCAGGTTGTTATGGTATAAACAAATTAGATAAAATTGGTTCTGCTTCATGCGTCGCATCTGATACAGCAACCAATTATGAATTTCTTGAAATTAATTCTGGTTGAAAATTGTTTTACCTATTTACTGGCATTGACAACAAACAGATAAAACAATTTGCAACCAAGGCTGTCTTATTTCAAGAAAAATTTAGGTATTCCACTGCATCAATGAAGATTACCCGCTTTTAATGTTATTGTTTTCCATAATGCCTCGAGGCAATTGCAGTGATCGTCATTTTGTAAATATATTAATTTTTATTTATCAATCACAATCGTGTTTTATTAATGTCACACCAGTTTCGACACTAAATGTCTGCCTAATGACTGTAGTAATTATCGAAACCGGTGGCAGCGTAAATTAGACACGAAATTGTGACTGCTACATGAAAGCGAATATCTATCAGTTACCGATAATTTTATTACTTTAATGGATGTACGATTTCCTCTAATTTTAACTCCAGATATGTGGACAGGAAACAATATATTGATTGACCCTTCTGCGAAATTTCATTTCCACGTGTTTACTGAACGAACCTTTGACGAAGCACGATCTTTGGATCTTCTCTATTTATTCTGTGAATCCAACGTATTACGGGTGCCATAGTACCGATCGAAAGAAGACGTTGCAAGCTATTTCCTTCTATAGTTTTGATTAACAGCTAAATCCAGCAATGAACAATTCTTTAAAGGACACTGCAGAAAATGTAGATTGATACGAAAACAATCATTATTTGCTCAATGCATTTATGCGATTTTCGGTATTCTGTATTTCGAACAAATGCTGTACTTTTACTACTCACACAGAAAAATGTTTTGCATCATCCCGGTTCCCAGAACTCCTGAAGATAGCCGTTGACTGTGAATATTTTATCACAGACACGGTCCCTTTGACTGATTAGAGATGTCACTAACCCCCACCCCCACAAAAAAGCCGGCCAGAGTGGGCGGGCGGTTCTAGGCGCTACAGTCCGGAACCGCGCGACCGCTACGGTCACAGGTTCGAATCCTGCCTCTGGCATGGGTGTGTGTGATTTCCTTAGGTTATTTAGGTTTAAGTAGTCCTAAGTTCTAGGGGACTGATGACCTTTAGAAGTTAAGTCCCATAGTGCTCAGAACCATTTGAACCATTTGAACCCCGAAAAAAATATCAACAACCATGCATGAGCAGCGCTTTTGAACAGAGGGGATCCTACAGCCAATCAGCTCCATCCATTCCACCAGGAAGGAGATACTGGACTCGTGTTGCTTGTAGTTCAACCATGCCTAGACGGTCAATAACGTGGTTCGAAAGCGTTCGCATTCCTACTTTGTGCCCGGAAGGGCTCTCAACAAGAGAAGTGTCCAGGCGTCTCGGAGTGAACCGAAGCAATGTTGTTCGTACATGGAGGAGATACAGAGAGACAGGAACTGCAGTGGATGTCCGTTATCTACGGATTAAGGCTCGGAGGAACCCTGATATCAACGCCACCATGTTGAATAACGCTTTTCGTGCAACCACAGGACGTCGTGTTACGACTCAAACTGTGCGCGAACTCATTCCCGACGTTCATGGCGGGGTCCATCATTGCAACCACGACACCATGAAGCGCCGTATAGACGGGGCCAACTATGAGGATTGGCATCATGTTCTCTTCACCTATGAGCGTCGCATATGCCTTCAACCAGACAATAGTCGGAGATGTGTTTGGAGGCAAGCCCGGTAAGGATGAACGCCTTAGACACACTTTCCACCGAGAGCAGAAACGTGGAGGTTCCTTGCTGTTTTGGGGTGCATTCTGTGGGGCCGACGTACGCCGACAGTCGCCAT
This sequence comes from Schistocerca gregaria, assembly GCF_023897955.1. Lineage (NCBI taxonomy): Eukaryota > Metazoa > Arthropoda > Insecta > Orthoptera > Acrididae > Schistocerca > Schistocerca gregaria. The sequence goes on along the minus strand of NC_064924.1, from coordinate 296,979,788 downwards.
TGAAGTGTCTTAACGGCTGTACGATACGTGAATCAGATCCTCCGACCCATACTGCAACCATATCGACAGTATATTGGCAAGGTATTCGTCTTCATGGACTACAATTCGGGGCCCCATCGTGCACATCTTGCGAATGACTTCCTTCAGGATAATACATCGCTCGACTAGAGTGGCCACCATGCTCTCCAGACATGAACCCTGTCGAACATGCCGGGGATAGACTGAAAAGTGTTCTTTATGGACGACGTGGCCCACCAACCACTCTGGAGAATCTACACCGAATCGCCGTTGAGTTCGGCCGCTGTGGTAGAGCGGTTCTAGGCGCTTCAGTCCGGAACGATGCGGCTGCTACGGTCGCAGGTTCGAATCCTGCCTCTGGCCTGGATGTGTGATGTCCTTAGTTTAGTTAGGTTTAAGTAGTTCTAAGTCTAGTGGACTGATTAACTCAGATGTAAAGTTTCATAATGCTTAGAGCCTTTGAACAATTTTTTTCGCCGTTGAGGCCTGGGATAATCTGGATCAACAGGGCCTTGATGAACTTGTGGATAGTATGCAACTACGAATACAGGTATGCATCAATGCAAGAGAACGTGCTTCAGGGTATTAGAGGTACCGGTGTGTACAGCAGTCTGGACCACGACCTCTGAAGATGTCGCTGTACGGCCGTACAACATGCAATATTTGGTTTTCATGAGTCGTAAAAAGGGCGGAAATGGTGTTTAGTGCTTAGAGGCTTTGAACAATTTTTTTCGCCGTGGAGGCCTGGGATAATCTGGACCAACAGGGCCTTGATGAACTTGTGGATAGTATGCAACAACGAATACAGGTATACATCAATGCAAGAGAACGTGCTTCTGGGTATTAGAGGTACCGGTGTGTACAGCAGTCTGGACCACGACCTCTGAAGGTGTCGCTGTACGGCCGTACAACATGCAATATTTGGTTTTCATGAGTCGTTAAAAGGGCGGAATTGGTGTTTATGTAGATCTCATTCCAATTTATGTACAATTACCAGAACGCTTGGATCAGAGGTGATTCAAAACTTTCTTTTATGTGTGTATATTGAAAGCATTATATATGAGACCCGAGTTTCTCACTGCGTATACAACGTTTACATAACCCACGCAAATGCAGCCCGGTGAGGTCTTCTACAACCTTTGATATTTCCCGGGTGACCACCAAGTTACTTTCAAGTCAAAACTCCTACAAGTAAGCGCTGTGCAAGAGATTTTAAGAACTCGGTTTGTTGAGCAACTTCGAGTAGATAACGCACACTCATATTCATGCACATACATACATACACACACACACACACACACACACACACACACACACACACACACATACTCATACACACACTGTAAACATTGGCGCTTCCACACAACCAAACACGACCGACGCCAGAAATTATCGAGCGTGCAATTTACGGAACAACGGGATGAGGCAACGCTGAATTTACGCAGTAACCATCTCTCTACTTACTAATTTAACTTCAACTCGGCGCTCGCAGTTCTGTTCCGCGTGCCGTGTGGTTAGAGCCGCCATGTCACGAATAACGCGGCCACTCCCGCCAGAGATTTGAGTTCTCCCTCTGACGTGTGTGTGTGCGTTGTCCATAGCGTAAGTTAAATTTAGTTAAAAATATATTGTTAGTCTAGGGACCGATGACGTCAGCATTTTGGTCCCTTAGAATTCACACACATTTGGACATTTGAATTTCAACTCCTTGCTTAATAACACTACCCCGATAGCTGGAAGCGCATGCCAGAATCTCCGCATTGTTACATTACGTAGGGTGTTCGATGCTAAGTCAATGTTTTGCAGTAGCCAATTTTCTCAGCTGCTCCAAGCGTGTGTGACGTATGTGCTTAGTATACCGGTCCTCCACGTTCGTTGTAGTGTGACCAATGTATGACGTGCCACAACTGCAAGGAATACGATAGACACACGCCTTGCGCAAATGAATATCACCCTTAACGGAAGCTGAAAGGTCCCTAATCCTAGATAGAGGCCGGATAACACATTAAATTTCCGCATAACGCGACCAACCTTGTGGGAGATGGTGCCAACCATGTATTATCATCACTCACCCTGTGTACGGTTGGTCGACAGCGCAACGCATGTGTGATCTGTCTTTCACCATATGCCTTCTACGAAAGGTGAGTTAACTCAGCTGACGAACAAAAAAGTGTGAAATGACGTTAGTGCTATGAACCAAAGCACGAAGTACACCTTCAGGCTGACCTGAATGGTGTTAACTATCAGCTTGTAGCTGCAAGTCATACTGTTAATAGGAAACAAAGTGGAACTGACATTTATCTACAGCCTCATAATTGTCACCATCCGGTTCAGCGTGAACGGGTAGATCGTACAGACCAGACGTTGTTTGCCCTATCGACAAATTATGCAGAGCATGAATGACAGCAGAACCCGGTATAACGGCCTTTCTGTGGTCTTTCTGCATTACCCAGGGAGCATCTCCAGCACGTTTGGCAGTATTTTGAGGAAACATGATGCGTGATCCGTACCGACTTCCATCTAAGATCAGGGTCCTTTCAGCTTACTCTAAGGATAATCTCGACTGTCGTAAGGCGCTTGTCTATCGTATTCCTTGCAGTTGTGGCTTGTCACATATTAATCAGACTATCACGATTGGTCGAGTGTACTGGCAGCGAAAATAAGCGTCACACGGGCTTTCAGTAGGTGAGCAAATCGAGTGTAGCAGAACATTGTCTTGGCATCGGTCATCCTATGGAATATATAAACAACCGGGAGATTACGGCGCGAATTTCCAGCTATTGGGCTAGTGCTACTAAGGAAACAGTTGAAAGTGAATTAGCAAGTAATCTTGTAGAAGGAAATGGTGGTTTTTGTATAAGTTGTGAATGGTATCCTGCATTCTTCCTTGAAAAAAAAAAAAAAACACACAGCGACAGAGTTAATGCTACCCCACTCGTAGTCCCATAATTTTGACTCATTGTAACTTCTGGTATCCATCGTCTTTTGCTGTGTGGAGGCGCTATAGTTTGTAGTGCGTTTGTGTGTGTGTCATCTCTTATGAACTGCTCTGTAAACCGAGGTTTTAAATTATCTTTTTAGCTACTGTTTTGCTTTGAAAATGTCGTGGCGGTCACCTGTCGAAATATCGGTGGTTACCGACGCCATCACCCGGCTGCATTCCGGCAACTTATTACAACAGTCTTGCATATTTTCAGTTCGTAATCCGTGACATAAAAAAACAGTTCCAGAACTTGTAGGCAAACTAACTAAAATCTAGACATTTCTGTTATGTAAATATTTTGTTCACGTACGTACGATTATGACCTTAGTCTATTCGTGCAACAAAATTTAGAATTTTGTAATACCCTAGCCGATATATACGCAAATAAGCATCTAGCAGCTTTAGAACAGAATTAAGCCAATGTAATGTTCCAGCGGGTAGTAAGTAGCCAAAGCTACGCCCCAGGACCGAGGAGATTATAAGCGTTGCCATTGTCCTCGCATAAATCGCACACGATTACGGAAAGTCTTTGTGAACAAACTTCCAGCTTAAGCTCTCTGGGGCCCACACGCTGTCCACGCATCCGCTGCAGAGTCAAATATTACCTCCACGACTGTTTCTTGAGGTTTACACACCGGAAGCTTTGATACCTTTTACATTGAGATCTAAAGACATACCTCTTGCATTTTGTCTCATGCTTTTTACGTTCGTGCAATATGAGCAGCTTCTATATTAAACTAATTGATAGTTCGTACAATATTATTGAATCTATGTCTGTAATAAGTCTGCTGGCTAACCTGGTAAACAGTGTAATTATTAAAATCGCAGTGGATATTCTTTCCACATTATTTAGGGAATTTACTAGTCTCTAAGCTTTTCTTTCTTTAACAAAAACGTGACACGAGATACAAAAGAGTATTGCTCTTCTCCATACATTTGCTTTACAATTGTAGTTCAATGAAAATGTCACCAGAGATGTGCGACGTAGCATACACATTTTCATCGAAATATACTGCGTATTAATTTGGCGCGAATAACAGTAGAATAAGAGAGATATTTATTGAAGTCCATCGTTGAACCAGCAAAGTCTGTTTCGGTAAAGCGGTTGTGTTCGAAAATACATATGATTTAAGGGACGATCCTTGGCGTTAGACATACAGTTTCAGCATTTGTGATATGAATCGTCGTCTAAATCAGTGCTTCGCAAGCCACCATGCGGTGTGTGATGGAGGGGGCTTTAGATGCTACGCTGCCTTCCCCCTCTTTCATGTTCCAGTCGCGAATGGTCCTTGGGAAGAAAATCTGTAAGTAAATCACCGTGCGTGTTAGTATATCTCTGAGTTTACCTTCATTCTCTTGTAAGTCTATACAGGAGAGTCAATAAACTGGTGCTGGTTGATGCCTCTACAGATGTATGTTTTCGTAATTTAACCTCTTATGTCACTCTGCGTGTATTACAAAGAAATACGTCATTCCACATCCGTGTACCCAGATGTGGCATATAACAAACATATAACCAGAAAGGTTATGGCGAAGGGAGAAACGGCTCGGTCTCACATACATATTACAAGTGCTCCTAAGAAAATCAATTGTATGATGTAATAACAACCGTTACCTGAATGAGAAATAAAGGTACTGCTGTGCAGCAGAAATACAGGGGTAGACCACACGATCAGACGTACTGCCTTAATTCTTCGTTGTCCATAGGTCATCCAGCACACTACTGTCGTACAAACTCCAACCATCTCCGCCTCAGGCTACAGTTGCACGACATCTCCATATGCAAATACGACTGAAAATTGGGATAAATACTGATTTCTCCCAAGATCCACTGAGTGCGTTTGGACGGAAAAATACGCTCGGATTCCGTACTAGCGTGCCCAGGACGAATAGCCGTCTCCTCGTGCCGGCTCAAACGGCCTGTCACTCTATACACCGACTGGGCTAGCGCACTAATTATCACAGTGGACTCGCATTCCGGATGACGACGGTTCAAACCTGTGTCCTGCCATCCTGATTTATGTTTTCCGTGATTTCCCTGAATCGCTAAAGGCAAATGACGGGATGCTTACTTCGAAAGGGGACGGCCACTTTCCTTCTCCATCACTCCCCAATCTGACCTTCGTTTCTAAGTACCTCGTCGTCGAGTGGATGTTAAACACCAATCTCTTCCTCCTGCACCTGCTGTCTTCACCGTTAGCTCCAATTACAAGCCCACGATTTTAGAACCGCCAAGGGTCAAAGATGCTGGCCATCACAAATGTGACACTCTCTGGCACATCTCTTGGTAATAATAATCTGGCCTTCAATTTTCTATGAAGAGTTTTGCAACTTTGACGTTTGATGCTCGTGACTGTAATATCCAACTGTCGTATTTTTGTGTGTTCTTGTAGCTTTAAATACAATTTCATCCCGGTTACATCGGGTGCTCAGTAGCTACTTATCCCACTATAGTTTTACGATTGTTTTTATTCTTACTATCGTATTCAGAATTGACAAATAAGTTGGTTTTAGACATCCTACAGTGATCAGCCTATTAATTATTTCATGATACACAAACACGAGTGAGTATCATTATAGAGCCCCCAATGCCTTTCAGGGGGGCTGTGAGCTGGGATGGTGCAAAGTGGGTGGTGGAGGTGAGGCGGAGCACCAAGGAAAGCTGGCTGCAAATGTAACAGTATCTTTATCGCCGCACCTATGCTGCGTGCTACGCCGGGCCAGTGGCTCGTTGACCACTGAACACTGCTACGTAAGCTGCCTACACGCTCCTCGATGCTGACACAGATACGACACCCATAAGGGACTCTTGAGTGCGAGGTCGCAAGTTCAGTCTTAAATAAGGTTCATTTTTTAAAGTTTTGCTGCTAATCACTGACCATGTGCATCAAGAGGGCGAAAGGAAATGAGTGACTCCGAGGTACAGAGATCAAGCTTATGTGGGATTTATGTATTATGCTTCACAAAATGGACGTCATTGACAACCATGAAATGTTCAGGTAAAACCGTTAACTTACACCATGGACACCGAATGAAAAATGGAGCGGCACAGTGATCACAAATGTTCGTATAATGAAGATCGAAGGGGAGCTGCTTCAGAGTTGCAAACCATGCAAAACAGTCAAGTAGGTATCTACTCTTAAATAATGCGCGTAGAATCACGTTCGTATTACGGGGCGATGAAAACTAGTGGAGTGTAATGGCATGCACCCGAATGCGATTGTGTAGCTTGAGATAGAGCGATAATATGTTTTGTAGGTACAGAAAAACAAACATTAAGAGGGTGATTTTTTTCAGTGGTTCCAGGTGGTATAGACTGCAATGTCACACACGTTTTCAGAAGGGAGAGTCTGCTCCAGATTATGGTTACGAAAGTTAAAATGTCAGTCAAGAAGGCTAGGAGAGTGTTCTTACTAGAAAGAGCAGGTAAACAGTTGTTAGCACCCCACTCAGCAAATGAATCGACTTCATTTACTTACGGTACGATGGACGTTGAAGAATTATGGACAAATTTTAAACTCATTTTAAATCACGCATTGGACCAGTATGTGCAGAAAAAGTGGGTTACGGACGGAAAAGACCCATCGTGGTTTAACAGCGCAATTCGAAGAATGCTCAGGAAGCAAAGGCAGTTGCATTCGCGGTACAAAAAAGATCAAGAGAAAGAGGACAGGCAAAAGTTATTAGAGATTCGTGCTGCTGTAAAAAGAGCGATGCGCGCTGGTCTTACGTAAAATCGGTAAGTGGGTCGAAGACTTCCATCCAGTCACTCACTGATCAGTTCGGCCTGGCAACGGACGACAGCAAAACGAAAGCTGAAATTTTAAATTTAGTATTTTAGAAATCTATGACACAGGAGGATCGTACAAACATACCGTCGTTTGAGTCTCGTACAGATTCCCATATGCAGGACATAGTGATAGACATCCCTGGGGTTGTGAAGCTGCTGAATGTATTGAAAATAAATAAATCGCCAGGTCCTTATGGGATTCCAGTTCGGTTTTAAAGAGAGTACTCTACTGCTTTGGCTCCTTACTTAGCTTGCATTTATCGCAAATCTCTTGGGCAACGTAAAGTCCTGGGAGACTGGAAAAAAGCGCAGGTGACGCCTGTATATAAGAAGGGTAGAGGGACGGATCCTCAAAATTACAGACCAATATCCGTAACATCGGTTTGTTGCAAGATTCTCGAATATATTCTCAGTTCGAATATAGTAAATTTCCTTGAGACAGAGAAGTTCCTGTCCATGCATCAGCACGGCTTTAGAAATCATCGCTCCTGGGAAACGCAACTCGCCCTTTTTTCACATGATATCTTGCGAACCATGGATGAAGATATCAGACGGATACCATATTCCTTGACTTCCGGAAAGCGTTTGACTCGGTGCCATACTGCAGACTCCTAACTAAGGTACGAGCACATGGGATTGGTTCCTAAATGTGTGAGCGGTTCGAAAACTTCGTAAGTAGTAGAACCCAGTAAGTTGTCCTCGATGGTGAGTGTTCATCGGAGGTGAGGGTATCATCTGTAGTGCCCCAGGGAAGTGTGGCAGGTCCTCTGTTGTTTTCTCTCTACATAAATGATCTTTTGAATAGGGTCGACGGCAACGTGCGGCTGTTTGGTGATGATGCTGTGGTGTAAGGGAAGGTGTCGTCGTTGAGTGACTGTAGGAGGATACAAGATGACTAGGACAGGATTTGTGATTGGTGTGAAGAATGGCAGCTACTTCTATTTTTTTTTTTTATCAGTCTACTGACTGGTTTAATGCGGCCCGCCACGAATTCCTTTCCTGTGCCAACCTCTTCATATCAGAATAGCACTTTCAACCCACGTCCTCAATTATTTGCTTGACGTATTCCAATCTCTGTCTTCCTCTACAGTTTTTGCCCTCTTTAGCTCCCTCTAGTACCATGGAAGTCATTCCCTCATTTCTTAGCAGATGTCCTATCATCCTGTCCCTTCTTCTTATCAGTGATTTCCAAATATTCCTTTCCTCTCCGATTCTGAGTAGAACCTCCTCATTCCTTACCTTATCAGTCCACCTAATTTTCAACATTCGTCTATAGCATCACATCTCAAATGCTTCGATTCTCCTCTGTTCCGGTTTTCCCACAGTCCATGTTTCACTACCATAGAATGCTGTATTCCAGACGTACATCCTCAGAAATTTCTTCCTCAAATTAAGGCCGGTATTTGATATTAGTAGACTTCTCTTGGCCAGAAATGTCTTTTTTGCCATAGCGAGTGTGCTTCTGATGTCCTCCGGGCTCCGTCCGTCACTGGTTATTTTACTGCCTAGGTAGCAGAATTCCTTAACTTCATTGACTTCGTGACCATCAATCCTGATTTTAAGTTTCTCGCTGTTCTCATTTCTTCTACTTCTCATTACCTTCGTCTTTCTCCGATTTACTCTCAAACTATACTGTCTACTCATTAGGCTGTTCATTCCGTTCAGCAGATCATTTAATTCTTCTTCACTTTCACTCAGGATAGCAATGTCATCAGCGAATCGTATCATTGGTATCCTTTCACCTTGTATTTCAATTTCACTCCTCAACCTTTCTTTTATTTCCATCATTGCTTCCTCGATGTACAGATTGAAGAGTAGGGGCGAAAGGCTACAGCCTTGTCTTACTCCCTTCTTAATACGAGTACTTCGTTCTTGATCGTCCACTCTTATTATTCCCTCTTCGTTGTTGTACATATTGTATATGACCCGTCTCTCCCTATAGCTTACCCCTACTTTTTTAAGAATCTTGAACAGCTTGCACCATTTTATATTGACGAGCCCTTTTTCCAGGTCGACAAATCCTATGAACGTGTCTTGATTTTTCTTTAGCCTTGCTTCCATTATTAGCCGTAACGCCAGAATTGCCTCTCTCGTGCCTTTACTTTTCCTAAAGCCAAACTGATCGTCACCTAGCGCATTCTCAATTTCCTTTTCCATTCTTCTGTATATTATTCTTGTCAGCAGCTTCGATGCATGAGCTGTTAATCTCATTGTGCGATAATTCTCGCACTTGTCAGCTCTTGCCGTCTTCGTAAATGTGTGGATGATGCTTTTCCTAAAGTGAGATGGTATGTCGCCAGACTCATATATTCTACACACCAACGTGAATAGTCGTTTTGTTGCCACTTCCCCAAATGATTTTAGAAATTCTGATGGAATGTTATCTATCCCTTCTGCCTTATTTGACCGTAAGTCCTCCAAAGCTCTTTTAAATTCCGATTCTAATACTGGATCCCCTATCTCTTCTAAATCGACTCCTGTTTCTTCTTCTATCACATCAGACAAATCTTCACCCTCATAGAGGCTTTCAATGTATTCTTTCCACCTATCTGCTCTCTCCTCTGCATTTAACAGTGGAATTCCCGTTGCACTCTTAATGTTACCACCGTTGCTTTTAATGTAACCAAATGTTATTTTGACTTTCCTGTATGTTGAGTCTGTCCTTCCGACAATCATATCTTTTTCGATGTCTTCACATTTTTCCTGCAGCCGTTTCGTCTTAGCATCCCTGCACTTCCTATTTATTTCATTCCTCAGCGATTTGTATTTCTGTATTCCTGATTTTCCCGGAACACGTTTGTACTTCCTCCTTTCATCAATCAACTGAAGTATTTCTTCTGTTACCCATGGTTTCTTCGCAGCTACCTTCTTTGTACCTACGTTTTCCTTCCCAACTTCTGTGATGGCCCATTTTAGAGACGTCCATTCCTCTTCAACTGTGTTGCCTACTGTGCTATTTCTTAATGCTGTATCTATAGCGTTAGAGAACTTCAAACGTATCTCGTCATTCCTTAGAACTTCCGTATCCCACTTCTTAGCGTATTGATTCTTCCTGACTAATGTCTTGAACTTCAGCCTACTCTTCATCACTACTATATTGTGATCTGAGTCTATATCTGCTCCTGGGTACGCCTTACAATCCAGTATCTGATTTCGGAATCTCTGTCTGACCATGATGTAATCTAATTGAAATCTTCCCGTATCTCCCGGCCTTTTCCAAGTATACCTCCTCCTCTTGTGATTCTTGAACAGGGTATTCGCTATTACTAGCTGAAACTTGTTACTGAACTCAATTAGTCTTTCTCCTCTTTCATTCCTTGTCCCAAGTCCATATTCTCCTGTAACGTTTCCTTCTACTCCTTCCCCTACAACTGCATACCAGTCGCCCATGACTATTAGGTTTTCGTCCCACTTTACATACTGCATTACTCTTTCAATATCCTCATACACTTTCTCTACCTGTTCATCTTCAGCTTGCGACGTCGGCATGTATACCTGAACTATCGTTGTCGGAGTTGGTCTGCTGTCGATTCTGATCAGAACAACCCGGTTACTGAACTGTTCACAGTAACACACCCTCTGCCCTACCTTCCTATTCATTACGAATGCTACACCTGTTATACCATTTTCTGCTGCTGTTGATATTACTCGATACTCATCTGAGCAGAACTCCTTGTCTTCATTCCACTTCACTTCACTGACCCCTACTATATCTAGATTGAGCCTTTGCATTTCCCTTTTCCGATTTTCTAGTTTCCCTACCACATTCAAGCTTCTGACATTCCACGCCCCGACTCGTAGAACATTATCCTTTCGTTGATTATTCAATCTTTTTCTCATGGTAACCTCCCCCTTGGCAGTCCCCTCCCAGAGATCAGAATGGGGGACTATTCCGGAATCTTTTGTCAATGGGGAGATCATCATGACACTTCTTCAACTACGGGACACATTTTCTGTGGATACAAGTTACGTGTCTTTAATGCAGTGGTTTCCATTGCGTTCTGCATCCTCATGTCGTTGATCATTGCAGATTCTTCCGCCTTTAGGGGCAATTTCCCACCCCTAGGACAAGAGGATGCCCTGAATCTCTATCCGCTCCTCCGCCCTCTTTGACAAGGCCGTTGGCAGAATGAGGCTGACTTCTTATGCCGGAAGTCTTCGGCCGCCAATGCTGATTATTTATCAAAATTTGGGAAGTGGCGGGGATCGAACCCGGGACCGAAGACGTTTTGATTATAAATCAAAGACGCTACCCCTAGACCACGGGTAACCTAGGTACATGTAAATATAGATAAATGTAAATTAATGCAGATGAATAGGAAAAATAATCACGTAAAGTTTGAATACTCCATTAGCAGTGTAGCGCTTGACACAGTAATGTCAATTAAATATTTGGGCGTAACATTGCAGAGCAGTATGAAGTGGGACAAGCATGTAATGGCAGTTGTGGGGAAGGCTGATAGTCGTCTCCGGTTCATTGGTAGAATTTTGGGAAGATGTGGTTCATCTGTAAAGGAGACCGCTTATAAAACACTAATACGACCTACTCTTGAATACTGCTCGAGCGTTTGGGATCCCTGTCACATCTGATTGAGGAAGGACATAGTAGCAATTCAGAGGCGGGCTGCTAGATTTGTTACTGGTAGGTTTGTTCATCACGCGAGTGTCACTGAAATGCTTCAGGAACTAGGGTGTGAGTCTCTAGAGGAAAGTAGACATTCTTTTCGTGAATCGCTACTGAGGAAATTTAGAGAACCAGCATTTGAGGCTGACTGCAATACAATTTTACTGTCGCCAACTTATATTTCGCGGAAAGACCACAAAGATAAGAGAGATTACGGCTCGTACAGAGGCATTTAGGCAGTCATTTTTCCTCGTTCAGTTTGGGAGTGGAACAGGAAGAGAAGATGCTAGTTGTGGTACGAGGTACCCTCCGCCACGCACCGTATGGTGGATTGCGGAGTATGTACGTAGACGTAGATGTAGAACTCGTGGAACCAACTGTGGACTACCTCAAAAAAGTCGTAGACGCCCAACATGTACTACGATCGTTGTTTTTAGCAGTTAAAGCTTCACTTTGACTGTCGAAGTGGTCTCCTTCACTCTATGGGGTCCTCAACACTGATGAACTCCTTCATCTTCCTTTTTGGCATATATGGTCCTGACAATGTCACTCACTGTCCTTTATCCTGCAGCAACTTACCATGCCAACGCCTTTGTAGTCGCCATCTGTACTCGTTTCCATACCTCCATATTGTTTTTGTAAACTCTTCAACTTTTTTCTTTGCCTTTATCAGATCAAACGTTGATGGCATTTTCTGACAATATCACTTCATACGTGGAAAACCCAATAGTTTTGAGTACTTTCGAATTCTATATTCGCACGACATTCCTAAGAAAAGTACCACAGTCAATGTAATGTGCATTCACATAGTAACTTAACTTTTCCCAAGTTGTTCATTGTACCTTTTCTGATGTGCCATAAGCCTATGGATGATGAGAACTAGTTATTAACTTCTTGACGTACAATAACCAATAGAGCTCCTTCATAAACTCCAACACAAAATTTGTAACCTGGTCATTAATTACCATACCTGGTACTTCGATGTTCAAATCCCTCTGTTGCCCACTGCTTTTGCGACTGTCATTTCCTAGTGGTTTGGGTTAGCAGTTGTCTACACTTACCGGGAAAATATTCTATTATTGTTAATATGAATCTGTTTCCTGAGGGCTAACTGCCGACTGGTCTTAGTACATAAATCCTACTGTGGGCCTTTCACTTCCATCCTGTGATACTCTATTTGCTAACTGCTGTTTGATAAAGTATTCCATAATCAGCTGCAAAGACTTAGGAATTCACTATGGTTTCTGATATAATGGTACTTTGTACAGTATTGATATTCGGTGTTGTCACAGGCATTTCTGGCAATGGACCCCATGGTAAAACAGGAAATCCTCAAAGTATATTTGTATGATTATTAGAGAAACTTTGAATGCGTACTCAACATCTTGTGTGTAAGATTGTGAAGTAGGAGCATCCAGATCATGGAATTTCTGTATCCTATATCTCTTTACTCCATTGTAGGATAACTTCACCGGAAATGTTAAAATTAATGTCATATTATACACTGACTGGGGAAAGAAGTGAAGCAACAAGAAGACGCAGCAGTTTACCCTATGTTACTTTATGTACATATACACACCATTGGTGGGTATATGTAATATTAAGAGTCGCAATTATTCTTTGTGTCAGGTAAAGCACGCACCATATTGCATTAGTGTTGATTGCATGTACTGTGCTACCATATCTGATAGGATAGGGAATGGGTGTGGAAACAGCACAAGATGTTGCGTAATCACTGTGACGTGTGAGTCAGCTTTCCAGCACCAGACTGAGTTCGGAAGGGGAATTATTGTAGGTCTTCATTTCGCAAACTGGTAAAATCATGCAATATTTAGATATATGGAGCAGAGAGATGTGGAAGTTCCCCAATATCTGACTGTGTATAATGTGAGAGCAGGCTTAATGGACGTCAGAGTTCCGGTTGATCAAGTCTGAGCAACCCGAGAGAGAATCGCTGTATTATGTACTAAGCACGTTTTAATCACTTCACATCAGCAGCTGCCATCGGTGAAGAAGTAACGGACTCCGTGCATCATTCTGTGTTTTCCTGAACGTCTGGTCGCCGGCTAGTAGCAGCTGGAGTAAGGAGTTACAGTCCCATGCTTAGATGGCTGTTATCGCCACAGCACAAATGGCTGTTCTTGAAGTAGTGCCGTTACCTGTTAACTAGGGCTGCTGACGAATGGCGTGGAACTGGTTCACGAGGAATAACGTTCCTGCATCACCCATCATCGGTGAATATGGCGTGACTGGAGGGACGTATAACTCTTCCAACGCTTTGAAATATCACAGCAGTATCAATCTCTACATCACGATGTGGGCAGCCATTGGGTATGAGCTCACGTCACGGTTGGTAATAAGTGAGAGAATTCTGACGACGTAGTGGTACCGGGTGGTTATAATTAAAATGCAGAGGTCCAGTATGGGCATTATTATTGGATGGCAGCGATACACAGTAGATATTCTTATGTGTGAATGCGGAATCGATTTGCACTGAAAGAAATTTGTTCCAATTTTGGCCAACAGATGTAAATCTGGCGGTGCAAATGCAAGAAAGACGTACATAAATGTTTCTATTTGTGATGAATTAAGAATGGGATTTGGACAGAAAAGGTCAAACAATTGAGACAGGCATAATGTTGACTTTGCCATTAACCGCATAATTCGTTCCACGTGAACGCATGAGACGTCGACGAGGTATGGTTTAAGTACCTAAAATTCTCCAGTGTACGCTTTTGTCTTTGCTCTGCGCAACACTACGTTGTCTTGTCCCGGCTGAGTGTGCTTATTCTCCCGGCCGGAATGGCCGACCGGTTCTAGGCGCTACAGTCTGGAACAGAACGACCGCTACGGTCGCAGGTTCGAGTCCTGCCTCGGGCATGGATGTGGGTGATATCCTTAGGTTAGTTAGGTTTGAGTAGTTCTAAGTCTAGGGGACTGATGACCTCAGATATTAAGTCCCACAGTGCTTAGAGCCATCTGAACCATTTTTCATTAAATTTGAACTATACCGTGATGCAAACAAAAATATAAAAACAAATTGTACAAGCCCAGACAGGTCAATGGAACAATTTAGTCAAAATTTACCTAGAAAACGATACATGGGTGGAACCATTTAAACTGTGTAAAGTACAGTCAACATCTAGGCGCACAAACGGCACTGCTACAAGAGGCTGGAGACGTTCAGCAGAATACCTGGTGAACAAGCTTTGCCCTGATGACTTGTGAAGGCAGATGGATGACACACCACCATGGCCCCGTTACTGTTCCATTTTCACAAGAAGACATAGCGTTAGCAATTGAACAATAAAAGAATAAAAAGTCTTCAGGCGCAGATGGAATAAGTTGAGAAACACTAAAAATCACTATAGCACCTTTCTAACAGAGTTACTGGATGAAGCACTACTGCAAGGTAGGATCCCTGCCATGCAGAAAATAGCAAACATAGTAGTCATCAACAAGTCAGAGGATCGGAACCCAACAAACTCAAAGACCTACCGGTTCATTTTCCTCCTGAACCCTTTGACTAGGACGCAGGGGAACCTTGTGTGGAATCGACTACAGGCCTTATTCCCCTTCAATATGGTTTTAGACCAAAACACTCAATATACGACGCAGTTAACAGCGCGCTGGAAATAATACAGGGTAAACGAAAAAAATAGGACGTAGCAATAGAAATAGATATAGTAGGTTCCTTCGACGACCTCTGATGGCCTGATTTGTTCCAAGGCTAAGTAGACACCAACAGTCCCATACTAACTTATTCGAGTACTGCAAAGATAGGGTGGTCTAACGGTAAGCAGGAACACAGAAGGATATCAAGAAAATAACAGAACGATGCCCACAATACTCAATCTGTGGGCCAATTTTCTGGGATATTGCCGTAGAACCGCTTCTAAACAATCTGGTCGATGACTGTACGATGAAGAGTATAGCAGCCTACACTGACGACTTGCAAGTAGTAATAGTTACAAATTCAAGACTGCAACTCGAAAGCAAGGCTACACAACTTTCTATAAAAGTAAGTATGTGGAACAGACATACAAATCTCACAACTGCGGCAGACAAGACAGAACACCTATTGATTAAAGGGGCCTTGCAGGGAGACCCCACTATTAGACTGAACAGCACTAGCATACAGAGGAAAATAACAAAAAAGACATGTAGGGATACACTTCGACGAGCGTTGTCTTTCAACGATCCCGTTAGACTTACAACTGAGAAAGCGACAAGACAAATGCACAAACTCGCCAAGCTAAAGTCTCTCACATGGAAGACACAATGAATCTATCATATAGCACTCCTTGAATCCATGATGTGTGTCGCAGTATGTGCCTGGGCACATCGACTCTCACTCACGACCCAAAAAAACTATTGTTAGGGGTGGACACAGAGGTGTATTACTCAGAATATCAGGGACATTTGGGACGACTTCGGTGGAAAACCCTATGCGTCAACGCACCCTAATGATGATATAACCATTAGACGCAAAGCAGCAGCATATTCGTTCAAATGGGGATGACTGGATAAGGTATATGAGATAACAGAGGAGCATATTACAGGAAAACGCCAGTTAAATGTTTGGAAGGTTGAGACATGGCAAAAAGAATGGGAAATATCTGACAAGGGCCATCGGCTTTTCTTCTTCTTCCGCGAACATCCAGGAACGGTTGAGTCTCAAAGACGTTTACCCAAGTGGCGGCATGATAGACTTCCTGAGAGGCCACGGCCCCTACCCAACACACACGCATCGCTTTAGCCGTAGACATTGTGACAGGTCTGAATGAAGTCAACACAGATCCCTCAAACACATAACACTAAAATGTGGCACAATTACACACGTAAGCCCGTCGTCAGAAATTGAAGGTGTATGGCAAGCTTTAAGAGACCCAGATAACTAGAGCATGATCAACCACTGAAATATTAAGAGGGCTACACAAGACTCATGATCAGCAACGACTGTATACAAGATCATGATTCGAAACACACCCTACACCACAACATGATGCATGGAACAGCAGAAATTCAAACACTGATTTGGAAACAGACGAGCATATAGACACAGATGATGACATGAACACTCCAATGTGACCGGATACATATTGGGCATAGTACCAGATCACACGACTTCAACAATACTACAAGCAAATTAATCAAAGGGTGTCGTCAAGAAATTGACACCTCAAGGACCTGTACCGCCAAGACTTTATGTACTCCCGTAAGTTCACAGAGAAGGGGTGCCGTTACTCCCAATTGTCAGCGACATTAGGGCACCTATATATATATGCTGGTCAAATACCTGGCAGAATTACCAAGCCCTTATGTGGGTAAATGCCCTAATCACGATCGTAATTCTGTGGATTTCGTTAGCATTCAAGAGAACTTCAAGGTGAAAGACTCAGATATTCTGGCGAGTTTTTACGTTGTTTCGTTATTCACCAGGGGAGTCAGTTGAGCTTATTGCACAGAAGTTTGACGAGAAGACGACCGACCTTTTCAGGCACGTTCTGATCTACACGTGTTTTCTCTTTAATGGAGAATACTACAAACAAACAGAAGGAGTCGCAATGGGGAGCCCAAACTCGCCTGAGGTTGCGAATTTCTATATGGAGTACTTCGAGGAGGAAGCTTTGGCGTCATCCAAATGGAAACCTATTTGTTTTCTCCGTTATGTGGATGACACGCTCGTGATCTGGCCCCATGGAAGGAACAAGCGCCTACACTTCCTTACACACCTGAACTCGATACATCCGAATGTCAAATTCACTATGGAGACCGAAGCAGAAGGAAGATAAACATTCCTGGATGTCATGGTCAAAACAAGAGCGGGTGGGACTCTGGGCCATGGGGTATACAGGAAGACAACGCATACCGACCTGTATTTGCTTGCGTATAGCTGCCACCACCCTTCGCTTAGGAACGTGGTGTTAAAAACACTGGTGCACAGGGCGTGCACCATCTGTGACACAGAGAGTCTGCCTCAAGAGCTGGAACACCTCAAAACTGTATTCCGGAAAAACGGTTACTCGGAATGGCAGATCAGACGCGCTCTCCGCCCCACCTCAACAGTACTGTGGGCGGAGACAGAAGAAGTCACCGAGGAAGAGATAGCCACTGCCTATATACCGTATACTGGAGCACTATCGGGGAAAATAGGACGAATTTTGAGGAAACACGAAATAGGAACTGTCTTTTGCCCACCCAATAAAACAAATGGGAAATGTCAAAGACGATCTCGGTTTGCGGCAGGCAGATTACGTGGCAGTATGGGAATACTTAAATTGGACATACAGTGCGCTCCATCGAAGACCGTTGCCGAGAACATCAGAGGCACACTTGAAATAGGTACCCCCAACAAGACGTCGGTTGCAGAGCACTGTTTGTACGAAAAACACGAAATGGACTACCAAAATACCAGGGTCTTGTCACAGACGTCTAAATACTGGGACAGCGTCGTTAGGCTATCGAAATTCGTACCAGGGGCGGACTCATCAACCGAGATTGCTACTATAACCTCAGCAAGGCATGGGAACCAGCATTGAGTCTAATTAAAATGACGCTCAGCAAAGAAAAAGAACGGGCGACCAGGCCGGACGAGGCAATAAGACCGACGCCAAAACAGACGCCGACGCCAGCGCCTCAATAACCGCCTTCGCGTGGCCGCGGGCGCCGACGGCGGAGAGAACGCCTCGCAGAGGGAGATGACTTAAGATGGCCGCCCGCCCCCCGCCCTCGGAAGCTTATTTCGTCAGCGCACCTCGATGGCGACATGTCTGATCGCCGAAATATTATGCCCGTTGGGCACTATGGACCGACAGTACACCCGTGGACTGTTCGAAAATGAAGTAGATAATTAATTGTTTTAATTGTACAAACAGGGAACTGTTTGCACATGTAAAACAATTAATTACCTAGTACCTTGGATCATTATTTTCAAACATGTGTAATTTGTGAAATGCACTGGATGCAAACAGTCGTCAACACCGAACTTGATCTCTTCTTACTTTTTCCATAATGGCGGAATAAAATGCTGTTGTAGTATTCGGCTCTGTCCGGCGAGTCACGTTCCATGATGTGCTAGATAAGCAGCCAAAAAGAGTACTCAATGGGCAGTGCTCAGAGAGCGTCTGGCTCAGGCGAGGAGAGCTATTGACAGTTCTCGAAAAATCGAACGGTTCTTTGTAAATAATTTCTTAGGGTGAATCTATTAGGATAAATGAGGATGATTAATATTTGTCCGTACGGGATTTAAGGTAGTAGCTACTTATAGGACCACTAAGACATGTAATTGGGGAATAATCTGAGTCCCAGGAAAATAATTAACGAGTTCTACGTTGGTCAATAAGATAAGTTTAAGGAGTAGAAAAGCACCAATGAATTAGAACAGGAACAGAGAGCGGCAACAGTATTTTTTGTTTAGATTTGCTGTCTTTTTCGGTTAGATTTGCTGTCTTTAGCCGGCCGGTGTGGCCAAGTGGTTCTAGGCGCTTCAGTCTGGAACTGCGCGACCGCTACAGTCGCAGGTTCGAAGCCTGCCTCGGGCATGGATGTGTGTGATGTCCTTAGGTTAGTTAGGTTTAAGTAGTTCTAAGTTCTAGGGGACTGATGACCTCAGATGTTAAGTCCCATAGTGTTCAGAGCCATTTGGACCATTTGCAGTCTTTACACGGTGTTTCATTTTCTAGAAACAGCAATGCGCCGAGATATTGCAGGATGCAAGATGTCATTGATCGCGAAGTCATCAACTGGACCGCTCCAGGTCTGTCGGAAACCAGTGTTCATGATAGTGCTATACTATGCAACAATATCCAGTCAAGCAAAAGATGTGACGTAGGAGAGTATGTCAGATGGTAGGAAGATGTGTGGTAGATTTTTCCTTTTTTTCAGTCTTCGATCTTCTAAATGGTTTGATACGCCCTCCACATATTTCTTTACTGTTCCAGCATTTTCATTTCTCAACAGCACTTGCAACCTAAGTCCTCAGTTATTTAGTGGGCATATACCACTTCCTCTCTTACTTCACAGTTTTTACCCTCTGCAGCTCCCTCTAGTACCTTGAAGGTTATCCCCCAGTCTCAAAAGTGTGCTACCATCCAATCACTTCTTCTTGTCAGTGTTTGCCATATATTACTTGTCTCGCCGATTATGTGGAGAACCTCCCCGTTTAATTTATCAGTCCCCATAATATTCAACATTCTTCTGTAGCAACACATCTCAAATGCCTCGATTCTCTTATGTTCCTGTTTCCCTACAGTCCACGTTATGCTACCAAATATTGCTATACTCCCAACGTATATTCACAAAAGTTTCTTCATCAAATAAAGGCCTGTGTTTGATGTCAGTAGACTTGTATTGTCCAGAAATGCCCTTTTCGCCAGTGACAGTCTACTTTTGACGTCGTCCTTGCTTCGCCGTCATGAGTTAGTTTGCAACCCACGTAGCAGAATTCCTTACTTCTCATTACTCTCGTCTTTCTCCGATATACTCTCAGTCCAAATTCTGTACTCATCAGACTGTTTATTCCATTCACTTTCACTGATGATAGCAAGTCACTAGTGAAACTTATTTTTCATAGCCTTTCACCTGAATTTTAATTCCACTTTTTAAATTTCCTTTTGTGTCCCTCATTGTTTCATCGATGTATACCGGGTGTAAATTTTAAGTTGACAAATCAGAATAACAGGAAAAATAAGCTTCACACGAAAAAATTAGCACACTACCCTAGCCCTCTGAGGGAGGGGAGGCGACTTTAAACCCCCATTTTTTCTTGTGGGATCAGATTGTACATAAAAAGCTACTTACATTTTGTCTTAAACATTTGTTCTGATTGTTGGTAGTTGGCGCTGTAATTCAAGAAAATCCGTGTTCTCATTTTTGCGTGGAAAATGGTTACGGATAGTTAAAAAATACTTATTTACTTCGTAAATTTAGATTCCCTAAAATTAAACTCTCCCTCTGTCCTTATAGGATGGGGTTTGAGGGAGAGGTATTAGAGTTTTACAAGTGTTGACATAAATAATCTGTGAGTTAATGAGTTCACTCGTTAGTAAGTAGGATGTTTGGTTAGTTAGTTAGTTAGTTAGCTAGTCAGATGATTTGTTTGATAATTAAAAGTTGTGTGACCTCTGACCAAGAAACAAACAAAACTTATCCGAATCTGCGAAAAAAAGTGATATTTGGGTCAACATGTGTAAAACTCTAATTCGGCTCTCTCAAACCCCATCCTATGGAAAGAGAGGTAGAGTTTTAATTTTAGCGAATCAACATTTACGAAATAAATAAGTATCTTTAGTTATTAGTAACCATTGACCAAACAAAAATGAGAACATGATTTTTCTTGAATTACAACACCAACAACCAAGAATCAAAACAAACGTTTAAGACAGTTTTTATGTAAAATCCTATTCTGCAATAAAAAACGAAGGTTCCCATTTGAAATTTTAATGTTGCCTCCCGCCTCACCCACAGGGGGCTGGGGTGGCGTGCTTATTTTAGCACCAGCAGATGTCCCCCTCGAAGATAGTCAACTTTGAATTCTGCACATTTTTTCGTGTGAAGCATATTTTTCAACTTATTCTAGTTTGTCAACTAAAAATTTACACCCTGTATACTGAACAGTAGGAGTGAAGCGGCCATCCCTGTTTTACACCCTTTTTAATCTGAGCGCTTCGTTCGTAACTTTCTGTTCTTATTGTTCCCTCCACCTTCCCCTACAGCACACCACTATTTTCCTCAGAATTGTGAACATCTGGCACCATTTGACACCAGCCATCGCTTTCAGAATGCCAACAAAACGTATGAAGATGGCTTGATTTTTCTTTTCTTTAGATTCCACTATCAACTGCAGCTTCAGAACTGCCTCTCTGGTGCCTTTAGATTTCTAAAAGCAAACAACGAATCTTCAGTTTTGTTTTCCATTGTCGTCTATATTATTCTTGTCAGAAACTCGGATCCACAGTTTGTGAAGCTGACTGTGCGATATTTGTCGCACTTGTTTTGTCTTGCTATCCTCGGAATTGCGTGGATGACGTTCTTCCTACACTCTGCTGATATACTGCTAGTCTCATACGTTCTACACACCAACGTGAATAGTCGTTTTGTTCCCACTTCCCCAAATGATTTTAGAAATACTGATTAGATGTTAACTATCCCTTCCGCCTTTTTCGATCTTAAGTCTTCCAAAGCTCTTTTGCATTGTCATTCTGGCACTATCTCTTCCGTGTCGACTCATGTTTCTCGTACTGCCACGTCATCGAGCAAGTCTTCCCTCTCATAGAGACATCCAATGTGCTCTTTCCACCTGTCCTCTTTCTCCTCTGCATTTAACATGGGAATTTCCACTGAATTATTAATATTACCGCTCTTGCTTTTAATTTCACCGATGATTTGTGACTTTCCTATATGCTGCATACGTTCTTCCGACTATCAGTTTATTTCCGATTTTCTCGCTTTCTCATGCAGCCATTTCGCTTTAGCTAACTTCCGCTTCCTATTTATTTCGTTTCTGAAGTCTGAAGTTTCTGTATTCCTAAATTTTCTTGAATATTTTCTACTTCCATCTTTCGCCGATCAGCTCAATTATTACGTTTGTTATCCGCAGATTCTTCACACTTGGCTCAAATGGCTCTGAGTACTATGGGAGTTAAGAGGTGACGTCATCAGTCCCCTAGAACTTAGAACTACTTAAACCTAGCTAATCTAAGGACATCACACACATCCATGCCCGAGCCAGGCTTCGAACCTGCGACCGTAGCGGTCGCGCGGTTCCAGACTGAAGCGCCTAGAATCGCTCGGCCACTCTGGCCGGCTCTTCACAGTTGTCTTCCTTGTGCTCACGCTTTCCAAAGCTATTTCAGTCACATTTGCACCTCAAATAGTTGCAGACTTTAGGGAGAGATATTTTCATTCAATAATGTCATATGGAGTAATGTTCTGGAATAACTAGTCGATATGAAAGAAAGTCTTTATTACTCAAAAACGTGCTAAAATATTAGTATGAGCATCTTGTCGTATTGAGGAAGAACTGTGCCAGATGTGTACGTTGAATCACACTTCCAAACACAAAACAGTTACACTTATGCTTTCTTGTTTCGTACCCTTTTATAGTTGCTGGGGACTTAATTAATTAATTGTGTTAACGACAATTTTCTTTCATTCTTTGTTGTTATTCTATGCAGTCAGTTTGCGTATTAATATTATTCAGGACCAACCGGTTAAGAGACTGAGTAACCGGACGGACAGCTACTAAAACTAAAATTATTAGCATTATATTTAATTAAGTCCCCATGCAACTCCTGCCCTGCTTTCCATTCATAACAGATCTTACTCTTGTTATATCATTTTCTGAAAGTGTTGATATTAGCCCATACTCGTCTGAGTAGTTATCCTTGTCTTCCTTCCATTTCACTTAACTTATCCCAACTATCTCCACACTGAGTCTTAGCATTTGCCTTTTAAGAATTTCTAGCTTTCCTGCTACGTTCAAATTTCTAACATTCTATACCCCGAACCGTAAAACATTATTTCGTTGGTTATTCAGTCTTTTTCTCATGGTCACCTCTATGTTGGCAGTCCCCTCCAGGACATCAGAATGGTGGACTAGTGCGGAATCATTTGCCAATGAAGAGATCGTCATGACACTTTTTCATTTACAGGTCTTTGATGCAGTTGTTTCCACTGACTACTGCCCTGTCGCGCCGTTTGTTATTTCTGACTCTTTTTGCCTTTAGGGGCAGTTTCCCTCTACTCGCTCTTCCACCCTCTTTGAAAAGGCCGTTAACTGAATGATGGTGACTTCCTACGCCCTTCGTCTCCGGCTTTCACTCCTGATGGTTTTTATTCAGATTTAAAAGTTGGCGATATTCGCACCCGAGACTGAGATCGTTTAGGTTACTAATCAAAATCGCTATTCCTAGAGCACTGGTACAGCGCACAACCGCATTAGATTTCCCCACGATTATTAGATTGTCATCTCCCTATACGTACTGAATTTCCGATTCAATGTGTGAATTTCCTCATATACTTTCTCCGCCTCTTCCTCTTCCGCTTCCACTTCCGCTTGCGACGTCGGCATGTAGACCTATACTTGAACTTTTGTTGGCTTGCTATAGATTCTGATGAGAACAGCCTTATCACTCGAAGTAAAGGAATTAGGGAGATTTCTTTAGCAAGCGACTACAGCAAAGCTGCCAGTTATTTCTTACCGTTGTCAATGAATTTTTCTCAAGTGACGAGATTTAAAACATAGTACAATAAGTCACTGCACTTAAAGGTTGATGCCGGCCAGTATCGCTAAAGAATAGACAGGTGCACGTACAATCCAGTTCAAGTTACTCTATTGTGTCCCGCATTGGTTACAGAAGGGTCTAGCCGACAAATCGTGTGTTCTGCTTGGTATTTGTTCGAGTTTGACGATAAATTATTAAAGTGATTTTGCAGATGATGGTACAGAAAGGAGTAGATTAGCATAAATAAGGTCGTAGTGATAGGAAGCCATGCAGATACCCGCTCACTTCTGCGTGGTACAGACGATAGTAACTGATCTCAACGAAGAACTGACTGACATACGACAGCGAAAATACAGACTAGAATATCTCTGTTAGTGCCTAGTACTAGTGAAACGATATTAGTGAAACATCTGCAAAAGCGCAAATGTGAGGAGGAACAGTGACACTGGAAATGAAGTTAACCTCAGGAGTGCTCTCATAAATGTAAATGCAAATATTCCAGTGTTCCACTTACAGTGAACATTCAAATTTGAAGGGCAGAAGTCAACAAAAGCAGGAAGAATGTAATGAATAAAATGGTGCTGCGGACACTGGGTGCTGCAGTCAACAACCAATTGCTACAGAGCACCGCTATCAGGAAGCCTCTTCTGCACTCTGACCTACCTTTACGAAACAATGATGAAGTCCTACGATACTGAGTACCCTTCAAGAGGCTTCAGCATGACGAAAGAATGTGGCAATGCTACCTCTCCCCCCTTGAGCGCTGACAGTAGTATTTATAATTTCTGTCGCCGGGCAGTCATCGTCGGACAGTTGGGCTATGTTATCCATTAACTAAGGAGGTGACTTTTCTGTAACGAATACTACTAGGTGGGGTTTTGGGACAACAATGATTACACCAAGGTTTAAGACGGAAATCATTTGAAATTATTAATTGATGGTGTGTATCATTTATATTTACGATATGAAATCTTATTTAAACGCTCGTTCTCTATTTTATTGCACTGAATAAAGCCTGCAGCATCTTACTATTTATCACACAAAATCACATACTTTATATGATTTTTTAAAATAGTACTTGTATGTGGGCTGTTAAAGTACTGCATTTGATGTTCTGAAATACTACAACATTTCTGTAGCAAGCAAATTTCCACACAAAGAGTTACAAGCTGCACATAGAAATTCCACTCTTTAGGTGCAAATATAAAATCTGCAGCATTGAGATCCACTGATGAGATATAATTTTTTCTTATCAACAAAAAGAACAAATTTTATTTTAATTAATATCTTATGTATATTACTGAGGAAACAGGTAGATCCCCTTTACAACTGTCCTGAAGTTGTTCCTCTGAATTATGTTGTTTTTCGGTACTGAACTGTGATCATTGGCTGTTGTTAAATCGTTGTATTTTTCGTCTGTTTCTTGTTTTATATCACTGACATTTCCCTCCATCCACCAACTAACAATTTCATCAAACTTGGTATGTTAAAACTGACGCGCTCTTGAGAAGATATTTTGTACTAAACGGTATTGCAATGAAGGAAACAGGTACGTGTTTCACGATGCGTGGTTAACACCTGCCAGTAACACATGTCAAGAGACACAAAGAAGGCGATAGCGCAACCGACAACAAAACATTGGGAGGATGGGTATTTAAGGTTGTGGATTTCATATCGTAAATATGAATGATACATACCATCAAATGAGATTGGAGAACGACAGAGAAAATTTTCGCGCGATTTGAGAGACCACATATCGTGAGTTAAGGGTTGTGAGGCCAGCCTTGCGTCACAAACTTCTGTGAAGACAACGACGTACCTATGACGCAGCTGCCAAAATCGTCAATGGGCCTCAGACCCTGGACTGTTGTCTGACTGTGTAGGCTCTTTGAAGCCCTGCATTCTGCTGCCACTGGTCTATTTGCCGGTCTGCTGCCGCCTTCCGAATTTCCGGAGCTCGAACCAAGGTCCCCAGCCATGTGCCGCTAGGACCTAACCAATCGTAGCTGCCCGTCTCCTGGTACAGAGTGTGGGTCGCTGGTTCGCCCTATCGTCACTTGTCTGTGTTGAGTAGGACAATAGGAGATACCACGGCTGGGTCTGATATGGGCTGAATTACACAAGATATGCATGGAGCCTGGAGCAGCTGCAGCAGGTGCTTGCTACGCGTTATCGCTGATAAGGACGGTGCTACTAGGACCGCTACGCCAGATGGTGCACAGTGGTTTTCCTGCACTCGACGAAGTTGACGCCATGGCCAACAAACTGAATGACTGTTAATAATAAATATTTAAGCGCATTTGTATCCAAGGCTACATTCTTCTGCCGCACCCACACGCTACAGACAATGGGTCGCTCTCCTGAAGTCCTCCTGACATCCCGTCACAAATAAACTTAGCTCTCGACATCTTTCCACTTCCGGAAACACATCGCATGTGCTGTAACGTAGCTGGCGACTAGACGGGAATTAACGGACATTGAACGCGCAAAGGTAGTAGGATCTAGACGCATGGGACACTCCATTTCGGAAACCGTTAGGAAATTCATTATTCCGAGAACCACAATGTCAACTGGGTGCTGAGAAAACCAAATTTCAGACATCACCACGGAGAACGCAGCTTCCGACTTCCTTAACTGAACTACCAAGAGCAGCAGGTTTTGTATAGAGTTGTTAGTACTAACTGACAAAGCAGCACTGCGTGAAATAATCTCAGATATCAATGTTGACTGGAATACTCTCTTTCAAATTCTAAAGGTGGCAGGGGTAAAATATAGGGAGCGAAAGGCTATTTACCATTTGTACAGAAACCAGATGGCAGTCGAGGGACATGAAAGGGAAGCAGTGATTGGGAAGGGAGTAAGAAAGGGTTGCAGCCTCTCCCCGATGTTATTCAATCTGTATATTGAGCAAGCAGTAAAGGAAACAAAAGAAAAATTCGGAGTAGGTATTAAAATCCATAGAGAAGAAATAAAAACTTTGAGGTTCGCCGATGACATTGTAATTCTGTCAGATACAGCAAAGGACTTGCAAAAGCAATTGAACGGAATGGAGAGTTTCTTGAAAGGAAGATATAAGATGAACATCAACAAAAGCAAAACGTAGTCGAATTAAGTTGGGTGATGCTGACGGAATTAGATTAGGAAATGAGACACTTAAAATAGTAAAGGAGTTTTGCTATTTGGGGAGCAAAATAACTGATGATGGTCGAAGTGGAGAGGATATAAAATGTAGACTGGCAATGGCAAGGAAAGCGTTTCTGAAGAAGAGAAATTCGTTAACATCGAGTATAGATTTAAGTGTCAGGAAGTCATTCCTGAAAGTATTTGTATGGAGTGAAGCCATGTATGGAAGTGAAACATGGACGATAAGTAGTTTGGACAAGAAGAGAATAGAAGCTTTCGAAATGTGGTGCTACAGAAGAATGCTGAAGATTAGATGGGTAGATCACATAACTAATGAGGAAGTATTGAATAGGATTGGGGAGAAGAGAAATTTGTGGCACAACTTGACCAGAAGAAGGGATCGGTTGGTAGGACATGTTCTGAGGCATCAAGGGACCACCAATTTAATATTGGAGGGCAGCGTGGAGAGTAAATATCGTAGAGGGAGACCAAGAGATGAATACACTAAGCAGATTCAGAAGGATGTAGGTTGCAGTAGGTACTGGGAGATGAAGAAACTTGCACAGGATAGAGTAGCATGGAAAGCTGCATCAAACCAGTCTCAGGACTGAAGACAACAACAACAACATCAATGTCGGATGGCGATATTTCACATCAAAGGGCTATTGAAACAGACAGAGAAGAGAGACTTCGCTAACAGCACGACATCGCCTACAGTGCTTCTCCAGGGCTCGTGACCATATCGGTTGGACCGTAGCCTAGTCAAATCAGCCCAAATTTCACGCGGTAAGAGCTGGTGGTAGCGTTCGAGGGTGGCACAGACCTCACGAAGCCAAGGATCCCAGTTGTCAACAAAGCTCTGTTCAAGCTGGTGGTGAGCCCATATTGGTGAGGGTTGTGTTCAGACGAACAGATTGGAAGCGATTTGCAGCCATTCATGGACTTCATGTTCACAGAGACACTGAGTCATATCCAGAACACAGATTTTCGCGATTGGTTTAAAGAACATATTGGACAGTTCGTGCGAATTAGTCGGCCACCCAAATTCCCTGAACTAAATCCCATAAATCTTTTACTGGACATAATCAAGAGCCGGCTTCGTGCACTAAATCCTGCGCCGGCAAACACTTTCGCTGTTATGGATGGCTGTGGTGGCATGCGTGGCTCAATATTTCGGCAGGGGACTTCCAATGACTTGTTGAGTACATTACATGTCGAGTTGCGGCACTAGACCTGCTGAAAGGAAGTTCGGCATGATGGAGGGGCGTCCCGTAAGACTTTTTTCACCTAAGTGCATTACTTTCTGGAAAGGAAAATGGATACATACAGCATGTTTTGTGAAACATGCTCGAAGTTAGCAAGTACATGAATTAGACTTGTTAGTTGGAAAAAGGAATCTATTGAGTATACTGAAGTATTCTTAACAATATCTTTAGGTACGTAGGCGTAGACTAAAAAAGACGGAACACTTATAAAGAAACTGCGCACCATACAGAAAGAGGATAAGGAAACAAATCAGACAGATATAGGAAAAAATGTTAGTCAAGTGATTTGTTTGTTACCTAGGCTTTTCAATATTTCATCTACATCTACATCATACTCCCCAAGCCATGTACTGATATGTAGCGGAGGGTACTTTTTCAGCTCTCCAACGCTGTTCCAATCGCGAATAGGATACGGGAAGAGCGATTGTCGGTAAGCCTCTGTATTGGCTCTAATTTCTCAAATTTTCCACTCGTGGTCATTACACGAGTCGTATGTGAGAGGAAGTAATATGTGGTTCGACTCTTCCCCGAAAGTATTCTCTCGAAATTTCAATAGTGAATCGCTCCATGATCCACAATGCCTCTGCCGTCGTTGCGGCCGAGCGTTTCTAAGCGCTTCAGTCCGGAACTGCGCTGCTGCTAGGTCGCAGGTTCGAATCCTGCGTCGGCCATGGATGTGTGTGATGTCCTTAGGTTTGTTAGGTTAAAGTAGTTCTAAGTCTACGGGACTGGTGACCTCAGATGTTAAGTCCCATAGTGCTTAGAGCTATTTGAACCATTTTTTGAACAATGCTTCTCTTTTAATATCCGCCAATGGAGTTTCTTGAGCATCTCCGTAACGCTCTCGTGCCGACTGAACGACCCCGTGACGAAACGTGCTCTCTCTCTCTCTCTCTTCTCCCAGTCCTGTCTGGTAGGGATCCCAGATACCTGAACAATACTCAATAGTCGGTCCAAGAAGCGACTTATACGCCACTTCCCTCGTGGGTGAGTTACATTTCCTTAAGATTCTTCCTATGAATCTGAGTCTGGCATCTGCTTTCCTCACTACTTGTTTTATGATGTCTTATCACTTACGGTCGCTCTGGATAGTTACTCCTAGATATTTTACTGCAGATACCGTTTCCAGCGGCTTGTCATCAACAGTCTAACTATAACGCAGTGGATTTCGTTTCCTGTGCTTGCGCAATATGTTACGTTTATTTACGTTCAGGGTCAAATTATAGAGTCTACACCTTTCATCAGTTCTCTAGAGGTCATTCTGCAGATCCTTACCATCTTCTGGCGTTGCTACTTTGTTATAGACTATGACATCAACTGCAAACAGCCTTATAGAGCATCCGATGCTTTCTACTAGGTCATTTATATATATTGTAAACAGTAACGGTCCTGTCACACTTCCCTGTGGTACTCCGGATATTACCTTTACATCTGGCGATTGTGTTCAGTTAAGAGCGACGTGTTGAGTTCTCTGTGCAAGGAAGTCTTGAATCCAGTCACAAACTGCTCTCATACTCGATAATCGAGAATTTTTATCACTAAACGGGAGCGTGTAATGTTGTCAAGTACCTTCCTAAAAACAAGGAACACGGCGTCGACGTGGTCGCCTTTGTCTACGGCGCTGTGGACCTCATGGAGAAACCGAGCGAGTTGAGTTTCGTAGGATCTCTATTTGCAAAATCCATGTCGATTTTTAGAGGGTAGATTTTCATTCTCCAAGAACGTCGTAAAACTCGAGCAAAAAGTATGTTCTACAATTCTACAACAGATACAGATAACGATAAAGGTCCATACTTGTGAGCGCCTGTCCTATGGTCGTTCCTGGAAACGGGAATAACCTGTGCGTTCATCCAGATGCTAGGTACCTATCGTTTCACAAGCGATCTACGATAAAAAAGCTGCTGGAAGAGGAACAAGTTCTTTGGCATAATCTTTGTAGATTCTTATCGGTGTCTCATCTGGTCTGTCATCTTTCCACTACTAGGCGATTGCAATTGTTCTTCTTTTCCGAGATTGATTATCTCAAATCTGCCATTTCGACGTTCCTACACCGATCAAAAGGAGGGCCAGTGTTGCCATTTCCCGCGGTGAAATAATTTCGGAAGACAGAATTCAGAATTTCGGCCTTTAATCTGTAATCTTACGTTCAGGTGTCATTACGATATATAAGTGAATGAACAGATGGTTTTTACCGACATGCTCATTCTCGTAAGCCAAAACTTCTTACCCTTTCTATTCCGCTCCGCTGACAAAGTTTTTCTTTCAAAGTCATTGAATGCTTCTCTCATTGCTCTCCTTCCGCTCATTTTCGCTTCGTTGAACTTTCGTTTGTCAGCTAGTTTTTTAATTGCCTTGAATCTGGGATGCAGTTCTCTTCGCTTACGTAGCAGTTTTCTAACACAGGTATTAAACCTTACTCGGAACATACTTGCCTTTTTTCCATTTGTTTTTCACGTCTTCGTCCTTACCATCGGATAGTTGATGGTGACTGCTCATATGCTCTGAAGTTTGTATCCTGTCATTATTGCTAAGAAAAAATACCTTCCGCACGGGGTAGCCGTCTGGTCTAGTGCGCCTTGCCACAGTTCGCGCGGCTCCCCCCCCCCCCCCCCCCCATCGGGGGTTCCCGTCCTCCCTTGGGTATGGGTGTGTGTTGTCCTTAGTGAAAGTTAGTTTAAGTTACATCAAATAGTGTGTAAGGTTAGGGACAGATGACCTCAGCATTTTGGTCCCATAGAACTTACCACAAATTTTTTCTTCCTACGTTTCTCAACATTATTTGTCAGACACGGTGTCATAAATGCCATACCAGCCTTATGATCACTTATACCTTCCTCTATGTTAATTGATTCAATAAGTTCACATCTGAGTGTTGCTAGGAGGTCTAAAACGTTAGCCTCACCACTTTGTTCTCAAGCTATACACTCAAAGTAATTTTAGGACGATACATGCAGAACAATTTAAGGTATGTACTCACATTCAATGCACATGAAAAAGCTAGAGGCATAACAGCTAGATTTGAAAACATAAAAACAATTAAAAATACTGACAATCAAAGTCATAGAAAAGACTACAGTTAATGATGGATAGAGTGGTAAATTCGAGAAAAAAAGTGATGAATGAGTGTAAGTACAGGAGAAACTAATGTGATGACAGTCAGTGAACATGCAGATTCTGCAAAAATGATGAGCCGTGCGTGGCTCGTGTTCGTACCATCTCTTGTTTAACATCCTGTTTCTGCCGTACTGTCCTGTTAGTTTCAATTACTTGTGTCACTGAGTGGCTGTCTTGCCTGCCCGTGAGCGGCAGCAGTAGCACTTCTCGATATAAGCCCTGCCGTATTATCTTTGCTGGACCGCTATTACTTCCCGGTCGTCGTGTGTCGACAAGTCGGGTGGAATGTGCCAGCAGCTAGTTCGGAGAAGGCAGTGTTTGAGTTGGCATGCGGCACAAGTTCTGTCGGGGCGCGGCAGCAGTGAGTTCCGGACCGCCAATAGTCGCCCGACTGTTGCCGACATACATGACTGGAGTGGTGACGACTGTGGTTGGTGGTCGGTCGGTCGTATTGCCGGACGACGTGTATTTATTTGGCCGGCGATCTGTTCTGGGTTGGCTGTGTGTGCCGACTCGTGATTCGTCCATGTTATTGTACAGTCACTGCCAATAGCACTGTCGGGTTCTTCGTGCAAGTATTCGTGAAACTGTGCGTAGTTTGTGTGCTTTTGATTGTCGGCGTACTGACTCTGAGGGTCCGGTCTGTTGGCGTGGAGCAGTGAGGAATTCTCGGTGGTGCGTAGTTTGGCCGGGGTACCCTAGCGGTCTCTAAGCGGATGTCGGAGAGTCTAGCGCTGTTCCCATTGCTACGAGGTCCGAGGTTCACCGACCCTGGACACGAAGTCAAGACTGTACACGTCGTGTCGTTTGGAGTTCGTTGTCGGCTATTGGGATATTTCCACGAGCAACAACGTGGTTTCGAAGCTGGAAAATTCTAGCCACCCTCCGGTGGAGTTTCACTGTATTTGGTGATTTGAATTGAAGTGTACCAGCGGAATCTTCTGCCTTGTGGCCGATAAAGTTCCTGTTACCTGCCCTGGGCGTTGACGTAAATGTCAGGCAGTGTGGTTTCGTGATAGTGTTGTTACTGTCCAGCTCGATGTGTAGTTTGACACCTCCAGGTATGATTGGTTGTAGGCGCCAATATTCCCTGTTGTGCCCTGGTCGGGCAAAGTGGAAGTTATCTTGTCGGTGGGTCCGCTGCCTCTCTCACCTCAGCGAGCGTCAGTGTTTGAATTACAGGCCGACCTCGAACATCTAGGCGCCCTTGTGTATACTGCCTTACTTTTTTAAAATTTTGTTCTTGTTGTTGCTACTTTTATGGCTTCTAGCCGGTTTTGTGTTTCCAATAGGAGTTGTTTTACTCTTGAGGCCTTCAGCCTAGTTTAAAGTACTGTTTCACATAAGCCCTTTGGATTTTCTTAAAATTAATTTTTAAGTCTTCGGCCTTCAGCCGATTTGATTTTAATTTGTTTCCTTCAACCTATTGAATATTTAAGTCTTCGCCGTTCAGCCAGTTTCAATTTCAGTAATTTGTTCTTCAGCCTAAATTAAGGAACTGTTTCACGTAAAAACTTTGGTATTTAAAAAATAATGTTTTTGAGTTTCAGCCGATTTGAATTTGCTTGTTTACTTCAGTCTAATTAAAGAACTGTTTTAAGATAAGGCCTGCCTTTTAAATTTCTGATTATGCTAGCGTTTTAAGTTATTGGCCTTCAGCCGTTTTGAAATTAAAGTGGCTTTCAGCCAGTAATTAAGTCCCAAAGACTAAAGCTGTGTTTTTTAAAAAAAAATTAGAGGTCCTTGTAATGTTTGATAAAATAATAAAGTTGTATGTCCGAGTGTAACTGACAGCCCCCCTTCCCACAACTCATTCTATTTGTCCTGTCCTGTGGGTTAAGCAGAGCATTTCAATGTTATTGAAACAAATAAAGTATTTTACGTAATTCACAGGTCTGACTACATAGAATGAAAGCTGTGTGGAGGAAATAACTTTTATAGATAAAAGTGGTTTAGAGGAAACATAAGCGTTGTTAAAAGAAGTAGTTGTGTCAGCATTAAAAGAGAGTTTAGCCAAGTGTGTTACCTGTACTGCAGTATCCTGTGGTAGCGAGTCATTAGCAGTCAATAAGATAAAAAAAAAAAAAAACATACGTGGGTAGTTTTGAAATGTAGTTGATGAGAAAACTGGTAAAACTGAATTCGACTGACGCAATGACGAATAAAGAAGCAAAGTAAGAGAAGGAAAAGGAAATAGTAGAAACAATGAGAATAAGAAAAACAGCTTATGCAACATATCCTTCGAAGAAATTGGCTGCAACTAAGAGCCTTTGTAACAAAGATTGCAGGGAAGAGAAGGTAGTGAAGTAGAACTTTTGCATTGCTTGATGACATTTAATGAAACGACAGCAGCAGATTAAGAAATGCACCAGAAAGATGGAAGTGAGCAGCATCCAGTCAATACCAGTCATCAAGAGAGACTTACCAAAGAAGACGAATTACAGTATGGTACAGCTTCGATCAAGCTTTACCTAAATGTGCCGTGCTATTTTTGACATGTAAATTTTGTGCCCCTAATGTGGTAAAATTATACGTAATACCATTGTTTAATTTGTTCCAACTTGTCTTTCTACACTTCAGAGAGCAGTGAATGAATAGCACTTCACGGAAAGTCTGTGTTGCAATGTTTTGTGAAAACGCTTTCAGTTGTGGTGGCAGGGTCGGGGAATTCGCTGCACGTGCGCCCGGTGCAGCACCGAATATTTGCTCCCGCGGGGGAGGAACTACATGCGGAGCCGAAAGTTTGCCCGGTGTGGGGGCCGCCCGGCGCGTGGACGGTAAGTTGCCGGTGGCTTCTGGGGAGGGAAGGCTAGGGTTATGGGCGGCCTGACGGAAAAGTTCCCGCCGCGTGTTCTGTCTGGAGAATATAGGGTGCGGAATAAAGTTGGCGTCACTGGGTGGCGACGTTGGCGCTGCTCACACTTCATCGAGGTGCGGCCAGCAAAGTTGGCAGCAGTGGCAGGGGAGGTACCGACGTTACCGCCAGTTCAGCAGCCTGGTAGTAGGGAGGGGGAGGAAATTCTCTCCAGCGAGAGGGGTTAACAGCGGTGACCGTGTGACAAGCGCGAAACTGATCAATTACTTATTTGTAGAATTCGGTGGAGTAAACGCCACACACCATCATTACGAAAATTTACAAGATAAGTTCCTTCGTGAAGAGATCTACACTCATGAGTAATCAGACTTTCCACGTGAGCTCTGGATAATAAGTAGTAGAACGTCCGCTTCCGGTGATGAAAACTGTAAAAATTAAGTTCTCGTCGAGTTTTTTATTTCACGGTAAATGATGGCAGCCAAAACAGTTGCAGGATAAAGATTTATTAAAATTCTTGACTACGGTTTCGGCAAATATAAATATACCTTAATCAAAAGTAAAATACCTAAATTACATCCTGCAATGGAGATTAATAAAACAATTGTGCCAAAGGCGTCGTCAGTAGTTAACTCGTTTAGTTATCAGCTACTTTCGTTTACGATGTAACACGAACACTCCATCTTGATTATACATAAAGACACAGGAAATAGTGCATTAAGAGAACGTTGTATTATTAAAGAGTTAGCCAGTATCGTATGGTGAATTTCATGTAGCGAGGCATGGTGCCCTTCACTTAC
This sequence comes from Schistocerca gregaria, assembly GCF_023897955.1. NCBI lineage: Eukaryota > Metazoa > Arthropoda > Insecta > Orthoptera > Acrididae > Schistocerca > Schistocerca gregaria. The sequence continues at coordinate 296,945,032 of NC_064924.1, read as the reverse complement.
TCACATAGCCATATGACCTCAACGCAACAATTATAAATGCACAAAACACTCAAGATAGTCCCTTGTGATACACAACAAAGAATTACGTTAAACTTCAAGAGCCCTTAGCAGTAGGCTGACTATTTCTGTAATGCAGACAACATAAAAACTGTCAACCTGATGCGTCTATTACTCCATAAAATATTAACTTTGGTGTGAGGATACCATCATTTACGACATGTAGAGCCTTAACGAAGTAAATATAGCCTTTAAGGTTAACAAACGGAACTGAAATCCAAACGGATTGATGCTGGCAATGGTTTTGTAAATAACGTTGTATATAATCTTCACAATTATTCTGGATACATTTCCTTTTTGTGAAATAGTCTGATGACAGTCTGTTTAGAGCTGTCTGCAAACTGCCAGTACGGAAAGACTCGTTATACAACTGACTTCTTATATTACAAATCACTGCTGAACAACATTTTATAATTTTACTTATGGTTTTATCTTACCCATGTCAGCATTTTTATTTAACAGTATTGATAGCAATCAAAACGTCTTTTACTGTCGCAGAACGTAGTGCAATTTAAACAATATTTTTTAAAACTTTTTTTTATAATCGGCATGCCATTAATCAAAGGTCCTAAGCTAGATTTTCTGCCATTGGCAGAAAAAATGACATAGAAATTGTGTACAATTTGGACTATAGTTGATCACTTTCTTAATTATCTTTAAACAAAAACCTTAGATGGGTGCTTTTATAGGGCGCTAATTTCAGTTAGTTTTTCTTTTAATCATGTTATAGGGAAAGTTACAGTTTTGTTTAGCTAAATCAATCGACTCTGTCACTGTTAATTGTTTTATTTCGCAATGGTAATATGCGCCTTATATTTAAGCTCATTTCTAATGTTACATATTATTCCTAGTGTTTAATAAATGCCATATCTCCTGATATTAGTACATACTGTGTCTACACTAACGCTGCAAATAGGAAAACGTCAGACAATTGAACAACTACTTTATTTAGCAATCAGTCAGAAACAAAAAAAACTACTTTTGTAAGGCTCATTTGCTACTTGTTTTTAATGCGGATGATGCAGTGGGTTATTGAGTGTAAGATGGGCTCACGTTATTTATTATTTGTGATTTGCAACCTTTCCCTCCGATTAGAATCAGTATCGAAAACATGACTAGACTGAATGATGTCTTCTGTAATTAACTCTACTTTTACGAACGTATCTGACGCTTGCATCACCTCTCACATTATAAGTTAACAGAACAGTTCGTACTTGTAAATAATGTAATGCTCTCCTGCGGCATTAGGTACTGTATACACCCGTTCACATAATCTGACACTTATTCGTTGGCTGAATATTACGAACGACACAGCAGTAAGGAGGAAGCAGAATTAAAGTTCAAAGATACTGTTGAGATTAAAAGGGGAAATGCAGTTTGACTGCATCTCAATTGTCTCTGAGATGAGAAATCAATAAATACTTTGCTCTGCTTTCGGTATTCGGTATGTGAGCGGAACGGCACAGTTACACAAAAGTTTTCTCTTTGCAGATACGAGCTCGCTTTATGCCGGAAAATTTCGAAATGGGACGTCGCTGTAGCGACGGTTCGCTTCAGACCGCTGTCACGTTTGCCGGCAGTTGTCAGAAGAACATTTGTCTTTCGGATACAGCCATGATCGTGTCCGTCAGTTTTTGCATGCATCGTGTTAACTGTTCTAACAAGGACACACAAAACTGTCAAGATTGATGCTAGATGTAGCGACTACAAAGAAGAATTTTGTACTGGTAATAAAAGTCCGAGAAAGTAGCTTATCATGTGCTTGGACAGTGGGAATAGGGGATATAGCTATGCGATGGATATTATGCTTTTTGTTTGCTGCATAAAGAGGCGAGACCGAGAATAAAGTACACACGTGGACTGTGAATAAATTACCTGGCTAATCATTGCACCTCATAAACAGAGAAGTGTTCAGTTTTGTAGACTTCCCCACTTTGCCAGAATCTACATTCTGTTTATAAATAGTTAGAATATGTCACCTACAGTACCAGTGTACATGGCAGTTTCGATCAGACAGCTTACGTACCCTCGTGATATTTCATAAGTACCTTTTCGAGACGTGATCATGTGCTTCATACTATAAGGGTACCTAAGCATAATGGAGATGTTGCTGGGACCAGACTATACCGACGAGTTCATGTATCAAGTCCGTTGGTTTCCAAATCATCCCTTCACGTCGTTCTTCAAACACACTCGCAACTTTGTGTCGACCTATGTAGCTAACACAATTCTACTTCAAAGAAATAAAGTACATCTACATTTACATCTACATACATACTCCGCAAGCCTCCTGAAGGTGTGTGGCGGGGGGGAACTTTGAGTACCTCTATCAGTTTTCCCTTCTGTTCCAGTCTCGTATTGCTCGTGGAAAGAAAGATTGTCGGTATTCCTCTGTGTGGGCTATAATCTCTCTGATTTTACCCTCATGGACTCTTTGCGAGATGTACGTAGGAGGGAGCAACATACTGCTTGACTCCTCGGTGAAGGAATGTTCTCGACACTTCAACAGAAGCCCGTACCGAGCTACTTACTGAGCGTCTCTCCTGCAGAGTCTTCCACTGGAGTCTATCTATCATCTCCGTAACGCTTTCGCGACTACTAAATGATCCTGTAACCAAGCGTGCTTCTCTCCGTTGGATCTTCTCTGTCTCTGCTATCAATCCTGTATGGTACGGATCCCACACTGGTGCGCAGCATTCAAGCGGTGGGCGAACAAGTGTACTGTAACCTACATTCTATGTTTTCGAATTCGTGAGGGATCCATGATCCTACAAACATAGATGCTAGTATCTGATGCCCAGGTCGACAGTAGACAGAAGTCGATTGTCAAGCTCTACAGGAGGCAGTGAGACGTGTGTCGAGTGCGGAGTAGTGCTGGAGTGTCGATCGAGCGATAGTGTTGGAGAGACGGGCAATAATGGTGGTAGAGTGAGTTGTAAGCGGGAAAATTCACCGGTGTATGACGAGTGAGCACGTCCCCCTGATCGCTATGGGGTTGACCCTCACTAATACCGATTCGCGAGTGAAATGAAACAGAAAGTGAGAAGTGCCGAATTACGCGTTTCGCGTCAACCGCGTCGGCCAGCAACAACCATGGATTGCTGTGAGGATTGTTGTGAATGTCAACCATCAGCACTGCATGTGACGAAGTACTGAAAATCAGCAATCAATAATAAGATATAACCGTAATTAGACGTGTAAGGCGAAGGTAGCTACTGCCTTAGAATTTGTGTGTCCGTAGAAAATACAATACAGTTTGTACATCGCAATCTTTGTGGTCCTTAATAATAGACAAACTTTCAATCATTCCACTATTCAGTTGCAAAACAGCCGCACTCGGTTGAAATACCCCCGAAACCACAGCAGAAAAACGATAGCCTTTCGTCAATTAAGCACACTGTCATATAATCATAATAATTAACTGTTTGGCGGCTTCGATAAATTACACAAAATCCAGTAAAAGAATTTAAACGGGGGTGTTTCATATTGCATTTCCTTAGGATTCTTCCAGTGAATCTCAGTCTGGCATCTGCTTTACCGATGATCAACTTGATATGATCGTTCCATTTTGAATCACTCCTAATCCCTACTCCCAGATAATTTATGGAATTAACTGCTTCCAGTTGCTGACCTGCTATATTATATTTAAATGATAAAGGGTCTTTCTTTCTGTGTATTCGCTGCACATTACACTTGTCTACATTGAGATTCACTTGCCATTCCCTACACCATGCGTCAAATCGTTGCAGATCCTCCTGCATTTCAGTACAATTTTCCATTGTTACAACCTCTCAATATATTACAGCATCATCCGCAAAAAGCCTCAGTGAACTTCCAATGTTATCCACATGGTCATTTATGTATATTGTGAATAGCAAAGTTCCTACGACACTCCCCTGCGGGACATCTGAAATCACTCTTACTTCAGAAGACTTCTCGCCATTGAGAATGACACGCTGCGTTCTGTTATCTAGGAACTCTTCAATCGAATCATAAAATTGGTCTGATAGTCCATATGCTCTTGCTCTGTCTATTAAACAACTGTGGGAACTGCATCAAACGCCTCGCGGAAGTCAAGAAACACGGCATCTACCTGTAATATCCTACAATACGATCAGGTATGATTGCCAGCGCGAAATTCGATGTTTCTGCTGAGTTCGTTATACAGGAAGTGTGAGCCAGTTAATGTCTCAGTCGGCAGTGGTACTCCAAAACACTGATTTGGAAATCAGCTCAGTAGTTAGGGCAACTGAAGTAATTTATGTACAGAAGTGTGCAAATTACCATTATGCAGCTGACTCACGACAATTACAGAGCTATCACATGACTGTAAGCTTTAAGGTTTCCCAACACACTGTCTCACAACAACCATATTGTTGAATTCCGTGCGGCCTCCAGCTTGTTAAAAAAATGAAAAGTACCTGGCTCGCTCTACTTTAAGTATGCATATCCAGATAAGGATTCAGTTTTGAAAATTTTGAAAAGTTTGCCGTCTGGCAAAAGATTCAAAGCACTATCAGACCAATGGCCGCATGCCTTAGCACACAGCTTCCGACATTCGGCGGAGACAAGCACTGATCCCATACCGATTTCTTTCGGCGGATTAACGAGGGTCGGGGTGCCTGCCACTCTGGATGGAGTTTTTAGGTGGTTTGACCAAATCCGACAAGGTGAATAATGGGCTGGTTCCCAAGTTCCGTTTCAGTTGCACGATTCGAAATATTTCCAGGACGCTCTCACACTTTCCCTTGGGGATAATACTAGATTCAGATACATGGGGTATACAAATTCCACCCGTGGGTGTTGGGGGAGGGGGGGGGGGGAGGAAGGGGTGGAGCACAATGGGATAAGGCCGAGGAAAGAAAAAGGAGATACAGGATAGCTTGATTAAAATATTCAACATATCATTTGTCAAATGTTAAATGGTTACAGAGATGCAGATGCTTTCAAAGTTTTCATTTCGTTTATTGGTATTCTAGTAGCCACATGTTTATTTATCGACCGAAATTTTTATTTTCAAGCACAGAACTGTGAATTTATGTTTGGGTTTACATAACTTAATTTTGCTGTGGCGATTTGCGGGCTATTTCCTCCGATGCACGCACTGCGAGATGCCGACTGAACCAATAGAGTATTTGAGTTTGACAAGTGCCGACTCCACTTGGTCCACTGTGTATCACACGGCTCGTATGAATGGTTATTCAAGGTGTGTTGGTCTGATGGCTGATGAACTGCCGTTGAATGTGCAGATGATTGCTACAACTTTCGAGAACTTGCATGATGTCAGAAGACTAAACCGTCAAACAAATACTGTCAAATAGATCTACATTCAAAACTGCTATCTAAACTGCTACAAATCGTTTCGATTGATGTCTGTGCCCCCTGCCTCAAGTTGAAGCTGGAGTAATACACTTGGTCACACTTTTGATATCTTTTCTACTCACAGAAGAAAAACTCCCACAGCTGTACCTATTACTAAAGAATTATAAGTAACTATATACCAAGGATTGGTATGCCTCACGCATTTCTGTCATACAATGCTTCTCACTTTACTAGTGCAATCTGGAACGGATTCCTATGAGAACAGAAAAAAAATGTTTAAATTGCTCTGAGCACTATGGGTCATAACATCTGACGTCATCAGTCCCCTAGAGCTTATAACTGCTTAAAGGTAACTTACCTAAGGGCATCACACACATCCATGCCCGAGGCAGGATTCGAACCTGCGACAGTAGAAGTAGCATGGTTCGAGACTGAAGCGCCTAGAACCGATCATCCACAACGGGTGGCTGGGAACAGCAGACTAAACAAAATTTATTTAAAATTTCCTGGGTTGTTAGGCCTCATCATATTTCCTTTAATATTTTAGAGGAAATCTGACGCTGTCTAACATGCCAGAAGATTTTAACTTTACTGACAATGGCCACAAAAGCCTGCAGACTTACATAAAATAACTTTAATTTGATGTTTTATCTGAAGGCAAACCTCGTGGTAATGTGTCCCAGGTGCAAACTACTAAATGGAAAGTCGGGATTAATTACAACTTATATATTCTGAAAATAAGGTGAAATCTAACTCAGCGTAATCACCTCCCGTAAACACTATCACAGTACCAGCGTCGCGACTGAGAGGATACCTGTTCCGTTCTCCAAGAGGCCCACCAGACGACTCCCCTTGCGGATCGGGACTGTGTGACTTAATCACGTGGGGCTGCATTCCGTTGGCTCCGTCGACTCCAGCGGTATGGCTGCTGCATCTCTTGTGGCGCCCCCACTGTAAGCACTTTGAAATATACTGCACTGTGTCCACTGGAGAGGTGCTCGAGAAGGCATTGGCTGCGTCTTACGTGCGGTGACCGCCTGTATGAATGCAACGCATAACACTTGGTAAGAGTTTTAAAGAATTTAATTCATTCATTAGTACCCACACTGCCAATCTGGAAACACGCTGGGTTGGGTGCCTTGAACCTTCCGAATAAATAATCCATAGTTTCCCATACACCTCTACCCACTTAAGTTACTGATACGAATATAGTTAAGCTGTGACACAATGTAAGTGAGTAATTAACTAATCATCTACATGCGTACTGTACTCGTATATACCTACTTAGTGGTGAGAATGCTACACAATAAAATTCTTGTAAATTATTTCACGTAGGAACAGTACTCTGCTGTAAAAGGATAAACGCAGTACTATTTATAACTGTTTCTATATTAACAGTTGTAACTAATTCACAGTGATATGAACATTAAAGATATTATGAAAAGATTTTCAGTGGAATACGTATTTCAAGAACATATTCATATGTTCAATTAGAAAACCTCAAACAAATGCTGAGACAAAGGACAGTAAGTCTTATTATGTAGATTTTCAAATGATTTTTTGAGTCAAACTTATTTTCATTGAACTAGTGGATGACACTCATTGAGATACTAATACAGTGTTTTTTTTCTTTATTGTCATTTCAACACCTTACTTAATAGGGTGGGCCGGCAATGGCAGTAGTACGCCGCTCTTTGGCCACAGACAGTACAAATAGAAACAAGGAAGACATAGAAACACAAAACAATGGTGGACAAAAACAGTAGACACAAGAGCAAAAAAACACGAAGCCGTTCACAAGCGTAGAAAAATAAAAAAACTGTTGCATTGGACACGAAAACTGATGACTGAGATGACACACGTGAACGATGGAGCGCGGGCGACGAAAACACTGAAGCACTAACACAAGGGCACACACACAGAACCGATGGCGATGATCTCCGGCGCGTTAATGTTAACTTGACGTGTGCGAAGCTGGGGACCTGCCAAAAGGGAAAGGTGGCGGAGGAGAGAGAGGGGAGAGTGTAGAAGCCAGTAGCAGAGGAGAAGGGGAGGGGGAAAGAAGGTATGGGGGTAGGAGTACCCTGGGGGGGGAGGGGGTAGAAAGGGAGGAGGGAGAGAAGGGAAAGAGGGTGCCCTAAGGAAAAAACACAGCATGTGGAAGAGGAGGATGAAAGTCGATAGGAGGGATAGATGGAGGGGATGAGGGCATCATCAGGGAGGTGGAGTTGGTGGAAGCCACATTGGGAGAGGGTAGGGAGAGTGGAGAGATGGAGAGCAATTGGGATGTGGGAATTCAGGCACAGCAGCAGACAGGGGTGGGAGAAGATGGGAGAGACAAGCGGGGGAGGGGGATCAAGTTTATGGGAGGTGTAGAGGATCCGTATCCATTCGAGGAAAAGGAGGAGATGCGGGAAGAGAATAAGGTCATACAGGATCCGAGTGGGGGATGAGAGACAGATGTAAAAAGCGAGGTGGAGAGCATGGTGTTCGAGGATTTGAAGGGATTCGTAAAAGGTAGGAGGGGCGAACATCCAGGAAGGGTTGGCGTAGCAGAGGATAGGGTAGATTAATGATTTATAGGTGTGGAGGATGGAGGAGAGGTCCAGACCCAATGTGTGGCCAGGAAGAATCTTGAGAGGGACAGATTCCGGAGATGGGCCTTTGCTTGGATTGTCCGGAGGTGGGGGGTCCAGGAGAGGCGACAGTCAAGTGTGATGCCAAGGAACTTTAAGGGTGGGGCTGAGGGCGATAGGACGGACATAAATGGTGATATAGAAATCGAGGAGATGGAAGGAAGGCGTGGTTTTGCCTACAACGATCGCCTGCCAATACAGTGAACAAAAGACACTGTTTACAGAGAAAATGGTATAATGCCTGTGTTCCATGAGTAAACATGCAAAAGAAAATGTACAAGATTAATATAGAATAACGACACACTTGAAGATTCTTCATATTAGTATACAGGTTGGTCCATTGACCGTGACCAGGCAGAATATCTCACGAAATTAGCGTCAAACGAAAGAACTACAAGGAAGGAAACTTGTCTAGCTTGAAGGGGGAAACCAGATGGCGCTATGGTTGGCCCACTAGATGGCGCCGCTATAGGTCAAACGGATACCAACAGCGGTTTTTTAAATAGGAACCCAATTTTTTTACTATATATTCGAGTAGTACGTAAAGAAATATGAATGTTTTAGTGGGACCACTTTTTTCGCTTTATGATAGATGGCGCTGTAATAGTCATATGACTCACTATTTTAGACCAACAGTTGATAACAGGTACGTTTTTTAAATTAAAATACAGAACGTAGGTACGTTTGAACATTTTATTTCGGTTGTTCCCATGTGATACATGTATCTTTGTGAACTTGTTATTTCTGAGAACGCATGCTATTACAGCGTGATTACCTGTAAATACCACACCAATGCAATAAATGCTCAAAATGATGTCCCTCTACTTCAATGTATTTGGCAATACATGTAACAACATTCCTCTCAACAGTGAGAAGTTCGCCTTCCGTAATGTTCGCACATGCATTGACAATGTGCTGACGCATGTTGTCAGGCTTTGTCGGTGGATCACGATAGCAAATATCCCGCTAAGGTCGCTGATGTTCCGCTTGTCGCAGCCATCGTGGATTTTCCGTTGACCAATAGTGCATATTATGACGGTGTACGTTACCGCTGTTGCTGAATGACCCTTCGTCGCTAAATGGAACGAGTGCAAAAAATCTATCATCGTCCCATAATTTCTCTTGTGCCCAGTGGCAGAACTGTACACGAAGTTCAAAGTCGTCGCCATGCAATTCCTGGTGCATAGAAATATGACACGGGTGCAATCGATGTTGATGCACCATTCTTAACATCGACGTTTTCTTGATTCCCGATTCCCGCGCAATTTTTCTGCTACTGATGTGCGGATTAGCCGCGACAGCAGCTATAACACCTACTTGGGCATCATCATTTGTTGCAGGTCGTGGTTGAAGTTTCACATGTGGCTGAACACTTCCTGTTTCCTTAAATAACGTGACTATATGGCGAACGGTCCGGACACTTGGATGATGTCGTCCAGAATACCGAGCAACATACATAGCATACGCCCGTTGGACATTTTGATCACAATAGCCATACATCAACACGATATCGACCTTTTCCGCAATTGGTAAACGGTGCCTTTTATTACGAGTAATGTATCCCGAAGCAAATACCGTCCGCAATGGCAGAATGTTGCTTGATACCACGTACTTATACTTTTGTGACTATTACAGTGCCATCTATCACAAAGCGAAAAAAGTGGTCTAACTAAAATATTCATATTACTTTACGTACTACACGAATATGTAATAAGAAATGGGGTTCCTATTTAAAAAATCGCAGTTGATATCCGTTTGACCTAAGGCAGCGCCATCTACAGGGCCAACCATCGCTCCATCTGGTTTCCCCCTTCAAGCTAGACGAGTTTCGTTCATTGTAGTTTTTCGTTTGATGCTCATTTCGTGAGATATTTGGCTCGGTCACTATCAATGGACCACCCTGTATACGTATGGTAACTTCGGATTGTATTGTAAGGAGTATTTTCTAGTTTGTACCTGTGAACTTTAGCAGCCCTGGGTATATGGGTCAGAAACATGGACACTGAGACGAGAGGATGAAAAAAGGTTAGAAGTATTTGAGATGTGGATGTGGCGGAGAATGGAGAGAATAAGCTGGATGGAAAGAGTGAGTACTGAAACAGTATTGGAAAGGGTTGGTGAGAGAAGATGTTTGCGACGGTTGTAAGAGAAAGGAAAGAGAACTGGTTAGACATTCTTAGAGAAGGAAGTGTTTGCATGTAGACGCTTTGGAAGGATTGGTTTGTGGGGGAAGACCGAGAGGAAGAAGGAGGAACAAAATGATAGACGGCATAAAGGGAAGAGGAAATTATACAGACCTGAAGAGGATGGTAGAAGACCAGACAGCCTGGAGAACTACCATGTGAAAACCTGCCTTTAGGCAGAACACTGATGATGGCACTAGTTTGTAAGTACGACTTATTTGTTTCTATCATTGTTGGGACTATGGATGCTTTGGGTTTCGCGTTATTTGGAGTCTGCTTCTCATATTCTGAAGTAGGTTTAGTATATGCAGAGACTTATACTTTTGAAAACAAACAATGATATCCTAGATCTTAAGTCAGTAATTATGGGTGTTCAAAAAGTTTCCATTTAAGGCCACTGTTGCACCGTGTATGCAAAGTACCATAACTCTGGTGCGGATCTGTATGCACTGACATATAGTAGAGAGGAAGTGTGGCATTTGTAGATGTAGTGGACATTGGCATTTATTAGGTTTACCAATGAAATGCACTACAGGTACCGTGAATAACAGACAATAATTAAGCCAACTTACAAAATATACATGTCGGGGACAGTAAATACACTCCTGGAAATGGAAAAAAGAACACATTGATACCGGTGTGTCAGACCCACCATACTTGCTCCGGACACTGCGAGAGGGCTGTACAAGCAATGATCACACGCACGGCACAGCGGACACACCAGGAACCGCGGTGTTGGCCGTCGAATGGCGCTAGCTGCGCAGCATTTGTGCACCGTCGCCGTCAGTGTCAGCCAGTTCGCCGTGGCATACGGAGCTCCATCGCAGTCTTTAACACTGGTAGCATGCCGCGACAGCGTGGACGTGAACCGTATGTTCAGTTGACGGACTTTGAGCGAAGGCGTTTAGTGCGCATGTGGGAGGACGTACCGCCGAATTGCTCAACACGTGGGGCGTGAGGTCTCCACAGTACATCGATGTTGTCGCCAGTGGTCGGCGGTAGGTGCACGTGCCCGTCGACCTGGGACCGGCCCGCAGCGACGCACGGATGCACACCAAGACCGTAGGATCCTACGCAGTGCCGTAGGGGACCGCACCGCCACTTCCCAGCAAATTAGGGACACTGTTGCTCCTGGGGTATCGGCGAGGACCATTCGCAACCGTCTCCATGAGGCTGGGCTACGGTCCCGCACACCGTTAGGCAGTCTTCCGGTCACGCCCCAACATCGTGCAGCCCGCCTCCAGTGGTGTCGCGACAGGCGTGAATGGAGGGACGAATGGAGACGTGTCGTCTTCAGCGATGAGAGTCGCTTCTGCCTTGGTGCCAATGATGGTCGTATGCGTGTTTGGCGCCGTGCAGGTGAGCGCCACAATCAGGACTGCATACGACCGAGGCACACAGGGCCAACACCCGGCATCATGGTGTGGGGAGCGATCTCCTACACTGGCCGTACACCTCTGGTGATCGTCGAGGGGACAGTGAATAGTGCACGGTACATCCAAACCGTCATCGAACCCATCGTTCTACCATTCCTAGACCGGCAAGGGAACTTGCTGTTCCAACAGGACAATGCACGTCCGCATGTATCCCGTGCCACCCAACGTGCTCTAGAAGGTGTAAGTCAACAACCCCTGGCCAGCAAGATCTCCGGATCTGTCCCCCAATGAGCATCTTTGGGACTGGATGAAGCGTCGTCTCACGCGGTCTGCACGTCCAGCACGAACGCTGGTCCAACTGAGGCGCTAGGTGGAAATGGCATGGCAAGCCGTTCCACAGGACTACATCCAGCATCTCTACGATCGTCTCCATGGGAGAATAGCAGCCTGCATTGCTGCGAAAGGTGGATATACACTGTACTAGTGCCGACATTGTGCATGCTCTGTTGCCTGTGTCTATGTGCCTGTGGTTCTGTCAGTGTGATCATGTGATGTATCTGACCCCAGGAATGTGTCAATAAAGTTTCCCCTTCCTGGGACAATGAATTCACGGTGTTCTTATTTAAATTTGCAGGAGTGTAGACACACAAGCCTGAAAGAAAATAAAAACCACGGATTTGTTTAATACAGTCAAATCATTAACGATTTGTATTTACCTGAAATGGGATTTTGTTCCTCCTGCCACTATACCTCACCAGTTCCCACTACAACTAACATAAACTATCCGTTTTCCTTTTAAAACTGCTGATCCACTTGTAGCCCCTGCAACTACTGGGAAGGCTACTGCCACTCTTCAGGAACCAGACGTTTGTCTGGCCTCTCAACAGGTACCCTTCTGTTGTGACTGTACCTACGGTACGGCTATCTACACCGCTGATGTACACATGCCACTTTGAGATGCGCATGCCACCCTTAATGATGACAAGATGTATGGATCATGAGGGTTCCTGAGTCATACCATTTGTAATAGCGAATGACGTTAATGCCTGAAGGCCCTGACCCGGTTTTTACTTTACGTTCCCCATGAGCTTCTGAGTAGGGTGGCAAACTGTACACAAAGTAATCCAGAGTTTGACAATAATCTATGATCTATAATTATCTAGCGAAGATATGATCGTATCTATAAACAATGGTGGAAGCCAGGTTACGATAATAAACACTGCCTTCACTATTCGAGAGTTCTGTATGACACACCTTCACATAAAACCATAAATGGAAGCTACTGAGATTGATTGAGGGGGCCTTAAGAGACATGATAAGAACAACATCGTCAAGTGATACTCTTCATTACGGACTCCTATGTGACAATACCTAGCTCTGTCTTGGTGAACATGTTTGCGAAAGTATGACAGCTGCATCGAGTGAACAGTCGAAACACAAATTCTTTTAACTTTACTTATAAAACAGCCGAGTGTGTGCTGATATGAAAATTTCTGGCAGGTTGAAACGATGTGTCCAACCGAGACTTGAACTCGGGACCTTTGCATTCCACCTGCAAGTGCTCTACCAATTGAGGTACCCAACACGGCACACAACCCGTCCTCACAGCTCTCCCACCGGCAGTAGCTCATCTCCTCCAATCCAAACTCCACAGAAGCTCTCCAGAGAAAACTGCATGGTCACCACTCTTGGAAGAAAGGATACTAAGGAGACGCGGCTCATTCACGGCCTGGGAGAAGTCACCAGAAGGAAATTTTCAGTCTGCAGTGGAGTGCGCGCTGATATGAAACTTCTTGGCAGATAAAAATGGTGTGCAGTACCGAGATTCGGATTCGGAACCTTTGCATTTCCTGAGCAAGTGTTCTCCGACGGAAATACGCAGGCACGACAAACGAATGTAGGAGAAGAAGTACCAGCGAAGGTCCAGATGTGAGGGCGGGTTGCCTGGGTAGCGGAGTTGGTAGGGCGAAAGGTAAAAGTATTGAGTCCGAGTCCCATAACGGCACACAGTTTTGATCTGAGAGAAAATTTAATACCAGAGCTCTACTCATCATCCACAAGCCCAAATAACTGACACGTCTCTGAACTAATAGTGGCACGTCGAGAAGAGGGAAAGAAAGGATGTGCACTAGAAAATAAAGTAACACAGTAGCGTCCAATCCTTCTCCAAAAGCACTTTATACTTCCACAGATTATAAACTAGACAAATGTATCCCTCATGTTGTAATCAAGGTGTACCATCAGTGGAAAAAATGGGACGCTACTAGCAATACCATCTCAGTATCGGTTATGAACGGACTGATGGAAGGTAGGAACGTTAAGTTTCCGAAAAGTCTTCCATAGTGAGCGATGTTTACAAAATAATGCCAGATGTTATCTACACCAAGAACGACAAAAGAATTTATGCACCTAAACATCTACACTCCAAATTAAATCATGTGCAGCAACCTTCCAGAAAAATGACTGCTCAGGAAAAGAAATGGATAGGATTGTGCTATCAAATAATAATATGCCGTTGGAAAAGATAAAAAAACCATCCACTAGAGCCGTAGCTCATCAGACCGGTAAATTTTTCAGAAATATAACATGAAACCAGTTCTTAGATCAACAAAGAAAATATGTGAAGCCCTCAGGTCTGTAAAGGATAAAGACACTCCCCTGTCGGCATGCGAAGTACATTCGACGTGCTCGTACATACGGTGAAGTCTGTATTGTAATTGCAAGATGAAGCATGAATGCACGCCTGATACGATACAAAATACGTTGGTATTTTTTTTTTTTTTTTTTTTTTTTAAGAGAGAGAGAGAGAGAGAGAGAAATCTTACCTCTGCTGTTCCTTTGTAAACTCCTTCGGGTATTTATGTCGCTCTCCGACGTCGGACCGAACAGTCAGCAACAGGAACAACTTTGAAGATGTCCAACGCAGATCAGGGCGAAGCGCAGAAAAAATAAAGTGTCATAAACCACAAACGTACAATCCTAATTGTGTTTTGTCAGGCAAACCGGGCTATATAATTTATTTGTGGCCATAACACCGTCCCTTGCTACATCAGGAACGGTCTAGATCGCCCTCGTAACATTTTCATCACTGTCTGACAAGAGTAATCTCAACAGCAACCCCTGTTTTTGTAATATTAAGATTTATTCAGCTAGTTTCCTCGTTATCACGCAATAGAGAAACGATCTTTTGAAACTGTGCCCAGACAGGCAGATAGTGAGTACTAGTGATTCTAACCTCCACCGGCTACCAGCGGCGAAAATCCATTGCTTTTTGCGGGCGTGGACGTGCTGATAGCACCGGCTGCCCGACATTTGTCTTCACGCTGACGTTAGGTTGCCGGGATCAGTCCTACGCCAGACTGATGACGGTACAAAGATAAAAGTCAAGGGGTCAAAACCAGTTTCATAACCGTAGATCCTAGGAAACTATGCAGAAATGCACCGTCTTATGGAATTTTACATGTCTTTTCCTTCCCCTCAACTGGAGTATTCGAAATGTCAGCAGTTTACACGTTTCGTGTAAATGAGTGTGATGAGTGTACGTGTTTCCTTTTGATTTGTTTCCAATAAGCATGGAATGGACAGAAGACGTAGTGTGAAGACTGGTGAAGCCTTGTAAACTACTAGAATATTTTCAAGGAGGTGGTTCGTGCGACCATAAAATTGGTAAGTATTGCGCGACGACTTTCGGGCGTAGTTGCACGGGCTGGTGATTAAGATCTTCGGATCACTAGCTGTCTCCAGTTTGGTGTCCAACCTTCAGTAAGGAAAATTTCCTGCACAATCTGGTACGATCTATCACCTGTTCGACCATCACCGCGCTGGTCTACTTCATCTTCTGCTGAGCAGGTTTCACAGACGTAACGCTCTAACATCACTTCCAACTATTTAATTTTGATTGATTCGATTGTAAATTGGATGTGGTTGTCCGTTTAAAATCTATTTTCGTATTTATATACAATTCTTTAATAGTGTGACACTACCACATGGATTGTTTATCTACCGCAAGAGATCTTTGAACTTTTTTAAACTTTCCTAGGCACGAAATCTTAAACTGTAAAAGGCACGTAATCTTAAACTGTAAAATTAACATGACCTTTGCAACTGAAGAAGAGTTAGAGAAAAAAGTATAATTCATCATGAAGTAATTTATTTTACTTACGAAGCTTTGCAAACACATATACAATGAAATTTCTCTTTCAGAAATTTACAACAAAAATTAGATCTTTAATGAAGTTGCCGTATGAATTATATCCTTCCTGACAGGAAAACACAAGCATGATCATATTCGCGATACGCTTAGCGAATTGTGTGTCAAATATTCCTCGTGTTGGCCGTCCGTGGACCAGAGTTGTTCTTCCCTGGGCTGCATGAAGACTTACTCGCATGAAATGATTAATTACGGCTACTGCGTTTCGCTCTTTGTGAAAACACTTTTCCTAAAAAGGTTTGACTTAGCTCCTTTAAATTACTGTGCTCCTTTAAATAAAAGCGTTCCTTTTGAAGCTTTCATCCACGCAAAAAGGTTTCAAATGAGGTATACCGGCTTAACTTCTGTGTTTGACACCATTCTGTGCTTGTTGTATGTCGAGAGAACCGCTGCAGCATGTACGCTTAAAGCTACAAAATGTTCGCCTCTGCAAAATGGGAGAAAATTCTCTCAGTTAACTCTTTTTTTTCTGAATTCACTTTTCCCATGCAACTGTGCGTTGCCTTTCAGCGCAGGCAGATCTCTGAAATTCTGTTTTCCTTTGCGATTTCGTGCTAATGCTCTGCTGGTGATATTTTTAATACTTTTAGAACCCGTCACCATTACTGACATAAAAAGTCACAGGTTCGGTCTGACGTGTAGTGCCGTTAGTCATCGGTGTTTCATCAGTGAATTTTTTGCAGAACGACGTTTCTAGGGAACTGTAATGTAACACATGCAAATGTGAAAGAAGAGATGTCAGTTGTCTAATTGATTTGTGTTTTCCAATTCACAAATTCACAGAACGAGGAGCAGACTTAAATATATTAGTACAGTAGTACAGAATCACCTTATTTGATGGAAGCCTGACGTAATCCTTAGCTAATAAGTTCTGATCGGAAATGTGCAAAAATTTTGATAAAAATTTCTATAGGTTTTCTTACATGAGAAAGAAAGACGGAAATTTGACTAATTAATAGGTGCCGAACTAAATTTCAGGATACTTCGTTTTTTAATGTAACTCCTCTAAAATCATGATAATTAATTTCCATCGATGGTGACTATTAGATGGATTGTTTTGTGCGTAGGAGGAAGCTATGAATCTCGGGGTGTGTCTGCAGGGAGCTGTCACGTACAAGCATACTAACGGATGCATGGATTTTTGTCAGAACTTGCTGGTAGAAATGTTTTGAGGAACGTCCGTTCACGGGGTCAATATGAAATAATGTGAATCACTACAACATACACAACCTTGGTTTTACTTACGACATAAGGTGGTACTGGGGGGATACCGGTGCTTATTGGCTATCAGTGCGTGCACGTTTTTCATCAAGTCGATATAGAAATGATTTATCTCCCACCTGCATTGATTATGAAATATGTATTCCCGTTGTATGAATAATCAACATTTATAAAATGCAGCCTCAGAAACACAGCACTCTTTCACAGAATAAAACAATTAATTATTAGAAGAGTCAAGCAGTTTCTTAATAAGTAGTCCAGCTTGCTCGATAATTAGGGTAATTATGATGCATCAATTGTTAAAATGTGTGGTTTGTTTAATACAGAAGAGCAACATGTTTCAGGATGACATTATCTCATTGTGAAGTTCTTTAAATAAGTAATATATGAATCATTATTTCGCATTATTTCACGTACAAGTAAGTGATATCCACTTTCGTTCTCCATAAACCATTAAATGCCTTCAAAGCATTACGCAAATTTGGACAGTTAAAAATAAGCAAGTAGCAAATATATAGCATTCAACACGTAAGACTCTCCACTATACATGCCATGGTATAACGATCGTAGTCACTCACGGCACTTACACAGATGTCTATTTACCAAGGAGGAGAGCAGGAGGTTAGCGCGTAACGTACCGTGGAAAACGCGGTCATTATCGCTTAACTGAATAATGAAAAACAATTGACAAACAATTAGCAATTGTTACGTACATCACTGAGGGATTTTTTTTCCTTCTCTTGTAGCTGTATAAGTGATAGGAATAAGGAATAGCTGTATAAGTGATAGCATCAATATTGATATTTTTCATTATGTTACAATATTCCCCGGTATATGCTCTGAAGTATGCCTTCATCGAATACCAATTGAATTCTCACAACTAGCAATTGATCCATGTTTCACAATGTGCTCACTTTATACAATACAATAGAGACATAATGAACCGAATTTAGACTAAAGTACGTTGGGTATGGCGGTCTCTTTTTTCCTAAGAATATCGCTAAAGCGAACCCAGGGATGCACACTGGACACTTCTATCGGACCATTTAGCAAGTGAACTCATCTCTGCAGGAGGAAATATTTCTGTTTCCTCTAAATCTGTACGTAGCGAGGGTATTTTGACAGTGGATCAAGCGTCGGTCATGAGGTATTGATTAGTCTCTATGGTTGTCGTCTCTGGCAAGATATTACTGTGATTATTATGGTCTTTTGTCATATTCTTCGGGCGTAAGTCATTCTCATACTGCCAAAGGCCTTGCAAAAGAGGATGGAGGAGCGAGCGTAGGTTTAAGGCACTCTCTTGCCCTTGTGGTGGGAAACCGACCCCAAAGGCGGAGAAATCAGCGATGATCAACCTAATGAGGATGTGCCTTAAAAGAAACTGGTACTGGTACACCTCCCTAATGTCGTCTAGGGCGCTCGACTGCACGCAGAAGAGCCGCAGCGCGACGTGTCATGGAGTCTGAAGTAGGGATGGAGGAAACTGACACCATGAATCCTGCAGGTCTGCCCATAAACCTGTAAGAGAGCGAGGAGGTGGAGATATTTTCCGAACAACACGCTGCAAGGTATCCCAGATACGGACAATAATGATCATGTCTGGGGAGTTTGATGGTCAGCGGAAGTGTTTAAACTCGAAGTGTCTTCCTGGAGCCACTCAGGTCGAGTGGGGTTCCGCATTGTTCTGCTGGAGTTGCCCAAGTCCGTCGGAATGCACAATGGACACGAATGTATGCAGGTGATCAGACAAGATGTTAACATATGTGTCACCTGTCAGAGCCATATCTAGATATACCAAGGGTCCCACATGAGTCCAGTGGCATCTTTCCACACCATTACAGAACCTCCAACAGCTTGAACTGTCCCCTGCTGACATGCAGGGTGCATGGATGCATGATGATGTCTCCATATCCCTACACGTCCGTCCGCTCGATTCTATTTGAAACGAAACTCATCACTACAATAGTGGGCCTTCAGCTTCAAAAGCCCACATCGATGATGTTTCGTTGAATGGTTCGCGTGCTGACACTTGTTGATGGCTCAACAATGAAACCTGCAGCAAATTGCGGAAGGGCTGTACTTTGGTCACGTTGAACGACAGAATCGAAGAATTTGAGGTATGATGCCACAGAAGAATGTCGAAAATTAGGTGGACTGATAACGTAAGGAATAAGACGGTTCTCCGCAGAATCGGCGAGGAAAGGAATACATGGAAAACACTGACAAGAAGAAGTGGTAGGATTGAGGGACATCTGTTAAGACATCAAGGAATAATTTCTGTGGTACTAGATAGGGATGTGGAGGATAAGAACTATAGGGGAATACTGAGATTGAAAAAACATTCAGCAAGTAAATACAGACATTGCAAGTGCTGCTCATAGATTACGAGATAGGCACAGGGGAGAAATTCGTGTCAGTCCGCATCAAACGAGTCAGAAGACTGATGACTCGGAGAAGAAAAAACAAGCAAACAGCTACCGAAACGTTTTTACGTCAATGCTTGTTACAGTCTTTTGTGAGTGAGTATCACTACTCCTCCGTTAGTCATGAGCAGGTGTCTGTGTGACTTTTGAGAGCCACCACTAATTACAGTCGTTATGCCACGGATTGCAAACTAATAAGCCACACCATTACGACCCTGCCCATACCGACGTTGGGAGCCGTGGTAAGAAAATTATGCAAGCAAAGCAGACACGGACGTGGGAACACCCTAGCGAATTGGGGAAATCCAGTGAGATAAGCGACTGTGACAAAGGGCAGATTATTGTTACGCAGAGCCTGTGAAAAAAGTACCTCGAAGACGGCTAAGCTTGCCGAATGTCCACGTGCTACTGTCGTAGGTAGGAGGTAGGACAGCGAAACTAACACTATCGTTGGTCCTCCACGACTCTCTACAAAACATGGGAATTGGAGGTTTGTCTGGTCTGTAAAGTAGAATAGATGGTGAACTCACGTTGAAGTCTCGGCGGCCAAATTCGTTTGGTGTACATTCAGAGACGCCCATCAGGTTCGCTGTCGGGAGCTATCACCGTGTACGCAAATGAGCGGCCAGTTATTTGAGCGAATTACCTGACCTACGCGAAGACTTATAGTGCCACATACCTCCACAAACCCTCCATGACAGACAAACAAGTTACGTATTGGCTCATCAGTGTATAGTGGAAACGTTCATCACTCGCATAATCGCGTGATTTTGAGAGTGCCTAAAGGTATAATGGTTATTAGGTGCCTCACACCACAGGTACAACATAGGTAAATATCAATTGCATTTGTGTGAAATAATGTAAAATAAACTTTCATGTTTTCCACATTTACAGAGCTTGATAATAGGATGCAACCTACTTACGTACTATTACATACAGTCTTATCGCCAACAAATTTTTAATTCACATCAACACCATGACCACGAAAAAAAGACACAAAAGTTATAATCATGACCAAGTTTACAAGACTTCCTCTTCCTTACACACAATGGCTTATCAATAAAAACAAATTGTTGATGGTTCCCCAACACCACAAACTTAGGACATAGTAATCGTGAACGTCCAATAACCCAAAACATCACGAGGAGATACCTGCTAAAAAGACGTTGCTGTAGACTTCGTAGTTGTATCAATACGTATTATTGCAACAGTCATCCAACACTGACCAACAGGATTGTCAGTAACGGAAAATGAAGAGTCAAAACGACTTCCTCGAAACACTGTCTGTCCTTTCAACACATCAACGAAAACGAACTGACGTTCATATTATATTCAGCCTCGACGTCGAAAATAGACTTGTAAATAATAAGCCTCCTTCGGAGGGCACGATGTATCCTGCGACGAGGCATATTGCCGACTGCGCACCAGCTGCCGGAAACACGCTTGTTGTAGCCGACACGTCACCCAAGGTCATGGACTTAGCAAAATTCGCAGCAGTAAAGTGCGTTTATCCCGGCGTCGTGCTCAGTAGCTCAAGGCGCGACACCAGCGGGGACTAATTAAAGCAACATATGTTGCTCTTTTAAATGAAATAATCGTACAATTTGTACTGTCGATGCATTAAGTTGTTCTGAATGCGGTGCTGATATTCAAGACAATAAAAGCGGTTTAAAAGTTGTGATCTATCTGGGGAAGTTAACCTTGCATTACTAAGCAACTGTTTCGCCACGTATCCACTCTAGCTTACCAAATTCCCAACCACACTAACATTAATTATAATCTTTTAATAGTCATTTTATGACAACCTTTGATATATATAATATGTAGGGTGAGTCACCTAAAGTTACCGCTGGATATATTTCGTAAACCACATCAAATACTGACGAACCGATACCACAGACCGAACGTAAGGAGAGGGGCTGGTGTAATTGTTTAATACAAACCATACAAAAATGCACGGAAGTATGTTTTTAACACAAACGTACGTTTTTTTAAATGGAACCACGTTAGTTTTGTTAGCACATCTGAACATATAAACAAATACTTAATCAGTGCCGTTTGTTGCACTGTAAAATGTTAATTACATTCGAAGATATTGTAACCTAAAGTTGACCCTTGAAACCTCCGATGTTCAGTTGCGTGTTGTAACAAACATGGGCCACTATCGGCGAGCAGCGTCTGCAGGGACATGTTTACTATGACGACCGTGTTTACGAGTGTGGCTGTAGTGCACTGTTGTGATTTGGTTTAGCTGTCGCAGTGTCCGCATGTAGCGCTTGCTGCTATTGCTGTTCTGCATTCGTCTCCGCACGCAGACCAACTGTAGTACACCGTGTTACCAGACGTCTGTGATAGTGTAGTGTTGTAGGAACCGTGACCATGGTGTATTCGAATTCTGAAAAGGGGGAGATGATACTCATCTATGACGAGTGTCGACGAAATGCAGCTCAAGCCTGCAGGGTGTATGCAGAACGGTTCCCGGACAGAGAGCATCCAACGTGCCGCACATTGCAAAACATCTACCACCAACTGTATGCAACAGGTATGGTAGTAGCAAGCAAATGGTCCGTAAGACGCTCGTCACAGGAGAAGCGGGTGCAGTTGGTGTGTTAGCTGCTGTTGCCATGAACGCACACATGAGTTCACGGGACATTGCGAGAGCCGGTGGACTGAGTCAAAGTAGTGTCATGCGCATACTGCATCCTCACCGCTTTCACCCGTTTCATGTGTCGCTACATCAGCAGTTACATGGTGATGACTTTAATCATCGAGTGCAATTCTGTCAATGGGCATTAACAGAGAATGCGTTGCAGTTCTACTTGTTAACCGATGAAGCGGGTTTCACAAACCACGGGGCAGTGAATCTACGGAACATGCATTACTGGTCCGTGGACAATTCTCGCTGGCTCAGACAGGTAGAGCGACAGCGACCGTGGACTGTAAATGTATGGTGCGGAATCATTGGTGACCACCTCATTGGTCCTCACTTCATTGCAGGGGCCCAAACAGCTGCAACATACATCGCGTTTCTGCAAAATGATCTGCCTACGTTGCTCGAAAATGTCCCACTGGAAACGCGTCGACGTTTGTGGTATCAGCATGATACTGCACCTGCACATTCCGCAATTAACACTAGGCTGACCCTTGACAGGATGTTCGACGGGCGCTTCATAGCACGTGGAGGACGCATAAATTGGCCAACCCGTTCTCCTGATCTTACACCTCTGGACTTCTTTCTGTGGTGTACATTAAAGGAGAATGTGTACCGTGATGTGCCTACAACCCCAGAGGATATGAAACAACGTATTGTGGCAGCCTGCGTCGACATTACACCAGATCTACTGCGGCGTGTACGACATTCATTACGCCAGAGATTGCAAATTGTGAGCAGCAAATGATGGCCACCACATTGAACATCTATTGGCCTGACATGTCGGGACTCAATTCAACTCTGTAATTGAAAACGGAAACCACGTGTGTACGTGTACCTCACCCCTCATGGTAATGTACATGTGCGTCAGTGAAAAAGACCAATAAAAAGGTTTTAGCATGTGGACGTAATGTGTTGTTCCAGTCTCTTCTGTACCTAAGGTCCATCACCGTTCCCCTTGGATCCCGACGTAATTCGGTGCTCTCCGATACACACGATCGAACAGCGGAGGAGTGGTACTCAAGCATCAACTTTACGTTACAATATCTCCGGATGTAATTAACATTTTACAGTGCAACAAACGGCACTGATTACTTATTTGTTTATATGTTCAGATGTGTTAACAAAACTGACGGGGTTCCATTTTAAAAAACGTAGGTTAGTGTTAAAAACATACTTCCATGCATTTTTTATGGTTTGTATTAATCAATTACACTAGCCCCTCTTCTCACGTTCGGTCTGTGGAATCGATTAGTCAGTATTTGATGTGGTTTACGAAACATATGCAGCGGTAATGTTAGGTGACTCACCCTATACACACAGGGTGTTACAAAAAGGTACGGCCAAACATTCAGGAAACATTTCTCACACACAAATAAAGAAAAGATGTTATATGGACATGTGTCCGGAAACGCTTAACTTCCATGTTAGAGCTCATTTTAGTTTCTTCCACCTACGCTCAATGGAGCACGTTATCATGATTTCATACGGGATACTCTACCTGTGCTGCTAGAACATGTGCCTTTACAAGTACGACACAACATGTTGTTCTTGCACGATGGAGCTCCTGCACATTTCAGTCGAAGTGTTCGTACGCTTCTCAACAACAGATTCGGTGACCGATGGATTGGTAGAGGCGGACCAATTCTATGGCCTCGGCGCTCTCCTGACGTCAACCCTCTTGACTTTCATTTATGGGGGCATTTGAAAGCTCTTGTCTACGCAACCCCGGTACCAAATGTAGAGACTCTTCGTGCTCGTTTTGTGGACGGCTGTGATACAACACGCCATTCTCCAGGGCTGCATCAGCGGATTAGGGATTCCATGCGACGGAGGGTGGATGCATGTATCCTCGCTAACGGAGGACATTTTGAACATTTCCTGTAACAGAGTGTTTGAAGTCACGCTTGTACGTTCTGTTCCTGTGTGTTTCCATTCCATAATTAAAGTGATTTGAAGAGAAGTAATAAGATGATCTCTAACGTGGAAAGTAAGTGTTTCCGGACACATGTCCAAATAATATATTTTCTTTCTTTGTGTGTGAGGAATGTTTCCTGGACATTTATTTTAACATTGATTATTGTTCCGTTAAAATTTCAGCATATTTAACTTGATTCATAACTAAACTGGTGCCTTATTTCCGATTGTGAAAATGTGAGTTTGTAATCTTACGGAACGTATCAAATATAGAGCCAAGATTGGGAGACTGCATGCAACACTGCATTCATAAAATAACACACAAATAACGTTGAAACATATGCAAGAGGAAATTAGCCACAACCAAACGATTCAATTTTCCCCCAAAGAAGTTACGGCCGTAGCGCAATCCTGTCCGTCATGAAATTACCACACACTGGTATACTAAATTCATACTTACTCTCAGTGAAATCTACCTGAAAAGAATAGCTAAGGGCTACGTTGATAATTACACCATATGCTTCACGTGGTCATCTTGGTTTACACAAAGAGTGTAACTCCATAATAAGTGTGATAATGAAAATAAATTACATGGAAACGCAATTTACAAAAGAAAAACCTCGAACTGGTTACAATCGCCTTACTATTAACCTGATGGTTCAAACAATTGTATAAGCATGTGGTACTGGTCTCAAAAAGTACACTCCACGTAGGTTGAACATAAGGAAAAGTTGCTATATTGAAAAATATTGTCAAGACGAGACATTATAATCTCACGCACACTCGCACACTCTCACTTAAGATTGATGATCTTAGTTTGAGTTACGGACGATCTACACGTGGTTCCTCTTTACTCACAAAGTAGTGACAAAGCAACTACTGGAAGATATTTTGAAATTCACACTCCAATAGCCGGCCGCGGTGGTCTCGCGGTTCTAGACGCGCAGTCCGGAACCGTGCGACTGCTACGGTCGCAGGTTCGAATCCTGCCTCGGGCATGGATGTGTGTGATGTACTTAGGTTAGTTAGGTTTAAGTAGTTCTAAGTTCTAGGGGACTGATGACCACAGCAGTTGAGTCCCATAGTCCTCAGAGCCATTTGAACCATTTTTTTTCACACTCCTATTACACTGTGTTGCAATTTAAGATAACATAAGTTATTTTAGATCTAAACCTGAAACAAAGGTGATTAAATTTCTAGTTAGGCTGAACTTAAGAAATCCATTATCCTAGGACTTAGCAGAGATGCGCTTAGCTAGAGATCGTAACACTTCAGACGTTCACCCCGGACAGACTGGCGTGGGCCCATACTGGGGGTGTTTCACAGATACAAATGGAAGTGACCTGAGAGACAGCTTCCTATACCAACACGACAAGGGATGCACAGGATCATACTAAGAATAGAAGCCTCTTTGCTTTTAGAAAGTGTAGCTACTTGTTCTGACGTTGGTCCTACTGTTGTCTAGCAGACAGGCTTGTCTACTACCATCAAGCATGCAACTAGAAATACATTTGCTCATTCATTCTTTCACACAGAAGGGAAGAGGAATGACAGTATCTTATCATATACAGTGTATAAATGAAAGCGAATGTAGGTTCCGTATGAGACTGTGTAACAGGAATGCCATATAAACTGTGTTTTTAAGTGTAGTAGTGTGACAGATCGTTTTTGGATATGTGTAAAAGTAACACGTTCCACTGCTCAGTGTCCTCCCAGTTAGAGTCAGGAACAGCACAGTAAATTCAGAAGTGGAATGTATTCCGTAAATGACAACAGATTTAAGAAATTAGCATGAAAGGAATCCAACAGAGACCTTTCCAATTGAACAGTTTGTGCACCGTAAACTCTGTACTGTTATAGTGATTCAGCTACACTACGGTTTCACAACAGGCAAGGCTGAAATGCTACCTGTCGTTCTCCAGTCCAACCTTGTAATCTGTCTTTTAGTAACTTCGTACTCGATGGGAGACTGAACTTCAAAGTTTGTTTTTCGAATAATTTTATGTCCCGATGAAAACATCTCCCCTATCCCCATTTATGACTGCCGCTTACATTCAGCTTATTTCTAGACACACCTCGCGGTTGCACGTGTCGTATACTATCTCCATCAGGATGAGCTTTGAGTTAAATGTCTAAAGGATGTCGAGGCGTCGTCGGGTCGAGGAGAAACACACTGTCGCGAATTCGCGCCAACAGCTCGCTACGACGCAGTTAATTGAGTCTGGGCGGAGTTGGCAGCCCTGGAGAAGAGCAGAGAGCGGCGCCGTGTTTACGCCGCCTGGGAGCGCGTGGCCGGGCTCTAGACCACGGATGCTCGCTCTGAGCGCCGCTAATTGCTCATTAACGGCTCTGGCTCTGGCGGACGCTGGCCTAAGCGACACTCGTGCTTACACATGCATAGCGACGCGGGCGTGCTCAGAGACACACACGGCCTGCAAGTTTGTCGGCGCACTTGGCAAAAGCACCCAGATATCTGGCCGCCTACCCCTCCTAACTGCAAACGGCGGTGTAGGTTTTACTTCTACAAATGCCCACAGTAAGGTAGTAATTTGGGACCCAGATTGTGTAATAATCTCTTACGGTATGTTTACGCTCTTGAGTTTGGCGTAGGAAGGAAGGAAGGAAGCAAGGAAGCAAGGAAGGATCAGGGTTTAACTTCCCATCGGCAACGTCGTTATTAGTGTATATGAGGAGTATATCGGCCATGCCTTTGAAAGGAATCATTACGGAATTTACCTCAAGCGATTTGGGGACACACCTGAAAAGCTGACTGCTGATGTCCGGCCAGAGATTTGTACAGGCAGCCCTCAAATGACGTGTCCAGTGTTCTACCACTCCGCCACGTCACTCGGTTTCTCCTTACATAAGAAAAAACTAACACTGTTCTTTATTTACGTGTAAGAGACTCAATTGGCCTTATCTATGACCCCTGTCCCACTCGTGAAGTTGAAAATATACTCATATTTGTTACCACAGTCCTACAAAGCATACGTCCTTCCAAACGTTCTCGGAAGCTACACAAACTCTCCATTGCTCTCCGGTTTGTTTTCCAACTATATGTAAAAAAGCGATCCCAGCTTGGAGACGCCACAGCTTTGTCTCCAGAAGTTAGCGCCAGCACCTTGTTTCTCTAACACCTATCTACTGCCCATGTTTCAGCCCCATACGCAGCTGTGCTTTCAACAACTGAACAATTTGTCATCTGTTTCATCATTTTTTTTTTTTGTTATTCCAAAGGACAGATTCGTTGGTCCATTTGCCGCACGGCCTGTCTGCTCTTAACTATTTTATTGTTTATGCAGTCATCAGTTTTTCCGTTTCGCGATCTAATAATCCCAGATACTTAATTCATTTACCCTGATCCTAATGGCTCCCAGCTCTAGATCCCGTATGGTGCTGCCGCCCAACTTCAAATATTTGTGTCTTGTCAATCGAACTGTGAGAGCTCATCTTTCATATTTCGCTTTTAATTCCAAAGCATGTACTGAGCATCATTCTGGTCTTTTGCTGTGATGATCTTGTCATCAGCAAAGGGTTATGAGATTTCATCCCTCACAGGGACTCCAAATCCCTGTTTGCTCCTCCAGGCTGTAAGAGCCTCCTCCACAAAGACTGTAAGTGGTGTCGGTGTAACAGCGCACCATTCGCGAAGCACTTTTGTAACAGGAAACTACAGTGACAATGAATTACGTACTTTGACAGCCTCCGCACAGTCTACATTGCTGTAACTGATTTTATGTACGTAGTTGGTACACCACTATTTTTCATACCTGCCCACAAATTCTTTTGTGATCTGTATCACAGATCTCCTCCAAAACCATGAAGGCCAAAATACACTCCTGGAAATGGAAAAAAGAACACATTGACACCGGTGTGTCAGACCCACCATACTTGCTCCGGACACTGCGAGAGGGCTGTACAAGCAATGATCACACGCACGGCACAGCGGACACACCAGGACCCGCGGTGTTGGCCGTCGAATGGCGCTAGCTGCGCAGCATTTGTGCACCGCCGCCGTCAGTGTCAGCCAGTTTCCCGTGGCATACGGAGCTCCATCGCAGTCTTTAACACTGATAGCACGCCGCGACAGCGTGGACGTGAACCGTATGTGCAGTTGACGGACTTTGAGCGAGGGCGTATAGTGGGCATGCGGGAGGCCGGGTGGACGTACCGCCGAATTGCTCAACACGTGGGGCGTGAGGTCTCCACAGTACATCGATGTTGTCGCCAGTGGTCGGCGGAAGGTGCACGTGCCGGTCGATCTGGGACCGGACCGCAGCGACGCACGGATGAACGCCAAGACCGTAGGATCCTACGCAGTGACGTAGGGGAGCGCACCGCCACTTCCCAGCAAATTAGGGACACTGTTGCTCCTGGGGTAACGGCGAGGACCATTCGCAACCGTCTCCATGAAGCTGGGCTACGGTCCCGCACACCGTTAGGCCCTCTTGCGCTCACGCCCCAACGTCGTGCAGCCCGCCTCCAGTGGTGTCGCGACAGGCGTGAATGGAGGGACGAATGGAGACGTGTCGTCTTCAGCGATGAGAGTCGCTTCTGCCTTGGTGCCAATGATGGTCGTATGCGTGTTTGGCGCCGTACAGGTGAGCGCCACAATCAGGACTGCATACGACCGAGGCACACAGGGCCAACACCCGGCATCATGGTGTGGGGAGCGATCTCCTACACTGGCCGTACACCTCTGATGATCGTCGAGGGGACACTGAATAGTGCACGGTACATCCAAACCGTCATCGAACCCATCGTTCTACCATTCCTAGACCGGCAAGGGAACTTGCTGTTCCAACAGGACAATGCACGTCCGCATGTATCCCGTGCCACCCAACGTGCTCTAGAAGGTGTAAGTCAACTACCCTGGCCAGCAAGATCTCCGGATCTGTCCCCCATTGAGCATGTTTGGGACTTGATGAAGCGTCGTCTCACGCGGTCTGCACGTCAAGCACGAACGCTGGTCCAACTGAGGCGCCAGGTGGAAATGGCATGGCAAGCCGTTCCACAGGACTACATCCAGCATCTCTACGATCGTCTCCATGGGAGAATAGCAGCCTGCATTGCTGCGAAAGGTGGATATACACTGTATTAGTGCCGAGATTGCGCATGCTCTGTTGCCTGTGTCTATGTGCCTGTGGTTCTGTCAGTGTGATCATGTGATGTATCTTACCCCAGGAATGTGTCAATAAAGTTTCCCCTTCCTGGGACAATGAATTCACGGTGTTCTTATTTCAATTTCCAGGAGTGTAGTTTCTACCCCTTTAGAATATTCCATCAGTTCATGAGCCCCCATGCCTAAAACAATTGTGTTCTTCAGAAAATTTGGCTCCATCTGGATTTTCCTCTTAAAAGTCTCCCGTATGATCGTGCTAGTGATGCCGTGACTGTCAAGATACATTCCACTGTCCTGCCCATTCCCTTTCTTACAGACTGAAGTAATAACACACTTTTTCTGTTCTTTTGGTATCCAGACCGCTTCTAAGTATTTAATATGTTACAAAACAGTAGAAACCGTCTTGATCAACTTTATGTTGATTCCACCTGGATCCAGTAAATTTCCATTTTTCCCATGCTTCACAGCTTTACAGATTTCTTGGGAGGTTGTCTGTTGAGTACCTGAATGATTGTCTTCTTCCGTCAAATGTAACATGCCTTGTATGACTTTATTTCTCGTCTCCATTTTCAAGGCTTGGTAATACTTTACCAACTGTTCCATATTTATCAGATTACAGTACTTTCTTAGTTTCTAGCTGTCATAGTCTTCAGTAGCTTCCATGTTCTGCTTGTTGTAGTACGACCGAAGTTTTCTTCTATATTCTCTCCGACTTTTTACCACGCCTATTATTTAGCATTAGAATGAAAGAAAGAGAGATTAAAAAACCTTCCCACATGCCGATCCCTATTGACATCGCATCAACATAATCTTCACAAACCAAGTATAATCACCTATTCTTGTATTCTTAAATTATTTACATCACCTAATCACTGAAAATTGGCTGGCAGGCCATCCACAGTAAGGAAAATGGAAATAACTGTTAACATAAAAAAGTGTAACAGGTTTCTCCACGTCCTTTCACAGTGCAGATTCAACAACTTCTCTTTACCCAAATATGAAGTCTCCCGTGTCATGTGTCTCTCATCAGCGTTTTGGAGTTCATATCCAGACTCTAAACATTCGCGTAATCTATGTTCAAGGATTCAGGAAATGGTGTTCCCTAGAATTAGTATTGATTTGTAATATGTGGAATGCACACAATAGTGTTTTTGTCCCTGAAATGAAGAAAAAACCATAAAACAAAATAAAATAAACTGTGATATAAGTCTACAACTAACTGGGCACATAATGTACAATAAAAATTCAGGGGCTATATGCAGAGGTTGAATCGCCATAAAGAATGTACTAGCTTATATGCTAGATTCCATGAGGTATAGTTTGCAGAAGAATGGCGAAAAAATTTCACTTTGGCTATGCTGAACTGGATGTCTGAGTTTCACGTATACGTTGATGACATACTCGTATTACATGTTAACACCGGAGCGTGGAACGGCTAAGACGCGATTCACAACGATAAGGCGAACCATCCAGAAACACCAACTAACCGACCATGTGGCACAGAAGCCATCATCTCCACATGTGAACATTGCTCAACACACTTCGCACACCTCAGGTATTAGCGTTTGCTTGTAGAGACGTGGTGGAATGGTGAAGGCCAGTGAAGAGCTCCAATGAAACGACGCTGCCGATTTCTTTCCCGGACATTACTCATCCGTATTTTTTGGATAAAGCCATCTAGACTGCTTAACACGTTCATTGTCTTATAGTGTTGTTTTTGCTGCTGCCATCGTCATATTAAAACTTACAAATGGGCATACAACATTCGCTGGCAGTATCAATAAAATCTATGTATAAGAGGACCACTGTTTCTCTCCACATGTTTTTCATCTGTCTTATTTCAATAATATTTCTTTCTTTCTAACAATATTTAGCATTATCAAACAAATATCTAGTAGTAACTTCCAAGCCTCAGAAAAAGCCTCTTGTTAACAGGAGGACTAAATACGACAAAACTACGGGTATGACAAGTGTAGTGCTTGGTACCAACCTTGGGAGGGATTATCAGATCTTTTAACTAGCCGTGACATGTGATATAGTTAACTTTCACTTATTCATCTGTAGTATCTACTTACTATTTCTGATTTTGATACTTACTATATATTCGGGCCAAATAATATCGTAAATGATATTCACTGAATGTTGCACATGTAACACTAAATTTCTCATTGAGTCTTGATACATATTTCACACAACAAGTTTTTCATTTAAAACAGTGTACTTATAGCACTGAAAAGGTATGTCTTAAATCTGCATTCGAGTACCAGCAAAACGTACTCTTATGGGTGGCTATTACCTTCATATATGACTAGAACGTAACTTGTTAATTATGAAGTTTTGTTGTCTGTTGTTACAACACGTTACATCAGTTTATTTGTCCTTAGGGCGACATTATGTATAAATTATAGTTTTAACTTCTTCCGTAATCCCTTGACATACATATGATTCCCACTAGATCTTAACGAATCTAGTATGGACTGGTTCACTGATTTACTTTTTAGAGGTTTCTTCAAAAGGTTATCTTTCATTCGCAAATTCTCTTCTAGCAACCACTTAAGACACAATATTCATGCTCGATTTATTAACTGTTTTCACATTGGAGTTACCTGATTCCAAGGTGGTAACGCTCTGGTTGTGTAGTGGGGCAGAAATTGACACATATTTTAGTAAAGTATTATAATTAGGGAGAACAGCATGAAATCAACGATAAGATCACGAGCCACGTCACGTAACTAGTTTCGAGAAAAGGCTGTCAACTTCAGGTAAAATCAACAACAACCCTTTCAAAAAGTTAATCCTTTACAAAGTAAAAAGTTACTGCCGTCGAACTGAACACTCACTGTCCTATTCTACATTCAGTGCTCTTCATATTCTGCTGGAAACATCGAACTGACACAGTTGTTTCCCTCTGCACATACTTTCTTCCATCAGCTGGTGCAACCACGGTGTATTGTTGTGTTTACTGGGAGATATTGGTCGGCATGTGGGCGCACTGTTGGTGTAAGTCATCAGTTCGCTGGGATAGTTATTATTTCTGCGACAACAACAGCAAATAGCGAAATGCACAGCTGAAATTTGCTGTGTGGTTGATTATTACGAAGTTCCCCATCGCATAAACATTTTTTCAGTAGAGGGAAGAAAGAGGAATGTATGTCTGTAATTCGCCCCACGGTTGTTCAGTGCTAGATGGGGACGCTTTAATGCACGGAATGAAACGGCCGTTTACTGTTTTTGTGTGTACATGTGAACAAAGGGATGCAATAACCGTGATTGCCTTCCTCAAAAGCGCGGCTGACGTCATGTGGTATGTCTCAAATAGGAAAAGGGCGTGCTGTTAACACAAAAGCCTGCAATTCACTCGATGGCTCACCGCTCTCACTTAACCACGCTGAAGTAGTCTCATTTTCAGCGCCGTGGCTGACCAAGGCCCATCAACCCATGTTTTGGCACAAGCGAAAGTATTGCTAAGCCAGCAGGAGTGTTACAAATCAACAAAATGCAGCCAAAAAAAATGCAACATGTATCGGAGAAACACAAACACTGACACAAAAATACAAAACTCATCCTTCCATCCCATCCGTAACATGCAGCTTTTAGGACCACGTAATACAGATCCTACTGAAGTATGAATCAAATGGCCTTAGCAAACAGCTTGACACAGAAAAAACAGCAGCTACCAATAATGACAACGGCACCGAAATGACTGTCAGTTTAACCACACAAATACACTGACGAAGAAAAGCATGTCCAAAAAATAAATACTGTAAAGAAATTTCTGGAATACATTTGTCTAGCTAACATATATTAGTGATTAACGTTGAAAGATCGCAGGGTAATATAAGTACAGGATAATCCATAGAATATGTGAAACGCTGGAACAATATTAACCGATTTAACTGCCAAGATTTTGAATGCAAGAATGGTAACGTACACTCCTGGAAATTGAAATAAGAACACCGTGAATTCATTGCCCCAGGAAGGGGAAACTTTATTGACACATTCCTGGGGTCAGATACATCACATGATCACACTGACAGAACCACAGGCATATAGACACAGGCAACAGAGCATGCACAATGTCGGCACTAGTACAGTGTATATCCACCTTTCGCAGCAATGCAGGCTGCTATTCTCCCATGGAGACGATCGTAGAGATGCTGGATGTAGTCCTGTGGAACGGCTTGCCATGCCATTTCCACCTGGCGCCTCAGTTGGACCAGCGTTCGTGCTGGACGTGCAGAATGCATGAGACGACGCTTCATCCAGTCCCAAACATGCTCAATGGGGGACAGATACGGAGATCTTGCTGGCCAGGGTAGTTCACTTACACCTTCTAGAGCACGTTGGGTGGCACGGGATACATGCGGACGTGCATTGTCCTGTTGGAACAGCAAGTTCCCTTGCCGGTCTAGGAATGGTAGAACGATGGGTTCGATGACGGTTTGGATGTACCGTGCACTATTCACTGTCCCTTCAACGATCACCAGAGGTGTACGGCCAGTGTAGGAGATCGCTCTCCACACCATGATGCCGGGTGTTGGCCCTGTGTGCCTCGGTCATATGCAGTCCTGATTGTGGCGGTCATCTGCACGGCGCCAAACACGCATACGACCATCATTGGCACCAAGGCAGAAGCGACTCTCATCGCTGAAGACGACAAGTCTCCATTCGTCCCTCCATTCACGCCTGTCGCGACACCACTGGAGGCGGGCTACACGATGTTGGGGCGTGAGCGGAAGAGGGCCTAACGGAGTGCGGGACCGTAGCCCAGCTACATGGAGACGGTTGCGAATGGTACTCGCCGATACCCCAGGAGCAACAGTGTCCCTAATTTGCTGGGAAGTGGCGGTGCGGTCCCCTACGGCACTGCGTACGATCCTACGGTCTTAGTGTGCATCCGTGCGTCGCTGCGGTCCGGTCCCAGGTCGACGGGCACTTGCACCTTCCGCCGACCACTGGCGACAACATCGATGTAGTGTGGAGACCTCACGCCCCACGTGTTGAGCAGTTCGGCGGTACGTCCACCCGGCCTCCCGCGTGCCCACTATACGCCCTCGCTCAAAGTCCATCAACTGCACATACGGTTCACGTCCACGCTGTCGCAGCATGCTACCAGTGTTAAAGACTGCGATGGAGCTCCGTATGCCACGGCAAACTGGCTGACACTGACGGCGGGGGTGCACAAATGCTGCGCAGCTAGCGCCATTCGACGGCCAACACCGCGGTTCCTGGTGTGTCCGCTGTGCCGTGCGTGTGATCATAGCTTGTACAGCCCTCTCGCAGTGTCCGGAGTAAGTATGCTGGGTCTGACACACCGCTGTTAATGTGTTCTTTTTTCCATTTCCAGGAGTGTATATGCAATGTCTTGTACAAGAACCGGTTGTCAGTTTGTGGGTAGGAGCTCCATGCGTGTTGCACCTGTCCGGTCACTAAAGGGATGCTAGTTGCGGTGATGCTGGAGTTGGCCGATGATGCCCCCTATGTTCTTGATTTGGGGCAGATCTGTTGGCGGAGCAGGTGAAGGCAACATGTCGACAGTCTGTACAGTATGTTGGATCATAACTGCTGCATGTGGGCGAGTGTTATGTTGTTTGAGTTACCAACTGGGACGCTGTTCGTGAACTTCAGCACAACGGGTCGAACCAACAGCCAGACTGACATAATAATTTTGCAGTCGGGGTGTACGGGATGACTACGACAGTGCTTCTGCTATCATTCGAAATCGCACTCCAGAGCATAACTCCAGGTGTAGGTCCAGTTGGTCTAGCCTGCAAACTGGTTGGTTGCCAGCCCTCAGTTCGCCTCCTCCTAACCAGCACAAGGCCATCACTTACACAGATGCAAAACCAGCTTTCATCAGACAACACAATAGACCTCCAACCTGTCCTCTAATATCCACTCGCATGACACCATTGGAGCCACAAATGGCGAGTGAATTAGATTCAGTGGAATGCACGCTATTGGGCACTTAGCGCGGAGCCTTCCTTGAAGCAAGCAATTTGTGTCACTACGGTGTCAACTGTTGCTCAAATTGCTGCTGCAATGCAGTTTGATGTAAGAGGGTCACTCCAAAAGAAGTGCACACTATTTTTTTTAATCCATCTTTCATTCTCCATGTTTGAAAGTTTTGCAAGGTGTAGATACATACTTTAGGAACAATATTTTCATTTCTCCACATAATTTCCATCCCTCTCAACTGCTTGATGCTATCTTGGAACCAACGCCTGTATACCCACACGGTAAAATTCTGGAGCAACCAGTTGGAACCACTGGCAGCGTGCACAAGGGAGGCATCATCTTCAAACCTTGTTCCACGAAGATAGTCTTTCAGTTTCCCAAAGAGATGATAGTCACAGGGAGCCAGGTCAGGAGGATAACACCACAGCCATAACATTTATAGCAGAAGGTGTGGTTTTGAATTTTTTTTTCTTGGGTGAATTTGCATGATGCCACTACATTGATTGCCTCTTCGTCTGTGGTGAAAAAATATGGAGCCATGTTTCACCACCTGTCACAATTCTTCCAAGAAATTCAAAAATTGTTCAAATGGCTCTGAGCAATATGGGACTTAACTTCTCAGGTTATCAGTCCCTTAGAACATAGAACTACTTAAATCTAACTAACCTAAGGGCATCACACACATCCATGTCCGAGGCAGGATTCGAACGTGCGACCGTAGCGCCTAGAACCGCTCGGCCACTAGGGTATGCCAAGAAATTCATCTCCACCATTCTCATACTGTTCGAAAAGTTCGCTGAATACCATTTTTCTTGTTTCTTTGTGAGCCACTGTCAACATCCCGGGAACCCACCTGGCACAAACCGATTTTAACGCCAACACTTTCAGTATTCTGCAGACACTTCCTTCCCCTATCCCAACGTAACGTGACATTTCCTTCACTGTGATGCCTGTCAGCAATCACCAATTCGTTAACTCTCTGCACATTGTTTGGAGTGTGTGCAGTACGAGGCCTGCCGTTGGGAGGACAATCCTCAATATTGCCGTGCACGGTTTCGTCACGTACCCTGCTTGCCCATCGGCTAACAGTACTGCGGTCGACAGCGTTTTCAACCTCTTGTGGATGTTTCCCAATGTCTTGATTTCACAGCACAGGAATTCTGATAGCACGGTGCTTCTGATGAACGTCAAGTGTAGCAGCCACCTTGAAGACATGCTGTGACGGCGCCACTCTCTGGAACAGGTTGAACTGAGTTTAAAAACAAGCGGAAAGAATGTATCTACACACTGTAAAACTTTCATACATGCAGAATGAAAACTTTATTTATACAAAAATGTTGTGAATTTCTTTTGGAGTGACCCTCGTATCAAAGCCAGTCATCGAGCAATCCCTCTCGGCAGTACCACGTGGCCGTCTGTAGACAAATCTTCTTGCCGCCGTACATTGTGTTGACCACCGCTGCAGCGATCATGTTCAGTTGCTACATTTCTGCCAGGTCTTTCTGCAGTGTCGCAGAAGGAACATCCAGCTTCTCGCAGCCTTATTACCCGACCTCTTTCAAACTCAGTAGTGTGCTGATAAATGCGTCATTGTCACCTTAAACGCATTCCTGACTAACGTCAACTCACCTCGTCCAATCCCATCAGTGTATGTAAAATAAACCGCAACAAGGAAACAAACTCTAATACAGAAAACGAAGAGAAGCTATATTCCTTCATCCCATATGTTAGTCCCATTCCAAAAATTATGGTTAATCTGTTAAAGAAACATTGCTGCGAAAGCATTTCTCCCCTAACAGTAGGTTGGAGCACTTTTTAAGCCACAAAATAAAAACAAGCAAATGATTCACAAATAATAAAGGGTATAACATATTGTAACTCAGCTATTCCCCCTACTATATAAGAAATACAGGCAGAGTTCAGATCCGATTCCAAGATTACACAATGCTTTCTAATAGAGCCATATTGAAAAAGCAGTTATTGCTGAGCATATTCTCCACACCAACGATGTCAATAATGAATTGCAAAAGAACCTGGTAGTTCTCACTACCAACCCAATGGTAATAACATAGATTTGCAAGAACAAAGTGAAATACACTCCTGGAAATGGAAAAAAGAACACATTGACACCGGTGTGTCAGACCCACCATACTTGCTCCGGACACTGCGAGAGGGCTGTACAAGCAATGATCACACGCACGGCACAGCGGACACACCAGGACCCGCGGTGTTGGCCGTCGAATGGCGCTAGCTGCGCAGCATTTGTGCACCGCCGCCGTCAGTGTCAGCCAGTTTCCCGTGGCATACGGAGCTCCATCGCAGTCTTTAACACTGATAGCACGCCGCGACAGCGTGGACGTGAACCGTATGTGCAGTTGATGGACTTTGAGCGAGGGCGTATAGTGGGCATGCGGGAGGCCGGGTGGACGTACCGCCGAATTGCTCAACACGTGGGGCGTGAGGTCTCCACAGTACATCGATGTTGTCGCCAGTGGTCGGCGGAAGGTGCACGTGCCCATCGACCTGGCACCGGACCGCAGCGACGCACGGATGCACAACAAGACCGTAGGATAGTACGCAGTGCCGTAGGGGACCGCACCGCCACTTCCCAGCAAATTAGGGACACTGTTGCTCCTGTGGTATTGGCGACGACCATTCGCAACCGTCTCCATGTAGCTGGGCTACGGTCCCGCACACCGTTAGGCCGTCTTTCGCTCACGCCCCAACATCGTGCAGCCCGCCTCCAGTGGTGTCGCGACAGGCGTGAATGGAGGGACGAATGGAGACTTGTCGTCTTCAGCGATGAGAGTCGCTTCTGCCTTGGTGCCAATGATGGTCGTATGCGTGTTTGGCGCCGTGCAGATGAGCGCCACAATCAGGACTGCATACGACCGAGGCACACAGGGCCAACACCCGGCATCATGGTGTGGGGAGCGATCTCCTACACTGGCCGTACACCTCTGGTGATCGTCGAGGGGACACTGAATAGTGCACGGTACATCCAAACCGTCATCGAACCCAGCGTTCTACCATTCCTAGACCGGCAAGGGAACCTGCTGTTCCAAAAGGACAATGCACGTCCGCATGTATCCCGTGCCACCCAACGTGCTCTAGAAGGTGTAAGTGAACTACCCTGGCCAGCAAGATCTCCGGATCTGTCCCCCATTGAGCATGTTTGGTACTGGATGAGGCGTCGTCTCACGCGGTCTGCACGTCCAGCACGAACGCTGGTCCAACTGAGGCGCCAGGTGGAAATGGCATGGCAAGCCGTTCCACAGGACTACATCCAGCATCTCTACGATCGTCTCCATGGGAGAATAGCAGCCTGCATTGCTGCGAAAGGTGGATATACACTGTACTAGTGCCGACATTGTGCATGCTCTGTTGCCTGTGTCTATGTGCCTGTGGTTCTGTCAGTGTGATCATGTGATGTATCTGACCCCCGGAATGTGTCAATAAAGTTTCCCTTTCCTGGGACAATGAATTCACGGTGTTCTTATTTCAATTTCCAGGAGTGTATATCGCCACAAATTTTGAGAAAAAGAAAAAAGAATGAATCAGTGCTGAACGAGCAGTTATAACTTTCTACGCATACTTTTGCAATAAGTTTAAACAATCATTCTTCACGTAATAGCTGGTGACGGTATAAAGGCTTATTCCTAACGTAAAATGTCGTATAATTGTATCTCTGTGGAAATATCAACATATTTCCATCTTTGACACTAAAAAAGTAGGCAACTTTGTGGCTACCACTTATTACATCATATCTGTGAGCTGTTTACGTCTATTGATAAATAACCGCTGCTTGAATGTCGTGACGTAATCATCATCTTCATTAAACGACTGTTTAACATACAGTGAAGTTCTTCTCCGATTATATAGTAGCTTTCAAATGTTTTCTTACTTGTTATATTCACTCACTTTCTTTTTTGGCATTTTACAGATATCAGCATTTAACTTCCTAATAAGAGAAACGCATTATTCCGAAGTGTCATCTCACTGAAAGGCACGCGGATTAATGTAACTACCTAGGATAACTAAATACGGACGAACAGGACAGGTAATATATAATGTAATGTAATAAAAGACGAATAATTAACGATTGAAGATGCTTTTTCGATATACTTTCAGAGTATTCAGAATAGCCACCTCCGTTATTCCAAAATAAGAGTAACATTAAATTGACGGGTCTGTTGTCACCGGTATTTGTAGACTGTGTACATGTACCGCGAATATCACACCTGCGTACTCTTTATGACACAATACAAGATTAATCATGTTACGTTACTCATTGGCATCTCATCACTAGTCAATGTACACATTGCGAGCACTGTACAAATATAGCTGGAGTTCATTCAGGGCCATGATGAAACCCTGTCTTTCCATTACATTTTGTCTGCCTGAAAAACTGATGAATCATACTTCCATGCCGAAGAAGATTAGCTCAGGAAGATGTTAAGTATCAGTCATCACAGATTATCAGGCATTAGTTTTCCAATGCCGCACACTCTACGTTGAAGACATATTGTAAAACGAAACTTGTTTCATTATCCATTGATATTACATTTTCAACCATTCGTGTATTTTGTTCACGATATTATCTTAAGATAGTATTTACAAAATAAGAGTGTTTTTTTAATATCTTGTTTTAAATATATTCTTTTATAATCGCCTTGTTATCCTCCTTCAGGAGTTTAGAACACATTTTGCACCACGATAAAAATACCATTTTCAATTTTTCTTTCATATTTTCTTAGTAAACGTAGATCAAGGTTGAGTATTAATTCACCATCATGCATAAAAGTATTGTAGGAATTGGTAGTTTTTCTAATTCTGCATAAAATTGTGGTCTCCGTTACTTAGGAGTAGAGAATTCAGAAATGAATGAGCAGTCAAGCAAGGTTATTACATACTTCTAGGCGTCAGTAACTCTAGAGAAAACTTTGAGATTGAGAATGAGCAGAAGGTATATGTGTTAGAGGAAGATACCTAAACCATTTACGTTTCACAGATGACATTACATTCTTGGTCTGTAGCTCAGGAAGAACCTCAACAATGATTAGCAAAAATTAACTGAACGGGGCAGAGGTCTGAAAATCGCTTATAAGGGTTATTCTAAAAGTATGGAACGTTTCTTTTATTCAAGACACAAGAAGAAAACTTATTTTACAATTGATTTTAATATTCAGCTGTTTTTCTACGTAACAGCCGTTCAAAATCAAACATCTGTCAAATCGCCCCACCGACTTTCTCATGCCGTCAGCGTACTCAATTTCTGCGATGTTTTTGAACCAGCCAATAAAGTCCTGCCGGCCACGGTGGTCTCGAGGTTCTAGGCACGCTGTCCGGAACGGTGTGACTGCTACGGTCGCAAGTTCGAATCTTGCCTCGGGCATGGATGTGTGTGATGTCCTTAGGTTAGTTAGGTTTAAGTAGTTCTAAGTTCTAGAGCCATTTGAACAAACCAATAAAGTCCTCTTTCACTTCGCTGCCATTTCTGTAGTGCTCTCCGCCCAAGCAGACTTTAAATTTAGAGAAAAGTTGGTAAACACTCGGGGCAAAATATGCGCTTTCAGTCGGATGTTATGAAAATCACACTTAACGGGCCGAAGCAAATGATTCGTCAACGCAGCAGAATTCACGCGAGCGATATCGCGAAGAAGCACAATACTGCTGGAGGGCAATCCACCTTCTCTATTTTGAATAGCACTGCGTAACCGACGAGAGTTCGTTGGCTACTGCATACATGGTCTCTCCTCTAGGCATAAATTCGATGAATGTGACGCCATTTGCATCCCAGAACACTGTGGCTATAACCGTTTTCGTGCTCAGAATTTGTTTGTCTCTTTCAGGTTTTGCTGGGCATCGCGAATGTTGCAATTCCATTGACTGTCACTTTGCTTCTGCAATATTATGTGAAACCCAGTTCACGTCACCAGCACAAACGCTTTCTCCTTGCCATCCCTTCCAATACGTCGCAAGTTTGAAAATTGTCTTCAATCCTCTGTTTAAGTTTTTCAGTCGCAACTGCCTGATCGTTCTACACTATGGATAATCTTTCATCCGCTATTAAAAATGATGCACCATTTTCGAATTAATGCTTCATCCATAACATTTCCATAAAATTCGATTATCTGAAACTTTCGACAACGCATTTTTTTCTTTTCTTTTTTTCTTTTTTTTTAAATTCAATATCCGTATTCTATACCACGAGCCTCACATCTGGCAGGACCGTTAATGTTCCTACACACTTTAAAACTCCCTCTAATGAATAATAAAGGAGCGTTCCTTCTCGCAGTTAGCGTCATACTGGCGCCAACAATTCTGAAGCCTATTACATGGTGACGCGGTGGAGGTTGGGCGAGAGTTGTACGATTAGTTGAATAAAAATGTTTCTTTCTTTCAGAACGACCCTCTTATAACTGAATATTATTCGGCAAATTGAAAAGGAAGCTACAGAAATTAACTATGAGTCAAAGTTTAGAGCAAATGAATACAGTTGCACGATGGAAAGCAACAGAAGCAGAGTGATGAATTATAACTTCCAGGCGTGTTTTTGTAATCTAAATAGAGAATTAAAAGCAAACACAGGCTGCGTATTACGACTTCTTACGTATGGCAGTCACACACAGACTTTTAAAGCAGAATCTGCAATAACCTGAGGTGAATTATGGTGAAAGGCTTGTTGGGAAGTACCAGAAAAAGAGAGAAAACAAATAAATGTATTTCGCTGTTATAACTTGTTAACATCGTGAAACTGAAATGGATGTCAACAGCAGATACTAACAGATGAATGGGCAATCTGTGGATCAACAAAATTCATTGGTGGAATCCAGAATATTAAGAGACCGTGAAGGCGACCTAATGGTAGGCAGGTAAAGAGCTTTATAAAATATACAAAAGCAGTAACGTAGTGTTTTACGCATGAAGGCGATAATGCATCGAGAATTCAGGATGAGGTTCATACACAGCAGTGAATATTAAATCATTGATGATGATGATGATGATGATGCATGATTATTCAAACTTCATTTATATGTCAGCTCCCATGTAGCCATGCAAGCGAGAGATAGAAGGTAGGAGATGAGATACTGGCGGTACTGAAGCTGTAAGGGCGGATCGTAGTCTTGCTTAGGCAGCTCAAATGGTGCCGGCACGGTAGCTAAGCATGTTCGATCAGAGAGACAGTGGTCCTCTGTAATCAGAAACCCGAGTAAAGTAACGGACGATCAAATTGAACGGATATCATGTGACTTCCGCCCATACCAAACCCAACGACCAGTACCGAAAAAAAACGGAGAAAATATAGGTAGAGCACTTACCAGAGAAAGGCAAAGTTCCCGATTTCGAGTGTCGGTTCGGCACACAGTCTTTGTCTGCCAGGAAGTTTCAGGCGAGGAACACTTTGTTGTGGAACAAATTATAGAGTACTGATGAGTAACGAATTTGAAGACGGCCCCTTTAACGGGAGCGTCTTTCACAGTCTCATACTCGTGTGTCACAAAGTCACTTGTCAGCTCAAAGGCGATCGACTCCACTCAACCCTGTCCGCTGGAGCGCTGCATCTTCTCAGAGAAATCGACAGGTATCTCTCAGGATACATGGAAAATTTGTGCAGAGCTGGCCAATCAAAGCACTCAGTGGGTATTTTTCAATCGCAAAGTCTCGCTCAGTTTAAACACAAAAATCTCTGATCCCTAGGTCATTGAGCCGATGTATACCAGCCACATGTGCTTCCCAAGTGGGTGGCGCGCTTTGTCCATCATCTTTAAATACTATGTTGAGACAGCAGAATGCACTCAACATTTGGT
This sequence comes from Schistocerca gregaria, assembly GCF_023897955.1. Lineage (NCBI taxonomy): Eukaryota > Metazoa > Arthropoda > Insecta > Orthoptera > Acrididae > Schistocerca > Schistocerca gregaria. The sequence goes on along the minus strand of NC_064924.1, from coordinate 296,902,146 downwards.
TTGTCATAATGTAGCTGTAATTCACATGAGTTTGGACAATATGTAGTATTGTGTCCTTTACGCGCAACATTTTGCATTCACTCTTGGCATGGAAAACATTATGCATTTTTTGTCTGTTTTGATCTCTTCAGAACACCTAGTGATCGGTATCCGTTTCTTAGTTAATAATCCGTAAATTCAAATGACCTACAAACAATTTCTCTCACTCACAAGATGATGTTCGAAGGTAATGTTAAAACGACTTAATCCTATACTTGTATTTATCCATCACTAGTAAACGTATCTAGGTTGTCCCAAACATTATTCTGAATGTTTCGCATCCGCGAATTTACTGTCTCGCACCTCTTCCTTTGTTCACGAATTCCATCATGTGTCTGTACATCTATCTGTGAATACTTAGGATTTTTTACAGAAAAAGGGCTAAAGTCATGTTCCAGTCTGCTCAGTGTCTATAATACGGAAATAAACATATTTTTCAATTATCTTCCATAAGAACTCTACAAGAATTCAAGTAAAGAGATGTAAATTCAAGCCGTCGAGACATGTGGTGACCGAGATGGTGTCATAGAAACTTAATTCTACCACTCACCACGTTTCTCAGGGTGTTAGGAGTGACAGACACATCTGTCCTGCACAAACTAAATCTACAAGGCATAATTTGTTACACTCTGAGGCCGTATAGTACAGTGCTTATAGTCAATTTTCTAATTGAAATTTCACCTGAGATACTTCTGAGTAATCCTTCCCTTACTTCGCTGCGTTTTGCAATGATCTCCTCATACTTCCTATTAGAAGTCCAACTACGTTATTATTAGTGGACCATGCTCAATGACAGAGGGTACATTTCAAGGTAGGAAAAACACTTTCGACTGGGAACATATTAGTTCAGTTTTGTAAGCATCGGCATGTTTTAAAAGTTATAAAAAAAGAAAATATAGTGAAATACGAAAAAATAATGAGAGAGTGTACACATAAGTAACGCGTAACACAGGAAAGGTCTGAACTAATCCGAAGAACTCCTGTACAGATTAGCCGGCCCAGGTAGCCGAGCTGTTCTAGGCGCTTCAGTCGGGCACTGCGCGACTGCTACGGTTGCAGGTTCGAATCCTGCCTCGGGCATGGCTGTGTGTGATGTCCTTAGGCTAGTTAGGTTTAAATAGTTCTAAGTTCTAGGGGACTGATGATCTCAGATGTTAAGTACCATAGTGCTCAGAGCCATTTGAACCATTTTTGTACAGATTACAAGCAGTGTGCCACAAGAAACATTCCAATTTTTGATTTAAAACTTCGTTCGTGTTTATCACTCATTCGTTTCATTTCTGCAGGAAACCTATTGAAAATTAGGTCTGTTGAACAGTGGACGCCTTTCTTTAGAGCCCTTAAGCGTTTTGTTACGAAAGTAAGTGTCATTTTTCCGTCTGATGTTCAACGCCTGAATGTTTCCGTTTTTTCTGAAAGAATCAGTATTGTTAACAGTAGATGCTGCAATGGGTTATAGGGATAGGGAAGGCAGACTTACAGTTTCGAGCCACCTGGAGAACGTAAAAGTGAGTGTGTTGTCTATGTTGTTAGTTTTAAATGAAGCACACTTGTTGTTACGACCTTATGAAAGGATATTCATTTGTTAATTTTTCGAAAGGTCATTTATTATTCTGTTTTATCATAAATGAATTAATTATTGAATGACGATCTTATGCGTCACAATATATCTTCCTTATCTTTAATCTGTTACTATTTGGATAGTGAATAGCTATGTGATCCGTAATTCGTATTCGTGGTAAGCGTTGTTATATTTAGATGTCAACCGATGAAGAAATGTTACTGTTACTTCATACTGGTCATTCGCTGATTTTCTGTATAAGTGATTAATTAATGCCATTCGAGTAGTCCCCTTGAAATGTGACCTCTCGGTAGATAACATTCTGCAATGGATAATTTTCCAGTTAGAGGACATTATTAAATGCGCATGATTAGTATCGTGTGCGTACTTTTGTCGCGCCAAGGTGGTCTATTCCATCAGCGATGAGATTTGAACTAACATGGCATTAACATCCTCCGTATGTACCCGTCAGCCGGCGTTAGTGTCCGAGCGGTTCTAGGCGCTACAGTCCGGAACCGCGCGGACGCTACGGCCGCAGGTTCGAATCTAGTCTCGGGCAAGGATGTGTGTCATGTCCTTAGGTGAGTTAGGTTTAAGTAGTTCTACGTTTTAGGGAACTGATGACCTCCGAAGTTAAGTCTCATAGTGCTCAGAGCCATTTGAAAAATGTACCCGTCCGAATTCGGTAAGGATTTGAGCTATCATCAATTGTTTTCATCGCCACCTAAAGAAGAAAGTTATTCGTTTGAAGCCAACATGTTTTCAGTGCCGTCGTAGTCCATAGGAGCTTGACCGCGGAAGTTTAATAAAATCCTTATTCTGTAATAAAGTAGGAATTATGATAATCAGACTTACGTGTTCACGATAGTTCCTTCCTCAGTTACGAGAATCAATAACGAAAGACCACAAATAATGCTCAGATCTCAGACGGTTTGGGCAATGAACGATCGGGTTGGCTCTGAGCACTATGGGACTTAACTTCGGAGGTCATCAGTTCCCTAAAACTTAGAACTACTTAAACCTAACTCACCTAAGGACGTCACACACATCCATGCCCTAGGCAGGATTCGAATCTGCGACCGTAGCCGTAGCGTGGTTCCAGACTGTAGCGCCTACAACTGCTCGGCCACTCCGGCCGGCTGACCAATCGGGCTCGAACGTTTTAAAAAAAGGCCTTTGGGAACAAAAATAACACATTTAATTCAAAAAATATTGTATCAAGTAAGATATTTGATCTGACCTTAGAAAACTAGACAAAATGGAGAAGTTAACCCTTTGGTTATTGTTTCTTAAACGGGAGTCTAGCGAATTTACGCTGCCTCTGCAACGGACCGGCAGAAAAAGATGAATATATAAGCGAGAAAAGATAATTTTTGACAAAACAAGTGAAGGTGCGTATATTTAGCCTTTCAGGAATCCTAACTGAAGGACATGAAATGGGATTGATTGTTTTTACATTTTTGTATCACTGATAGAAAAAAAGTAATTTCGTGTCAAGTTTTAACTTTGAAAAAGAAATGATGCAATCTATTTTACTGAAGAACTCGTTTAGGACAAAAAATCTTTGAAATACATTTGAAACAATTCACCTGTTAATTTTCATCGTGTCAAAGAGTTCTACATATGCATATTTTTCCACCCTGCGTGTTAAAGATGAACTCATCAATGCAGACCACTTTTAATTATAGTGGATACCTTTGTTACTCTCAAAGTCAGAGGGTTTCTTCTTAGTAAGGGAATAACGGTACTGTGAGGCTGTTGTTAATATTCCGAGATGCCAGCAAAACGCACGCGAGTAAAATCCCCAAGTAACCCGAATTATTTTCTTTTCTACAATGAATACTTTTCGTCCAAGTGATTAAGTACCCAAAAATAATATCTCGCAAGACACTGAATGGAAATATGAAAAATACGTTAACTTTCAGTCTTTTGCGTCCCCAAAGCTGGCAATCACTTATACCGCAGAGGTAGGTCCACGTAACGTTTTAGTCAGTACACTTTTAGGTTTCTTCAGTTTTTCATAACTATTCTTATGTAAGATCTTCGAATTTTATATACTCATTATTGAACTGATCCTGAAGGCCTCAGAAGGTTCAAGGGTACCGACGGCCGCTGTGTCATCGTCAGCCGTTAAGCGTCACTGGATGCAGATATGGAGGGGCATGTGCTCAACATATTTCGCTCTCAGTCGTTGTCAATTTTCATGTGGGAGCCGCTGCCTCTGAATCGAGTGGCTCCTCAGTTGGTCTCACAAGGGCTGAGTGCACCTCCACTAGCCAACAGCGTTCGGCATACGTAGACAGTCACCCATCCAAATGCTGGCCAAGCTCGAAAGCTCTTAACATCAGTGATTTGACGGGAACCCTTCTTACCACTGAGGCAAGGCCGTTGGCGTACTGTTTATTGCTCCTTGTTTATACGAGGGCTATTCAAAAAGTAGGATACGTTTTGGCATTCAAAAAAAAGACTAAGTACAAGAAATACATTTTATTATACAGGGTGTTACAAAAAGGTACGGCCAAACTTTCAGGAAACATTCCTCACACACAAAGAAAGAAAATATGTTATCTGGACATTTGTCTGGAAACGCTTACTTTCCATGTTAGAGCTCATTTTATTACTTCTCTTCAAATCACATTAATCATGGAATGGAAGCACACAGCAACAGACCGTACAAGCGTGACTTCAAACACTTTGTTACAGGAAATGTTCAAAATGTCCTCTGTTAGCGAGGATACATGCATCCACTCTCCGTCACATGGAATCCCTGTTGCGCTAATGCAGCCCTGGAGAATGGCGTATTGTATCACAGCCGTCCACAATATGAGCACGAAGAGTCTCTACATTTGGTACCGTGGTTGCGTAGACAAGAGCTTTCAAATGCCCCCATAAATGAAAGTCAAGAGGGTTGAGGTCAGGAGAGTGTGGACGCCATGGAATTGGTCCGCCTCTACCAATCCATCGGTCACCAACTCTGTTGTTGAGAAGCGTACGAACACTTCGACTGAAATGTACAAGAGCTCCATCGTGCATGAACCACATGTTGTGTCGTACTTGTAAAGGCACATGTTCTAGCAGCACAGGTAGAGTATCCCGTATGAAATCATGATAACGTGCTCCATTGAGCGTAGGTGGAAGAACATGGGGCCCACTCAAGACATCACGAACAATGCCTGCCCAAACGTTTACAGAAAATCTGTGTGGATGACGTGAGTGCACAATTGCGTGCGGATTCTCGTCAGCCCCCACATGTTGATTGTCAAAATTTACAATTTGATCATCAGAATCGAGGAAGTACATTACATACTGACGAAACTAAAATGAGCTCTAACATGTAAATTAAGCGTTTCCGGACACATATCCATATAACATCTTTTCTTTATTTATGTGTGAGGAATGTTTCCCGAAAGTCTGGCAGTACCTTTTTGTAACACCCTGTATACATCTGAAAGAGCGACTGATATACTACTTTTCCACATAGTCACCAAACACAATGAAGCACTTATCAAGCGTTGGACAAGCTTTGAAAGACCTTCGTAAAATTCTGCATCTAAGGCTTCAGCCAGTGAGTCACGTGTTGTCGTCAAAGCGCTGCTTTGCAAGACAGTTCTTCATCTTGGGAAACAAGTAGGAGTCGCTTGGTGAAAGATCAGGGCTGTAGGGAGGATGGGAGAAAATTTACCATTTGAAAGAATTAAGGAGTTCTTTAGTGCGGTTTGCCGTCTGAGGTCGGGCTTTGTCGTGCAAAAACTAAATTTTGGACACCACCTTTCCTCGGCGTTTGTTTTGAACTGCTCCTCTAAGGCTATGCTAAGTTTGACAGTACCGGGCAGAATTTATGGTTGCCCCACGTTCGAGAAAATTAATAAGAAGCACACCTTGCCTATCCCAAAACACTGTAACCATCACCATCAACTTCCTTGTTGACAAGGTTTGAAAGCATTTTCTTGGTTTTTTGGGAGGGAGCTTGTGTGCCCCCACTCCATGGTCTGTAATTTTGTCTCGCAATTGAAGTGTTCCACCCAAGTCTCCTCAACGGTTACGATTTGATCCAGTAATGAATGACAATGTTTGTGGTAGGCATCCAGAAATGTCAACGTTACCCCTATTCACTGTTCTTTATGGTGCTCTATAAGCAATTTGGGCAGCCTAGCTTTTGAGCGAAAATTTCAAACAACAAAGTCTATTAAACATGTGGAAAAGAAAGTAAAAGCTCTGTTATTGCGAAGCTACGGTTCTCAGGAATTGTTTCATCAACTTTATCCACAAGATCGTTAGTCACAATGCTCGGGCGTCCTCTCTTCTCTTCATCATGAACGTTGTCTCGGCCATTTTAAAACCAAATACACCATTTCCGGACCGAATATTCACTCATTACGTTCTTTCCGTACACTTCGCATTGTTCGCTATAAATTTCTATAGGTATCGGGTTTTTTTATGTGTGTGAAATCTTATGGGAATTAACTGCTAAGGTCGTCAGTCCCTAAGCTTACACACTACTTAACCTAAATTATCGTGAGGCCAAACAAACGCACCCACGTCCGAGGGAGGACTGGAACCTCCGCTGGGACCAGCCATACAGTCCATGACTGCAGCGCCCCAGACTACTCGGCTAATCCCGCGCAGCATTTAGGTTTTTTGTCAACAAAAACCGTATCATAGACGGCACCTCACATCTGGAGGGATTTTCGGTTGTAGCACACATTTCAAATACGAATAACGAAAACACCAGACGTGCAGCAACGTTCCCGCTGTCGCGGATGGATGCCGACTGAGCTGCCGAGTACGCACATACCAAAATATACGCGACTGGCACAAGCCTAGCTTCGTCAGACGGAAACGTTCCGTACTTTCTGAATAGCCCTCGTATACTGGGTTAATAGAAGTGGGGATATTTTCGATCGTAGAAAAGACGTGATACGAAGGTCCCAAATGTGTATGGTGTCACGAACTAGCGTTGAATGTATCAACTGTTTGAAGCAAACTGGCTTACTTTTTGTCACCTAATGCGTGGGACATTGCTTGATTGATTCATTTGTGCGTTGTGTACACTGTGGTTTTATGGTTTTTATGTAATTTCTCTATCCTGTCTGCAATAGATAAACTCAATAAAGGCATTTATTTTCCTTTTTACATACACAGATTTGTGCACTATTTTTGATAAATTAATTCGTTTAACGGGTTTGCCTTATAGCAATTGTATGTAAACAATTTTTATTTGTGGAGTTCATTCACGTTTGTGTATATATTTAAATTTATTTACTTGGTGCTGTAATTCTATTTTATTTTCCTTGATTTGATATGAGAATGTAAACTCCTCAAACAAATGGTCGTTTTTTGTGACAAATGCTTGCATTACTCTTCTCTTTACATTTCTTACAGTTGGAAGAAAAGCAAGGTGAAAATACAACTGATTACATTTTTCTCCATTAGTACAGATTCACATGAAGAACAAAAAAAAAAAAAACCGGTTCATGTCACCATTCGGATGAACTACTGTCAGTAGCGCAACTTTCTGTTCACTAGCAGAGCCGGTTGAAACTAAGCCTTTAATTGTATTTATCATTTAAACACTGACCTACAGTATTTTCACTGACAAAGACAACTCAGACTTAACCTGCTCATTTATTACCCAAAGACTACAAGCCCACCGGAATCTGACTGATTTACAGTGACAACTTGACACCCAATAATCAACACATAAGAATGGCCCTGAACTGTAAGAAATCCTAACAATAATAAAAGTCCAAAAAATACGAAACTAAAAGAATATTTGATATTACCTCCAACTTTGTTAATTTCCTAAATTCATTTAAATCACGAATCCCATTTTTAATAGGTCACTTACCTCACACAAAATCTTTCACAACACGAACTACACTAATTACAGCAAGCAGCAACTACAGCCAACTAAATAAAAACATTCTAACTACTATAGACTCCAACTACTAGGACGTATATGGTTGGCAAAAGGAAGATTTTGTTGAAGAGCTAACAAGGTGTTTAGATAATTTTATCTTATCCATGTGACATTCAGTTCCAAAAATTATACAGTTGTCAATAATTCCAGTACCCAAAAACTACCAACAACATCCATCCTCACTTTCTTGCGTCTCACTTTACAATACATGCTCTACCAACACAGAATCTCCGCTAAGAAAAAAAACATGTCCACACACTTCTCTACCCACTCACTAACTGCTTTTCCGTCAAACCACAGAATCTCGTGCCGAGAGCGCATAGCACTGTCAGGACTTTAACATAGTCTGTAGCGCTGTCAACGTAGAACCAGGCTACTAACACGGTTTACATCTTCCACCAGAACAGTGTACGTGGACGCAGGGCAAGATATAGCTGAATTTTACCATCTATTTCTATTGACGAATCTAATGTGATGAAGGTGGTGAGCCGTTGCCGGAAATGCGAAAGGCTTATTATCTTGAAATTTGTTTGACGTAACAATGCCACTTACTTCCTTTCTTTTATAGGTCCTACTCCCTTGTAAATTTTTTTTAATGAGTTCGTCTCGCTGAACTCAAGGAGGAATACATTTATGGAATCATTTATTCCTCTTCGATTCCAGTGGGACTTATATGTCGTACTTAAAATAACTATAAAACTATATAAAATTGCCGGCCGAAGTGGCTGAGCGGTTCTAGGCGCTTCAGTCTGGAACCGCGCGACCGCCACGGTCGCAGGTTCGAATCGTGCCTCGGGTATGGATGTATGTGATGCCCTTGGGTTAGTTAGGGGACTGATGACCTTAGATGTTAAGTCCCATAGTGCTCAGAGCCATTTGAACCATTTATAAAGAAATACCGAAATTTAGAAACATTCCTTGACCCAGCGTTCATTTCAAAAGCAGAGAACAAACTTTTACAACAATATGCCAAATATCAATTAATTCGGTCGTGAAATGGTTAATAAATAACGTAAAAGCAGAATTTTGACATCTGGAAGATAATGCTGTTCATTCCACTTTATTTATCCCATCAGTGAATGTTACACTGAGTGAAGAAGATGGCGTGATAGTTGACACTCTGCGTTATGGCAGCGTAAAGTATCTTATGTGTTTCTGTCGCTCGGTTCGACGTAGTAGTTGGAGGGGCTAGCAGCGAGCTGCGTATCAGGAGAGGCATCTCGGCGGTGATGGCTCCTGACAGCCGCTAAATTGGGCCTGAGAGAGAGAGAGAGAGAGAGAGAGAGAGAGAGAGAGAGAGAGAGAGAGACGGTGTGGCCACGGCAGGTGCGGCCCTCCTCCGCCACAGGGCCCGCCTCTACCTGTGCCCGCGGCAGCGCGAATAACGATGCCCACACCGGCCGTGTCCCCGGCGCTGGCGGAACTTCGGCCCTGACGTCTCCGCCCATCGAGTTCTCTAATGAAGCCAGCCCACCCGCAAAATTCGGCCCACTTCTCCCGTCTCTATAGAGCGGGCGCTCGTCGGTGTTAATCATTGTAATCTTCTACATGCGTTAAGTTTTGCCAGTTATACCTATTTGTACAGGATGTTTCACCGTAATACACTGAAGTGACAAAACTCATGGGATAACGATATGCACATATACAGTTGGTGCAAATATCGCGTACACAAGGTACAAAAAGGAATTGCTTTGGCGAAGTGCCATTTGTACTGAATAATTATTGTTAATGAAGTAAAAGATCCATGCAGTGAACACCAAGTGAAATAGCTACTCCGTATATTTCAGACCTAGACTGCCATAAAATTGCGAAGGGTCTGTTAATCAGAACTCAGGGAGAACTTGTAGTCTAATTCACAATCGATTTATTGATCTTAAACATCACAATACAACAGAAGTTTTAAAGAAACATCATACAAAACGAATATTTTATTTAACAAACGCCTTACTAACATGGATCTATGGTGGACAAAGCAATCTGCTGGGGATCGACGCACGACACTAACCAGAACACTACTCGCTCTATCGCACTTCATACACGTAAATCCAAGTTGTGGCATCAAACTACGCCACCACCAAGCATCTAAATTCTACCATACAAAAAAAAAGGAAAAATATGGTTCGAAAGAACAGGGTGCTGAGAAATATATATAATAGCCCTGCATGCAGAACCGAATACTTTACCATCCCGATGGTCAAGGCGGGACACCACGAAGCATTCGGCGACTGAAGTCATGGACAGCGGCAATCTGTTGTTAAATGCGCGTTCCCGAAAAACGCAAGTACTCGATCTCGGTTTCGGTTAATTCAGAACGCAGGTATTTCCCAATGAGCCTCTGAAACCCCCATGGATTCCAGAGTGCAGGAGGACCCGTTTGCTGGTCTGCCAAAACCAATTTGACTCCGTGCCACGACTGTGCGTGTCGGAATACGTCAAATGTTTAAACGGCCTCGCACGCGTCACTCGTTGTGACCGTGATGATACAAGCAGTACCTCTGACTGTTCATAAGGTGAGTGGCACAGGCTCTAAGTCGCACACTAGCAAAGGACACAAGTCTCACCGTTTACGTAGAGACCTGCAGTTCTATCCTACCGAAGCGCCACTACAAGAGACTTCTACAAGAGTCCTCTTTCATCCTTTCTACCCGTTTCCCCCTCAGCTCGGTTCCAAAAGCACATTTCTCTTTTTTGACTTTCCTAGAGCACGCAAACAAGACCATAAACTACTGCCCACCATTTCATCGTAATGTATGAAGTCAAATGTCACTAGATCGTATTCCCTGCACCGAATCAGAAGTGATAGTGCCCTGCAATCTCTCAAGGTATGGTAGCTTCGGAGATACATGTATGGTACACTCCACTTCCGAAATAGTTACCGAATTCAGTATTCCAAGATGTAGAGCGTCAAGAGCGTCTAATTTCAGGCATTACCTCTTACCACGTACGGCGCTGTGGCCGATGGCCTTCACTTAAATACCGAGAGCAGCGGCGTTTCCGTAGAGGTATCAGTGCTAGGTGACAAACAACACTGCGTGAAATCAACGTCCGTTTCGACAGGGCTGCGAAATTAGTCGTTAATTGGCCATGGCAGAAGACGACCGGTACGAGTCGCTTTGCTAACAGCACGTCACCGCCTGCAACGCCTTTCCTCAGCTGACGTCCGTATCGGTTGGACCACAGATGACTGGAAAACCATGGCCTGGTCGGATGAGTCCTTAATTCAGTTGGTAAGAGTGGATGGTAGGAGTCGAGTGTGACGCAAAACCGCACGAAGTCATATGTGCAATTTATCAACAAGGTACAGTGCAGTCTAGTGTTGGGTTCATAATAGTGTGGGCTATATTTACACGGAATAGACTTGATTCTCTGGTCCAACTGAAAATATTATTGACTGAGTATTCATGGACTTCATGTTCCCAGACAACGACGAAACTTTTAACGACGATAATGCTCCATGTCACTGGCCACAGTTGCTCGTGACTGGTGTCATGAACATTCTGCACAGTCGAGCCAATGATTTGGCAACCCAGAACCCCTGACATGAGTGCCAGCGAACATTTATTGGATGCAACTGAGAGGTCGGGTCGTGCACAAAATCCTGCTCCGGCAAATCATTATGGGTGGCTATAGATGCGCCTTGCCTCATACTTCTGCAGGGGACTTAGAATGACTTGAGTTAGGAAATATCCCATGTCTTCTTTCACCTCGGGGAACGCTGCTTTACAATAGCTAAGGAACAGCTGACACTCGCTAAGCAGCATCTGCTAGTTTCTGCGAAACAAGCAACAATTGCTATGGTAATGATAATAAAAAGAAATGTAAACCAACTCTGTGTGTATTCGAGAGTTCGTATAATACGTTGTTTGACAAAGGTGGAACCGATTAGTGCGACTTTCCACGTTGTACGGCAACGTGCCTCTAAGACATTTGAGTGCTTACGATCGTAGACCAGCAGTTGGTGGCTGGAAGCCGGCCACAGTCCTACTATTGTAAAAAAGACCGCGGAAGGTGCAGATGGAGGTGCAAGTACTGTGTGAAGGCATGCCAGTGATCGTAGATGCAAGGGGATCGTCACATAGCCCTACTGGTGACAGAGAAAGACACTTGAATCCTAGGCAGAACGCTGCAAACTTTCCTGTGGCTGCCAGTACCAGTATAATAGCCAGGAGATTAAATCAGGCTGGTTTGTATGCTCGGAAGCCTGTTCAGTGAATCGCACTGCAACCACGTCATCGTCGAGAAGAAGTTAGTTGGTGCAGGGAGCACGTTGGGTAGGGTCAGTAACAGTGATCCAGAGTGATGTTCTTCGACGAAGTTAGTGTGGAGAGAGGGTAACGTGTTATACACCAGAGAATAATTTTATTTCCATTAAATGTATTTAAAACATCTCTGTTGGTTTTTATAACTACGTCATCTGTTGGGTCACAGTCAGTCAACATTCACAAGTACTTCGTTTCCGCAGTTTCAGTATGTGTTTTCTTATTTCTGTCAGACATCTCAGTTTTTTCAGTACCTTTCAACAATACAGGGTGGTCCATTGATAGTGACCGGTCCAAATATCTCACGAAATAAGCATCAAACGAGAAAACTACAAAGAACGAAACTCGTCTATCTTGAAGGGGGAAAGCAGATGGCGGTATGGTTGGACCGCTACATGGCACTGCATAGACCAAACGGATATCAATTGCGGTTTTTTAAGTTTTTTTAAAGTTCCATGACATATGTGACCATAGTGTAAAGTGCTATTAAAGTACTATTTAAAACAATGTAGCCAATTCAAGCATTTCTATGTAGTTTGGCCAGTATTTTGAAGCTGTGTACACAGGTAATAAAGATGTTAGAATAGAAGGAACATCTTGTCTCACACAGTGGTTTATGTCTGGATTCGAGAGTCCAGGGTCCCCCATAGTCAACAGACATTCCAATATCAGCATATACCGGTAAGCTGCTTACAACTTTTTTGAATAGTATGGGTTATTCATTATTTCGAAAGGCTTGTGTTTCGAAACTTACGTTAAACGCATACATGTGGTAAATAACTAAAATATTGTTAACTAAGATAAAATCTCGCCCCTTCTCAATTGTTCTCATACCTTTTCCACACGTAATTTCTTTCTGAGAACAACTGCTAATTTACAGTAAATGTTCTCAGATAAACACATCTGTCCAGGATGAAAATAACAGTGGTGTTCAAAGGAATCAGATGCTTGGCGTGTAGATCCTTTATGCATTATGCTTATTGCCTTCAGTAATATTTTATGCAGCAGTTCTCAAGCGAAATTGAGTAAAGGGGGGAACGGGGAGAGAAGTCGATAGTGTGGGCCGCAGATCAATTCCATACAGGCGCTGAGAGGGGTGTTTAAAAATTTGTATTTCCTTATCTGTTTTCCTACCGTTATCTTTCCGTAAATGGGCCCTTTAGTTATGGCACTCGGAAGAGAAGGGTTTGCAGCGGTTTCACATGTCTACTCTCTGTGAGTTTTTATTCTAGCTGTGAGAATGTTCAAGCCCGAACTATAGAAGGCACCACAACCAGTGTGCTGCCGTTACTGTTTCGTATGTTACACAATGCATAACGCATTATATAATCTTCTATATGAGAATACAACGCGCATTGGACCCCTCTATTTCTTCCCACTCGATCCTCATCTCCCATCAGTAATATTTTCACCACAGCTTCCATCATCTACAGTGACTCGAAATAAAACATGGGCTCATAATTTAAACTTACTGGACATTTAGTGCTCTGAACACTCCGCTCTTGGAGAAAAAAAATTAGAAACATGCATGTGCTGAGGTTCGACAACACGAGCACGGACTCAAGTTCAAGCATTCTGCGGGGGCCTTTGAGTTCCGTTTCGAAGTTCTAAAAGACGTGACCGTCGAAGCTTTCCGACCCTACGGCAATGTTGTGGAGCACATCGTGGAAAGGTGGCAGACGTTCACGATATACCACCTGTTGAATGGTGCCCGCCAAATCAAAATCTAACTCTCCAAACAAGTACCATCCTATCTGCTGACAGGCGGCGTGCGAGCCATCGTTATGTATGATAGCCAGCCAAGGACATGTGCTTGTTGCGAACAAGAGGGCAATGTGCAGTCGGACTGTCTCCGCCGACGTTTCCTCCAGGTCCTGACCAGTGACTCATTTCCCAAAGTGAAGGTCACTTCTTTACCAGACAGCTACGCCATAGCCGTACACTGCCCCAATGCGTCGCTTCAGGAACCGCCCAATCTCCCCTGGAACTCACCAGTGGAAATGATGGTGCTGCCACCGCCTCACCGGCACCATCTGCACCAACGGCTACGAGACACCAACTCTCCAGAGTTCAATGACCAGCCCCCCTGTTGCCATAGAATCGATGCGAGTGCGGTGCCTACCTCTGCATTTCTGCAGACTGGGGTGATCTCGGACATTGAACGTCCACATTCTGATACAGTACAGCACCTCCGAAAGCAGCGGTCGCCCAGAAAACGGAAGAAATCAAATCCCATTCGACGACACACTTCATGTCATCACAGGCAGTGGAGCGAATACAAGACAGTGATCTCCCTTCGGGCGCTCTGACGACGGGAGTGGCCGCTCTTGGTATCCCATTTGAGGCACGCTCCCAACTGACAACGATGGATCCAATGGTGGGAGATTTCCTGGATCCCGCTACAGCAGCGTCACCACATCTCGCCCTCAATGAGTGTGACAGTAACTTGCCACCTGTTCCAGTGTCCTGGGCTGACAGTGGAACAGGTTGAGATGGTGGGCCTTCTGCCAGGTAGTGCCCCTAGGATATGCCTGGCCCACCTTCCACCCAGTGATTGCGGCTGCAGTGACTGCACCGGATGTTACACTCCAGCCAGAAATCTCTGCTGGAACATCTGTGCAAACGGTGGGAGCACGCCCACAGCACTGCTGAATCGTAACGATGAATCTGGCCCACATTCGGGCTTCCCACAAACTGGCAATGCTCTAAGAGATCATTTATGCTGCTGATGTCGACACTGACCTCCTCCGAGAAGAGATCGTCGCTGATATCTACGCCCCACTGGCTACACGGCACACATCTCCCATGCTTCTAACAATGGCAATGAAGTCGCCATACTCCTCCGTTCCAGACTCTCTGCTTAAGATGTAGTGTACCTTACTAAATGTAGAGGTATGGCTTTTATGCTTTTCGGCGTCCACATCCCCAATGTATTTGCGCCATCCGGCTCCAGTCAACATCGTGACTTACACACCTTCTTTGCTGACGAGGTGATGCCGCTTTTTTAGGGTCCCCTGAATGAAATGGTCCTCGGTGGCGATTTCAAGTCCACATAAGGGCCTAGTGACCAACTTCCACGTCGTTCCCCGTGTGCAGCTCTCTCTAGCATCATCGACAGGCTTCAGCTTGTAGGCACATGGGCAAAAGTTCATGGCACCCTCGCAGGGTTCACATACTATCCGGCGCTTTCGTCCACTCGCCTCGACCCCACGTTTACTTGCTGCCAGCACTCGACATGTCGAAGTATGGCCTCTGGCTGAGCGCGACACCTACATCATCGATGTCGTTCGCCCGCCAACAGGTGTGCCACAGCTGAGGCCTGTGGAAATTAAACGTTTCCCACCTGACTGTCCCCGATTGCCGACGGATCGTTGACGGTATGTGGGCCCTCTGTCGTGGACGTTGCCCCCCATGTACATCCACATTATCCTGGTGGCTATCCTGCTCAAAACCAGTTCTACACAGGGCGCTGATGGGTTATGGCAAGCGAATACCATGGACTTTTATTATACGGTTCTTCGTGACTGCACATTGATGGCATACTCTCCTCTCCGTCAGACGATAGTGTATAGTGCTAAAGCGGAGATCCCTTCACTCATACGACGGTGCTTGGAAGGGACCATTGTCAGATCCTGCACCCGTGACCATATCCCTCACGAAACGCTATCGATGTACCACCTCCTGACAGAACGGCGACGTCGTTATGGAGATCTCATCCACGACCTCACTGATGCGGAAGAACGGTAATACACTACTCAATGCGCCATTACTAACGCTTTCTGTTCTCATTTCCGGCGGCTGTACGCTGCCGTTCCACATCCCCCCACCTTAATTGAGGAGATAGCAACACTGACTGTCATTATCATGCCAGAGGATGTTGCTCAAGAACTTCAGGAACAAGACCTCCGATGAAGTCCTAAATGCTATCAAGGTAGGAGCTGCCAACAAGTCCCCTGGACCTGACTGCCTTCCCCTCGAATTTTAAAAGTATTGTAGCTTTCTTTTGGTACCTAGTTGGACATCCATCTGTCATGAATTGATGTCACCCTCAACGACGACCCCAGACACCTTCCTTGATGGTGCCGTCATCCTGATCTCTAAGCCACATGGGCGATCACGGATCTGCGATTACCGGCCCATCACTCTACTCAACAGCTACATGAAAATTTTTACTCGTTTGTTGGGCTCACGACTTATGAAGGCTGCAAGATACGTCACCTCCTTTGATCAGAGATCGCTGGGCGGTGACAACAACATTCATGCAGCCCTTGACCGTCAGAGGGACATGATCGCGCTCGTGCGGTCGTAACATTTACCTGGTGCATTAGCATAGCTTGTCTTCAGTCAGGCATTCGAACGTGTCGATCATATCTTTCTGAAATCGGTCCTCCACTACATGGGTTTTCCGGCTCGTATAGTAACAGTCGTAATGTAGCTTTTGAGCGACGCGAATTCTAGAATACTCTGTAATGGTCGCCTCACCACGCCTGTAGCGATCGAGCGCTCTGTCCAACAGGGTTGCCTACTTTCCACGATACTTTATGCCTTGGCATTAGACTGCCTACTCCAGAGGCTACGCCAATACCTGGTGAGCATGACATTGCATGAGCACTGCTTCTGTTGTATAGCCTGTGCTGACGATCTAGTCCTCTACCTCAGCACAGAAGACGATGTTCGCGTTGCTCTGACTTGGGTGGCGAAATATGGGGAAGCATCTGGCAGTTCTCTTAACATTACCCAGTCGAAGGTTCTGCTCATTGGTGAGGGTCTACCTGAGAGATATACCCCTGCTCTAAGTGTGGCCACCAGCATTCGCTGTTTAGGCATTCATTTTATGAATGACCTCCCTCTTTCAAAGGCAAAAAACAATAGACGACCATGGCTGGGCTTGAGGATCACTGGCTAAGATCTCTCGACATTGTAACATATAGAGGAATAGACATATAGAGGAATAAAATGTTAAGCAGAAATGGGTCCGGAAGTGCTTGCATACATGTTAGAGGTCTTCTCTTATTTCTCTTCATAATCACGTTACTCATGGGAAACACCACTGGTTTTGAATAATACGTAACAAACACAGTCCAAAAGTTGTGCTGAACACGTCAAACAATATTGGAAGGACAAAAAATTTAGTGACAAGAGAGAAATCACGAAAGGTGTCCCACGATTTATGTTTAGGGTGATGGGATCCTTTCTCTGTATTAGGATGTTGTTTAAAGTTCAAGATTCCCCCATGAACCATGGACCTTGCCGTTGGTGGGGAGGCTTGAGTGCCTCAGCGATACAGATGGCCGTACCGTAGGTGCAACCACAACAGAGGGGTATCTGTTGAGAGGCCAGACAAACGTGTGGTTCCTGAAGAGGGGCAGCAGCCTTTTCAGTAGTTGCAGGGGCAACAGTCTGGATGATTGACTGATCTGGCCTTGTAACAATAACCAAAACGGCCTTGTTGTGCTGGTACTGCGAACGGCTGAAAGCAAGGGGAAACTACGGCCGTAATTTTTCCCATGGGCATGCAGCTTTACTGTATGATTAAATGATGATGGTGTCCTCTTGGGTAAAATATTCCGGAGGTAAAATAGTCCCCCATTCGGATCTCCGGGCGGGGACTACTCAAGAGGATGTCGTTATCAGGAGAAAGAAAACTGGCTTTATACGGATCGGAGCGTGGAATATCAGATCGCTTAATCGGGCAGGTAGGTTAGAAAATTTAAAAACGGAAATGGATAGGTTAAAGTTAGATATAGTGGGAATTATTGAAGTTCGGTGGCAGAAGGAACAAGACTTTTGGTCAGGTGACTACAGGGTTATAAACACAAAATCAAATAGGGGTAATGCAGGAGTAGGTTTAATAATGAATAGGAAAATAGGAATGCGGGTAAGCTACTACAAACAGCATAGTGAACGCATTATTGTGACCAAGATAGATACGAAGCCCACACCTACTACAGTAGTACAAGTTTGTATGCCAACTAGCTCTGCAGATGACGAAGAAATTGAAGAAATGTATGATCAAATAAAAGAAATTATTCAGATAGTGAAGGGAGATGAAAATTTAACAGTCATGGGTGACTGGAATTCGAGTGTAGGAAAAGGGAGAGAAGGAAACGTAGTAGGTGAATATGTATTGGGGCTAAGAAATGAAAGAGGAAGCCGTCTGGTAGAATTTTGCACAGAGCACAACTTAATCATAGCTAACACTTGGTTTCAGAATCATAAAAGAAGGCTGTATACATGGAAGAAGCCTGGAGATACTAAAAGGTATCAGATAGATTATATAATGGTCAGACAGAGATTTAGAAACCAGGTTTTAAATTGTAAGACATTTCCAGGGGCAAATGTGGACTCTGACCACAATCTATTGGTTATGGCCTGTAGATTAAAACTGGAGAAACTGCAAAAAGGTGGAAATTTACGGAGATGGGAAATGTATAAACTAAAAGAACCAGAGGTTGTACAGAGTTTCAGGGAGAGCATAAGGGAGCAGTTGACAGGAATAAGGGAAAGAAATACAGTAGAAGAAAAATGGGTAGCTTTGAGCGATGAAGTAGTGAAGGCAGCAGAGGATGAAGTAGGTAACAAGACAAGGGCTAGTAGAAATCCTTGGGTAACAGAAGAAATATTGAATTTAATTGATGAAGGGAGAAAATATAAAAATGCAGTAAATGAAACAGCAAAAAGGAATACAGACGTCTCAAAAATGAGATCGACAGGAAGCGCTAAATGGCTAAGCAGGGATGGCCAGAGGACAAATGTAAGGATGTAGAGGCTTATCTCACTAGGGGTAAGGTAGATACTGCCTACAGGAAAATTAAAGAGACCTTTGGAGATAAGAGAACCACTTGTATGAACATCAAGAGCTCAGATGGAAACCCAGTTCTAAGCAAAGAAGAGAAAGCAGAGTGGTGGAAGGAGTATATAGAGGGTCTATACAAGGGCGATGTACTTCAGGACAATCTTATGGAATTGGAAGAGGATGTAGATGAAGATGAAATGGGAGATACGATACTGCGTGTAGAGTTTCACAGAGCACTGAAAGACCTGAGTCGAAACAAGGCTGGTGAGCAAGATGTGTGAGACAGGCGAAATACCCTCAGATTTCATGAAGAATATAATAATTCCAGTCCCAAAGAAAGCAGGTGTTTACAGATGTGAAAATTACCGAACTATCAGTTTAATAAGTCACAGCTGCAAAATAATAACACGAATTCTTTACAGACGATTGGAAAAACTGGTAGAAGCCGACCTCGGGGAAGATCAGTTTGGCTTCCGTAGAAATTTTGGAACACGTGAGGCAATACTGACCCTACGACTTATCTTAGAAGCTAGATTAAGGAAGGGCAAACCTACGTTTCTAGCCTTTGACAATGTTGACTTGAATACTCTTTTTCAAATTCTGAAGGTGGCAGGGGTAAAATACAGGGAGCGAAATGCTATTTACAATTTGTACATAAACCAGATGGCAGTTACAAGAGTCGAGGTACATGAAAGGGAAGCAGTGGTTGGGAAGGGAGTGAGACAGGGTTGTAGTCTCTCCCCGATGTTATTCAATCTGTATATAGAGCAAGCAGTAAAGGAAACAAAAGAAATATTCGGAGTAAGTATTATAATCCATGGAGAAGAAATAAAAACTTTGAGGTTCGCCGATGACATCGTAATTCTGTCAGAGACAGCAAAGGAGTTGGAAGAGCAGTTGAACGGAATGCATAGTGTCTTGAAAGGAGAACATCAACAAAAGCAAAATGAGGGTAGTGGAATGTAGTCGAATTAAGTCGGGTGATGCTGAATGAATTAGATTAGGAAATGAGACACTTAAAGTAGTAAAGGAGTTTTGCTATTTGGGGAGCAAAATATCTGATGATGCTCGAAGTAGAGAGGATATAAAATGTAGACTGGCAATGGCAAGGAAAGCGTTTCTGAAGAAGAGAAATTTGTTAACATCGAGTATAGATTTAAGTGTCAGGAAGTCATTTGTGAAAGTATTTGTATGGAGTGTAGCCATGTATGGAAGTGAAACATGGACGATAAATAGTTTCGACAAGAAGAGAATAGAAGCTTTCGAAATGTGGTGCTACAGAAGAATGCTGAAGATTAAATGGGTAGATCACATAACTAATGAGGAAGTATTGAATAGGATTTCGGGAGAAGAGAAGTTTGTGGCACAACTTGACCAGAAGAAGGGATCGGTTGGTAGGACATGTTCTGAGGAATCAAGGGATCACCAATTTAGTATTGGAGGGCAGCGTGGAGGGTAAAAATCTTAGAGGGAGACCAAGAGATGAATACACTAAGTAGATTCAGAAAGATGTAGGTTGCAGTAGGTACTGGGATATGAAGAAGCTTGCACAGGATAGAGTAGCATGGAGAGCTGCATCAAACCAGTCTCAGGACTGAAGATTACAACAACAACAACATTCTTCTCTTGCGCCCCCGTCGGGAGCGTCGTGGCGTAGACTTATTCCATGTGCCAGACATAGTTACGGCACTTTTGTTAGCTCCCAACTGAAAGTGTGGCGTCGCTGCCCTAAGAGCCTGACTGGACTACATTTGCATGAATACGCGCCACTATCCACGTCTGCCCCAGTCATGTTATCAGACATTCGACCACGTTTTTATCACTTTCGGCACTTCTCTCTTTGAATTATGTAACGTCCTGCACTCCGTACCCCTTCCACGTATACTCCAGACAAAGACTGTTCACGACACATTACAAATGTGTCGAACCCCCAACCCCATCGAACACAAGTATCCTCAAACCAAACCGCTTAGGTCATCGGTCCCTAGACTTACACACGAATTGAAGTAACTTAAATTAACTTACGCTAAGGACAACACACACACACCCATGCTCAAGGGAGGACTCGAACCTCCGACTGGGGTAGCCGCACTCACCAGATCATATGGCGTCGACTGTTGTAAGCGGTGCATGTTATTTATCTCGACATCAGCGTCCAGTTCACCTGGTATATCACCGTCATTGGCAAACAGGTTAATCAGTTTCGTTTGCACCGCATCCACCTCTCTCTGGAAGTTCTCGCAGAATATCTTGACTTTCATTACCCGACAGACACCCGCTCAGGTTACTTCCTGACTTTTTTTTCCAGGATGTCACTCATTACCCCGCAACAAAAACTAACGCTTTGAATTGGATACGCGGTCATAAGGTCCGCTACCGTTTTGACCCCGACGGGAAATAGGTTATTGGACATACCTTAACGGTCGACACCGTGCACTTGTTCGCAACCCCAGATACAAGCAGTTCTGTTCCAATTTTCTATGGAGCACCTTTCATGAGCCGCCTTCCAGATGGAACGTCCAAGCCATGATGTGCTGCTGTTTCTTTACCGATATGATGTTCTGAATGCACTACAAACTCATTCTCCATTAAATTTTCTAGAAGACACGTTTGGATATTTTTCCAATCTGAAGCCGCTGGCCACTCCTGGTATTCTGGTATACAGACAAATTTTTTAAAAAAATTAAAAAAGTATTAAAGAAAATAAAAAATTAAAAATAAAGGAAATAAAACATGCATTAAAAACGCAAGAGAAATGAGAGAAACAAAAAAAATCAATGAAATAAACAAAAGTAAAAAACCGCACATACCTACTTCCATTTTTATCGCTACTCTCTATGTTCTTCCCCCCTCCTTACTTCCTTTCCTATTCCCTTGTTGTAACAGGTTAGTTGTTTTGGGAAAGGCGTCGATAGGTGCCAACACCTGAAGAGGTGCATTTTATTTTTTGTTATTAGGACAGAAGTGGAGGTGGCAAGTAGATTTTTTTTGTAATTTCCCCTTTCCTGTCCAAGGGCGGAAACAAAGTGATAAAGCAAAAAACAAAACAAAAAAGCGGTCGAGGCATCTGATTACCAAACCGCTGGTTTTCTTGGTCTTGGTATCTTGTTTCATCCGATATTTTTTTCGGTGTATCTGATAATGTTCTACTAATAGAATAGCTATCTCTGGCTTTCTTTGAAGTCAAACATAGGAAGGTGTGATTAATAATGAAATAAGCGTATATAAAGTATTTATACTTTCATCGTGATACTTGCACAGTGAATATGATACCACGGAAATGTACCTCTCTTTGTCACCGTTTGACATTACTTTTTCCAATTGTTAAAGAATTTCATCGAACGACTTCAGAACCATGCGACACCATAGGAGAACAGACAGGTACAAGACAGAACGGATGGGATAAAAATTCATGCTTTGGTCCGTAACCAATTACCAGAACCTGTCTTTCAAATCATGCTTTTATGATTTATTTCTCATTTATTTTTGATCTATTTTTTTTAATTCTTTATTTCAAACCAATATTATGATACTTCAGAACCATGCGACACCATAGGAGAGCAGACAGGTACAAGATAGAACGGATGGGATAAAAATTCATGCTTTGGTCCGTATCCAATTACCAGAACCTGTCTATCAAATCATGCTTTTATGATTTATTTCTCATTTATTTTTGATCTATTTGCCTTTAACGACGCGAATCACAAAACTTTTCCAGAAATAGCTCACCAGAAATTATGTCAGTACTCGTTCGTGTGTTGCGCATGGCACGAGAAATATTAAAAAAAAATGTAGGTACCACACGTGCGCGCAAAAGGCAAAGATATCGAATTCGAGCCTAGGTCTGGCATGCAGAGTCAATCTGCCACGAAGTTTTTTAACAATTTAACTAAACATTTCCTTTCATTGAGTAGTGGCAGTGAAGGATAGTAGATTGAGGTGTAACGTCCCGCAGACATCGAGGTCATTAGAGACGGAGCGAACTCATTGGTCACCATATTGTTGTCACCTCCAGCAGCAGTGTCGTCTTCTGTCGTACAGGCAGCTAAATCTGACAGTCTGCTTTCATCCATCCTCTGTCTCAAGTATTTCTTATTACCGCTACTTCGATTAAACAGCATCGCCACGACACCACAGCTACAGGAGATTAGTCCCTTCCTTCATTTCACAGCAGAGTGTACCAACAGAAAATTGGTAGCAGCAAAAGTACTGGCTGGAGGGACAAGTAAATCGTCTGCAAGTCTCCAACTACACTCCTGGAAATTGAAATAAGAACACCGTGAATACAATGTCCCAGGAAGGGGAAACTTTATTGACACATTCCTGGGGTCAGATACATCACATGATCACACTGACAGAACCACAGCCACATAGACACAGGCAACAGAGCATGCACAATGTCGGCACTAGTACAGTGTATATCCACCTTTCGCAGCAATGCAGGCTGCTATTCTCCCATGGAGACGATCGTAAAGATGCTGGATGTAGTCCTGTGGAACGGCTTGCCATACCATTACCACCTGGCGCCTCATTTGGACCAGCGTTCGTGCTGGACGTGCAGACCGCGTGAGACGACACTTCATCCAGTCCCAAACATGCTCATTGAGGGACAGATTCGGAGATCTTGCTGGCCAGGGTAGTTGACACCTTCTAGAGCACGTTGGCTGCCACGGGATACATGCGGACGTGCATTGTCCTGTTGGAACAGCAAGTTCCATTGCCGGTCTAGAACGATGGGTTCGATGACGGTTTGGATGTACCGTGCACTATTCAGTGTCCCCTCGACGATCATCAGAGGTGTACGGCCAGTGTAGGAGATCGCTCCCCACACCATGATGCCGGGTGTTGGCCCTGTGTGCCTCGGTCGTATACAGTCCTGACTGTGGCGCTAACCTGCACGGAGCCAAACACGCATATGATCATCATTGGCACCAAGGCAGAAGCGACTCTCATCGCTGAAGACGACACGTCTCCGTTCGTCCCTCCATTCACGCCTGTCGCGACACCACTGGAGGCGGGCTGCATGATGTTGGGGCGTGAGCGGAAGACGGCCTAACGGTGTGCGGGACCGTAGCCCAGCTTCATGGAGACGGTTGCGAATGGTCCTCGCCGATACCCCAGGAGCAACAGTGTCCCTAATTTGCTAGGAAGTGGCGGTGCGGTCCCCTATGGCACTGCGTAGGATCCTACGGTCTTGGCGTGCATCCGTGCGTCGCTGCGGTCCGGTCGACGGGCACGTGCACCTTCCGCCGACCACAACATCGATGTACTGTGGAGACCTCACGCCCCACGTGTTGAGCAATTCGGCGGTACGTCCACCCGGCCTCCCGCATGCCCACTATACGCCCTCGCTCAAAGTTCGTCAACCGCACATACGGTTCACGTCCACGCTGTCGCGGCATGCTACCAGTGTTAAAGACTGCGATGGAGCTCCGTATGCCACGGCAAACTGGCTGACACTGACGGCGGCGGTGCACAAATGCTGCGCAGCTAGCGCCATTCGACGGCCAACACCGCGGTTCCTGGTGTGTCCGCTGTGCCGTGCGTGTGATCATAGCTTGTACAGCCCTCTCGCAGTGTGCGGAGCAAGTATGGTTGGTCTGACACACCGGTGTCAATGTCTTTTTTCCATTTCCAGGAGTGTATTATTTAAGGATAAAATCTTGCGCTTTCTGCCTTTTGAAAGTTTGTTGTAATTGTCTTTCAAACCATGGGCCTTCAGCCGATTCAAAAATTGAAGAGATTGTGCCCTTAAGCCATAAGATTGTGCGGCATATTCAGTCGATAGTTAAGCTAAATTAAATAAAGTTATATGTGTTCCAGTGTAACTGACAGCCGCTCATTTTTGGCTCCTTTCTACAATTCCAACTATCTCTTCTGTTCTGCAGCTTTAACCAGGCGTCTCACTTGTCACAGTAACCTTGAAAACTATTCTTTCCTCCACGTATTCTGAATTGCAAGCACGTTGCAAAACTGGTTAGTGCAAAATGATCATTTACTGAAGGTATCACAGACTTTGACAATTTGAGAAGGCGTATCTGACAAGAGGTACTTTGGCGAGTAGAAGAAGGAGCCAGTAGTAAGATAGCGCGTCGGTGTGGTCTAAACGTGTGAGTCTGTTCGAGTTACAACAGCTTTATGAGTATGTTGTTTCTGGCTTCATTTCATTGTGGCCTTTCTCTGCGAGCGGCTTTCTTGTGTTTCCACGTTTGTCCGACGGTCAGTTCATATTGTAAGCTGTCGTGAAGTAGCCTTCTGATGGCCTTTTCCACGCAACGATTTAAAAGACTATCATGAGACTGCAGCTCGCATAGTACATCTTACCGTAATATTGCTTGTGAACTTTTCAGATCTTTCAAGTGCTTTAACCGTGTAGAAACTCGAAGTTCGATTCTTCAATGAGGTTGTTAGTTTTCGATGCACCTGGTACAAAATCGGATTCTCATTAACTCACGCGATTGGTACGCTTATTGAATATGTCACATTCCGATTTATTTAAATTTTCCCCACATATTCTAACGCATTCACAAATGAAACTTCAAAGGTTTGTTCACATTCCCGTGCCATAGATGAGTTTCTGTTTAAAGATTTCATTACTTACGTGGATTAACGAACTTTGATTTCTTGAGGAACTGTTGTATACACCGACCTTAGATTATATGGAAGGAGGGGCACACAGCAATCATTCGCAACCCCATGGGTTTTTACTGCTCTTGCAAATCTATAAAAAAGCCACCTTCAGTGCATTTGAGTTACAATACAACAAACTCGCTCTTGTACATGTCACCATACGATCTTACTTGTGTACAGGCAGAAAGAAACAACCGCCTCAGTTTCCTTCTGCCTATACACCTGTAAGATCGTATGGTGACATAAATGGCGCGATTTTATGGATTCAAATACACTGAAGACGGCTATTTATATCCGAAATATAGATTTGCAAGAGTAATAAAAATTAATGCGATTGTGACTGCTATGAGCCTCTCCTTCCTTATGTGGTATTGTATGCACTTGGCAGTGTGCAAATGATTTGAGGTACGAGCACCTTCCAAACTTTACAGAAGCCCTCCTGCGAAACTTGCAGAACTAGCACTCCTGAAAGAAAGGATATTGTGGAGACATGGCTTAGCCACAGCCTGGGGTAGAGACGAGGTACTGGCAGAAGTAAAGCTGTGAGTACTGGGCCTGAGTCGTGCTTCGGTAGCTCAGATGGTAGAGCACTTGCCCGCGAAAGGCAAAGGTCCCGAGTTCGAGTCTCGGTCTGGCACACAGTTTTAATCTGCCAGGAAGTTTCACTATTATTCCAGTTATCACAGACATCTTCAACCTGTCTCTTGTCAGTAGTACATATCCTACTGAGTGGAAGCTAAGTTTAATTCAGCCTATACCCAAGACTGACAACCCTAAGTCGCCAGGTGACTACAGGCCGATCAGCATACTACCTGCAATATCTAAAGCCCTAGAATACAACGTCCATGAACAGCTGGCGGATTACCTCAAAACTCATAACATCCATGACGAATATCAGTCAGGCTTTCGAAAGCACCATAGTACAGCAACTGCATTAATCAAAGTAACTGACGACATTAAACATGCTATGGACAGACGTGAAGCTGCTATCTTAACACTGCTTGACTTTAGCAAGGCTTTTGACACAGTTGACTTCGATAAATTACTAATTAAATTGAAACAGCTGAATTTCTCAAACAGTGCAATACACTGGTTCGATAGCTACCTTAAAAACAGAAGTCAACAAGTCATTTGTGGGTCGCAAAGTCGTCATGGAAAAGCATGCACTCTGGAGTTCCCCAAGGCTCCGTCCTTGGTCCGCTACTCTTCTCACTGTACATTAATGATATTTCTTCAGTGATTCACTCCTGCAGCTACCATCTATATGCTGACGACATCCAACTGTACATAAGTGCAAGCCCCAAAAACATTGCTGGCGCAGTAGCGAGTATGAACGCAGATCTTTGCTCTGTTTCTCGATGGGCACAGAACCTAGGTCTGAAACTAAACCCCAAGAAATCCCAGGTCATACTTATATCTCATCCAAAGTTAATCAGCCGGTACTTTCACTAAACAGTCCCTACAATATTCCTCAATGGTACCCAACTACCATATCAAAAAACATTAAAAGACCTTGGAATAATCTTGGATGAACACCTAAACTGGGAAGAACAAACAGTCACAGCTTGCCGGAAATCGCTCTCCTCCCTACATGCAATTCAAAAATTTAGAAAAATATTTCAAACCCATGTTAAACAAAAATTTGTCCAAACACTAGTCTTGCCTAATCTTTACTACTGCGATGTAGTTAAACACGGCAGAAATAGTGAAAATTCTAGATGCCTCGAGCTAATGATGAATGCTTACGTTCGATACGTGTGCAATATTCGGTTGTATGATCATATCAGTCCTTCATACTCCCAGCTAGGGTGGATACGCCCACATAAGGGACGCGATCTCCACACGATGTGCTTACTTCATCGATTTCTTAGCCACTGGTGCCCCCGATACTTATCTTCTCACATTAAACACCTATCATCATTCCACAATCGCAATACCAGATCGGATACGTCTAGCATCTTGGCTGTACCTTTACATAACACAAAATCTTTCTCCGTGTCATTCTCCATCTCAGCCAAACGACTATGGAACGCACTCCCCTGTGATCTGCGCCTCATCCAGAACTACCCAACATGCAAGAGGGAACTCAAAACTTACATATTACGGACGGTATAGCCACCACTGTTGTGCCCCTCCCATCTTTTTCTTTCTCCTCTCCATCACAGCTTCGAATTTTACCATTCTATTTCTCTTCCTCTAATCTATCTACCTCTTATATATCTCTTTCACCCCATTCTATCGTCTTATGTCTCTGCTCGATGAGAATAACTTACAAGCTGCAAGAATATAACGAGAAAATTCCCAACTAACAATGGGACACACTTTCACAAAAGAAAAGTATGTTTACTTTCATATACATAGTCACTATTATTATTATTATTATTATTATTATTATTATTATTATTCTTGATTGTTATAATAATTTTTTGTTATAATTATCATTATACTACTTTTATAATCTCTATTTTTTTCTTTAATATCAATACTGCATAATACGTTATATGTCCTTAATGTTATGTAGAAACTGTAACTCGTTCAATCTGAGTATGCCTGGTTAGGTGTAAGAGAGGGCCAAAAGGCCCTAATCTTGCCAGGTAAAATAAATGCATAAATAAATAAATAATAATGTAACGATCACTATTTTAGGCCGGAGTAATTGAAGAAACTCAACTTATATACCTCGGCAGAGAACTAGCCAAGGCAGAGGAAGGGAAGCTGAAGTCAAACAGCCACACTGGCGACTACAACTCACGGCGGAGCCATGTCGCATGGTGTCAACACAAGCTGCTTTTCAGTGTCGCTCGCTCCCGGCGCCACCTCGCACAAGGACCAAAACGGCAGCTCCTCCACAAGAGACAGCAAGACACAATGAGCTTCGCTAGAAGAAAAAATTATAAGCGTCAAAG
Organism: Schistocerca gregaria; assembly: GCF_023897955.1. Taxonomy (NCBI): domain Eukaryota; kingdom Metazoa; phylum Arthropoda; class Insecta; order Orthoptera; family Acrididae; genus Schistocerca; species Schistocerca gregaria. The sequence goes on along the minus strand of NC_064924.1, from coordinate 296,874,035 downwards.
GTGCATAAGTAAAAAGACTACGGCTAGTAGAAATCATTGCGTGACAAAAGAGATATTAAAATTAATCGATAAAATGTGGAAATATAAAAATGCAGTAAATGAAGCAGGCAAATAGGAGTACAAACATCTCAAAAATGAGATAGACAGGAAGCGCAAAATGGCTAAACAGGAATGACTAGAGGACAAATGTTAGGCCGCGCGGAGTGGCCTCGCGGTTTGAGGCGTCGTGCATGGACTCCGCGGCCCATTCCGCCGGAGGTTCGAGTCCTCTCTCGGTCATGGGTGTGTGTGTTCTTCATAGCATAAGTTAGTTTAAGTAGTGTGTAAGTCTAGGGACCGATGACCTAAGCACTCGTAATGTTACCACCTTGTTCTTAACGTAACCGAAGGTTGTTTTGACTTTCGTCCATGCCGTGTCTGACCTGACAAGCATATCCTTTTCGATTTCTGCACGTTTTGCATGCAGCCATTTCGTCTTAGCTTCCTGCACTTCCTATTTATTTCCTTCCTCAGCGCCTTCTATATCTGTATTCCTGAGTTTTCCTAAACATTCTTGCACTCACTTCTTTCATCGATCGACTGAAAAATTTATTCTGTTACCTATGGTTTCTTCGCAGTTACCTTTTTTGTACCTATGTTTTCATTCCCAACTTCCGCATGGCCCTTTTTAGATATGTTCATTCCTTTTCAACTATACTGCCTACGTAACTACTTCTTATTGTTGCATCTATTGCCTTAGAGAATTTCAATGGTATCTCGTCATCCCTTAGTACTTCCGTATCCCACTTCTTTGCGTATCGATTATTCCAGACTTACGCCTTAAACATAGCTTACTCATTATCACTACTATATTGTGACCTGAGTCAATGTCTTCTCATGGATACGCCTTACAAACCAGTATCTGATTTCCGAATCTCTGTCTGACCATGGTGTAATCTAATTGAAATCTTCTCGTATCACCTGTCCTTTTCCAAGTATAGCTCCTCCTCTCGTGAGTCTTCAACAGAGCATTTATTGGCTATTAGTAGTTGAAACTTGTTAAAGGACTCATTTCTTTTTTCTCCTCTCTCATTCCTTGTCCTAAGCCCACATTCTTCTGTAACCTTTTCTTCTACTCCTTCCCCTACTACTGCACTCCAGTCTCCTATAACTACTAGATTTTCGTATCCCTTTACGTACTGCATTACCCTTTCAATATCCTCATACACTTTCTGTATCTCTATCATCAGCCCACGACCTTGGTACCTTTACCTGAAGTATCGTTGTCAGTGTTCGTTGGCAGTCTATTCTGATAAGAACAACCCTATCACTGAACTGTTCACACCAACACATTCTCTGCTCTACTTTCCTGTTCATAACGAATCCTACTCTCGTTATACTATTTTCTGCTGCTGTTGATATTACCCTATGCTCATCTGACCAGAAATCCTTGTCTTCATTCCACTTCACTTCACTGACCCCTACTATATCTAGTTGAGCCTTTTCATTTCCCTTTTCAGATTTTTTAGATTCCCTAACACGTTCAGGCTTCTGACATTCAAATCCAAGACGCGTAGAACGTTATCCTTCCTTAGATTCGTCAATCTTTTTCTCGTGGTAACCTTCTCCCGGAGATCCGAATGGGGAGCTTTTGCCAGTGGAGAGATCATTAGGACATTTCTTCAATTACAGGTCGCATGTGCTGTGGATACAAGTTATGTGTCTTTAATGCAGTGGTTCCATGACCTTCTGCATCCTCATGCCGTTGATCATTGCTGTTTCTTCCGCCCTTAGGGGCAGTTTCCCACCCCTAGGACAGGAGAGTGCCCTGAAATTGTGTCCGCTCTTCCGCCCTCTTCGACAAGGCCGTTGGCAGAATGAGGGGTGACTTTTTATGCCTGAAGTCTTCGGCCGCCTATGCTGATTACTGGTTCAAATGTCTCTGAGCACTACGGGACTTAACAGCTATGGCCATCAGTCCCCTAGAACTTAGAACTACTTAAACATAACTAGCCTAAGGACATCACACAACTCCCAGTCATCACGAGGCAGAGATAATCCCTGACCCAATGCTGATTATTAATCCATATTTAAGCAGCAGCGAGATTCGAATCCGTGACCGAAAATGTTTTGATTCTGAATCAAAGATGCTGCCTCTAGACCATGGGTGCAACCGATGTTATTAAATCTGAATACTGAGCAAGCATTAAAGGAAACAAAAGAAAATTGTGGTGTAGTAATTAAAGTCCAGGGAGAAGAAATAAAAACTTTCAGGTTTGCCGATGACATTGTAATTCTGTCAGAGACAGCAAAGGACCAGAAAGAGCAGTCGAAATAAATGGACAGTGGCTTGAAAGGGGGATGTAAGATGAACATCAAGTAAAGCAAAACGAGGGAAATAGAATGTAGTCGAATTGAATGAGATGATGGTGAAGGAATTAGGAAACGAGATGCTCAAAGCATTAAGGCTCGGAGGAACACTGACAGTAACGCCAATACGCTGAAAAATGCTTTTCGTGCAGCCACCGGACGTCGTGTTACGATTCAAATTGTGCGCGGTAGGCTGCATGATGCGCAACTTCACTCCCGACGTCCATGGCAAGGTCAATCTTTAAAGCACGGCACCATGCAGCGCGGTATACATGCGCCCAACAATATGCCGAATATACCGCTCAGGATTGGCATCACGTTCTCTTCACCGATGGGTGTAGCATATGCCTTCAACCACGCAATCGTCGGAGACGTGTTTGGAGGCAGCCCGGTCAGGCTAAACGGCTTAGACACACTGTCCAGCGAGTGCAGCAAGGCGGAGGTACCTTCCCGTTTTCAGGTGGCATTATTTGGGGTGACGTAGGCCGCTGGTGGTCATGGAAGGCGCCATGCCGGCTGTACGATAAGTGAATGCAATCATCCTCCGAACCATAGTGCAACCATATCGGCAGCATATTGGTGAGCCTTTCGTTTTCATGGACGACAAGTCACTCTCTCATCGTGCACATTTTGTCAATGTCTTCCTTCAGGATAACGACACTGCTCGACTAGAGTGGCCAGCATGTTCTCCAGACATGAACCCTATCGAGCAAGCCTGGGATAGATTGAAAAGGGCTGTTTATGGACGACGTAACCCATCAGCCACTCTGAGGGAGCTACGACGAATCGTCATTAATGAGTTGGACGATGTGAACCAACAGTGGGTTGATGAACTTGTGGATAGTATGCCACACCGAATACAGACTTGCATCATTGCAAGAGAACGTGCTACTGTGTGAGCAATAAAAAGGGCATAAATGATTTTTACGTTGATCTCTATTCCCATTTTCTGTACACGTTCCGGAACACTGTGGTGTTGCAAAAAATTTTTGAAGTGTGGTAATTGTAAGTAAACGTGGTGAATTTACCATGTTTAAAAACAACTCCGGAAGCTTCAAGAGAAACTTTCAGCCGGCCGCGGTGGTCTCGCGGTTCTAGGCGCGCAGTCCGGAACCGTGCGACTGCTACGGTCACAGGTTCGAATCCTGCCTCATGCATGGATGTGTGTGATGTCCTTAGGTTAGTTAGGTTTAAGTAGTTCTAAGTTCTAGGGGACTAATGACTTCAGCAGTTGAGTCCCATAGTGCTCAGAGCCCAACTTTCAGTTTAATCACAAAGACTATAAAATCGTTCGATATCCTTCTAATGTCTATTATAGAAAAACTATAAAATCCAATACTAATTACAGAGCCAGGATACCTCCTAAATACAACTCCATAAAGTGGAGACGGATGTGATGGTATTGCCATTAGCTCTTCGCCCTTTGAACCGGCAGTGCTTTTAAAAAGCACTACAGTGACCTCAGGACACGGAGATTCTAAAATGTTACGAAGTGAAAGCCAATCACGGACAAATGGAACTTGTGCGGTGTTTCTAGACGCTCATCGCTGGAGTTTCCAGACGTTCAAAAATGGTTCAAATGGTTCTGATAAGTATGGGACTTAACGTCTGAGGTCATCAGTCCCCTAGAAATGGAACTACATAAACCTAAATAACCTAAGGACATCACACCCATCCATACCCGAGACAGGATTTGACACTGCAACCGTAGTAGCAGCGCGGTTACGGACTGAAGCGAATAGATACGCTCAGCCACAGCGACCGGCGCCAGATATTCCTCAGACAGTTGAAACACCTGAATATAGAGGAAAATATGTCTTACACTGTATCTACAAGCAGAAGCAACCAGTTGTTGTACACCGAGGGAAAAAAATTGCAAGACTGGAGCAAGACATCGACAAAAGCTAAAATGACGACTTCCAGACTTGATTAGCATGTATTGCTGAAATTAAATTTTTGCGAAATCTTATGCAAGCAAAACTCAAAATTTAATTGTTCCACCATTTCAGTCGGTTCCAGACGCCAGTTCCCCTTCGCAAACTGCCGATATTAATTTTTCCTCATACGCGGTAGAGAACAATGGAAAGAAATTATGTAATCAGCATCGTTTATCATGCAGTACAATCTTCGAAACCACTAGGCGTCGCCTCAGAAAGAACTAACATGACCAATCGTGTATCAACACCCCAATCAACTGCTTTAGCCACCTATTGATCAGTGCGGCCGGTCTCATACGCCCAGAGTTGTTTGTTGAGCTAGGTTAGTCGAGAGGCAAGTCGCGAGGTACCTAAGAGCCATAACAGGCGCGTCTGGTGTGGCCGTAGATTTAGTGAACACCAGAAATAGCTCCATCGTTGCCAGCGCTACGTACGTTTTTTAGAGTAAGTATGTGCAAAATATTTTCCCCGTACATGTGATTTTCGTTTTCTGAATCTCCTATTATTGTCTACAGTCCACCTTTAATACCTTGTAAATGGTTCAAATGGCTCTGAGCACTATGGGACTTAACACCTATGGTCATTAGTCCCATAGAACTTAGAACTACTTAAACCAAACTAACCTAAGGACAGCACACAACACCCAGCCATCACGAGGCAGAGAAAATCCCTGACACCGCCGCCTTGTAAATGCTATAAATATAAACAAACTACAGTATACTTACAGTAAAACCGGTTTTTAAGTTCTCGGATATTAGTTTTTAAGCCATTTCCTTTATTTTCTATTGACCCTGTCAAAAGTTCTTCCTTAAGTGCTTTTCTACCATTAAAAATTTGACGTGGACAACATTTCACACATTTAACGCTTTGGATCTCTACCAGCAGTTTCTGCATCGATTTAAGGGGGAAGTATATCGTGTTCCCGCCCACGAACACTCTTTAGGATAATCCACAAAACTAAACTGTACGGTCTGTTTCAGATTAGATAGCCGAAAGAACGTGGAGGGTGGAGGAAGAAAATATGGTCGCTAAGGGGTGGAATATGTGAGAGGAGAATGTTTTCATCTTACTTTACAGTGCTGACAACTCAGGCACGCACGTGTTTTGAAACGATCAGCAGTTTTCGTATCAATTACAAACATGAGTCACAAGGAATAATGAAAACGGAATTTAGAAATATACATGCTTAAATGTGTTGCTTCTTTGCACCAGTTATTATGACATAAATTACATGATTGCTGTCGTACAGTAACTACTCAATAAGTGCCACCCATCGTCAGGTCGCATAGGTTTACTGTAGTTCCAATGACAAAGTCTTGCTGCTTCTACCGACAAGTACCGGTCAGTGTCCACACAGTACAAAAGAACACCACTTCAGCAAATGAAAAGAAATATAAAACCATAGGCTAATTATATTAGTCGCTGACTTTTGTTAACTATTACTTAAATTTCGGAAGAGATGGAACTATCATTGTTGTTTCGTGCACAGATCGCGTTGTCACACCAACTATGGAGAAGCGAATAGAAGTCAGTGACAATAGCGAGGGCTCGCTACAATCCGCAACGACGTATGGGAGATGCTACAGAAGACCACGCCTCTCGTATCAGCACTGCACCGCCCTAGCACTTGGGTTAATATAGTATTGACCATGCAAGAATTCGGCCCCAGTTCGTAACCTCATCTTAAGGAGTAAACGTCGTGGTATTGGACCAAGGTGAGGGTTAAGGTTTCTGATGTTTCTTTTCAGTTAAATATGGGCACTGTATTCAAGAGAAGATTTTGTTAATCTGTGCATTAAGTCACGGTTTGCTAGTCCATGATAGTTGTAAATTATCACGTATTCCTGTGTCAACAAAATGGGTCAAAGTTGAGAAAATCTTTTATTCCTTTGTGTAGTAAATTGAACTAATATATCATGTGTTCAACTATGATGTGTCACACAATCGACAATAGTAATTCCTGGACTCTGATGACATGTAATCTTTCTGTAGACATTGTTCACAAGTACTAAAACCATGAATATGCTGGCTTTAAAATTTTGAAATTAATTTTGCATTTTTCGTCTCAGAGGTAGCGCGCTGTATTTAATTTTTTATGTCATTTTTATGATTTTACATCGAATTTTACATGTTTGTGTTTGACATCAATTTATAACACAACAATTCATTCTTTCAATGATGGTGAGAAGCCCTGCTAAACCCACAGGACAGGATAGGTAGTTTAAATTGTGGAAAGTGGCCCAAATAAGAAGCCGTCAGTTACACTCGAACATACAACTTTATTTATTTGACCAAACATTACAAGAGCCAAGAAAATTTAAAACAAAAGAAAAAACACAGCACTAATTTTTAGAACTTAATAACCAGCTGAATACGTCATACAGTCTCATGCCTTAAGGGCTAGACCACTTTAATTTAAAATCGGCTGAAAGCCAATAACTTAAAACTCAAACCCAAATCCGAAATTTAAAAGGCAGAAAACCTTATCTTAAATCAGTTCTTTCAGTTAGGCTGAAAGCCCGAACTATCTCACACATTAAGAGCAAAAACAACTTTAATTCTAAATCGGGTGACGCCCCATCACTTAAGACTCAACAAAATTAAGATTTTAAAAAGGCAGTACACTCAACGAAGCTCAGAGGTTTCCCAGGGTCAGCCTAGAATTCAAACACTAATGTTCCCTTAGGTGAGATAGGCAGTCGACCCAACCATTCTCGATCCAACGACAACACAACCGACAGACAGTCAACGGACCTAACGACAAGATAACTTCCGCTCCACCCGACCAGCAACAACAGGGAGTTCAATGGAACAACGTAGAAAGTATTGGCGCCCACAACCAATTATACACTGAGCTGTCAAACTACGCACCATGCTGGACAGCGACAACATAATGAGGAAAATACACTGCCTGAATTTATGTCAATGGCCAGGGCAAGTAACGTTAACGGCCACAAGGCAGAAGATTCCGCTGGTCCACTTCAATTCAAAATCACCAATTACAGTTAAATCCACCGGAGGGTGGCTAAAATTTGTCAACTTGGAAACACACATTGTTGCTCGCGGGAATGTCCCAACAGCTGACAACGAAATCCAAACGATACAATGTGAACAGTAGTGACTTGATAGAGGAAACCTTAGCGATTTTAAATGAAATCTTACAAAGTCTTCAACTACTTTAACTCATTTTGGGAATTACATTGCATTTATTTTATATAATTTTTACATCAGTTTTTCGAGATTTGCAGGTTTTAGTGAAAATTTTTCATATACTGTAGGTCATAAAAGTTTGGGACCAGCGTTTACAGATACTTTTTAGTATGTTTAAACTATATGACACGGTAACGTTGTCTAGGGGTAGCGTCTTTGATTCATAACCAAAACGTCTTCGGTATCGAGTTCGATCCTCGCCACTGCCAAAATTTTGATAAATAATCAGCATTGGCGGCCGAAGACATCCGGCATAAGAAGTCAGCCTCATTTTGCCAACGGCCTTGTCAAAGATGGCGGATCAGCGGATAGAGGTTCAGGGCACTCTCTTGTCCTAGGGGTGGGAAATTGCCCCTAAAAGCGGAAGAATCAGCAATGATCAACGACAAGAGGATGCAGAAGGCAATGGAAACCACTGCATTAAAGACACGTAACGTGTATCCACAGGACATGAGGCCTGTAGTTGAAGAAGTGTTATGATGATCTCTCCATTGGCAAAAGATTCCGGAATAGTCCCCCATTCGGATCTCCGGGAGGGGACTGCCAAGGGGGAGGTTACCATGAGAAAAAGATTGAATAATCAACGAAAGGATAATGTTCTACGAGTCGGGGCGTGGAATATCAGAAGCTTGAACGTGGTAGGGAAACTAGAAAATCTGAAAAGGGAAATGCAAAGGCTCAATCTAGATATAGTACGGGTCAATGAAGTGAAGTGGAAGGAAGACAAGGATTTCTGGTCGGATGAGTATCGGGTAATATCAACAGCAGCAGATATTGGTATAAAAGGTGTAGGATTCGTTATGAATAGGAAGGTAGGTCAGAGGGTGTGTTACTGTGAACAGTTCAGTGAGCGGGTTGTTCTAATCAGAATCGACAGCAGACCAACACCGACAACGATAGTTCAGGTATACATGCCGACGTCGCAAGCTGAAGATGAACAGGAGGAGAAAGTGTATGAGGATATTGAAAGGGTAATGAAGTATGTAAAGGGGGCCGAAAATATAATAGTCATGGGCGACTGGAATGCAGTTGTAGGGGAAGGAGTAGAAGAAAAGGTTACAGGAGAATATGGGCTTGGGACAAGGAATGAAAGAGGAGAAAGACTAATTGAGTTCTGTAACAAGATTCAGCTAGTAATAGCGAATACACTGTTCAAGAATCACAAGAGGAGGAGATATACTTGGAAAAGGCCGGGAGATACGGGAAGATTTCAATTAGATTACATCATGGTCAGACAGAGATTCCGAAATCAGACACTGGATTGTAAGGCGTACCCAGGAGCAGACATAGATTCAGATCACAATATACTAATGATGAAGAGTAGGCTGAAGTTCTAGACATTAGTCAGGAAGAATCAATACGCTAAGAAGTGGGATACGGAAGTTCTAAGGAATGACGAGATACGTTTGAAGTTCTCTAACGCTATAGATACATTAATAAGGAATAGCGCAGAAGGCAACACAGTTGAAGAGGAATGAACGTCTCTAAAACGGCCATTACAGAATTTGGGAAGGAAAACATAGGTACAAAGAAGGAAGCTGTGAACAAACCATGGGTAACAGAAGAAATACTTCAGTCGATTGATGAAAGGAGGAAGTACAAACATGTTCCGGGAAAATCAGGAATGCAAAAATACAAGTCGCTGAAGAATAAAATAAATAGGAAGTGCAGGGACGTTACGACGAAATGGGTGCAGGAAAAATGTGAAGACATCGAAAAAGATATGACTGTCGGAAGGACAGACTCAGCATATAGAAAAGTCAAAACAACCTTTGGTGACATTAAAAGCAACGGTGGAAACATTAAGAGTGCAACGGGAATTCCACTGTTAATGCAGAGGAGAGAGCAGATAGGTGGAAAGCATACATTGAAAGCCTCTATGAGGGTGAAGATTTGTCTGATGTCATAGAAGAAGAAACAGGAGTCGATTTAGGAGAGATAGGGGATCCTGTATTAGAATGGGAATTTAAAAGAGCTTTGGAGGACTTACGGTCAAATAAGGCAGAAGGGATAGATAACATTCCATCAGAATTTCTAAAATCTTTAGGGGAAGTGGCAACAAAACGACTATTCACGTTGGTGTGTAAAATATATGAGTCTGGCGACATACCATCTGACTTTCGGAAAAGCATCATCCACACAATTTCGAAGACGGCAAGAGCTGACAAGTGCGAGAATTATCGCCCAATCAGCTTAACAGCTCATGCATTGAAGCTGCTTACAAGAATAATATACAGAAGAATGGAAAAGAAAATTGAGAATGCGCTAGGTGACGATCAGTTTGGCTTTAGGAAAATTAAAAGCACGAGAGAGACAATTCTGACGTTACGGCTAATAATGGAAGCAAGGCTAAAGAAAAATCAAGACACGTTCACAGGATTTGTCGACCTGGAAAAAGTGTTCGACAATATAAAATGGTGCAAGCGGTGAAAAAAGTAGGGGAAATATATAGGGAGAGACGGGTCATATACAATATGTACAACAACCAAGAGGGAATAATAAGAGTGGACGATCAAGAACGAAGTGCTCGTATTAAGAATGGAGTAAGACAAGGCTGTAGCCTTTCGCCCCTACTCTTCATTCTGTACATCGAGGAAGCAATGATGGAAATAAAAGAAAGGTTCAGGAGTGGAATTAAAATACAAGGTGAAAGGATATCAGTGATACGATTCGCTAATGACATTGCTATCCTGAGTGAAAGTGAAGAAGAATTAAATGATCTGCTGAACGGAATGAACAGTCTAATGAGTACACAGTATGGTTTGAGAGTAAATCGGAGAAAGACGAAGGTAATGAGAAGTAGTAGAAATGAGAACAGCGAGAAACTGAACATCCGGATTGATGGTAATGAAGTCAGAGAAGTTAAGGAATTCTGCTACCTAGGCAGTAAAATAACCAATGACGGACGGAGCAAGGAGGACATGAAAAGCAGACTCGCTATGGCAAAAAAGGCATTTGTGGCCAAGAGAAGTCTACTCATATCAAATACCGGCCTTAATTTGAGGAAGAAATTTCTGAGGATGTACGTCTGGAGTACAGCATTGTATGGTAGTGAAACATGGACTGTGGGAAAACCGGAACAGAAGAGAATCGAAACATTTGAGATGTGGTGCTATATACGAATGTTGAAAATTAGGTGGACTGATAAGGTAAGGAATGAGGAGGTTCTACGCAGAATCAGAGAGGTAAGGAATATATGGAAAACACTGATAAGGAGAAGGGACAGGATGATAGGACATCTGCTAAGACATGAGGGAATGACTTCCATGGTACTAGAGGGAGCTGTAGAGGGCAAAAACTGTAGGGGAAGACAGAGATTGGAATACGTGAAGCAAATAATTGAGGACGTAGGTTGCAAGTGCTACTCTGAGATGAAGAGGTTAGCACAGGAAAGGAATTCGTGGCGTACCGCATCAAACCAGACAGTAGACTGATGACAAAAAAAAAAAAGGAAACTGAAACTACATGAACTCTCACAGGTGCCTCCAGTTGACGCCCTACTCCATCCCCCATCCGTGGGCTCCCGCGACTGTTGTCACATAAACTTTGTAAACGATAATCGCTGTTCAACATTAGACGTTCGGTTGAGACGTTACGTGGACGAAATGACACTGGGAAATGACAATGTAACGACTACGAGGAGCAAGCGAATAATTCTTCTCGTAGTCGCAACAGAGGTAGTCTAGAAGGCAGTAGAACTGACATACCTGTTAAGGCTCAAACAGGGTGTGAGACAACTACTCGTTTGTGTCCCGTTAGGAGTACGTGAAAATACGTCTTCAGAATAAAGCCATGAACAAATGTCCTTTTCTACACGAAGTTTAGGCCCAGGAAAAGATTTAGAACGCAATCCGAGGAAATTTAAAAAAAATGGATTGATCAGTGATTACTTTGTGCCATGGAAAGAACTGAGGGCATAAATGAATATCGAACTGAATTTTGTGATTACAGCTACTGAAACCAGTCAGGTGGCTTGCGGAGTATGGATGTAGATGTAGATAAAAAGACTCGTAGAACTCGTAGACAATCCACCTTGTACTCCAATCATGTGCAATGAGCATACGTGCCTCCGTCAAAATCTGAACGATATACACTATGTTATCAAAAGTATCCCGACACCTGGCTGAATATGACGTTCAAGTTCCTGGCATCCTCCATCAGTAATGCTGGAATTCAATGTGGTGTTGGTCCGTCCTTCGCCTTGATGATAGCTTTCACTCTTGCAGGCATACGTTGAATCAGGTGCTAGAGGATTTTCTTGGGGAATGGTAGCCCAGTATTCACTGAGTGCTGCACTGAGAAGAGGTATAAATATCGGTCGGTGAGGCCTCGCACGAAGTCATCCTACAAAACTTCCTACAGGTGTTCTATAGGATTGATGTCAGGACTGTGCAGGCCAGTCCCATACAGGGACGTTAATGTCTTGTAACCACTCCGCCGCAGGCCGTGCATTATGACCAGGTACTCGATCGTGTTGAAAGATGCAAGTGCCATCCCCGAATTGCTCTTCAACAGAGCGATGCAAGAAGGTGCTTAAAACATGAATGTCGGCCTGTGCTGTGATAGTGCCACGCAAAACAACAAAGGGTGCAAGCCCCCTCCATGAAAAACTCGACCACCCCATAACATCACTACCTCCGAAATTACACACGCTGGCAGATGACGTTCATCGAGGATTCGCCATACCCACCTCCTGCCATCGGATCGCCACACCGTGTACCGTGGTTCTTCACGCCACACAACATTTTTCCACCGTTCAAGTGTCCAATGTTTACGCTCCTGACACCAAGCGAGGCGTCGTTTGGCATTTACAGGCGTGATGTGTGGTTTATGAGCAGCCGCTCGACCATGAGATCCGTTTTCTCACTTTCCGCCTAAATGCTATAGTACTTGAAGTGGATCCTGATGCAATTTGGAATTCCTGTGTGATGGTCTAGATAGATGCCTCCCATTTACATATTATGACCCTCTTCAAATGTCGGCGATACGCTTTTGCGCTGTACGTGTCCCTTCACTTTTCCACTTCACTGTCACATCGGACCTAAGGACGTTTAGTAGTGTGGAAATCTCGCGTACAGACGTATGGCACAAGTGACACCTGACACCTGACCACGTTCGAGTTCCGTGTGATCCGTGGATCGCCCCATTCTACTCTTCTGCTGTCTCTCGATGTCTAATTGCTACGGAGGTCGCTGATGTGGAGTACCAGGAAGTAGGTGGCAGCACAATGCTCGTAATATGAAAAATCTATGTTTTGGGGGTGTTCGGCTAGTTTGATAACGTAGTGTATATCTAAAGCAATCACCTCGAACATAATGTGATATACAGCCAGCACCACAGAATATCCAGGCAGTCGTTTACCTGCTAACATGTAACGCATGAAACTTCCTGGTGGTTGCCGTTGATAGAAAGTTTCTATTGAATGCAATTGAGCTTTGCTTTGACTATCATTCCTGCTGAGGGCAGAGAACGCATGAGAGCTCGTACCTCAAATCATTTGCACACTGCCAAGTGCATACAATACCACGTAAGGAAGGAGAGGCTCATAGCAGTCACAATCGCATTAATTTTTATTACTCTTGCAAATCTATATTTCGGATATAAATAGCCGTCTTCAGTGTATTTGAATCCATAAAATCGCGCCATTTATGTCACCATACGATCTTACAGGTGTATAGGCAGAAGGAAACTGAGGCGGTTGTTTCTTTCTGCCTGTACACAAGTAAGATCGTATGGTGACATGTACAAGAGCGAGTTTGTTGTATTGTAACTCAAATGCACTGAAGGTGGCTTTTTTATAGATTTGCAAGAGCAGTAAAAACCCATGGGGTTGCGAATGATTGCTGTGTGCCCCTCCTTCCATATAATCTAAGGTCGGTGTATACAACAGTTCCTCAAGAAATCAAAGTTCGTTAATCCACGTAAGTAATGAAATCTTTAAACAGAAACTCATCTATGGCACGGGAATGTGAACAAACCTTTGAAGTTTCATTTGTGAATGCGTTAGAATATGTGGGAAAAATTTAAATAAATCGGAATGTGACATATTCAATAAGCGTACCAATCGCGTGAGTTAATGAGAATCCGATTTTGTACCAGGTGCATCGAAAACTAACAACCTCATTGAAGAATCGAACTTCGAGTTTCTACACGGTTAAAGCACTTGAAAGATCTGAAAAGTTCACAAGCAATATTACGGTAAGATGTACTATGCGAGCTGCAGTCTCATGATAGTCTTTTAAATCGTTGCGTGGAAAAGGCCATCAGAAGGCTACTTCACGACAGCTTACAATATGAACTGACCGTCGGACAAACGTGGAAACACAAGAAAGCCGCTCGCAGAGAAAGGCCACAATGAAATGAAGCCAGAAACAACATACTCATAAAGCTGTTGTAACTCGAACAGACTCACACGTTTAGACCACACCGACGCGCTATCTTACTACTGGCTCCTTCTTCTACTCGCCAAAGTACCTCTTGTCAGATACGCCTTCTCAAATTGTCAAAGTCTGTGATACCTTCAGTAAATGATCATTTTGCACTAACCAGTTTTGCAACGTGCTTGCAATTCAGAATACGTGGAGGAAAGAATAGTTTTCAAGGTTACTGTGACAAGTGAGACGCCTGGTTAAAGCTGCAGAACAGAAGAGATAGTTGGAATTGTAGAAAGGAGCCAAAAATGAGCGGCTGTCAGTTACACTGGAACACATATAACTTTATTTAATTTAGCTTAACTATCGACTGAATATGCCGCACAATCTTATGGCTTAAGGGCACAATCTCTTCAATTTTTGAATCGGCTGAAGGCCCATGGTTTGAAAGACAATTACAACAAACTTTCAAAAGGCAGAAAGCGCAAGATTTTATCCTTAAATAATACACTCCTGGAAATGGAAAAAAGACATTGACACCGGTGTGTCAGACCAACCATACTTGCTCCGCACACTGCGAGAGGGCTGTACAAGCTATGATCACACGCACGGCACAGCGGACACACCAGGAACCGCGGTGTTGGCCGTCGAATGGCGCTAGCTGCGCAGCATTTGTGCACCGCCGCCGTCAGTGTCAGCCAGTTTGCCGTGGCATACGGAGCTCCATCGCAGTCTTTAACACTGGTAGCATGCCGCGACAGCGTGGACGTGAACCGTATGTGCGGTTGACGAACTTTGAGCGAGGGCGTATAGTGGGCATGCGGGAGGCCGGGTGGACGTACCGCCGAATTGCTCAACACGTGGGGCGTGAGGTCTCCACAGTACATCGATGTTGTCGCCAGTGGTCGGCGGAAGGTGCACGTGCCCGTCGACCTGGGACCGGACCGCAGCGACGCACGGACGCACGCCAAGACCGTAGGATCCTATGCAGTGCCATAGGGGACCGCACCGCCACTTCACAGCAAATTAGGGACACTGTTGCTCCTGGGGTATCGGCGAGGACCATTCGCAACCGTCTCCATGAAGCTGGGCTACGGTCCCGCACACCGTTAGGCCGTCTTCCGCTCACGCCCCAACATCGTGCAGCCCGCCTCCAGTGGTGTCGCGACAGGCGTGAATGGAGGGACGAATGGAGACGTGTTGTCTTCAGCGATGAGAGTCGCTTCTGCCTTGGTGCCAATGATGGTCGTATGCGTGTTTGGCGCCGTGCAGGTGAGCGCCACAATCAGGACTGCATACGACCGAGGCACACAGGGCCAACACCCGGCATCATGGTGTGGGGAGCGATCTCCTACACTGGCCGTACACCTCTGGTGATCGTCGAGGGGACACTGAATAGTGCACGGTACATCCAAACCGTCATCGAACCCATCGTTCTACCATTCCTAGACCGGCAAGGGAACTTGCTGTTCCAACAGGACAATGCACGTCCGCATGTATCCCGTGCCACCCAACGTGCTCTAGAAGGTGTAAGTCAACTACCCTGGCCAGCAAGATCTCCAGATCTGTCCCCCATTGAGCATGTTTGGGACAGGATTAAGCGTCGTCTCACGCGGTCTGCACGTCCAGCACGAACGCTGGTCCAACTGAGGCGCCAGGTGGAAATGGCATGGCAAGCTGTTCCACAGGACTACATCCAGCATCTCTACGATCGTCTCCATGGGAGAATAGCAGCCTGCATTGCTGCGAAAGGTGGATATACACTGTACTAGTGCCGACATTGTGCATGCTCTGTTGCCTGTGTCTATGTGCCTGTGGTTCTGTCAGTGTGTTCATGTGATGTATCTGACCCCAGGAATGTGTCAATAAAGTTTCCCCTTCCTGGGACAATGAATTCACGATGTTCTTATTTCAGTTTCCAGGAGTGTATTTCAAATGAGACTGAAGGCTCAAACAATGTAACACCTGACGAGTAAAGAATTTCTATTTTAAAACGGCTAAAGGCGCATGATTTAAAAACACAACTACAATATATTTTCAAAGGCAGAAGGCCCAGTGCTTAATCCTTATATAATTTTAAAAAAGAGGCTGAAGGCCACACAATCTAGGACGTAACAATAAGGAATTTTAAAACGGCTGAAGGCCAATGATTCAAACCCGATCTAAAATAAATTTTTGCGAGGCAGATAGCCCAAGGCTTTATTCTTAATTTTTTTAATGAGGCTGAGAGCCCAAACAATCTAAGACTTGATAAATAACGAACTTTCAATTTTAAAGTGGCTGAAGGCCCATTATTTAAAACACAACTAAAGGCATACAAATTCATACCATCGGCTATGAGCCATTCAAATACACAATAAAACACCAATAAGAAAAGGCAGTACAGCCAGCGGCGCTAAGAAGTTTCCGGGGGTCGGTCTGCACTTGAAATATTAACTTTCGCTTAGGAAAGACAGGTAGTCAGCCCAACTATATCCGATCCGCCGGCAACCCAACCAAGAGGCAGTCAACGGACCCACCGAAAAGATGACTTGCCTTCTACCCGACCAGTGCACAAGGAACTCCAAAGCCAAAACGTATAAGGCGTAGCCGCCCACAACCAAGTATGCATAAGCTTGTCAAACTGCACACACGCGTTGGACAGCAAGCACACGTCGAGGAAAGGACACTGCCTGAATTTAACGTCACCGGCCAGGGCAGGTAACCAGAACACTAAGGGACACAAGGCAGAAAATTCCGCTGGTGCACTTGGACTTTAAATAACCAAAATACAGCTAAACTCCACCGGATGGTGGCCAAACTTTTAGCCAACTCGGACACTCGCTGTTGCTCACGGGAATACCCTCAACAGCCATCCTTGAAAACCAACGGCACAATGTGAACAGCCTGGCTTAGGTAATTAAATCACCACTCAACTTTGATGTCCTAGATCGGTGAGCCACGAACCTCGCAGCAATCGGAACAACTCCCACAAACTCCGACACTGCGTAGAGACCGCCAGTGGACCTGGCCCACTGCGCCGCGCTGAGACTCGCTGGCTGAGCAACACCAACCGACCGACTGCCGCACTTAAGCACGGAGATAGCCCTAAAATAACTGAGCAGTCGACATCACAAGCTACGCACAGTTTCACGAACACTTCCACGAAGAACTAAACAATGCTAACGGCATCGACGTTGCAATAACAAGGACGAATCGCGAGTCGTCACACGCAGGCAACCCATGAGCTATCACCGGGCAACATACACGTCGTTCTACAAGACAACCGACCGACGACCAACCAAGGGGGTCCGCACTCCATTGATATGTAGCGGCAACCGTCGGGCGAATCGTGGCTGTCCGGACCTCACTGCAGCCGCGCCCCGACAGAACTTCTGCCGCGTCCTAAGTGAAACTCTGTCAGGTCCGAACTGCATTGCTAGCGCCTCCCAACTCACTGGTAGATCCGAAATAACTCTCAACACACGACAACCGGGAAGTAATAGCAGTCGGCAAGGATAATAACGCCAGGGCTTAAATCGATAAGCGCCTCTGCTGCCGCTCACTGGCAGGCAAGCCGGCAACTCTGTGACACCAGAAATTGAAATCAACATAACGAGGTGGTAGCACGGTTAAAAAAAAAATGTCAAATCAGATACAGCACGAACACGAACGTTTCCTTCTTGTTTTTGTTTTTGGATGATTTCTGCATCCCTCTGTCCCTGCGTCCTTGGCTAATGCCTGTTTTGCTACCCACACGGTAGGTCTCAGCTATCAAAAAGTCCTCACTCCAGTCACAAATTTCGTGTGACACCTGATGGCTCTCTATCTTCCACCATAACCGAGTCTATGTACATGAGGTAGAAAATATGAGGTAGTCAAGGAGGTGGAAACGTGGGTTGTACTATGCCAAAAAATGGTTCAAATGGCTCTGAGCACTATGCGACTTAACTTCTGAGGTCATAGGTCGCGTAGAACGTAGAACTAATTAAACCTAACTAACCTAAGGACATCACACACATCCATGCCCGATGCAGAATTCGAACCTACCAGCGTAGCGGTCGCTCGGCTGTAGACTATAGCGCCTAGAACCACTCGGCCACTCCGGGCGGCTCTACTATGCCAATACTGCTTGGTAGCTACAACAGGAAAACACAAATAATTAGCAGGAGTACAAAATAAGAAAGTATATGTTAGTTAACTTTGTTGTAGTCAATGATGTGTTGATTGACAATTATAGAAGATGCGACTAGACTAAGCGTCTGTAGAATAACATGCAAGTCACAAATATTGCAGTGACGAATTAATCCCTCGTAATCTTGAATGTCGCATCCGGTGAAATTGCAGATTAACTTGGAACTGAGCTACAAAGACTTGATGGCAGCAATGACTGAGCTGCGGCTGATGACTGACTAACGTCGGCGCTGGTTGACCACTGAGCGCGCTTACAACATGTAGTCTGGCGCAACTGCACTACACTCCCGCTAAACATGTAGTGGCCTAGCTACGCCTCGCGGCGAGCATAAGTACTGCGACTGGCTGTGTACTGTTTGGCTAGCACAGCCGTTCTTCTGTTCCGTTTGTCGATAGAATCGCATCCGGCGGATCGATCTCTCAGGCGGCATTGTGGTCGTATGACTGACGATATCATGACACCATAAGTACGTCAATAAGCGTTGGAATGGTAGTAAGTGAAATACACTGTCCAATCGCGTTAGTGTAACCATTTGTCAAAAGCTCGAGTAACCACCTTTTGCATCCGCTACGAAATGTGCAGGAAGAAAGTCAATGAGGTCCTGGAAGGCACCGAGAGGGATGTGGAGCCGTGCTGACTCCGCCGTTGTAACCACCTGCGCTATATTCCTCGGCTGATGATCCGTGGTGTGAATAGCCCGATCGACGTATTCTCACAGTTTCTCAACTGGGTCTAAATCTGTGAAGTTTGGTGGCCAAAAGAGTACGGTAAAGTCATCCTGGCTCTCTTGGAATCACACACGTGTGACCTGTTGCAGTTTCCTGTTGGTAATGCCATCGCGACGAGAAAAAACAAACTGCATGTAAAAGTGGACATGGTCCCAAGGATGTCAGATGCACTCTGCCCTTCAGAACGACAAGATCACCAAGGGAATTCGGAAAAACGTTGCGCAGACCATAACACTCACTCCTCCGGCCAACACCCTTGTGATAACAGTTGCAGATCGTTTGTTTCCCGACGTTTCCCACCAAATAAGCCAACGGCCATCTGTCTGAGAAGCATAAAACCTGATTCATCGGAAAATTCCACTTGTCACCACTCAGTGGATGTCCAGTTGCGCTACTCATTTCAGAGTATGCTGATGCATTAGCTTCAAACTTAACAATCATATAAAACCGTTCGCTCGACGAAAGATCCGTACCCAAAGACTGGAAAGTGGCACAGGTCACACCAATATTCAAGAAAGGTAGTAGGAGTAATCCACTAAATTACAGTCCCATATCGTTAACGTCATTATGCAGCAGAATTTTAGAGCATATTTTGTGTTCGAACATTATGAATAGCCGCGCGGGATTAGCCGAGCGGTCTCAGGCGCTGCAGCCATGCAAACTGAGTGGCTGTTCACGCCGGAGGTCCGAGTCCTCCCGCGGGCATGGGTGTGTGCGTTTGTCCTTACGATCATTTTGATTGAGTAGTGTGTAAGATTATGGACTGATGACCCTAGCAGTTAAGTCCCGTATGATTTCACACACACATTATGAATTACCCCGAAGAAAATGGTTTATTGACACACAGTCAACATGGGTTTGGAATACATAGTTCCTGTGAAACACACCTATCTCTTTATTCACATGAAGTGTTGAGTGCTGTTGAGAAGGGATTTCACGTCTATTCCGTTTTTCTGGATTTCCGGAAGGCTTTTGACACTGTACTACAAAAGCGGCTCGTAGTGAAATTGCGTGCTTATGGAATATCGCCTCAATTATGCGACTGGATTTATGATTTCCTGTCAGAGAGGTCACAGTTCGTAGTAATTGACGGAAAGTCATCGAGTAAAACAGAAGTGATTTCTGACATTCCCCAGTGTAGTGTTATAGACCCTTTGCTGTTCCTTATCTATTTACACGATTTGGGAGACAATTAGAGCAGTTGTCTTCGGTTGTTTGCAGATGACGTTGTCATTTATCGCCTAATAAACTGATCTGAAGATCAAAACAAACTGCTAAACGATTTAGAAACAAATAGCTAAATGGTGCGAAAAGTGGCAGTTGACCGTAAATAACGGAAAGTGTGAGGTCATCCACATGAGTGCTAAAATGAACTCGTTAAACTTCGTCTACACGAAAAATCAGTCTAATCTAAAAGCCGTAAATTCAACTAAATAACTAGGTATTTCAATTACGAACAACTTAAATTGGAAGGAACACATAAAAATGTTGTGGGGAAGGCTAACCAAAGGCTGCGTTTTATTGGCAGGACACTTAGAAAATATGACAGACGTACTAAGGAAACTGCCTACACTAGGCTTGTCCGTTGTCTTTTAGAATACTGCTGCGCTGTGTGGGCTCCTTACCAGATAGGACTGACAAAGTACATTGAAAAAGGTGAAAGAAAGGTAGCACATTTTGTATTATCGCGATATATGGGAGAGAGTGTCCGGAAATGATACAGGATTTGGGTTGGAATTCATTAAAAGAAAGGCATTTATCGTTGCGACGGAAACTTCCCCCCAAATTTTCGATCACCAACTTTCTCCTCCGAATGTGAAAATATCTTGTTGAGACCAACCTACATAGGGAGCAACGACCACCACGATAAAATAAGGGAAATCAGAGCTTGTACGGAAAGATATAGTTGTTCATTCATTCCGTGAGCTATACGAGATTGGAGTAATAGAGAATTGCGAAGGTGGTTCGAAAAATCCCTCTGCCAGGCTCTTAAATGTGATTTTCCGAGTATCCATGTAGATGTAGATGTAGAAATTCCAGCGTTTGTCACCTATGAGCAACAGTCAGCATGGGTGCATTAACCAGACGTCTCCTGTGGACGCACATATGCAGCAGTGTTCGCTGAAAGATCGCTAAGGATACCTTGCTAGCAGCCCCTTGCTTCATTTGTGGGTGAGATGCTCAACTGTTGCACGTCTATGTGCCCTTGCATCTCCGCAGCATTCCTGTTATCTATGGCCCATGGTGCACCACACTTGCCGCAGCGCCGGTTTTCGATGGTGCCATTTTGCCATGGACGTCATACCTTAACCACGGCAACACGCGAACAATTTTGATTAGCCCTTTGCAAAACACTTCCATCCTTCGCCCGAAAGGAAACGATCATGCCCTCCATTCCGCATTACGACAAAGACTGCAGTATTTTGCGCCTCTCCTCGACACGCCTTGTGTACACTTCACTGCTAGTGTTGCCACCTGATGTCTCTGAAGGGTTATTGCACGTTGATTTCGAACCCAGATGGTAGCCACAATAATATGACTGGAACATGCGTGACTCTTGGTGAGAGATAAAAGAGATTTCCTGACTCGTGATAAGAGGTAAGGAGAGATTTTGTGAATGCAGTGAGAATGTACTCTGCACCCTCTTCCCACTGGCTCGGGGTCTCTGATAAGGGAGTGCAAGTGATTCTCTACCAGAGAGCAGCCCGCCCTCTCTCCCGATGAAGAGAGAAGGGCGCCGGCCGCCGCCATTAGCGTTATGTGTCTGGGCGGCCGTAATGGAGTCCCCTAATGTCTCGGTGGATCCGCCGGCGCCTAGGTGCCTGATGCACGTCGCCAGATTCGGGGTTCAGGCGCTTGGCAGTACATTAGGCGCCGGCGGTCTTAATGTGCCACTCAGCCGGCGCTACGGGCAATTATACGGACAACGCCCAGGCTGCTACAACGCCCTCCTCAAATCTCTGCTTAAGAAGGATGTCGGTCATTTCTTCGCTTCTGGAATTACATCTCCGTTTCCTTCTGGCACTCTCGCAACATTTGCCCCTTCTCTTATACTGATAAGTTAAAACGCTATGGACGGTGCCCACTCCGAGATCGAATGCCGGTGGCATTGCGTAGATATAATGCTTACGGGTTCCTGCGTTGACCAGGAACATTGACAGTTACGTTTATTGTGGACACGGGATAATCGGGATCGTACCGTGGGTCTGTATCAGCGTATCGCCTCGTAGGATGAATTCCGTCTCTTGTTACATTAGGTCGATGGTCGTGTTGGATATGTCGTCATCATTGTGGAAAGGCTGCTCGAAGTATACAGAGCGTCACATACACAAGACGGTGGGGGCAGCCTAATAGTATTCACCTAGGCTTGAAAGACGTATGTCGCAGTGATCTATGACATGACTGCTGTGCACTTTCTTTTTTTCGAATGAACGGTCTTCTGACTGATTTGATACGGCCCGCCACGAATTCCTCTCCTGTGCCAACCTTCCCATCTCAGACTACAGCTACAAAAAAAATAGTTCAAATGGCTCTGAGCAGTATGGGACTTAACTTCTGAGGTCATCAGTCCCCTAGAACTTAGAACTACTTACACCTAAGTAACCTAAGGACATCACAGACATCCATGCTCGAGGCAGGATTCGAACCTGCAACCATAGCAGTCACGCGGTAGTGCGGTTCCAGACTGTAGCGCCTAGAACCGCTCAGCCACTCCGGCCGGCCAGTACAGTTACAATTTAAGTCCTCAAGTACTTGCTGGATGTATTCCAATCTCTGTCTTCCTCTACAGTTTTTTGTTGTTTACAATTCCCTCTAGAACAATGGAAGTTTTCCCTAATGTCTCAACAGATGTCCTATCATCCTGTCCCATCTTCATGTCAGTGTTTTCCATATAATCCTTTCCTCTCCGATTCTGCAGACAATCTCTTCATTCGCTAACTCATCAGTCCACTTAATTTTCAACATTCGTTTGTAGCAGCACATCACAAATGCTTCAATTCTCTTCCATTTCAGTTTTCTCAGGGTCCTTGTTTTACTACCACACAATGCAGCGCTACAACGTACATTCTCAGAAATTTCTTCACCCAATTACGACCTACGTTTCAAATTAGTAGATTTATCTTAGCAGGAATGTCAGTGCTATTATGCTTTTAATGTCCATCTTGCTCAGTTCCTGCTGGCTTATTTTGCTACCTAGTAAGCAGAACTTCTTAACTTCAACTAATTCTTGATCCTCTCTTCCTATCATCAGTGTCTCGCTATTCTGATTTCTGCTGGTTCTCATTACTTTCGTTTTTGCTGCTAATTAGTCTGTTGATTCCACACAACAGGTCCTGCACTCCTTCTTCATTTTTACTCAGGAGAGAAATGTCATCAGCGAAGTTTGTCATTGATATTCGTTCAGATTGCACCTGTCTTTTATTTCCTTCATTGCTTCTTCATTCACTGAGTAGTACAGGTGAAATACTACATCCGAGAGGTTCGTTCTTGGCCTTTCAGTCTTATTTCTCGCTCTTGGATCTTGTACATTTTCGTATTACCCGTCCCTCCCTGTAGCTTTCCCCTATTTTTCTCGGAATGTTTATCATCTTGCCCCATTTTCTGTTGCAGGTCGACAGATACTATGAAAGTGTCTTGATTTTTCTTCAGTCTTGCTTCCATTGTCCACCGGAACGTCAGAACTCCCTTTGTGATGTCCTTACTTTTCCTACTGCTGTATTCCTTATCGTGAGCATCTACCGTCGTCATTGGGCACTAATTTCAGCTTGTTAAACAGATCTCCAGAGCCCCCTTCAGCCTGGTTGTTTTGCACCTTGTAAATGTGCTTTCTGTTCCTTGCCTACAACTGGGCGAGAGTGGGCTCTTCAATTAATTGTCTTAGGCTGCTTGTGGCCGTTTTGAGCAAACATCACTAATTGCTGCAGGGGGTCTGTATTCGCTGCATTTTCTTGTTAAATGCACCAGGTGAGCGCCTCGTTGGTGTTCAAGCAAGCTGCGCGTGTTATGTTGCTATTCTTTGATTGAGATGTAGATTTATTTTGAGACTACCTTGATACTTTGCATTCTATATCATTGTCTTTGTTGTCAAGTTAGCTTGTGTATGTGTACCTGTGTTAGTACCACCTTTTTTTCCTTTTTTTGTGGAGAATTTTTTATGTTACAGGATAGGTCAGGATTATTGCTGTTATGTTGTTAGCGTACGTGCACGGTAAAAAAGCTCGGAAGGGGGTCCTTGCTATATAGTCCTACGTGCCTGCTACCAGGCGCCTCAGCTGACAACTAATTCAAAGAACCATTCGGTGTCCTATTTAATTTCGGAATACAGTTGTTAATTTATGTGTCTGTCTCCTTTTATTCCTGTAACTAGCCAGCTACTTCACTTTCTGTGCTTCTAGTGCAATTTTTGCATGCTGGAGCCCACTTCTGGGGGAGCTAGAACACTTTTAATATTGCCAAAATTTTTTGTTGTCATCTGTTGTTTCACCTCTCTTTGTTGTTCCGGTGGACGAAAGTTAATTTAAGAATTTGGGTTTTACTGTTTGAAGCCACTAAAAATTGTTAATTGTATTTTTTAAATTCATTATGAAGAACTTCTTTTCATTTTTAAAATTTATAATCTGCTTGTTGTCACAAGGTATTTTACCTGGTTTATTAATGTAGGGGCAGCAGACATTAAACTTAAATATCTAGGATGTAAGATCCCCTTGGCGGCACATATTTGCTACATCCTTGTTTTACTACTAAATGTGCGTGGACATTGATGGCGATCCCGTCATACCCTTGTCATCTGTTCGTTAGACGCCGAAGTGTCTCTTCGAGAGGAGCATATCTGTTTATTTATTTATATTTTTTCTCATTCGTTCGGTGTCTAAAAACACTCGTGAATGTAATTGTGTGGTCCAATATGCAAAAATTGTTAAATGATTTTTACTTTAAGTGTGTCATTCAAAGAGATTTTAATATACACTCTGACTTTTCACTTTTGAGTTATTTAACTATTTTATAAAATTATTTCAGTATTGGTTTTACTTTTACGTAATTCACAACTGAGCGGTAAAATTACCAAACATAGTGGACGGAGGTACTTCCAAGAATATTACTTGAGAATGAAAGTATAACAGAGTAATATAAGGCAGATTTGAGACTACCTAACAGATCAAAACGAAAATTTCTGTTCCGCCACTGACAATGTTGAGTGTTTATGGAAAAAGTTCAAGGCAATCGTAAAATGCGTTTTGGACAGGTACGTGCCGAGTAAAAATGTGAGGGACGGAAAAAACCCACTGTGGTTCAACAACAAAGTTAGGAAACTACTGCGAAAGCAAAGATAGCTCCACTCGAGGTTTAAACGCAGCCAAAACCTCTCAGACAAACAGAAGCTAAACGATGTCAAAGTTAGCGTAAGGAGGGCTATGCGTGAAGCTTCCAGTGAATTCGAAAGTAAAGTTCTATGTACCGACTTGACAGAAAATCTGAGGAAGAACTGGTCTTACGTTAAATCAGTAAGTGGCTCGAAATAGCATATCCAGACACTCCGGGATGATGACGGCACTGAAACAGAGGATGACACGCTTAAAGCTGAAATACTAAACACCTTTTTCCAAAGCTGTTTCACAGAGGAAGACCGCACTGCAGTTCCTTCTCTAAATCCTCGCACAAACGAAAAAAATGGCTGAAATCGAAATAAGTGTCCAAGGAATAGAAAATCAACTAGAATCACTCAACAGAGGAAAGCACCGCAAGTCTCAAGAGGAACGGAAGGTTCCAAATTATTGGAAAAGAGCACAGGTAGTCCAAGTCTTCAAGAAGGGTCGTCGAGCAGATGCGCAAAACTATAGACCTATATCTCTGACGTCAATCTGTTGTAGAATTTTAGAACATGTTTTTTGCTAGCGTATCATGTCGTTTTTGGAAACCCAGAATCTACTCTGTAGGAATCAACATAGATTCCGGAAACAGCGATCATGTGAGACCCAACTCGCTTTACTTGTTCA
The DNA here is from genome assembly GCF_023897955.1 of Schistocerca gregaria. NCBI lineage: Eukaryota > Metazoa > Arthropoda > Insecta > Orthoptera > Acrididae > Schistocerca > Schistocerca gregaria. The sequence goes on along the minus strand of NC_064924.1, from coordinate 296,848,271 downwards.
TGAGACCCAGAAAATATTAGATACAGGCTCCCAGGTAGGTGCTATTTTCCTTGACTTCCGGAAGGCGTTCGATACATTTCAGCACTGTCGCCTGATAAACAAAGTAAGAGCCTACGGAATATCAGACCAGCTGTGTGGCTGGATTGAAGAGCTTTTAGCAAACAGAACACAGCATGTTGTTATCAATGGAGAGACGTCTACAGACGTTAAAGTAACCTCTGGCGTGCGACGGGGGAGTGTAATGGGACCATTGCTTTTCACAATATATATAAATGACCTAGTAGATAGTGTCGGAAGTCCCATGCGGATTTTCGCGGATGATGCTGTCGTATACAGAGAAGTTGCAGCATTAAAAAATTGTAGCGAAATGCAGGAAGATCTGCAGCGGATAGGCACTTGGTTCAGCGAGTGGCAACTGACCCTTAACATAGACAAATGTAATGTATTGCGAATACATAGAAAGAAGGATCCTTTATTGTATGATTATATGATAGCGGAACAAACACTGTTAGCAGTTACTTCTGTAAAATATCTGGGAGTATGGGTGTGGAACGATTTGAAGTGTAATGATCATATAAAATTAATTGTTGGTAAGGCGGGTACCAGGTTGAGATTCATTAGAAAATGTAGTCCATCAAAAAAGGAGGTGGCTTACAAAACACTCGTTCGACCTATACTTGAGTATTGCTCATCAGTGTGGGATCCGTATCATATCGGGTTGACGGCGGAGATAGAGAAGATCCAAAGAAGAGCGGCGCGTTTCGTCACAGGGTTATTTGGTAACCGTGGTAGTGTTACGGAGATGTTTAGCAAACTCAAGTGGCAGACTCTGCAAGAGAGTCGCTCTGCATCGCGGTGTAGATTGCTCGCCTGGTTTCGAGAGGGTGCGCTTCTGGATGAGGTATCGAATATATACTTCCCCCAACTTATACCTCCCGAGGAGATCACGAACGTAAAAGTAGAGAGATTCGAGCGCGCACGGAAGCTTTCAGATAGTCGTTCTTCCCGCGAACCATACGCGACTGGAATAGGAAAGGAAGATAATGACAGCAGCACGTAAAGTGCCCTCCGCCAGACACGGTTGAGTGACTTGCGGAGTATAAATGTAGATGTAGATGTAGATGAACAGTATCGTAATTATCCTCGGCGTATTTGTACTTTAAGAGCATGAACTCAAATACTGAAGTTATTGTGGCCCCACACAATATTCGAAGAATACTCCTCTTACCACTATATTCAGGCTGTGGTAGTGGAATCCTGGCTCTCGGCGTAAGGTGAAGAGTAAAATCGTAAATATAATGTTGCTCTCCGCAGCGGCTCATTGATGTGAAAAAATGATTGTCAAATGTTAAAGCGGGGTGATCTCTGCTCTTCCATTACGATTCAGTTTTTTTACATCGACGCGTAATGTCGTCCGTTGAAGCAGCGCTGGCCAAATTAGTGAAGCTGTAAACGTCATAAGAAAAATTAATTCAAAGCAAGAAACATGACATAGGGCTCACTGTACATCGAAATAACTCACATATAAACTTTCCGTACTATATTAACAAGGTTAAAAGCATAAATGCTTACGTTATTTTCGTGGTAGAAGATCTCTGCTTATCTCTGCTTCTTAGTACTAGCAACAAGCGAAGAGAGAGGAAGCGAATAACAATCTAGGAGTGCTTTTTTCGCTTATTGATAGCATAGAAGTTATCATATTTAAAACGTTCACTACTTGATACGAAGATTAAATTTAATGTTTACTATAAAACAGGAAAATTTTAAGCTACGTATGCAGTCGGAGAAACACGTGAGGTTCTTGTGCATTTATTTCGTCGCGAGATACACTTCTTGTTCAAAGCATTTATTTTTAAACACATATCTTTACGACACAACTGTCCCTGGGACGGCGTAACGCCTCCGCGGTAAAAGCCACAACTACGACCCTCAGGTTTGAAATCAAACGGTTTTCTCGTGGGTTGCCGTGAAAAATATTTCAGACACGCCGAAGCTCAGATTTGACATGAAAAGGCCTCACGGAGCAGCATAAAGGTGTCAAAGGGAACGCCGTGTGGCCGGGGCCTCTCGGCGGGTAGGCCGCTCTCCTGGTGCCACCCTCTCGATTCGACGCCTCTTCGGCGACCTGCGTGTCGATGGGAATGAAATGGGGATGATACGGACAACACAACGCCCAGTCCCTGAGCGGAGAAAGTCTCCGACCCAGCCGGGGATCGACCCGGGCCGTTATGTATGACAATCCATCACGCTGATCACTCAAATACCAGGGGCGGACAAGGCGTCAATGAGACACCCCTTTGCTTGAGGTATTCCGATACCCACGCATAATGCGATCGAAAGCGACAGTTCGCCGTGCGATGAGCAGCAGGATAACGTTCTTGACAATCTTTGACCCTATTGACAACCCTCGGGGACGCTTAAACACTTCTGCAAGGATACCGTAAGCAATCAACGCCACCGAACGTGGCCGTGCACATGTGCAATGAAATGCGACTGCGATTTTTACTCTGCTGTACAGTGTAGGAACTTTAGGGCCCGTTCCAAACTATTCAACGCAATTTGAACGCGATGAGAATCTGATGGATGTGACATTGACACATGCATGAAGCAACGCTCTACGCCCCCCGCCCCCTCCCACACCGTCCATTTTGACAGCACCCTCGGTTCCACCCGCCCACCTTTGTTTAGCACTTTAAAACTGTACCTGTTCACCCGTGAAATTGTCTTAGCAATTTGCTAGTAGATTTACGGGATTGGAGGTATCTCAAATGATCACGTGCCAGCAGGCGTCTAGAACACTCATCGCGGGTTTTCCCTATACAGGTAAATTTATAAAGTGCTCAACAAACGTAGGTGGGTGGCACTGAAGCTGTTGTGGAACTGTGTGGGTCCGAAAGGAAGCTTTGGCTTTTTATACACACATATCTCAATGTCGTAACCATCTGTGATCACGCCACCGGAGGTGTCGAAAGAGGGCCGAGAAAGCAATAACACACCTTGATAATCGAGTTCAGATTTAGTCGGATGGTTTTGAACGGCCTTAGGTGTTCCACACAGAAAACCAGAGCGAAATTGAGATCCCACTGCAGTACAAGGGAGTGTGATCGTCTCTAGTGCTATTTCTGGCCCTCAATGTCCTTAGAGAAGGGTTGAGGCGTCCGTGTGATGTCAGTAGTGTCGAAGATTGTCAAGAACATGGTCCTGTTGCGCACCGCACTGCGAATTGTCGGTTTTGACTGCGAAATGTGTGGGAAACGGATCACCTCAAGGAAAAGGGTGGCTTCATGTACGACCTGTATGCCACTCCCTGAGGCCTATTCGTGTCGTTTCTGAGCAGCGTGAGTCTGAAATGTTTTCTGCGGCCACCCTTCGGAGAGCCGCGTGATATCATCGTTGTGCGACGCGGTTATTGCCTCTACTGCAAAAGCGTCAAACGAAGGTGTGAAATGAGGGTGTGAAGGTTCAAAAATGGCTCTGAGCACTATACGACTTTACTGCTGTGGTCACCAGTCCCCTTGAACTTATAACTACTTAAACCTAACTAACCTAAGGACATCACACACATCCATGCCCGAGGCAGGATTCGAACCTGCGACCGTAGCCGTCGCGCGGTTCCAGACTGCAGCGCCTAGAACCGCTCGGCCACACCGGCCGGCGGGTGTGACGGGTTGCGACAATCTTCTCATAAGGTGATACGTCCACGGTGGCGCTGGGAAGACATGTGAGGAACTTTGGTGCCAATGTGATATCATTAACTCACACAGTACACGAACTTCTGAGTATTGGCCTAGTTTTCCCGCGTATAGTCAGCTCCTCGTTTTAAGCGTCATGGAGCCCTAGGGTGACCTCGCAGGGCGCCAGGCATTTATATCACTAAAGGAGAAGAATGTAGACATCTTCGAGCCCAATTTCCGACTTCTGCGTTGTAAAGGAAAACAATCAAGATTTTTGGAAAAATTGATCATTTAACTGTGTTTCACGAGACTGTCTTTCTGCACCACCTGAAATCAATCAACAGACAACGCAGTATACTCAGTAGGCTGAAGTCGCCTCCAACTAATATTGCATGATGAGAGCACTTCCGCACTACTGAATGTAGGTTCTCTTTGAACCGTTACACAACTTTGCAGTGGAATCATGTGCGGGTATAACATTAGGTGATTAAAATAAGTTCATGTAGGATACTCGCGTCTTGACAATTTGGTTACTCAGTCTCAGTTTCGACGCAAGTGTAGAGAATATTTTTGTCATGAACTTTAAAATTTAAATGTTGAAACAAATTTCGGGCTGACAGCCGGCCGTCGTTTAATACATGCTACTATATTTGAACTGGGCTACTGCCAGTCATCTATAGATCGCCACTGAAGACTGACGAAGACTTGCCCCGTTGTGCAATGTACAGCTGCGCAGTGAGTATTACACATATGCGTAAATATCAAGTGAACAGACGGACGTCACCTCCCGGTGGCAGCGGCCGCACTGTGTTAACCACGGAACGCTTCTACCCTCAGCATTACCCCTTGCCGCGGCCGTTTGCGCAATTTGTCTTCTTCGATTACAACAAATCGAGGAGACGATGTGGTTCCATGCACTGTCCAGCTGGTAGCCGCTATCACGGTTCATCAGCTTTTCCTCCAGGCGTATTTCCGCGAATTCTTTAATAATGAGGTATCAACAAGATGATTCGGCAGTCAGAATCATACATTTTTCGTAATCCATTGAATGTCCAGAGGCAACGCAATGTTCAGCAACAGCAGACTTGATTTGGCGCAAAAGGCCAGTGCAACCTTTATGTTCAGTGCAGTGCACCACTAAGACAAGTATTTTGTAAATTCCGATATTCCACAGTAACAAGCCATCCAATCCAAAATGTTCTGCAATCTTAGAAGATGGACGAGAAATCACTTTCAGCCACAATTTACGGAGAATTCTTGCTATTTTAAATGAAATATTGTATACAAAAAGAAGAAAAGCTATTCAGATCATACTTATTTCCAACATTTTAAAGACCATTGCTCTTATATAGGAAAACAGCAAACTGTAAATATTATAAATCAAATGGAAACAGTACATCACCAACCACAAACAAGAGGGTGGCCATGCGCCACCGCCTCCGGCAGACATTCGTGGTGCTAAGACGTTCTGATCAGAAGATTGAAACCCGACACCATTAAAAAAGTTAAGCGATCAAGACTCCTTACAGTTTATTTAAACTCATTTTATTTACCAGTGTCAAGTAGCCATCACCCATATAAAACTATGAGCCTGTTCAAAACACTTGCACACATAGCTCACACTGTCTCAGATCCAGATAGTTTGTTTAAAGAGATCAAGCTCGCCCACCTGAAGACACTATTCGGAAAAATATTGATATTGCTCCTCGCAGATTAACAGGGTATTGTCAGTTAAAATTGAGAAGTGGATCAAAAAGTGAACACGAAGGCAAGTTCTTTAGCTTTATCATTCTGTGGGCAATTTTCAATTATAATGGCAGGAATCATGTGTAAAATTCGTGTGAATGTGATTTTTCGTCCATATCTAAGGTTGCAGACATTCTAGATGAGTGAAGGGCGATTTTCTATCACAAACGGCTGGAATTTACAAAATACCTACTTACTTTGTTATTGGTTACATAGGACTGATCAAACGCGCTACGAAAAATGTTGCGATGAACATCAATCTTACACTCATCTTTTACAATTCCGCTATTGCCGAACACAGCGTTTCTACCGAATATTCAATGTAGTATGATAGAACTATGATTCTGACCACACCTACATCTTTTTGGTATACCATTACTAAAGAATGCGTGGAAATACTCTTGGTGAAAAGTCTGATGAACTTTGATAGCGGATACCAGTTGGACAGTGCGAAGAATCCAATCATCTCCACCACATTTTCTAATCGAAGATGACTGCAGCAAAACAGAATTGAAGCGTTGGAGATGTGATGCTAAGGAAAATTGTCAAAAATTACCTGGACTGATAAGGCAGGAAATGAGGAGAATCTCCGTGAAATCGGCGAAAAACGGTGCATGTGGAAAACACTAATGAAAAGAACGGACAAGATGATAGTCCATTTATTAAGACAGCAAGGAATAACGTCTGTGGTGTTTGAGGGAGCTGTAGATAGTACAAACTGAGGTGGACGACAGAGTGTGGAATACACCCGATGAATAACTAAGAGTGTAACGTAAAAGTGCTATTCTGAGACTCTGCGATAATACAAGATGAAGAAGTTGGCACTGAAAAGAAACTGAAGTCGCATCAAAAGAGACGGAATAATGATGAGGCAAGAAATGTAGAAACAAGGAAGAAAGACTTCACAGAGTTCTCTCTGGTTTGGAGCCGAGACGAGTGTCTCAGCCACAGGCTCTGGCGGGTCTATGACTCTCTTGGCTGTAGACATCCGGACCTGTTTTATGGGGTGGACTACAGTAGTATTCCCCGTGATAGGTCTACTGCGCACGCACAGAGGAGTTATGTATTCGGACAGAGTAGCAGTTGAACCTGGTTGAGATGTAATCAGAGAGCGTACAGGATAAGGTTATGTTTGTGAATGAAGCTGTAAACAGTTACTGTGAGTTGCACATTTAAACACACTATTTTATTTTCCTCATTAACACATTGCCTTAAAAGATCATAATTAAGGCCTGAAGGCCTAGTTAAAGAACTTAAGATGCTTTCTGGGCTGAAGACCCAAAACCACACCAAAAACAAGAACGCTGAAGGCCTGGCTCAGAAATCCAAAAAGTTGTATTTTCTTTAAAAAAAAACATGCAATTGAAAACCACACTCCTGGAAATGGAAAAAAGAACAGATTGACACCGGTGTGTCAGACCCACCATACTTGCTCCGGACACTGCGAGAGGGCTGTACAAGCAATGATCACACGCACGGCACAGCGGACACACCAGGAACCGCCGTGTTGGCCGTCGAATGGCGCTAGCTGCGCAGCATTTGTGCACCGCCGCCGTCAGTATCATCCAGTTTGCCGTGGCATACGGAGCTCCATCGCAGTCTTTAACACTGGTAGCATGCCGCGACAGCGTGGACGTGAACCGTATGTGCAGATGACGGACTTTGAGCGAGGGCGTATAGTGGGCATGCGGAAGGCCGGGTGGACGTACCGCCGAATTGCTCAACACGTGGGGCGTGAGGTCTCCACAGTACATCGAAGTTTGGGACCGTACCGCAGCGACGCACGGATGCACGCCAAGACTGTAGGCTCCTACGCAGTGCCGTAGGGGACCGCACCGCCACTTCCCAGCAAATTAGGGACACTGTTACTCCTGGGGTATCGGCGAGGACCATTCACAGCCGTCCCCATGAAGCTGGGCTACGGTCCCGCACACCGTTAGGCCGTCTTCCGCTCACGCCCCAACATCGTGCAGCCCGCCTCCAGTGGTGTCGCGACAGGCGTGAATGGAGGGACGAATGGAGACGTGTCGTCTTCAGCGATGAGAGTCGCTTCTGCCTTGGTGCCAATGATGGTCGTATGCGAGTTTGGCGCCGTGCAGGTGAGCGCCACAATCAGGACTGCATACGACCGAGGCACACAGGGCCAACACCCGGCATCATGGTGTGGGGAGCGATCTCCTACACTGGCCGTACACCTCTGGTGATCGTCGAGGGGACACTGAATAGTGCACGGTACATCCAAACCGTCATCGAACTCATCGTTCTACCATTCCTAGACCGGCAAGGGAACTTGCTGTTCTAACAGGACAATGCACGTCCGCATGTATCCCGTGCCACCCAACGTGCTCTTGAAGGTGTAAGTCAACTACCCTGGCCAGCAAGATCTCCGGATCTGTCCCCCAATGAGCATGTTTGGGACTGGATGAAGCGTCGTCTCACGCGGTCTGCACGTCCAGCACGAACGCTGGTCAAACTGAGGCGCCAGGTGGAAATGGCATGGCAAGCCGTTCCACAGGACTACATCCAGCATCTCTACGATCGTCTCCATGGGAGAATAGCAGCCTGCATTGCTACGAAAGGTGGATATACACTGTACTATTGCCGACATTGCGCGTGCTCTGTTGCCTGTGTCTATGTGCCTGTGGTTCTGTCAGTGTGATCATGTGATGTATCTGACCCCAGGAATGTGTCAATAAAGTTTCCCCTTCCTGGGACAATGAATTCACGGTGTTCTTATTTCAATTTCCAGGAGTGTATTAGCGGCTGAAGGCCTACACTACAAGTCTGAAGACAACTATAATTAAAACACATTAATAAACAATTTTTACAACCAAGAAGTTTCATCTTAAACTTAAAACAGAATGGCTGAAAGCCTAATTAAAGAAATATTAACCTATTGCATGGCTGAAGACCACAAACTAATTCGAAACAACGGCTGAAGACCTGAACGAAAAGGCAGACAAACAATTTAAAATAAACCGCTTCCTTCTCATAAAAAAAAATTCCTTCAGAGAATACACATGGCTGAAGGCCTCAGTAAAAGTGGCCGAGTGGTTCTAGGCGCTACAGTCTGGCACCACGTGACTGCTACAGTCGCAGGTTGATCCCGCCTGCGGCATGGATATGTGTGATGTCCTTAGGTTGGTTAGGTTTAAGTAGTTCTAAGTTCTAGGGGACTGATGACCTTAGAAGTTGAGTCCCATAGTGCTCAGAGCCATTTGAACCTTATTAAAAGGGGTTCACGTAAATCCTCGGTTGAAGGCCACACATAACACGTAGAAAAATTAACGATTTAGGGCCTGGATTACAAAGGATTAGAAACAATTTTAGAAAGAACCAATTTTAAGAAAAAACTTTTTTTATTTTTTAAAATAAAATCAATCTTCTAAATTGTAATTTAACACCGACGATGGGAAATTTAAAAAGGAAATTAATACACAGCAGCCATCTTCCTATATTGCGATTAATTATTAAATTGACTGTTACTTACCAGTGAAGTGCACCAGCGATATTTTCTGCCCTGTGGCCACTAACAGTCCAGTTACCTTCCCTGGTCGTTATCGTACTTTTCCGGCAGGGTGGCTTTCCTCGTCGTATTGATGCTGTCCGGCAAAGCTTGTAGTTTGACAGTCTTTCAAGTTTTTGGGTTCATATTTGCCTAGAGTGGTTATTGTTCCCTTCGCTGTTTTTAATCGCCCAATTCTGAAGATGTAGTGCTGTTCTTATTCTCGTCCTGGGCCCAAATTTCCATCGTTGTGCCATTGGTAGGATGGAAGGGAATTGGTTAAATTGTTGGTCGGTGCTAGGGCCATCCCTGGTTTTGATTGCCGTCCGATTATATATCTTCTACTCTTGACTGCCTGTCTCACCTCACCTTGCGTTTGAGCTTCCTTCTCAGGCCAACCCTTCGAACACTTCCAATCACCACTTCTTCCTTTAGTTTTAGATTCTGATTTTCATTTTAGTTTGAAGGGGCCGAATACTTTCAACATTCTTAGCCCGGCATTCTTCCTTTCTGCAAAGTGTTGGGTGAAGAGAAGTTTCTTGTCTAGATAAACGTCCGGGTGTTTTATGACCAGGGATCAAAGATGTGGAGATGGGTGTTGATGGCCAGTCGGCGTTGTGTGAAAATAATGGCCAATGTTTTATCCGGGTTTATGATAAATTTGTGCAGTTGTGCCCATCGCTCCAAGAGATGTAGTTGTTTTTGTGACGTTGTGATCCTTTGATCTAATATTCAGTCTCTTGTTAAAAAAGGTGCCAGCACAGAGGCTAACTGGCAGATTTGGAACTGTGGATGTGTCGCTGGTATAGACATTGATAAGTATTGGCAAATTTACAGGTCCCTGTGGGATGCCAGCATGGGCATGTTTTTGGCGGAGTTCTTGTCTTCGATGTACATATACAACTTACTATACTGAAGAAAGCTATCAGATAGTTTTATGTAGTAGTAATTAATGGTGGTGTTTTGGGGCAACTTGAAAATTCAGTTATCACGCCAAACTGTGTGGTAAGCTTTCTCGAGGTCCAAGCATATTGTAGTTGTCGATTAACGTTTATTAAAGGTGTATGATTTCTGTAATTCGGAGGAGTTGAAGTTCAGCAGAGTGTTTCCTTTGGACACCGAACTCCTCCAGCCCGATCACGTTGTTTCGTACCAAAGTGTCTTTAGCCTCTTGAGTAATATCTGTTCGAGGTGCTTCCCCAGTGTTGGTGGAAGACTGGTCGGTAGTTATTTGGAAGTGAATAAACTTTCCCGGGTTTCGGCACCGGTCGTCTTCCACGCCTCTGAGAAGTATCCATGATGAAGAAACTGTTGACAATTCTTGTGATTAGGGACATCGGCTTCCTCGGGAGGTGTTCCAAGTCTTCGCTCCTGATGAAGTCGTGTCCCGGCGAGTTGATCCCCGTTTTACGGACGAGTTGTTTAATTTCCGAAGGAGTTTAAAACTGTGGCTGAAACTGCGTTAGTGCATCCTGGAAGATCAGAAGTGATGTCCGGACCAGCTCCTCGTAGCGTAGGACTTCGTCATTTCGTGGCGGTGGAGGAGCAGTTGTCATCCGCTGCTAACATTCGTCGGCGTACAGTTTTGTGTGTGTCAGTGGGTCATATATTAGACCATCTGTACCACGTATTGCTAATTTTATTGGATTTTTGTGAGGCAAGTTCTTCACTGCTTGCCACACGTAACGCGTTCGTGGCAAGAAGTTTGACATCTTGGTTTCCCAGACACCATGATGCAATTCTGTGACACAATTGTGAAGTTTCCTATTCAACTGGTACATCTGCATTCTATCCTCAAGCTTCCTAAAGCGGATCCACCGTTTTTACAAGTAAATCCGGTTTATTTTGAGGCGTAAAGATCAGGGGGAAAGGCCTTAAATCTGCCGTCTTTTTGGAAAATTCGTTTTGTTGACCGACGTTTTGCTGTTAGGATTTTGGCCGTTAGCGTTGATTGTGGTTCTCGGTGTGACGATTTGTGTTGAGCGAACATTGCTGTCCAGAAAACGCTGAATCTGTATCCAATCGGTGTGCCTTATGCTACGTGCCCTCTCCGATATTCCTATCACTGGGTTGTGATCTGATGATAAGTCATTGATCACCCAGAGTTGGAGGCTGATGCTGAAATTCTTGAGAACCGCTACATGCTGGTGGTCAAAAGGTGGCACTATCGTTGGGTCCCTCGGACCTGTCACAGTAATGTTTAGGTTCTCTCCTAGAATTGATAGTTGTTGATCATTTGGATTCCTTTTTCTCACGTTCCAACCAGTGTGCTTCTTGTTGAGGTCGCGTCTCCTCAGTACCTTGTCGAAACGATCGAAGAGAAACACGCAAGTCTTCAAGCAATAAATACCTGTTAGGACTGAGGTACGCAGCAACACAAGTGATATTTCTCATATCGGAGACGAAGGTGACCGAGGTAGCTTCCAATTGTCATAGCTTTTGAAGTTGTGACGTCGATTTTTTTTTGTAGCTAGGATGATAGTCTCGCCTGCTTTTTTTGCTTTTTAACCGACTCTATCTATACGGTACGCGTGTATGTTTTGTATGTGGAACCGTATCGACTGCATCCAATACTTCTCAGAAATCTGCACGACGTCAATCATCTGGCATGTCAGTAAGTCCGTTATTTGTGTTCTTCGTTTTGACACACTTCACGTTCCATATCCAGATCTCGAGGTGCGTTGTGGGGTATCGTGGGCCATTCTATGGCTAAACGTGTGCTTTGAAAATCTACCAGTGAGGGAAAGCTGCTCAGTTTTTGGTGCAGTGAGGTCAGTAGTAAGGTGAAAGCCGTGATGGTGGAGTGATGGTGTCCACGGCGGACGTCGATGGTTCTCTGGAGAATCGTAGAAGTCGTGGGGATATCATATCGGCCTAAGTCTGTGAACGTCCTTGTGGTCGTCAGTCGGGCCGGGCTTGTAGCCGTGCCCGGCCGACCACTCTCGAGGCTTGTCGCTGTACTTTGTCGTGTTGCTGGTATTTTTTATGGCAAAGGCCGTTGTGGTGGCTGATGAGCGGGCTACAGTATGTACTTACCCAGAAGCACTTGGTACGATCCGTTTCGCTTCCGTGGTAGGTCGCGGTATGATCCTTTCAGCTCCTACAGCAATTAGGTTTCTCTTTTCTGGTACATAGCAGTCCGCTAACTGATGGTGGTCACCATATCGGACACATCTAGATGGGAGGCAGCAGAAAGTGCCCTTGTCCTCTTACCATTGGCAGAGTTAGCACATAACGGAACCATTCTTGGCGTTGTAGCTTTCTTTACGCACTGAAGATCGTAGATCTTATGGTTATCCTTTCCTTCAGTAGCCGTACGCAATACGCCGATTGCAGAACGAGTGTATTTGTTTTCTTCTCTCTCTTGTGGTTCTGATGCACATCGATGACGATGTACTCTTTTCCTCACATATGTTATGGTAATCGTTTAATGGCGACTTTGAGCTCCTGGTCCTCCGGATATTGACGATTAAAAAAATTTATATCGTGGTTGTCGAAAAAGTACATGGCTTGTTGTTGGTCTGCAAACGTGTCGAAGCGGTATTTTATTCTGATCCGTTGATAAAAGGCCTTCATACCGCCGTCGAGAAGTGAGATGAGTGCCTTGTTGAGTGAAAGGTAGTTATGTATATGTTTTATAAAGTCACCTGTGGTACCACAGGTGGTTTGAGGTGGTTGGTTTCTTTCAGTCGCTACTGCTCCTTCTGATCTTGAGTGTGTCTGTGCGGCGCCTCTCGCAGCGCAGTCATTTAGTATCTATCTGTTCGTCATCTCTACCTCGTCAACGATTCGTTTGCGTGGTTGTGTAGTTCTTCTGCACTCTCCTTGTGATGTCTTTTATATTGGGCAATAATATAGTCATCCTATTCTTTCCGGAGGAGTATAATTCGTCGTCAGAGGACTGTTGGTTCATCTCTACTTCTTCCGTCATGAGTGATCGGCGATCGTCAACGGTTCCTCCTGGAGCTGCTCCTGTAAAGTGGTAGCGGGTAGCACAGAATACGGTTTCGATGGCCGCCTCTGTTCTCCGTTGTGAAGAATATTCTGCTGTCGTTGTCAGGTTGCATCGTGGTGATCTCCTTCACGAGGAGGATTGGGTCGATGAATCTGCGGCTAGTTGCAGAGTTGTCTCGTCATCCGCGTCCGTCGCATGATGTTTCTTTGGTGTTGTTGTTGGTGACAAGTGACCTCCGTGGCGCTGGCGGCGGCCGTATGCAATTATGTCTTAGGCCTCTCAAAAATCGTAACCGTTTCCATTGTTGTCATACTTAAGGGTCTTGAAGACTTGGCCCTGATTGTCTAAGTAGAGCAGCCGATCGGGCTGGCCGTGGAACAGGTAACTCCCCCCCACCCCTCCCGCCCTCCACCCGACTCATGGGCGGTCTCACGCACTCCGCTCTCCGCTATCCTACCTCTGCGGAATTGGGCACTAGACATTGACGAAGACGTGCTCCATTCCGGAATACATAGGGCACTGCTAATAATCCAAAAATCAGTTTGACACACGGACCACATTTCCCGGTGGTAGGGTCATCGATGGTGGAAACGCGGACGGCTGCTGTCCTCTGAAGTACCGCTCGTCGCGGCCGTTGGCACACTCTGTTGTCCTTGATTAGAAACCGTGGATGTGATGGAGTTCCATTCCCAGTCTGGCAGCCGCTATCACTGTTTATCAGATTCTGCATGAGGCGTGTTACCACCGATTCCTTAATTGCGGAGTGGCAAAAAGACGTTGCTGTTCACAAATGTTCAAATATGTGTCAATTCCTAAGGGACCAAATTGCTGATGTCATCGGTACCTACATCTGCATCTACATCCATACTCCACAAGCCACCTGACGGTGTGTGGCGGAGGGTACTTTGAGTACCTGTATCGGTTCTCCCTAGACTTACACACTACATAAACTATCTTTTGCTAAGAACAAAACTCACACCCATGCCCGTAGGAGGACTCGAACCTCCGGAGGGAGGGGCAGCACAGGATGTGACATAGCGCCTCAAACCGCGCGGCCACTCCTCGCGGCAGATAAGAATCATAGTTTCGTAATACTGCATTGAATGCTCAGTGGAAATGCAGTGATCGCCACTAGCGAACTTACTTGGCTGCAAAAGGCGTGTACAACGTTGATGTTCAATGCAATGCTCTTTCAGAGTGCGTATGGCCTGTCCTATGAAATCCATTATTTTGTAAATTCGGCCTTCCACAAAAACAAGTCGTACTTCACTGATCCTAAACGTCTGTAATCTTAGTGGTGTACAGAAAATCACTTTCGCCTGAAATTTAGGGATGATTCTTGCTATTTTGAACGAAATGTTGCCCACAAATGAACAAAAGATGAAAATTTTGCCTTCGTCTTTTCCTCTTTATCCACTTCCTGATTCTCGGATTTTGTTGCCCTGCTAATGTTCCTGTTTTTTAACTCTGCCTTTAGGTGGACGTACTCTGCTTGCACCGTTTCATCACTATCAAAGTTAAGTCCTCGAAGGTGTTCTTCATATTTTGGAAGCGGATGAATCTCGACTGGGGCCGGGTCGGGACTGTATGGAAGATGATTGGTGACAGTGAACCCAAGATGTCGCAGCGTTTGCGTGTGGTCTGGCGTTGTGATGCTGAAGCACTTTTCTCTCGGTAGCACTAGTATCTAATGTGACCAGGACGTGTGGCCCTTTGACGGTTAACGACTGTGACATATGTGCAAGACGACTTACGCTCTGTGACATCACACCAACAGCGATGTGGTAAACAATTTATGTTTGGTTCAAATGGCTCTGAGCACTACGGGACTTAGATCTAATTAAACCTAACTAACCTAAGGACAACACACACATCCATGTGTAAGGCAGGATTCGAGCCTGCGACCGTAGCAGCAGCGCGGTAACGGACTGCAGCGCCTGGAACCGCTCGGCCACCGCGGCCGGCAATTTATGTTTGACTCGGGCGTCGTTTGTTGGGATGTGCATCATATTTGCCACAGCCGATGGGCTCGTTACTTGGACACCGTTCTGGGTATTATATAAATGAAATGCAGCTCATGGAGTGCTACAACGTATCGTTTAGCAACTCGTGCACTTGTAATCCGAAGCATTATAAGATTGCAACTGCAAGAAGATGTAGTCTTTAAACGACTATAACTACGTATTGGAAGCGTTGAAAGTTTATTGAGCTCTTTCGTAGAGCGTTAACAGCTTCTGCATTTCAGATGTATTAGCAAACGGTCGGAAAACTCGCTGTGCCTGTAATTCTTGCTCTTTCAGTGGCACACAAAGACGTCAGTTTCGCTCCTCGCCCACGGGAGATATTTTCCCAGGCTGCGCAGATGAATTGGGTATGCGCTAGTGGAGGCCGGGCTATAAACCTGTGCAGGCAATCTGTTACGCCGTGAGCCCGGCGCGGCGACTGGCTACTGGCGGAATAGCGCGCTCGGCGCGCCACGGCGCGGGCGGACGTTCTGCGGCAGATTTCGCGTTTTTACCTCCCGAGCAGCTGTTGAACTGCTCGCAGTTTCCAGATATTTGCCCCGGGGCTCCGCTTTCTACAAAATTGCTCCGGCATTCCAAGCGCTGGCTGTGTCCCATTCACAGACGCCGGCAGAACCGCCCAGACGGGACGCTGACGTTCCGTCTCGCTCCGTCTGCGAAAGGTTTCTTCGTCCTCGATTTACACGGCCGTCGTGTTTCATGCGTGATATCGAGAAACATTCGTCTCTCTCCCTCTCTTCCTCTCTCTCTCTCTCTCTCTCTCTCTCTCTCTCTCTCTCTCTCTCTCTCTCTTACTCGGTCTTTCTCCTATACGGGCAGAGAGGCGGGGTCTCACCGTTTCGCGACCGGTCTTGAAGATGCGCCCAGGTGAATGCTTCTTTTTATCACACCGTCTGGGGCTTTATTCCCTCCCATCAGCTCGGCGGACAACTGTATTCGATTCCAAAGTTTAGCAGCGGAATAGATTCAAAAACTTGTGATAAAGTTCCGTTTCTGTTCCGTTACAATTAAGGTTCCTTCTTTGACTATTGCAGTACTTTCCAAATATAAATAGGTAACATTCTACGCCAAGAAGATTTTATTGGGCGTGGTTCTAACATACAAAGACGACAGAACTATCCCGTAATCCGTCGTATAATTTATGTCGCTGTGCTCTCTTCATGTTTCGTAATGAGTATCGTTACTGTGTCTGGTGTGCAACGTGGTGAAAATGCCACGTGTAAATGATTCACAATCTCTTGCGGTTTGACTCACTTTAAACTGGATGGTTCTGTCTGTGTAACAGCTCATGTAGATTCCACGGCCGTACATTTTTAAATAACATTTTGAGTTGATGTTCAAATTAATCCTATTGCTGAAATTATAACAGCTATAGATAGGTAGATAAACTCCAGTGGAAGACTCTGTAGGAGAGACGCTCAGTAGCTCGGTACGGGCTTTTGTTAAAGTTTCGAGAACATACCTTCACCGAAGAGTCAAACAGTATATTGCTGCCTTCTAAGTATATCTCGCAAAGAGACCATGAGGATAAAATCAGAGAGATTAGAGCCCACACAGAAGCATAACGGGAATCCCTCTTTCCAAACAATACGAGACTGGAGTAGAAGGGAGAACCGATAGAGGTACTTAAGGTACCCTCCGCCACCCACCATCGAGTGGCCTGCGGAGTATGAATGTAGATGTAGATGTACATATAGGCAGAGTAAATTTTAAATTTTGAGACATTATTTTTATTGATCAGGAGTTTTCGGTGTATGATATAATTAATGCTGAAAATCTAATCCATGTATAATAATTTTGCCCTCGACTATTTTTCACATTTATTAAATTTATTATCTCTTGCACGACTGCCCATTGCAAACGCAGGGTGGGTCGACGTGTTGTACAATAATCCCGTCATTACAAGCCGGATATAGCCCATCTGAAAGCGAGCTCATACCGTGCAAGCGCCAGAATGATAACTATTGTGACGTTACAGGACACCATATGTGCTCGCCTTTCAAAAGCACCAACGAAAGCGAGCACCTATGGTGTCCTGTAACGTGCAGTTAGTTATAGCACACTATATGTACCCGCTCATGTTATTGAACACCAGTGAAAGCGAGCACATATATTAATGTCCTAAAACGTGCAATTAGTTGTAAAGATGACTATTACTGCATGAAGTAAACTTTCTGGCTTTCATTTTGACGCCTGCACGATATGTGCTCGCTTTCAGGTCTGCTACATCCGTCGTTTAATAATAGGATATTTGTACAACACGGCAGCACATTCTGCTCTGGAAATGGCCTGTAAGGTAGAAATTGTCCAATCGTGGCAAGGTGGAAACCTTCAAAATATAACAGCGCAGTTGAACGGAACGGATAGTGACCTAAAAAAGGGATTATGTGACGAACATCAACAAAAGTTAAACAAGGGTAAAGGAATGCAGCATAAAAGAATCTCGTAATGTTGACAGTATTAGATTCGGATGTGAGATACCAAAAGCAGTCATTCATTCTTGCTATTCGGGCAGCGAAATAAGTGACGTTTGTCATAATAGGATACAAAATATATATTGGCAATAGCAAACAAAACAATTTAACAACACTGTTAACATCTGATATAAATTGAAGTGTTAGAAAATATTCTCTGAAGATATTTCTACAACGAGGGAATTATTATTTACATAATTTTCTTTGATTCAGCGCTTTTGTTATAACTGTTGAATATCTTACGTAACTAGGATTTATTTTTCTCTGTTTCAACGGGAAGAAAATACACATAATAATTTGTATCAATATAACTTTATTCTATTGACCTGTTTCTACAAATTGAGTTGTTATTTACTTTTTATCACTTTCTTAAGAGACGATGTGGAGGTGTAGTGCAAATGTCACCTGATCTGTATCTTTTTTTTTCTTATGAATATTAATTCTACGACGTAAATCTGACAGTTACCTCATCTGAATCCACTGGTCATTTAACACTTGATCGGTCCTCAGCGCGCCTTAATCACTGGTTAACTTTTTAATGTTTTCCTCACCCAGTTCATGAAACCACACTCGCTCTATTCTTCAACAGCTCCTGTCTGTTCCGTTGCTTCTCTTTTGAGACAGCTTGCCCACAACCTTCAAACAGTTCTCGATAGGACCCAGATTGGAGCTACTTCCAGGTCATTCTAACGTTTGATCTCCATTTCATCTAAAGCAGCCGGCCGCGGTGGTCTAGCGGTTCTAGGCGACTGCTACGGTCGCAGGTTCGAATCCTGCCTCGGGCGTGGATGTGTGTGATGTCCTTAGGTTAGTTAGGTTTAATTAGTTCTAAGTTCTAGGCGACTGATGACCTGAGAAGTTAAGTCGCATAGTGTTCAGAGCCATCTAAAGCAAGTTTTCACTTGAACTTTATTAGCGCAGAACAATCAAGTTAGAGCATCATCTGCTTCACGCCTGATAGGAACATCGACCATAGTACTTAGATTTCAAAGCTCTGTGGAAAGAAGTCGAATCATCCTGGAAAATGCAGCTGTAAACATCTCCAAATTAGTTTCTTATTCAGGTCGTAAGCTTACTTTCAAGAATACTGATGTGTACCTTTGCACTAATTGTGCCATTTAAGAAGTCTTGACGATCTACTCCGGAAAAAAATTATCCGAAAACAGTGAATCACAAACATTTATTTCTTATGTCTTGAAATATATAAATTAAGTGCAAAGTAAAGTGGAATTAACAGAAGGACAGACCTGCGGTAGGAGGGTCGTAAGATATCACTGTAGTTGATTACAGTTGCTTTGAAGTATTTCATTCAAAAGAATGCAGCGATGAATGTTGTGAAAGAAGAACAGGTGAGGACAAACAAGTTTTAATGATTGTAGAAGACATCGCTCTTACCACCCGTGATCGTATTCCTAACTGAGATGGATTAATTTTTCTTCTTTTTTTCAATTTACTTCCTTTCGCTCTCTAAGTATATCTTTGATGGTTTAGAACACTTTTTATTTCATTCTATGTAAGGCACTGTGACTATGTTTTGCTTTATTTATATTGCTTGATGAATATCTTATTAATTCGCTATATAAAAGTTTCAAAATGTGCCAGGTATTCCTTGTGATGCTTTTGTTAAATGCGTCATGTAAAACTAAGTTTAATATGCATATCTGTTAAACGAAATGTGACGCGAAAGCGATGTCGAAAGTAGGAGCCGAAAAGTTGGGTGCAGCGTCGTGGCGTGGAAGCGCGTTTGTTGTTTAATCGTACTAGACAGAAACCCGCGAAAACTTGTGGCCGCGAGCTGTCACGGTGTAAACTAAATTGCGAAGTGGACATTTTGAAGCGTCTGTTTCAACACTGCGCACATCGTGGAACACCATAAAGACCAAAGACAATCTACACAGTATTGGACTGTGACTGTCGTTGTGAGAACCTAGGTGATTGCACATAAATTAGTTGCACGAGCTAATATAGTTGAAATACTTATCTCGTTGCAACTTAATAAGCTGTTTGTTAAAACATCTGTGGTTGTGGAAACTTCGAACTTTTTATTCCTTGTAGTACTGTTTTCGCCAGAACTGTGAACTCGCCATCGTTATTGCTAAAAACGGATGGACTCTAATTTCGCGATCGTAAAAATGATATAATGATAACATAACTCTGTATGTAAGGAACGTTGTTATGGCACACCTACGAATGTGTATCTATTCAGGCGGTACTACTCTCGACCGGCCTCATAATGTTTTCGTCGGGAGAATCCTATACTAAGCAAGAGTATGTATCAATGGCAATTTCAAGGCTGATGGACCTGTAATGCTTAAGCCGACAGCATAAACGAGCACACACACACACACACACACACACACACACACACACACACACACAGATAGATAGATAGATAGATAGATAGAGAGAGAGAGAGAGAGAGAGAGAGAGAGAGAGAAGAAGCTGCATTCCATGCAGTTTAACTGTGACTTCTTTCTCTTGTGTGACAAACGTTTCTTAACATTTACTTTCTTTACACATAAACGTAGTTTCCGTAAAGTGTGTTAGTAGTCTGTGTGAAGATTGTTGATTCAAACCTTAACAGTTCTTATTACTACTTACCATCTCTGTCTTTTATTTTATTGTAGTTGTTATTGCATATTTTTTAACGTATGCTTTTGGAGGGGTGTATTGCGGTATATATGTGCAGTGCCTCTATTATGCAGTCTTAGGCATTGTGTTGAGGTATGTGGCGTCCCGCGTAAGTGGCGGCGTTCGCCATTAGATTCCAAGCGCCGACCAATCATAGCAAGGCTGCTCGTTCGCTATTGTCGCAACGCACTCTGTCGGTGAGAACATTCAGACTGACAGCTGTCAGCTAAGTAAACTGTGTTTACATTCAATAGGACATCACATTACCGCATAATCATGAGTTTGTTTGGCTGTTCGTTTATGACTGAATCAAATTACAGCCATTTCATTACATGTTTATGAAATTATTTACGGGATTTTTTTGTGTTATATTTTCTTTTAGAAATAGTTACCAAACTCTGACTGGTTACTTTAGTTAATCTTAGAAGTAAAACGATTTCTTTGAAGTTCAAATAATCAAAATTCACGGTCAAAATTATGCAAAGTAGAATTTTATCAGCCTTTTTTTTTCCAACACTACAATAGAGGAAAGAGAGCATCGTGAAAAAAAAAAAAACAGAATTCACGTTTATCGCGTTTTGACATTATTCAATAATACAGGGTGTCTCAAGAAGATTTATCCAACTTCACAAGACTGTATCTTCAGTATGGATGAGAACAGAAACTTCGGGAAAATACTGATCTATGCTTAGTACTATATCATTTTTATTAGCAGAAGTACTATCCCATTTTAGAAGAGTATAAATTTTATGTACGTCCACATACAACTTTTCGGTGTTAGTTACATTTACGATCAAAATTCCCATTTACCTCTCGCAAAAGTTCAAATTGCCCTCTACCTGACAAACGATAAACGTCCTACAATAATGAAACTTGCCCCATAGTTTTATGAGCATGCCAGCTGTTACTGCGTTTACTGCTGTTGTTGTACAGCGTCGCATCATGAAGCCAAATGAACCACTGCAGGATGGGTACGCACTTTGCGAATGATCCATCGTTGACGCTGCTCATTTTCAAAAAAATATAGGGACAGGTGCGGTTGTCCAGCATCATGTTGACATTAGCGCACTTTTACATGTTCTCAAAGATTTAGAAAAAATAGAACGGCATTGACATGTGAGTTAGAAATGCATCTAAGTGATCACTGACATCTTAATATGTACACACATCAGTGTGTTAGTTGTTTCTTTCTCAGCGCGTGACGGAATTCCGTCAAACACGTCACATTATTACTACATTATGATTTTTTTCTGCACGGTCGTAACTATACTTCTAAGTGGACTATGCCTCGCAGTATAGATTTTTCCGCCTCCGCGTGTCCAAAATACAATACCGAACCGGCAGCCCAGGGGAAAGTATTCATACATGGATTGCTCTTGCAACATGTGCTTAGAGGTAATAACCAACCTAGAGCGATACTACTCATCTTCATCTTTTCTTCTGGTATTAGGCAGGAATTGCCTGTTACGGTGCCCATCTCTGTCTGGGTTTTCCTCTGTCTCCTCTACCATGGACGTTATAATTTTTTACCTTTAAGGGAAGTCTCTCACTCTCCATTCTTTGTAGATGTTCGTCCCATTTTCTTCTGTGATCTCGAATTTTATCATTGAGGCTAAAGATTTGCAATTCTTCTCTAATATATTGAATTTTTAGCCTGTCTTCCCTCGTGCAACCTTTAAAACCTCTAAGAAATTTCATTTTTTGTGCCTGAATGCGGCTTTCTTGCTTCTTGGTAATCACATAGGTCCCACTTCCATAGGGCCGTGCGGGAACTGCAACAGTTTTGTAAAATTTAACTTGAGTGTCTTTCCTGGTTTTGTTTTTTAGGCTTCAGTTAATTTTTGCACATACCCTTCTGAATTTACTAAGCTTAATTTCAATATCTCTGCTACAGGCGTATGTCATTTCGAATACGAGGTAACCGAAATGGTTTACATGCTCTAAAATCTTCTCATCTAGCACAATTTTGGTTCTCTCCCCATGAAGGCCATTGTCTCAGTTTTTTTCTTTTGAAATTTCCATCTTAAATTTTCACTTATTTGTTTTAGGAACTAGATTTCTGCCCGAAGGTCATTTTCATTATCTGCTAGGATCACTGCATCGTTAGCATAGAGTAAATTATTTAAACGAATGTTTTTGTCTATGGTCGACGCCTTTCTGAAATTGTGACTTCCATAAAAGTATTATTTCATTAATGTAGATGTTGAACAAAGTTGGAGAGATGTAACAGCCTTGTCATACCCGTTTGTTAGTTGGTATCTCATTAGTTGTTTTACCATTGAGATCTGGAGTGATATTTGTGTCTTGATATAAACTTTTTGTCGCTATTACTAGATGCTTTGGATATCCGCGATTCGTCATTATTTCCCAAAGTTTCTGGCTATTGACCCTGTCAAAAGCTTTTTTAAGTCAATAAAAGCAATCTGTGTTTCGTTATTATACTCTCTCCGTTTTTCTATTATGTGCTTTAGAATAAAAACGCATATATTGTGGAGCGTCTTTTCCTAAAACTCTTTTCGTCCTCTTTCAGTACTGCTTCGGCTATGTTTTTAAGTCTAGTATTTAAAATATTAGCATACATCTTGTATGCTGAGTCTTGTAAGCTTATTCCTCAGTAAGTACTGCACAGGCTTTTATCTCTTTTTTTTTAAAAAAATGATATCACTCTAGCTGTTCTCCAGTCTTTGGGAATATTCTTCTTCTTCCAACATACGTTGAAGAGATGCAGCAGTCGTTGTTGTAACATCATTCTTCCATATTTTAATAATTCGGCATTGGTGCTCTCTTTTTCTGTTACTTTTCTGTTGTTAGGTGATGTAAGTGCAGATGTTAATTCGTCAGACTGTATTTCATATAATCCTTTCTCGTGTTGTTGTTCAATTTCACTTTCTTGTGCTGTATGGTCGTACAACAATTTACTCCAATGATTTATCCACTGTTCTTCTTCAATACTATTTATTTGTATGAATTCTCTTTCTGTTCTGTTTAAGGTTTCTAAGACCTTATACGCTATTTCTTATCTTCCGTGGATATCATGTTCGATAGTGGAAATAAACCTAACTCAGTGTTTTGATTTGCTTTCCTTACTACGTGTTTAGCGTTGTTTCTTTCCTCCTTACAGTATTATTTGTTCTGAATAGTGGAGTTTGCTTAAATACTTTATGCATACATCCTGTTTTACTTTAACAGCTTTCATTGTATACTCATTCCAAATTTTTTGGACTTTTTTCCGTATTCGTCTCTTTTTACAGACAGCTTCTCCTGCTACTCTAAGTACAGTATTCTTCAGAGTTTGCCATTCCTATTTTATATTGTTTTCAGTGTGTTACTCTGCTAGTTCTTCATTTAATCTCCTTTGGTACAGGTGGCTGATACTATTCTCGTCAAGCAAGTAAGCCTTATAAACACTTTGATCTTGTTGGTTGTTTACTTGTTTAGTTATTTTCTTCCATTTTGTAAAAAGATCTATCCTGGGGATCAGTAAGAAATTACCTGATCCTATATTTTGTCGTCTATATACTCTTGTATCCCTTAATTGGCCCGCTAGTTTATCATTTACTAAGATGTAGTCAATTACTAATCCAAGACGTCTGCTGGTCCAAGTACACCTGTGTATATCCTTTTGCTTAAAAAGTGAACTTGCGATATTTTAATTATTGTAAGTGGCAAAATGTCTTATTAATTTTCCATTTTCATTACATACTGGTTCTCCAAACGGACCTATATTGAAGTCACCTATCATAATCATCTGATCAGTAGCATTGTATTTACTCGGAGTCTTCTGTAGTTCTTCATAGAAGCTTTCAGACTCATCTTTTTTCCTTCTTCAGGTGCACACACACGTATACAGGTGGCGTTATCGCTTATCAGTTTAAGCCTGACTGTAAGTAATCTTTCACTTACGTATGTACAATCTTGAATGTCTTTTTCCCATTTTTTATCCGAGAGTAGTGCTACACCTTTGGTTGAACTTTTATGTTGTTCAGCATCACTATAGAACATAAGGTAATCCTCTACATATTTATATCCTCTTCATTTTTTTTATTTCTGTGAGTGTTACAGCATCTATATTCATGTTTTTTAGTAACATATCTGGTTCTACTTCCTTTTGGGAAATTCCTCTCACATTCCGCGATGCTAATTTGATGTGTCCATTTATCCATTTTCGTTTGTCCTTTGCGATCGTCCTCTTTCAGGGTCTCGTTTGGGTACTGGGAGTAGTCTGTTTTTTTCTGGGAGTTGGTTACCAGCTGTGCAGATTGGCCTAAACATAAATTTAATAATGAAAAGAAAAAATGTGTCCAAAAATCACCTGAAAGAAGAGCAAGGTCACCTCTGCCGGGACGTTCTACAAGTTCAGACTAAAGGCTTATTAGGCCTATGACTTCAAATGAAACGAACCAACTGGTCCCACAAAAATTCTGAACAGTATTTCACCTTTGCCAGCTGGACCCGAACCTCAAACAATCACACGTCGGCCTATAAAAGTTTAAGCTACAAACGTGACATCAAAAGAAAATGTTAAAACTGAAACTTGACACAAAAGGAAAAAAAAAACTAGACCTATTGGGAAAAAAAAGTGAAAAAGGCTCTGATCAGGCAGGTTAAAGGTACTTCAGACAGTTCAGACGCGTCAGATGACGTTCACTACAAGGAAGTGTTACGCAACCACCTTTTTGAAGAAGAGGGACGATGCGTTGGATGCCGAGAAGACTAATCAGAAACAGATAAAACCTGTGACTGGATTCAGCGTGACAGTAGTAAGCGATGGTTACTTGAATCCCACACATCAAATGTTGAAGTGTGCCATCGACGTGGTAATGCGATTTTTAAAAAATAAATCTAAACCTATGAAATAAATGTTCCTTTTCATGAAACAGGTTTAATTCTAGATTCAACTAACTGGATAACTGAGACGATTTTTCAATATTTTCTGTATAAAATTAGTATGGTAGTTTTAGAAGTGATGTTTTGTTTAACTTATAACATATGTGCGATTAATATTTTCATACTTTTTTTTACTTCGAGAGATCCAATAAAACATTTTTAATGTGTTAATTTTTTTTACAATTTTCTCTTGTATTTTGAAGTTTTTGTCCTAGGCATTCTATTCCTTACATCTCCGGCCATATAACCCTAATACTCGGGTAAGACGGCCAAGCGTTAAATATATTTTATAAATTTTACCCAATATGAAATTTGTTACACCTCCGCAAACGAAGTCGACTTTTCTTTTTTATGAACGGAAAATGCAATGGATGGAAAGTTTCAGGTTATTCTTGTGTATGAGGTTGTGAAACTGGTTTTTGAAACAAATCATGGCAATTTTTCCAGGATTTGACGCCATGGATTCGTTAACTACTCGTATAGTTAACTCGTAATTTGAAGATGGTCACTTGGCAATAATTAGTTTCCTCTGTATAATTACAGTTTTCGATATTTTATAGATGCTGTTCCTTTAATACAATCAAGCTTTACAGCACTGTTTACAGACAATATTTTTCCTTCTAGTAAAGTCACGGATTGTGACTTAAGGTATATTCCCAACGCATATTACCACCACTTACGTTACTAAATCGTATTGGCTCAGGAAGGACGAACTACACAAACTTCAGCTGTGAACCGCTAATGGAGTACGCAGTAAAGTACAGCCGAGGTGCTGCCTGGTTGACGCGTCGAAAAGCGACTGGGACAAATCTGAAAGAAAAAGCGGGCCTGCGAAATCTTCCTAACATTCCGGGAAATTCTACAGCTATACCACCACTTATCCAGACGAGTTAAATGTCACCTTTTGATTGAGCACGCTCCTTATGCACAACGTCTATCTACAATACAACACCGACAGGGATGAGTATGCGACTGCAGGATGGTATGTTCCCGAGAATACATCGTGTTCCAGTGTTCAGTTTTCTGCTTCTACGAAACAGAGATGACACGTAATTGTTAAGACCTGAAGCTGTGGGGTACTGTGAGGAGCAAGGCAGATAGTATTTCCTTTCTGTTGTGAAATGAACACTTCCAAGGTGACACGAAAGATTGCAAAACGTTTTTGGTAATTTGAAGTCTTTTTCTCAGTAACAACTTCATAAACTAGTATAATGATTTCCTTTAAATAGTTTTTCTCATAGTTTTCATGTAACTTAAACGTAAAACGTACTGTGCAACAAATTGGTATCAGTTTTGAAACCGATATTACCTCGGCGCATCATAAAACGCCCAAAGGACTTAGCGGAAGGACGGGAAGCATTCATCTTTTATTGTTCACAATGTTTATTAAAGTCAATGAACAGAAATAACATTTGCCATAAACTTCAAGTGAGAACATATGTACACGAAGCGCATCAGTTCGCTTTCAATATGCAAACAAATACACTCTTGGAAATGGAAAAAAGAACACATTGCCACCGGTGTGTCAGACCCACCATACTTGCCCCGGACACTGCGAGAGGGGTGTACAAGCAATGATCACACGCACGGCACAGCGGACACACCAGGAACCGCGGTGTTGGCCGTCGAATGGCGCTAGCTGCGCAGCATTTGTGCACCGCCGCCGTCAGTGTCAGCGAGTTTGCCGTGGCATACGGAGCTCCATCGTAGTCTTTAACACTGGTAGCATGCCGCGACAGCGTGGACGTGAACCGTATGTGAAGTTGACGGACTTTGAGCGAGGGCATAAAGTGGGCATGTGGGAGGCCGGGTGGACGTACCGCCGAATTGCTCTACACGTGGGGCGTGAGGTCTCCACAGTACATCGATGTTGTCGCCAGTGCTCGGCGGAAGGTGCACGTGCCCGTCGACCTGGGACCGGACCGCAGCGACGCACGGATGCACGCCAAGACCGTAGGATCCTACGCAGTGCCGTAGGGGACCGCACCGCCACTTCCCAGAAAATTAGGGACACTGTTGCTCCTGGGGTATCGGCGAGGACCATTCCCAACCGTCTCCATGAAGCTGGGCTACGGTCCCGCACACCGTTAGGCCGTCTTCCGCTCATGCCCCAACATCGTGCAGCCCGCCTCCAGTTGTGTCGCGACAGTCGTGAATGGAGGGACGAATGGAGACGTGTCGTCTTCAGCGATGAGAGTCGCTTCTGCCTTGGTGCCAATGATGGTCGTATGCGTGTTTGGCGCCGTGCAGGTGAGCGCCACAAGCAGGACTGCATACGACCGAGGCACACAGGGCCAACACCCGGCATCATGGTGTGGGGAGCGATCTCCTACACTGGCCGTACACCTCTGGTGATCGTCGAGGGGACACTGAATAGTGCACGGTACATCCCAACCGTCATCGAACCCATCGTTCTACCATTCCTAGACCGGAAAGGGGACTTGCTGTTCCAACAGGACAATGCACGTCCGCATGTATCCCGTGCCACCCAACGTGTCCCAGAAGGTGTAAGTCAACTACCCTGGCCAGCAAGATCTCCGGATCTGTCCCCCATTGAGCATGTTTGGGACTGGATGAAGCGTCGTCTCACGCGGTCTGCACGTCCAGCACGAACGCTGGTCCAACTGAGGCGCCAGGTGGAAATGGCATGGCAAGCCGTTCCACAGGACTTCATCTAGCATCTCTACGATCGTCTCCATGGGAGAATAGCAGCCTGCATTGCTGCGAAAGGTGGATATACACTGTACTAGTGCCGACATTGTGCATGCTCTGTTGCCTGTGTCTATGAGCCTGTGGTTCTGTCAGTGTGATCATGTGATGTATCTGGCCCCAGGAAGGTGTCAATAAAGTTTCCCCTTCCTGGGACAATGAATTCACGGTGTTCTTATTTCAATTTCCAGGAGTGTATAACAACTCTTCATATGACAAAGACAATACCTTAAAAAAAAGCTAACTTTACACATGAACTGTGAATAACTGTATTTTATATTAACAAATACTGTAGAAACAACACTTATAATAATAAACTCCCAGTCAAAGAGCATTTATACATAAAACCCATCAGTTGGCTTTATTTAGTAACAAATGTATAACCGTTTGGCGAATGAGAAAGTTAATACCTTTTTATAGAAAACAAAACACTCCACGCCGAAAGGGCTATTGTAAATACACTTACAGATAGTTGTAAAACCTTGCCCATATATATTCATTCGAAAGAAAGAGTAACCGTACATACGGAGTCTCAGCTAGACAGGAAATAGTCTATATTACACACTTCTCTTACAAATAATCCCCAGCTCACGGCATCTGCCAAGTGCGGACATAAATGTCCTGCGGAACGGCCAACACTGGCCACATCTGGGTGTGCCGTTCGGACCTGATTTATCTGCCCGACAGATGGCGCGGAGTACAGTAGGTGCGTCCGACTTCACTTCCCGGTTGCTCCTTTCCCTCAAACGCCTAATTCAGATGCCTGTTATTGGGTGCTCCTGGGTCTTAACGGAACGTTCAATTCCGTCAGATTCACGACCAAGTGAGAACCAGATGGTGTAGCCTAGACCCACCACCTACTCGCAGATGCCGAACAACACAGTTATAGTCCAATAAATCGCGTGTGCTGACGCAGCAACAACACGCTACAATCAACTGTCTCAAATAGTTCTATGTTAATAAAACCAAAATCAGTCACATTAAACAATTTTAAATAAATAGGCACAATAGCAGAATCGCAAGAGTTAAAACAAATTGGGACAGCTAAATTTAACTTACAAGTAACAATGAAACAAACTCAGGGTTGAGACATTGTGACTAACCGATTCACTTCCACACGTGACGAAGTATAAAAAAAAAAATCTAATGATATTTTATCCTTACGTTAAAATACCCCTTGGTGGATGCTGAAATTTAAATCTCTGCACAAGTGTGTTACAGAATTAGCGTACCTTGGTACATGATACAGTTCAAGATCCACCAACACCTAATGATATTTTATCCTTACGTTAAAAGACCCCTGGGTGGACGCCGAAATTCAAACCTCTGCGCAAGTGTATTGCGGAGTTAGCGTACCTTGGTACATGATACAGTTCAAGAGCCCCCAAATTGTCTGGAACAAACTAAAGTAATCACTCAGATTTAAAGCGGTACACACTATAAGCTCCAAGGCCGTGATGGTAAGGCATAATGCCGACGCTTCTAGACACCATGCAACAAGAGTCCCATCAAAATGGTGCCACAAATTTCAAAGGGTTCGACCACACATGGATTACTAACAGATTTTCATAACTCAGCACTCGCTAATACATGTCTCAGGTGAGGTACACTTGCAATAAGGGAGGCAGAAGGTGCATGGCCAGTGAAAAACATGAAGGACGTCATCTAATCAGTCCAGCAAAATGATAGACCAACAGCATCAGAGAAACAAAGATTGTACATCTCCCAATAACGGCCACCAACTGCTTGGCTGCGCAGACCATGTCAAGACACAGCCGTTACAAATGTCGCCTCACCTCTTCACCGACCGGGTTACCTCCCTTCCTTCAGCAAATCGCACCGCCTACTCTGCACCTCCCAACCAAAACTCTTTCGCTCTTACCTGTGGGTCCGCTCACCACCGGGCGATCTGGCGACCGACTCACCACCTCCTGAAGTGTCGTGTCACCGCCAGACACCACACTTGCTAGGTGGTAGCCTATTAATCGGCCGCGGTCCTTTAGTATACGTCGGACCCGCGTGTCGCCACTAGCAGTGATTGCAGACCGAGCGCCGCTACACGGCAGATCTAGTGTAGAGAGACTTCATAGCACTCGCCCCAGTTGTACAGCCGAATTTGCTAGCGATGGTACACTGTCTACATTCGCCCTCATTTGCAGAGACGACAGTTTAGCATAGCCTTCAGTTACGTCATTTACTACGACCTAGCAAGGCGCCAAATTCAGTTACTGCAACTAATTACTTCCAGACTGTATTCTGAACAAATAATATTGTGAATCATGTACAAGAGCGACGTTCGTCATTAATGGATTAAAGTTAAATATCAAACTAATTACGCCCGCTTTCTGAATTCTAATTCCTTGTCATGTACCAGACCGCATGTCAGTATAGTTCTTCCCTCCTCACGCCAGCTTGAGTGAGCTAAAACGTGTGCATTTCGGCATCCACTAGTAACACGGTGTTGGCTCATCTGCCATCACTACATAAGGGTTAGCATCTTTGAATAAATATCGATAGCCGCAAAGCCGGCATGGCTCAACTGTGCCTTAAAAGTTTTCACTGCCTCTTAGTTTTCTTGCTCTGATATCAACACACATCACCATTCACTTTTTGGAGATATATTTACTTGAAGAATATGGAAGTAACTGAAGGATGGCATTTCATTTGATGTTCGTGGAATAAAACATACATAGACACAGATACGTATGATTAAACTACGGTATCATGCCACAGGATAATTTGTTTTTATTTGGCGACTGGATTCGGTTAAATTATCCTCAGGCCAAAATGTTCGTGGTAAGGTGGCAAAGTTATGAAGTTTTACCTCGTTTCAGGTACGACATCTTTTCACACAATTGGCCTTGGGCAAGCTGATCTGAAATTGGTTTCAAGACATTCGGTCACTAAGTGTACATAAAATGCGATTTCGTCCATTTCAAAATTAATTTGTGGTTGCCAGTCGTTATGGTTCTATAGATGCTATGTACAAAATTAACAAAGTAGGAGGATCACTCCAAAAGACTTGCACACTATTTTTTTAAAGACGTATTTTATTCTACATGTTTGAAAGTTCTGCAGTGTGCAGATACATCCTTTAGGAACAATATTTTCATTTCTCCACATAATTTCCATCCCTCTCCATTGCCTTACGAAATCTTGGAACCAGCGTCTGTATATCAGCACGGTAAAATTGTGGACCAACATGTTGGAACCACTGGCAGCGTGCACAAGGGAGGCATCATCTTCAAACCTTGTTCCACGAAGAGAGTCTTTCAGTTTCCCAAAGAGATTATAGTCACAAAGAGCAAGGTCATGACCGTAAGGCGAGTGTTAAAGTGTTGTACATCCGAATTTTGTGATCGCTTCCATGGTTTTTTTGACTGACATGTGGCCGTGCATTGTCGTGCAGCAGCAAAACATCCGATGTGGTAGAACACGATACAGTCAACCTTGAAATTTCTTCACTGTCGTCACATATGCATCAGAATTAATGGTGGTTCCACTTGGCATGATGTCCACAACCAAGAGTCCTTCGGAATCGAAAATCAGAGTAGCCATTAATTTTCCAGCAGAAGGTGTGGTTTTGATCTCTTTTTTTCTTGGGTGAATTTGCATGATGCCACTCCTTTGATTGCCTCTTCGTCTCTGATGAAAAATCACCTGACACAGTTCTTCCAAGAAATTTATCTCCACCATTTTTGTACTGTTCCAAAAGTTCGCTGTATACCGTTTTCCTTGCTTCTTTGTAAGCCACTGTCAACATCCTGGGAACTCACCTGGCACAAACCTTTTTTAACTCCAACACTTTCCATATTCTTCAAACACCTGCTTCACTTATCCCAACGTTGCGTGACAATCCGTTCACTGTGATACGTCTGTCAGCAGTCACCAATTCGTTAACTCTCTGCACATTGTCTAGAGTGCGTGAAGTACGAGGCCTGCCGGTGCAAGGACAATCCTCAATATTGTCGTGCCCACTTTCATCATGTAAACTGCTTGCCCACCGACTAACTGTACTGCGAACGACAGCAGCTCTCCATACACCATTTTCATCTTCTTGTGGATGTTTCCCACTGTCTCGTTTTGACAGCACAGGGATTCTATGACAGCAGGTTGCTCCTAACGAACGCCAAGTGTAGAAGCCATCCTGAAGACATGCTGTGAGGGCGCCACTCACGGGAACAGGTTGAGCTAAGTTTTAAAACAAGTAAAACTTTCACACGTGCAGAATCAAAACTGTATTTTTACAAAAATAGTGTGCATTTCTTTTGGAGTGACCCTTGTAAAATGTACAATGCATATCTACTAGTAAAATATTCTCGGCTTTAAAAATCCGTCAGTTCGAATACAATTCTCCGCCATGTTCGCCGGAGTAAAACCACTGACTGCCGGAACACTTCTTTTATGTAGGGTGGAGCATCTCTACGCCTACACCAGCATGATGGCCAACACAGAAGGTTTACTGCCATCTCTACGTATTCATTAGTTTGCACTTGTCTTTGCCGGAGCTGGCATGGTTCCTTGCTTATATAGCCACGTATGCGGCCTCTAGCACGAATCAGAGAGGGACGAAAAGACGCGTGCGCGCAAGGCGAGTTGGGTAGTTCATAGCAGCTCCGGTTCACCGCAGAAGCCAATAACGACAGGTGACACGAGAGATTGTTTATGTTAAACTACTGGCCATTAAATTTGTTACATTAAGAAGAAATGCAGATGATAAACGGGTATTCATTGGACAAATATATTATACTAGAACTGACATGTGATTACATTTTCACCCACTTTGGGTCCATAGATCCTGAGAAATCACCTCTGGCCCTAATAACGGGCTTGATAAGCCTAGGCTTTGAGTCAAACAGAGTTTGGATGGCGTGTACAGATACAGCTGCCCATGCAGTTTCAACACGATACCACAGATCATCAAGAGTAGTGACTGGCGTATTGTGACGAGCCAATTGCTCGGCCACCATTGACCAGACGTTTTCAATTGGTGAGAGATCTGGAGAATGCCCTGGCCAGGGCAGCAGTCGAACATTTCCTGTATCCAGAAAGGCCCGTACAGGACCTTCAACATGCGGTCGTGCATTATGAAATGTAGGGTTTTGCAGGGATCGAATGAAGGGTAGAGCCACGGGTCGTAACACATTTGATATGTAACGTCCACTGTTGAAAGTGTCGTTAATGCGAAGAAGACGTGACCGAGACGTGTAACCAATGGCACATCACACCATCACGCCGGTTGATATGCCAGTATGGCGATGACGAATACACGCTTCCAATGTTCGTTCACAGCGATGTCGCCAAACACGGATGCGACAATCATGATGCTGTAAACAGAACCAGGAATCAGCGGAAAAAATGACGTTTTGCGATTCATGCACCAAGGTTCGTCGTTGAGTACACCATCGTAGGCCCTCCTGTCTGTGACGCAGCGTCAAGTGTAACCGCAGCCGTGGTCTCCGAGCTGATAGACCATGCTGCAGCAAACGTCGTCGAACTGTTAGTGCAGATGGCTGTTGTCTTGCAATCGTCCCCATCTGTTGACTCAGGGACCGAGATGCCTGTCATCTCGACTGCTAGTGATACGATGCCGTTGGGATTCAGCACGGCGTCCCGTATTACCCTCCTGAACCCATCGATTCCTTTTCTGCTAACAGTCATTGGATCTCGACCAAAGCGAACAGCAATGTCGCGATGCGATAAACAGCAATCGCGATATGCTACCATCCGACCTTTATCAAAGTCGGAAACGTGATGGTACGCATTTCTCCTCCTTACACGAGGCATCACAACAGCGTTTCAAGAGGCAACGCTGTTTGTGTATGAGAAATCGGTTGGAAACTTTCCTCATGTTAGCACGTTACAGGTGTCGCCACCGGCGCCCACCGTCTGTGAATGGTCTGAAAAGCTAATCATTTGGATATCACAGCATCTTCTCCCTGTCGTTTAAATTTCGCGTCTGTAGCACGTCATCTTCGTGTTGTAGCAATTTTAATGGTCAGTAGTGTGTAATAGTGATCGACGTATCTCTTTTTTGTTTAACAGAGATGCTTATCTGTCTCTGAAAAAAAGACCGGAATTAATACAATGAAATGCCTCCAACGTTTCAGTTGTAGATGAGACAAGATCAAATGCTGAGCGACATAAGAGAAGTCTGTCCTTCGGAGGCAGAAAGTCGTGAACTTCTGTAAGAATTTTTGGGTAATATTCCACAGGAAACGAGTCTCCTTCCCTTCCGGAGGGTGGAGTAGCCTATGAAGAAAATTAGCCCGCAGCGAGAAAAACGGCTCGGCCGGATCAGCCCCGCCCCGCGAGGGCCGGAGACAGAGCCGGGCACCTGGCTGTCGCCGTCAGCGCCACGCCGCAGACGTCATTCCAAATAATCCGCGCCCAGGGAAGAAAAATATCGCTGGGAGGGGTGAGGTGGGGCGCGGCGGACAGGCGCTTCCGTCACGCGCACTCGCCCCTAACTCCCCTCCTGCCTTCCCCCCTCCCCCTCCGTTCTTCCACCCTTTTCTACTCCGCCCAGGCCGCCGCCAGCCCCACTCATTTCCGCGGAGAAATTGTTTTCCTTCTGTCAGCAGAATGAAGACGCCGCCTGGAGAGGCTCCGCCACTCACCCTTCTGGCTGTGAGAGCTGCGCGCAGTCTGTCGCTTCCCTCCACCCTCCTCCCCCCGTCGCCACACACACAGCTCAGCTCTAAGCAGGTGTGCCGCCTTCATTGAGTTCATATGGATAGTATTAATCGTAGCTCTGATGACAGATGAGTTTCTACAGAAATTTATCCAGCAATGGTGGCGGTGAGAGGGGGTGGGGGGAACAAGAGTCCCAAAACTGCCTTTTTTATGTAAGTGATTAGTTGACTCAGAGGACGTGTAATGCCCCAAAAACTAAATCTAAACCGAAGGCTACATTTGCATCTACACATATATTCAGCAAGCAACCACAACATGCATGAGAAAGAAAGCCTTATACCAGAGATATTCACTATTTTCCCTGTTTTATTCATAAACGTGCTGTGGTGTGCGAACTGTAAGACCTTCAGTACACACACCGTCAGATTAATTGACCTGTCGCTCTAACGAAGTAGGAAAGTGTCAGTAATATGTCTCGTGGTCTTATCGTGGCGTGTTTATCTTCTGCCGTTAGGTCAGACGATAGAAATGACACTTGCACACTTAGAGTAGCAGATTGACGGTGACCAATTTTAAACAGGACTTCATTAATTTTCACAAAATTTTATTCAAATATAAAAATTACTTCACTTAGTTCTGGATACTATTTACAATTGGCAATCTGAAGTTCCTTTGGTATTAGTACGTTAATCTTATTTTCACATATATCTCTGATACTTGACAAAAGTGTCTATACATTTATCTTCATGGCTATGTACAGGAATATGGTAATCATATTAGGCACAGACTGACACTTGACTATAGACTGGTACAGACAAATGTAGAACTCGTACAGACTGGTACAGACTGATGCAGATTGTCTAATCGGAAGTCTGGCGCATTGATGTATCACTGGGCGAGTGTGGTCCGCAAGAAGAAAGGGCTCTATGTTACCAGAAATCTCATTGGCTGCATTACATATTAATACGCGGATCGACGGAGTCACAATTTGGTCTGTCTCTATGGCAGCGCCATCTCGTGGTGCAGGTAACGGACGAGTGTTGCGCTCGCACTGTTGTGCTTAGTGGGGCGTGCTCTAGTGGGAAAGTTGTGTATGCGCTGACTACGCAGAACTATGTACACAACACGTGTCGAGTCAAAAACGCCTGTCTATATTGTTTCGTAACAGCTCCGATTTCTCTCATGCAATCATTACACCAAATGTATGTTGGTGGCACAAGGGTAATTCTACTTATTGTCGAGTCAGAAATTTATATTACATGTGCCCTGTACTTTGCAACCTCCATGCAGGATGTAGGGCACAAAAGGCACTGGAGCATGTGGCTTGTGGTTTGTCCTTGTCCACCACCACAGGACGTATATTCTGTTACGAAGCCCCATCTCTTCATATTGTCTCTGGATCGTCCAACTCCTGATCGTAATCTGTTAAGATTTCCACACCAGCCAGCTCTCGTTGTGTCCAGGTGGTAGTTGTTCAGCTTCTGGCGTCTGCAGGTGAGGCGTCGACTTCTTACATAACTCCAGCCTTGTCTTTTATGGTGAAATGGTGAGCTTCTCGAATGTTCTCAGGAAGGTCTTTCGCGATCTCAGCCGTTGCTGTGGTGGATTATGTCCGTGCAATGGATGGGCACTGTCCTGTTCCACTTTCAGTCTCTCCCTGTTGGCAGCCTGTGTTCTGCGTACCCATGGTGGCGCTATTCCAGCCAGGCAGTAGAGCCTATCAGTTGGGGTAGGTCTTAAGCAACCTGTGATCAATCAGCAGGTTTCGTTGAGAGCAATGTCTACTTGCCTGGGCGTCAGGTTTCTCTGGCAGCTGATCCTTTTACACCAGAAACATCATCTTGGTCCTTTTCAGGACCACAGTTGACCATCATATCATTCTGCTGTCTGTCGCAAATTCCGGTTCCCTGAACTTCGTCAATAGTCCAAATAAAAGACAGTCTTTCTCGCAATGCTAATTGATTAATAGTACTTACGGCACTCCAAGCGCTGAGAAGCGAAATGCGTTGTTAATCAAAAAGTATTGCAATAAGAGACTGTCCTTCATTTGCAACACGGAACCACTGATGCTATACGAGGTCAGAGCAAAATGAACAAGTGCTTAATAGTGTTTCGCCAAAAATGTTCTTCCCAGTAGGCACTCAAATTTGACCCATCGGAGCATTACCGTAACACTCGTGTCTTAATCGATTCTACCCGTGACAAATCCAGCTGCACGTCTCTGAATCGCTTCGACGTATTGCTTTGACCGGCTTGGTGAAGATTCAAAACACACGAGCAGTGCTCAAAAATAGATCGTACAATTGTTCTTAATGGAGTCTCCTACGACCTATACCGATGTGCTCCATATTCCTAGAATTGTTTCAATAAATCTAAGTCGACCGGTAGCCTTAACTAGAAACAACTTCATATGCTCGTTGCATTTCATGTCGCCTCGCAACCTTACTTACACTTAGAGGTCTGATCGACATAACTGTGTCAACCACAATCCCAGTAACAACGGATTCGTACATTACATGACTGTTTTTCCCACTTATTTGCATTAAGTTACATTTTTCCACCTTTAAACTTAGCTGCCATTCATCATATCAAATTAAAATTCTATATATGTTATGCAGTATCCTCCTACAGTCACTGAAAGACGACACTGTCTCACACATTACAGTGGAACCAGCGAACAGTCGCAGAAAGCTGCTCACCGTATCCATAATATCGTTTTCTTAACTCGAGA
This sequence comes from Schistocerca gregaria, assembly GCF_023897955.1. NCBI lineage: Eukaryota > Metazoa > Arthropoda > Insecta > Orthoptera > Acrididae > Schistocerca > Schistocerca gregaria. Next base: position 296,811,299 of record NC_064924.1, on the reverse strand, counting down.
GCAAGAGCGGTCTTAATGTATTTCCCTGGGACTCCTAATGCATTTCCCTTGGACTCTCCTGAGCAAACCTCTGTCTCTAATGAACACAAGCCCGCCCAGGTCCTAAACGGTAAGTATAATTCATTACAGATTCCCAATATATAGCTGGTAGAACAGGGACCAGGACATTACCGAAAAAGTATATGTTTGTGTCTATTTGTGTGTATTTATTTTGCTTACTGACTACCAGTTTCGGTACACATTATCATTCTCAGGCCATTTTATAGTAAAAAGATACGATTCCATAGTTAAAACAACAGCGCATGAGCAATACACACAAGCATTGTCCTTTATGACAGCAAATTCATGGTATGTACTCAACTTTAAATTATAAATAGCGCCTCATGCCTGCCACGGCGTCGTCATCCTTGTTTCCACAGTAGGTGTGTCAAATACTAAAATCAAAAGTCAATGTGGAGTTTTAAACATATGTAAACTGCCGCTGACACTGGTAAGATAAAATTTATTAGAACATACAAAGCATGTCTGTTAACGCCGTTGATATGAAATGGATGCCACATTTTTTATTCAGTGATCAGAAATTACATCCTCATGTGATAAAATCAGGGGTACCCAGCCACCAACGAAGTAAAGCCAGGAAACATTATTTTATGGTAGCTGATCTCCATGGCTGTGTTTCAATTTACTTGAAGGAACACAGCAAACAGTCACATTTTGTATACCTTTATTTATCCAAAGACACGCATCGGGCTTTCAGCGGGCCTCATTTAGCGAAAAATGTTTGTATCATTGCAGGAATAATGTTTTTATTGTCCCAAATTCAAACACTCTAGCTGCCTTTTATTGTGTAATTTATGACGCATGTTTCCACCATCATATGTAGTTCAAAGGGTGGCGTTTAACAACAGACAGACATTGACAGAGTGAATAAAATATTTATTATCAGCATGTACTAGCTAAAACAATCACAATACATAACTCTGAGCCTAGCTCAAATACCTCTGAGAACTATGGGACTTAACTGCTGAGGTCATCAGTCCCCTAGAACTTAAAACTACTTAAACCTAACTAACCTAAGGACATCACACACATCCATGCCCGAGGCAGGATATGAACCTGCGACCGTAGCGGTCGCGCGGTTCCAGACTGAAGCGCCTAGAACCACTCGGCCACAACGACCGGTAACTTTGAGCATGATAAGAGTCCCTTAGTGGTAACTGTAAATGTCTGTACAACTTGTTCACTTGCGAGCATTCTAAGTTCGGTCACTTTCTAGATGTACGAGGAGGTTCCAGTAAGTAATGCAACGCATTTTTATTTCTTTTCTAAAGCAGGTTGGTCTTATTCAGGATTATAATGTTCCATATTATTTCTATCTCTTTTGGCCCCAAAGCTGCCAGCCGTTGTGGCCGAGTGGTTATAGGCACTTCAGTCTGGAAACGCGCTGCTGCTACGGTCACAGGCCCGAATCCTGCCTCGGGCATGAATGTGTGTGATGTCCTTAGGTTAGTTAGGTTTAAGTAGTTCTAAGTTCTAGGGGACTGATAACCTCAGCAGTTAAGTCCCATAGTGCTCAGAGCCATTTAAACCATTTAATTTATCTTTATGTATCACTAACCTCTCCACCATCAACATACTGCTTCCCACCGAGTGCAACCTTCATTGGGCCATACAAATGGAGGTAGAAAGGTGCGAAATCTGGGCTGTAGGGCGAATGGGAAAAAACAGTCCAGTGAAGTTCTGTGAGCTCCTCTCGAGTACGCCGACTTGTGTGAGGCCTTGCGTTGTCGCGGCTACTACCATACTGAAGTTGTTCCTTCAATTTCCCGGGGATTGCGAAATACACTTTTTATCGTTGCACCGCTGTTGTTGTGGTCTTCAGTCCTGAGACTGGTTTGATGCAGCTCTCCATGCTATCCTATCCTGAGGAAGCTTATTCATCTCCTGGTACCTATGGCAACCAACATCCTTCTGAATCTGTTTAGTGTATTCATCTCTTGGTCTCCCTCTACGATTTTTACCCTCCACGGTGCCCTCCAATACTAAATTGGTGATCACTTGGAGCCTGAGAATATGTCCTACCAAGCGATCCCTTCTTCTAGTCATTCCATTCAATGGCCCCATGAGAGGATATATCAAACGCTTAAATGTTCCAGAGGCTCGTCGCCGTGACTTTGCCGGCTGAGGGTGTGGCTTTGAATTTTTTCTTCAGTCTAGAGCTGGTATGGCCTTACTCCACGGATTGCTGGTTTGTTTCCAGTTCGAAGTGTGAATGCATGTTTTATAGCCTTTGACGATGTTCGACAAAAAATTATGATGATCAGCCACGTGGCACACAAGCAATTCTGTACGAATGATCCTTGTAGAGTCTTGTACCATAGGGAAGCAAGGGAGAGGATGTTGTTGCGGGTGGCCAGAATCCCATTTCCACAACATAAATGCAGACGTAAATTAATATGGTTCTTTATTTACATGAACATTTACTTATCTTGAATGGAGTCCATGTTTTGTGCGTAAGGGGTTCACCACGCTGCTGAAGCAAATGTAATTTCGATGCATTGTTCATGCGCTGCCTCCAACAACTTATAACTTTAGTGCAACAGAGTCGCAGGTCAGCGCGGTCTCGGCAGCAGTTGCAGTCACTCGCTGATACGGTGCAGCTGTAGTCCGTCGCTCGTACAGATGGCTCTGAGCACAAAGGGACTTAAACATCTTAGGTCATCAGTCCACTAGAACTTAGAAATACTTAAACCTAACTAAGGACATCACACACATCCATGCCCGAGGCAGGATTCGAACCTGCGACAGTAGCGGTCGCGCGGTTCCAGACTGAAGCGCCTAGAACCGCACGGCCACTCCGGCCAGCGTCGCTAGTACAGCGTAGTTCATAGCCATGTATTGTAAGGTAATTTTTTTTTGTTTTTATTGGCATTCGCGTAGTTAAGTCACTTGTCTGAGATGTTAATATGAATTTGTTTCTATCTTTTTTGTGATTCATCAGCACCAGTCGACTCAGATTTGTAATATTAAATTTTTCATGGAATGGGCTGCAGATCTTATTAATATGTAAGAATTTTCAGAATATAATTTTTACCAATCAACAAAAAAAGTAAGGAATAATTTTGCCTTAAGTAATTGTCAGTGCAAATCCAGTCATTTATTTAAATTTTAATACATCAGAAATTTTCTCAGTTCGTAGTCATTTGTTCTTTAGTAATCAAACGACCAGCTGTGCAGCTATGTCAATAAACAAAGTCAGTTTTTCTAATAATTCAGATCTTACGCAAATGCTGTCCAGTATTAGTAGATAGGCCAGCATTGTACTAAGGTGAGCGATTAACGAGCAGATATATAGACAGAGTTATCCGGTGACACCATCATGACATAAGAATCTTTCAGTTTATTCAGACTGATTTCACAGGGCCATGGCGTAGCGCTGCTTACGTCAAGATTTATTAGTTTTCATGAGTTAAGATATTAACAAAAAAATTAAATAAATGACTGGATCTGTACTGGAAATGACTTACGGAAAAAATATTTCTTCCTTTTCTTCTTGACTGGTAAAAATTATATTCTTAAAATCTTTCACATTATTAATAAGGAACAGCAATCCTTATATGAAAAACTGAATATTACAAATCTGGGTCAACTGGTGCTGACGAATCACACAATAGGTAGAAACAAATTCATGTTAACATCTCAGACAAGTGACTTAACTACGCGCATGCCAATAAAAATAATAAAATTTAGCTTACAGTACATGGCTACGTACTGCGCTGTACCAGGGACAGACTACAACTGCACCGTAGCAGCGAGCGAGTACAACTGCTGCCGAGACCGCTCTGAACTTCGACTCTATGGCAGCAAAGATATATTCTGTTTGCAGGCAGTGCGTGAACAATAGATCGAAATTACATTTGCTCCAACAGGGTGGTGAACCCCTTACATGTGGTACAAGCTCATCAGCAATGGCCCTATTGTAGACAATATTGGTAAGCTTGCAATTACAAACTTTAGTCACTAATCTGGTCTTTATGCTCTGTCTTAACCTGCAATGAGCTATACCCACCCCGCGAGTGGACTGACAAGGCATCAAACTGGAAGAGTCAGTGAGGCATTCCGGTCAGGGGTGGGAGCCTAAACACATGCTGTCGAGAGTGGGTTGGCGGCATGTTGCTTGTCGGTGTGTCTCTGGCCTCACTCATGATAGGCGCGCTTGATCCAATGCCTACAATCAATCTTCGTGCTACAAAATGGCTCTGAGCACTATGCGACTTAATTTCTGAGGTCATCAGTCGCCTAGAACTTAGAACTAATTAAACCTAACTAACCTAAGGACATCACACACATCCATGCCCGAGGCAGGATTCGAACCTGCGACCGTAGCGGTCCCTCGGTTCCAGACTGTAGCGCCTAGAACCGCATGGCCACCCCGGCCGGCTTCGTGCTACGTCTTTGCCGACCAGTGTGCTGGCGACAGCTTACGCCAGCAGCCCTTCGTTGCGTATTATGGTCCTTTAGGCAGGGAGGAACCCAGCGGGCACACAACTTTGAGTACCCAAACTGGTGAACAACTGTGTCACTATTACCAAAAGAGACGTCCAGTTGTGCTGCGGCGTGTTTCATTGTGATGTGTCAATTACTTCGAACGAGACTGTCTGCAGTTTCCAACATTCCAGGAGTCACAGCTATCTGCGATAGGCTGGCAATTCGGACAGGTTTGCACGACCTTGTGGCGGTGATTACAGACGCCTAGCCCAACGACTCATCGTGCTCTTCTTCAGTGCGAGGTCTCTGTAAACATTCTGCAAGTCCATTTGAACACCTGTGATGCTCTAGTTTTACATCAAAAGAAACTCAATGGCAGATACTAGATTTTCTTTAAAATATAGGGGAAGATTTCACGATTTCCTACATTTTTTCAACCGCAGGTGGCCGAGGAAAAAAGTGAGGAGTACCATTCCTTATTGAACGCCTCTCGTAGGAGTAATGGCGTCTTGTTATAACGATGCACTCTCTCTCTGCATGTCATCCAAGATCAGGGGGTAATTTGGTGTCCGGCATCCTAAAAGGAGTTGCCAGTGGCGCAGTCAAATGCTGTGAGTAATTCGACGGTGACATCTTCTAGTGACGTTCGTAAAGCCCCTCCTCGGAAATGGCGTGCACTGGAGAGAGCGGTAACGCGGGGACCTGCTGGCAGATCTAACGTCTTCCGTGAGCCTGTGGGCAGCTCGCGGCCCACTGTGTACGGTCGATGTAGATGCCGTCGATACTGCATTCCTCCCCCCAAGGTTGCGCGCCATCGTCGCGTAGAGTGGGTGTTGACACTGACGTGTGGGAGGTTTCTGGCGTGGTGCTACTGCGCCGATAAACCCCCGTCTCGACATTCGTCTCGCATACAATCGGGAACATCTGACAAGACGTCTGAGCTACGACGTCCATCCAACGACGTATGCAGGTCCAGCACTTCAGCCGCCGAAGATAGTGAAGCCGATTCAGGTTCTACGTCCATGACTGGCATTACAGTGAACGGCGACGGAGGCTGCGGCAGCGGCAGCGGCAGAGCAGGCGGGCAGTATTCGACCGCGATGGAAGAGTCGTCTAATAATCCATGGCCCTGATTGACATGCATCGGCAAAGACTGCGCGGGGGCAGCAGCCTGGGGTGCTGGCAGCGTTTCCGAAACATGAAAATGTAAGGCAGAATCACAGTACTCAAGAGCGCGAAGTTTGTTTTGATGCCGTAGGTGGGTACCTGAACTGCCGCAAATGATATAATGACGTTTGCCAGTCGTCTGAGCGACGAAGCCGGATTTACAGTTGTGAAGCTCGTTATACACGGTGCCCCAGGAGGAACGCTCACTGTTTAGGGATATCACAAGAACAACCATTTCAAGCGAAAAGCTTCATATGGACAAGTGCCCTTATTCAAATAGTTTTATAGCACGTTTAATGTACATTGTAGTTTATTTTCAGTATTACCAAAGTAATTCTGAGATTTTAACATATACAACAGTTAGAGAAGAATAAAACTTTCACCCTGAAGCGGAGTGTTTGCTGTTTGTAAACTCGCTGGCAGAGTCATATCAGCACACACTCCACTGCAAATTGAAAATTTCATTCTGGAAACATCCACCAGGCCGTAGCTAAACCATATACCCGCAACATCCCCTCTTCCAGGATTGCTAGCCCGCATATATCGCCAAAGAAGGTCAGTGAAGTTAGGAATGTAGGAGATGAGTTGTTGTTGTTGTTGTTGTCTTCAGTCCTGAGACTGGTTTGATGCAGCTCTCCATGCTACTCTATCCTGTGCAAGCTGCTTCATGTCCCAGTACCTACTGCAACCTACATCCTTCTGAATCTGCTTAGTGTACTCATCTCTCGGTCTCCCTCTACGATTTTTACCCTCCACGCTGCCCTCCAATGCTAAATTTGTGATCCCTTGATGCCTAAAAACATGTCCTACCAACCGATCCCTTCTTCTAGTCAAGTTGTGCCACAAACTTCTCTTCTCCCCAATCCTATTCAATACCTCCTCATTAGTTACGTGATCTATCCACCTTATCTTCAGTATTCTTCTGTAGCACGACATTTCGAAAGCTTCTATTGTCTTCTTGTCCAAACTAGTTATCGTCCATGTTTCACTTCCATACATAGCTACACTCCAAACAAATACTTTCAGAAACGACTTCCTGATACATAAATTTATATTCGATGTTAACAAATTACTCTTCTTCAGAAACGCTTTCCTTGCCATTGCCAGTCTACATTTTATATCCTCTCTACTTCGACCATCATCAGTTATTTTACTTCCTAAATAGCAAAACTCCTTTACTACTTTAAGTGTCTCATTTCCTACTCTAATTCCCTCAGCATCACCCGATTTAATTTGACTACATTCCATTATCCTCGTTTTGCTTTTGTTAATGTTCATCTTATATCCTCCTTTCAAGACACTGTCCATTCCGTTCAACTGCTCTTCCAAGTCCTTTGCCGTCTCTGATAGAATTACAATGTCATCGGCGAACCTCAAAGTTTTTACTTCGTCTCCATGAATTTTAATACCTACTCCAAATTTTTCTTTTGTTTCCTTTACTGCTTGCTCAATATACAGATTGAATAACATCGGAGAGAGGCTACAACCCTGTCTCACTCCTTTCCCAACCACTGCTTCCCTTTCATGCCCCTCGACTCTTATTACTGCCATCTGGTTTCTGTACTAATTATAAATATCCTTTCGCTCCCTGTATTTTACCCCTGCCACCTTTAGAATTTGAAAAAGAGTATTCCAGTCAACATTGTCAAAAGCTTTCTCTAAGTCTACAAATGCTAGAAACGTAGGTTTGCCTTTTCTTAATCTTTCTTCTAAGATAAGTCGTAAGGTCAGTATTGCCTCACGTGTTCCAACATTTCGACGGAATCCAAACTGATCCTCCCCGAGGTCTGCATCTACCAGTTTTTCCATTCGTCTGTAAAGAATTCGCGTTAGTATTTTGCAGCCGTGGCTTATTAAACTGATAGTTCGGTAATTTTCACATCTGTCAGCACCTGCTTTCTTTGGGATTGGAATTATTATATTCTTCTTGAAGTCTGAGGGTATTTCGCCTGTCTCATACATCTTGCTCACCAGCTGGTAGAGTTTTGTCATGACTGGCTCTCCCAAGGCCGTCAGTAGTTCTAACGGAATGTTGTCTACTCCGGGGGCCTTGTTTCGACTCAGGTCTTCAGTGCTCTGTCAAACTCTTCACGCAGTATCGTATCTCCCATTTCGTCTTCATCTACATCCTCTTCTATTTCCATAATATTGTCCTCAAGTACATCGCCCTTGTATAAACCTTCTATATACTCCTTCCACCTTTCTGCCTTCCCTTCTTTGCTTAGAACTGGGCTGCCATCTGAGCTCTTGATATTCATACACGTGGTTCTCTTCTCTCCAAAGGTCTCTTTAATTTTCCTGTAGGCAGTATCTATCTTACCCCTAGTGAGATAAGCTTCTACATCCTTACATTTGTCCTCTAGCCATCCCTGTTTAGCCATTTTGCACTTCCTTTCGATCTCATTTTTGAGACGTTTGTATTCCTTTTTGCCTGCTTCATTTACTGCATTTTTATATTTTCTCCTTTCATCAATTAAATTCAATATTTCTTCTGTTACCCAAGGATTTCTAGCAGCCCTCGTCTTTGTACCTACTTTATCCTCTGCTACCTTCACTACTACATCCCTCAGAGCTACCCATTCTTCTTCTACTGTATTTCTTTCCCCTATTCCTGTCAATTGTTCCCTTATGCTCTCTCTGAAACTCTGTACAACCTCTGGTTCTTTCAGTTTATCCAGGTCCCATCTCCTTAATTTCTCACATTTTTGCAGTTTCTTCAGTATTAATCTACAGGTCATAACCAATAGATTGTGGTCAGAGTCCACATCTGCCCCTGGAAATGTCTTACAACTTAAAACCTGGTTCCTAAATCTCTGTCTTACCATTATATAATCTATCTGATACCTTTTAGTAACTCCAGGGTTCTTCCACGTATACAACCTTCTTTCATGATTCTTAAACCAAGTGTTAGCTATGATTAAACTGTGCTCTGTGCAAAATTCTACTAGGCGGCTTCCTCTTTCATTTCTTAGCCCCAATACATATTCACCTACTATGTTTCCTTCTCTCCCTTTTCCTACACTCGAATTCCAGTCACCCATTACTATTAAATTTTCGTCTCCCTTCACTATCTGAATAATTTCTTTTATATCATCGTACATTTCTTCAATTTCTTCATCATCTGCAGAGCTAGTTGGCATATAAACTTGTACTACTGTAGTAGGTGTGGGCTTCGTATCTATCTTGGCCACAATAATGCGTTCACTATGCTGTTTGTAGTAGCTTACCCGCATTCCTATTTTCCTATTCATTATTAAACCTACTCCTGCATTACCCCTATTTGATTTTGTGTTTATAACACTGTAGTCACCTGCCCAGAAGTCTTGTTCCTCCTGCCACCGAACCTCACTAATTCCCACTATATCTAACTTTAACCTATCCATTTCCCTTTTTAAATTTTCTAACCTACCTGCCCGATTAAGGGATCTGAAATTCCACGCTCCGATCCGTAGAATGCCAGTTTTCTTTCTCCTGATAACGACATCCTCCTGAGTAGTCCCCGCCCGGAGATCCGAATGGGGGACTATTTTACCTCCGGAATATTTTACCCAAGAGGATGCCATCATCATTTAATCATACAGTAAAGCTGCATGTCCTCGGGAAAAATTACGGCTGTAGTTTCCCCTTGCTTTCAGCCGTTCGCAGTACCAGCACAGCAAGGCCGTTTTGGTTAATGTTGCAAGGCCAGATCAGTCAATCATCCAGAATGTTGCCCGTGCAACTACTGAAAACTCTGCTGCCCCTCTTCAGGAACCACACGTTTGTCTGGCCTCTCAACAGATACCCCTCCGTTGTGGTTGCACCTACGGTACGGCCATCTGTATCGCTGAGGCACGCAAGCCTCCCCACCAACGGCAAGGTCCATGGTTCATGGGGGGAGGGGAGATGAGTTACCGGGGGAAATAAGGCTATGAGGATAAATGGAGAGTAGTGATTGGGTAGCGCAGTCGGTAAAGTTAACTTGGTAAAGCAATTGCCCACTGAAGAAAATGGGCCAAAGTTCGAGTTTCTGTCGGGTATACTATTTTCATCTGCCAGGTAGTTCCAACAGTTAGTGAGAATGCGTTTTACGAGATATCACTTGTAAAATACATTTCTGAACACATTTAGCTCCAAGCATTATAGTACATGCTACTTTACATTTGTTTTACAGTTCACAATAATTATACGATTATTTCACCATCAACTTAAATGCGTTTATGCACTCTTGCAGTCCCAATGCTGTGTTGGTCGTCTCAGTGCCTCAGCACCTTCTCTAAACAGGGCAACGGCGTACATGATGTGACCAAACAATTCATTCCGTGTATTCACCTTTCGTTCATAGAATCCAGAGTTTCTCCTAAAGAAATCTTGGTGCCCCATTAATTGCACTCCCACCCCAAGTACAGCGATTAAGGTAAGTATTATAAGTTCCCCACTCTTTGCTTCAGTGTGAAATTTATCCAAAATTTACCCCCCACTCTTCAAGAAGTCTACGTATTACCAAAACTATGTACCCACAAACTGTTAACGAACTTAAATTTTTATGCTAACTTTTGACTAAACAGAACCTAATTTGAATTGAATTGCAGCCAGTCTAAATACAAATTGTCTTTACATTAAATGCGCAACTAAAGTAAAACAATTATCTGCCCCTAATAAAAATGTTCAATTACGTCGCGTCGTGACAGAATTGTTGCGAGCAGAGAGCGGCTACGCTATATTTCTATTTTTATGTAAAATTTCCAACAATATTCAAACTGTGGCAGGCCACATGTTGCATTGTGATAATGCGTCATGCTAAATCTTCTGTAAACAGTGACATGGGGAGAGGAGCTACTCATATGAAATGATACTCAAATACATCGATTTTAGAATAATGTACGTATTCAAAAAGACAGAGAAAAACAGCGATTTTCACACATTAAATTAGTCTCAAGAAAACTCTGCTTAAGAAAGCGAACAATGATTTAAAACGGGTGCAATTTTATTGGAGAATTTCTATAAGAACCATACAGCTTAATCAGTTGATGTGTTAACACATGACTAAGGGAAGTGGTGTGGTCTTTATGTCAGCTCTCAGCAAGTGGACAAATTTAACTAGCTGACAATAATCATTCCAACCATCTAGGTGAACAGTGTTGCAGTCTCACCTAAAACTTCACTTCTCCTAATAAAATCACATAATTGATAAATTATATTCTTTTCGCCTTTTAATATATGTATGATATTCATTCCTGCTCTCCTTTACAATAAATATTCTTTCGCCCAAAAGGTACCTTCACGTGGTAATGCAGCACTACTGAATATTTTCAACACCTACCATACTAAGAATGTATTAGACAGTGCAGAGGTGAGGAGTGTGCCACAACATGCCATTTTCATTTTGGTAAGTTATAGATGACCACATCAGAGAGAGAGCAATCTTTGGTCTTGTTGTGGCACAGTCCTCACCTCTGCTATGTCTAATACACTCTTAGCTGAAGTTTAATATGTGATGAACATATTCAGCAGTGTTGAAATGTTCGTTCAAATGTGTAGCAACATGAGGAGAGGCTCCATTATGTTTAAAGTACATTGATGTCCTCATATCCTCGCCCTCAAGGTATCAAACAACGAATTTTAAAAAAATGCAGGTAATTTGCAAGGTGGCCTATGATGGCGACAGTTCTACGTCTGCCAAAACACTAAAAAGCAATAACTACCACATCCAAGAGGTGCCACGTTTATTAGCAGCGAAAAGAAATCTGACATTCGTTAAATAGTGGCCCCTGTGTGCATCAACTAATGAGTTGATTAACTTGATATAAAATTAATTCCTTTAAACCCACAACAAAATAAATGACATTGTGCGGAATGAGAATGAGTGTCGTTCAAAAATTTATAGCAATGACCTACGGTACCACAAAGAGATTTATTAACTAATATCAAGATGAAGAGAGAACAAACATTTAAACAGAAACTGTATACAGTTTCATTAACGCGGACTCAGGTTGGTTGGCAATAGACTTGGGGAACCTAACTGGGGTTTATATGTAGTTGATACTGGCTACTGTGAGTGAAAAATGCTAAAATAGACAGCGCACTCTGCCATATCGTTCCACTGATTGGTCTCTCACCTCAAAATATAATTAAGCATGCCATGGGTACTAGGAGTGGCTGCCCTGCAGCCAGAAGGACGCACGTGTACGAAGCTCTGACTAAGTTAAGAGATTAACATTGAAATCAGAGCTAATTTAGTTAATATTACATTTTAGACTAGTGCATTAACTTCTTATCTAATCTATCTATTGAAGGTTTCGCTTTTGTAAACGAAATTACACCGAAAAGGAAGTATTTCGTAAAGACCTTCAGTCGCGAGTTTGCTTACATACTTAGGCGTAAATTTCGTACGAGCGTAGATATTTGTTTTTGACTAGACTTAGTGCTTCAAAGTTAAATTAATTCGGGTCTCTCATTCAGAATTTGTGTGATTAGTTAAATGTTTCTGAAGCAAGTTTATAAGTCTGTTTACATTTGTGTTTAGTTACGTATTACTACAGGTGACGAAACTATTGTGTTGTTGAAGTTATTTTCTGCTTTTGTGTTACGTGTTACTATCAAACCATGTGTGACAAGTGTGGTGGTTGCCGTAGAAATTTGAAAGATGGGGTGTTCTGTATAGACTGTAGGTTGTGGTTTCATTGGGGGGAGTGCAGCGGAAAGGAGATAAGGGTAGTTAATGAGTTCCACTTTCACTAAAATAAGTTTAAACAGATAACTTTCAGCACAAAAATCTTTCCTTTGAAATCATTTAACTAAGCGGCGTCGAGGTAGGAACAAACGATCTTATACGTAACAACAGAAGAAGAAATCACATGGAAGTAAATCAGACTGTTATGGGATGTTACTAAAGAAATGAGTCATCATGCTGACAAGCATGTAAAATCCAACACTGAAGCAGTTTGCTATTGAATTAATGAATAAACTCCGTAAGGGAGGGTGGTGGAGCAGTGAATTGTTTCAAAGGAAGTATCCACTGTTTTCTTGTAATATTGGCATAGTCCTGTGTCACACCACATCCAAGGATAAAAAACCAGTAACGGTTTTCTATGCAAAGAAAACCTGGCCATAAGCTTTTAAGGAGAACAGGGTGTAAAAAACGTTTGCCTTTGATGAATCACGAATGTGTTCCACAATCTCGTGTGGACAAAATGGTACAAATGGCTCTGAGCATTACAGGACTTAACTTCTGAGGTCATCAGTACCCTAGAACTTAGAACTACTTAAACCTAACCAACCTAAGGACACCACACACATCCATGCCCGAGACAGGATTTGAACCTGCGACCGTAGCGTCGCGTGGACATTCTATGCTCGAAATGTGTACGTCATGAGGACTCTCCCAGACACACGAAACGTGGCTTCGTCACTGAAAACCACTTTCTGTACAACACAATTCCTCTAGTAACTGCTGAACGTTATTGTAAAAGTCTTCCGAGTTGTTACTGCATGTAACAAACGCAACCGTTATGATATCTGCATAGACTGTGTCAGCTGACTGCGGTGTCTGAAGTTCTCTACTCGGACGTGTTGTCGAATTCTTCGGCGTACTTACAAATGTTACCCATACATGCTCCAGATTCTGTGCTGGTGGTCGTAGCCAATCACACAACCAGCCTGTCTCAATGAATGTGTTGCGCTAACCATTGTTTGTTTCCAAAATTGAGCTTTTACCTGGTATTTTGTACGAAATACTCTCTGAATTTTCAAAGCTGGCGCACGTTTATAATTCAAGGACAATAAATGCACTCATCACTCTATCAGCGTCAACTTGTGACACAACTGCCTCCCAGAGACGCGCTCTTCAAATATGCAACGGATCCTATCGAAATTTAGTGATATACTCTATGTATCGTTCTGCGTTATTTTTCAGTTTGTCTTCTAGCTTTCACGCAGCTGTTTTCTGACACCCTGGAAGTATTTGTGGTTCAAATGGCTCTGAGCACTAAGCGACTTAACTTCTGAGTTCATCAGCCGCCTACAACTTAGAACTAATTAAACCTAACTAACGTAAGGACATTACACACATCCATGCCCGATGCAGGATTCGAAATGGCGACCGTAGCAGTCGCTCGGTGCCAGACTGTAGCGCCTAGAACCGCACTGCCACTCCGGCCGGCAAGTATTTATGAATTCCGTCGGCATTACGTCAGTATTTTTATTTCATTTGGATAGATGAAAAGTTCTGAAATTGCTTATAAAAGTTGTAAAAGGAATGGAAACCAATAACTGTCAGGAAATTACAGATTATCAGTTGACAGCATGAACACAAAAATCATCGAAATTCGTTTTCAAGCAACGTCAATGATAATAAGGTATAAGGTATGAATAAAGTGAAGAAACAGGTATGGTTAATTATTTGATTAGGATAACATAAAACAGAGATAAATCTTCCACGAATTGTCCCATAATGTCATAGCTTGTCATCAATTTTTTCGATGACAAGGTTACTGCATATGAAGTCGTGGAACGTAATGTGTCCATTATTATTTCACTGAACATTCACATATCAGCCAATTTTAGAGAAAGCAAGGACATTATGCACAGTCTGCAAGACTCAGAAGGGGAGGCAGTGACGTTTGGAACTCGGATTTACTGCAAACTTCGTACACTCGTAGTACTCCATTAGCACAACAAAATATGTAAGCAGTAGCGATACTTCTGAAGCGTTATTGAGAAAATCGCAAAATGATTTCGGTCGACCAATATATACTTGCGCGTGGCCATTTATACCATCAAACGCCGGCAGCCGAGTGCTGAACTGCCACCAGTTGAAGGTGACAGTGGGTCAAATGGTTCAAATGGCTCTGAGCACTATGGGACTTAACATCTATGGTCATCAGTCCCCTAGAACTTAGAACTACTTAAACCTAACTAACCTAAGGACAACACACAACACCCAGCCATCACGAGGCAGAGAAAATCCCTGACCCCGCCGGGAATCGAACCCGGGAACGCGGGCGCGGGAAGCGAGAACGCTACCGCACGACCACGAGATGCGGGCGGTGACAGTGAAGGTGCTAAATGTGTGCTACTGCTAAATACAGAATATGACTCCTCATTCTTTGAATGCTGTAATTTATGACTGAAATTATCTGTCGCCTTATTTATGTCATTTCATTGTGGCCATTTTGTTACGTTTTGTGGAATAATAAAAAAGTGGTTAGAGTTCAAGCCCTGTAATAGCTGGGTCTCTGGATCGAGTCCCACACGTCAGTTTTTTTTATTTTTATTTCTAACCCAATCATTTTCTTTACTATTTATATTACAATTGATGTAATGGGAAAAATACGTGAAATCGGATGAACTTTTATTAAATTTACGACGTTATTTGGTAGTATACAAATTGTTATTTTCACGAATAATATAATATTCATAACTCCCGACTATTAAACGGCTAAACGCGTAAAGTGATACTGAAAATGAATGCTTGTCCGTGATTTGAGAAATCCCTTATACCTGGAAGGAGCCTGAAACGACTTGTTACCTCCAAGTTTTGACCGGCACAGATGGCTTTCGAAAGATGTACAATTAATCGTCGCTTTCGACATTACAAGTTTCGGGATGGTATTTTTCGTAAAAACATGAAAAACAAAGTTGAACGGCATCAGCTGCATTGAATAAATGCTATGTTTCCGCACACGCAATGTCTTTAGAAGTTTTTCGTGGAGAAACAAACCTCGTTAACATTTTCAAAAATCTCTCTTTCAGCCGATAATTTGGAAGCAAACCATGGATAACGCAGCAGTTCCTTAAATATCGGCGCTGATCATTGTCATGCAATATTTTAATAGCGTCTTCACGAGAAGCAATTTTTCGTTCTATTTCGATTAAATACGAACAATTTTGAAGACATGATCCAGAGACGAAGCGATTATGGGGCTTGAACGCTAACCGTTCGGATGCAGGCGCTTCATTGTACAAATGACCACGCACAGGTTATATATTTGACGACCGAAATTATCTTGAGATTTTCTCAATAACGCTTGAGAAGTACACGCTACTGCTTACACATTTTGTTGAGCTAATGGAGTGCTACGAGTGTACGAAGTTTACAGTAAATCCACGTTCCAAATGTCGTTGCCTCCCCTTGTCAGCATAACATAGCAGAAGTACAATTGTCCAAAGAGTTAATAATTAGAGAGTATTTGCTGGATATACGAACTAAGCCTAAGAAAAAAAAGAAATAACAGCGCCCCACTAAGAAATTACGCAAATCAAGCGTACATCAGTGGATATGATGTTAATGTACAGGCAGTACAACTTGTTACACTTTCTGGAAAACTTTGTGACTTAGTCAAGAACAAGAGCTTCACTGTTTGCATAAGGGCCGGAGGTGGATCAACGTGTATTGATTGACTTGCTGAATTTGTGAGGCCCTTTCTCTTGATAAGTCATCCAATTTTTCTGAATTTGTAATCATATGTTTCTCCGCACATGTACAGTGGTGCTCAAAAGTATACGAACGAACTGAATTGCATTTCGCCTGATTCTCATGCAACCGGCATAACGCAGTTGTCTAGCAGGTCCTCTAATCGCTCCTTGGTACAGTCGTTTGACTATTGAAAATGATTCCGACAACTCACCACTAGAAAACACTGCTCTGTATCGAAGTAACTCAAGATGTAAAGTAATACCACGATGCTACAAATACCAGGGAACACCTTATCATAGATAAGACCGTCCTTAAGGCTTGTAAGTTCACATTTATTACAATAAATGACATACCTGAAATGTTACCACACTCACTATTACGTCAGATAGGTAATGCACGTAGTAAGTTCATCGTATTCATGATTTGCTCTTCAAAGTAACGTACCATACTTATTACTTAACACAAAATGAGATTAAAAATTTAAGTTATTCACGAGCAGCTAGTTGAGAATATGTATGAAATTCAAATGACACGACGAACCGTCTCGTTCTGCATATTGATTCAAACCCAGGTCATGCAGACTAAGCAAAGATTTCGTGACTGACGGAAACTAACACTCACTCCTTATTAAGCATACAGAGAGTTAAATACCTAGATTTTAGACAGTATCAGTTAGCAAATGTCAACTTTAAATTACATAACGTAAACATTTTTAACGGATGCGAATTCCTACGCAGCATCTATTGTTCCTGTTAAAGAACTACGAAAGATGTTAAATATGGCTTCTTCACAAGTAACTTACTTGAAAAAACCTTCCCAGGACTCCAACGCGGTACCTATCGCTGATATATTCCAGAGAAAACGAACGTTAAATATGGGTTTGTTGCCCCAGCAGCGACATGTGAGCATGTTTGAACTAGAAATAATATGACGAAGAGTTTAGTGCTCACTGGGAATAGAGCCCCACACATATCGTTGTTGGCTGCACAGAAAGAGACGTCAGCTACCGAATTTTTCTCTACCAGCTGCTCGGAATAACATCTTGAACTTACAGTCATCTGGCAAATAGTTCGGTGTCTCACTGGGAATTAAAAACGTCAGATATCGTTAATGTGGACGACGAATGAAAATACATTAAAAAACTAAATTGTTATCCACCAGCAGATAGGTGATGTCATGCTAGAGCTTGATAATACATAATGAAATCTTTAGTGCCGGGCCAGGATTCGAGCCCATTCACACGAAATATTTGGACATGTTGAGGAATCTGCAGTTTTGGACAAACTACAAATTGTAGACAAGCTGTATTGTCACGAAAGGATCAAATTCTGCGTTAAGGGTGGTCTGAGTTGCATTCCCAATTCAGGACCAATTTTATCGACATACAGAAGCTCAGATAAAAGATGAAATAAGTGTCCTGTAACCATACATAGCGTTTGTTTCGTCACTAGAAATAAATAACTAGTATAAGAAAGGTTACTGGTGATAGAGATTTTACATGTCGCCACTCCTGACTTTATTGTGGTTCAACCTAAAGTCTACTTGTTAGAGAAGGAATATCATCTTTAATGTGAATTTCAGACCACAATGTCATTATATCTTCTTCACTTGGTGTAGCCAGAAGAGAATGGAATCTGTCTCTCCCTACATAAAATCAGTGACAGGAGAGGGAATCGAACCCAGACCATAGGTATAAGAACCTACCATCAGTCCAACAGACCATCAAATCCTCTCCTCTCTGACGCATTTTTCTATCGTAACGCCGTTGCGACACACCGGATGAAAATTCTGACACACATGCTCCCTGTAGTAATTTGCAGCACGAACTAGCTGCCTCGGCTACCCACTGCATACATTCGACTCTATTTTGTAATCACCGAAACAAAATCACGTAACTGCCACGTTCACAGAACTGCCAACAGTGTAGGATGCTGAAATTTAAATAGGAAGTGTTCCTTTCCACTTGAGCTATACTATTGCGCTATATGTTTATAGAAAACGTCGTACAGTGCAAAAGAAAAGCTGTAACTGTTTGTCTCTCAGAAGTCAAGACCCAGCCATATGCATTATCGAAGAGCGCTGTGGAATGCCAAAGTTCTGAAGGAATTGTTGTTGAACTGTGGAGGTGTTGTAGCTATGTGTCAGCAAGTAGCATATGGTAAGTGTCGCGCAATGTAGCTAAGATGTGGTGAGTTCGACTACAATCACTGCTACATTTTTTAAAACGCAATTCTGCTGTCTGCTGAAATTGTCAATCTAATGCAATCGGTTGCATGCGAATCAGGAGAAATGCAATTCAGGTCGTTCGAATACTTTTGAGCATGACTGTACATCACATCTATCCATTTCCGTCTCATTCTTGTAACTGCTCCATCGTGCGTCGTTTTTTCTGTTTTCTTTTTTTCCTTAGAGTGTATGTGGTGCTAGGTGTAATGGTCCGAAATTCATTGGATCTTCCTGGTTTCAAACATAGTATACGTCAGCAAAGAGGTCGCAGTGGTAGCAGTTAAAATTTCACACCATCCCGTGTAGGAACTAAACACTTTTAAGACTGCACATACTGCTTATAAGGTAAACAATTGCATAAAATTTGGTTTCATTATAAATCCCGACCTGTCAAAGGCCTTGACTTCAATGGCCATTTGCATCCTGCGAGGAAGTGAGTCAAAGACGTGAGTTCTGTTACAGGAAAATAACACGTGAACAGAAATCTCAGTTTGTTCTGCAAACTATATCTGCATCATAACATATGTACTTAATAGGTCCTACTGCAAATATATCGTCTAGTCTATAGTTGCAGGACAGACGAAATCATAATATTACCCTTAACATGAGTATTCTATGCAGCATCAAGTTGGCCTTCTGTCCTGTGAAATGCCTCAAGACCACTGCCGCAATCATACGACTACTACGATACGACTCGCGGATACATATCACGTCGAAACGAAACTAACCATTACAGGGCCATCATTCACTGTGGAAAAAGCTATTCATCGGCAAATATTACGTTTTAGAAACGATGTTAGATATTTTCATCACGAAACATGACGGCCGTAAGCTTGCTTTGTACTTCAGTCTCTCAGAACCAGCGCCTAGCTATATCAAGCGACACAGCAAACGCAGCGGTGTGCTTCAGCTGCACCGCGGCCGGTGTTCTTTCGTTGAGTATCAAATGGTTCAAATGGCTCTGAGCACTATGCGACTTAACTTCTGAGGTCATTAGTCGCCTAGAACTTAGAACTGATGAAACTTAACTAACCTAAGGACATCACACACATCCATGCACGAGGCAGGATTCGAACCTGCGAACGTAGCGGTCGCTCGGTTCCAGGCTGTAGCGCCTAGAACCGCACGGCCACTCCGGCCGGCCGTTGGGTATCCCTGCCTAAACAATCCAGTTTAATGCAACTCATTGTTATGTTCCCCGTATTTGCTGATGGCGGTGCTTTTGTCAGGTGAGTGGAGAAGTGTTTCAGCGAACTCTCCGTGATCCAGATCGTACCTTTTAGCGTGAAGTATGGCGATTAAATATGTGGTGAGCATAATTAATTTTCCAGTTTCAGTAAAAAGAGAACCACTGTTCAGAATGATGTCAAATTTGAACGGTCCATTACTGACACAGAAGGAAACGTCAATGGAACAAAAACAACGTAGTACAGATGGATCCGTAACCGTTAGACGACTGTTCCTCCGTTTGCGTGCGAGACGCCCAACATCACTGTCTCCATGAAGGAGCGCGCACTTCTGGTAACGCTCTTTTAAAAGATGAGTGGCCGTTAGCCAGTATCCCTGCTGAAGTTGAGGACACTCAAGTTTATTAAAAAAACATTGGTACTTCTTCTAAGGATCTGGAGAAAATGATTACAAAAATCGAAACGACGGGTTCTTTTAAAGTGCAGTGCGGTAGAAGCATTGCAGGAGGGGTTGAGCGCTGGTGTGCGACATGCAGGGCACGGCGAATCGCCCGAACGCTGGATGTGGCTGACATCACTTTGCATAAAATCCTAATGAACTGCAGTCCATAAAAAATGAACCAATTTCAGGAGTTGCTTCGTTCTGAACTGCCAGCTAGACAAGGGTTCGCTCTCAATTTCCTGCTCGCGTCGAAGTGGACAGTGATTGACCATGTAACATGCTGTGGACGGACGAAGCCCGTTTCAGTCTTCAAGGACATGTCACTAAACAGAATTGGGGAATATGAACAATAGAAAATTCGCATACGCATCAACCGGTACTACTTCATTCCGAAAGGTGACTTTGTGGTGCGGGTAAACGGCATTGTTTGTCGTAGAGACGTATTTTTTCCAGGAGATGAGGCTTCAGGTCGTCTTATCTGTACCGTCACAGGCAAACGCTTTGAGAGATGTTGCGCACCAATGTCGTTCCAAGCCATCAACTGCATGGACGTGTGGCTAATATCATTGTTATGCAAGCTGGCGCTCCTCCGCGTACTGCACAGTCTGTGTTGCGGCTGCGGCAGATGCATTTCGGAAATACCAGCATTATCTGCCGTCGTTTCCCTACAGCCTGGCCGTCCAGATCGACCTAGTCTTAATCCGTGTGACTTCTGGTTGCGGAGTTATCTGAAAGATGTGTTCAGTGCTCCAATTAAAAATGTAGCTGAAATGAAGGCGTGCATTGTGCAACGCATTCTGAACGTGACCCTCGAGACAGTCAGATAAGTTGTGGAACGTGTTGTCTCTCGATTTCAACTTGAGGCAGAAAACAGAGTAGGCATACTGATCATTTCCTGTAGCAGTCCCGCGACAGTTACAAACCGACGTAATTTTTCTTTTTGTGCGGAGTTTAGCTCTAGAACAATTAAAAATCATATTTCTTTGATTTTTATGTGGTTTTTGGCCACAGGGTGATTAAAAGGCGTTATTGTTTTGCTTTTTATCTTAAAATATTATTCCGATGTGACTTGAAGAATGGGCTTACGTAACTAATAGTGCCACACACAATTGCTGCCTACCGAACTTAAGAAGTCACACAAATTGAACATTATGAATGGTGTAATATACAACTCATGCCATAGGCCTCATACTGAAGGTCATCAGTCATTTGTAGCCGACCATATTTGTGTTAGGATGCTTGCAGGGCCTTCTATTGGGTAAATTTACGATATTCTTTCTTGTTGTTCCATGGCGGTTCCCCTTGCGTCGATAATATGATGTACACGTTCGGCGTCATTCTGAGCGGTGGTTCTCTTATTGTTGTTGTGGTCTTCTGTCCTGAGATTGGTTTCATGCAGCTCTCCATGCTACTCTATCGTATGCAAGCTTCTTCATCTCCCAGTACCTACTGCAAACTACATCCTTCTGAATCTGTTTAATGTATTCATTTCTTGGTCTCCCTCTACGATTTTTACCCCCTACGCTTCCCTCCAATACTAATTTGGTGATCCCTTGATGCCTCAGGACATGTCCTACCAGACGATCAAGTCAAGTTGTGCCACAAACGTCTCTTCTTCCCAATTCTATTCAATACCTCCTCATTAGTTATGAGATCTACTCATCTAATCTTCAGCATTCTTATGTAGCACCACATTTCGAAAGCATATATTCTCTTCTTGTCCAAACGAGGTATCGTCCATGTTTCACTTCCATAGATGGCTAATCTCCATACAAATACTTTCAGAAACCACTTCCTGACACTTTCATCTATACTCGATGTTAACAAGTTTCTCTTCTTCTGAAACGCTTTCCTTGTCATTGCCAGTGTACATTTTATATCCTCTCTACTTCGACCATCATCAGTTATTTTGGTCCCCAAATAGCAAAACTCTTTTACTACTTTCAGTGTCTCATTTCCTAATCTAATTCCCTCAGCATCACCCGACTTAATTCGACTACATTCCTTTATCCTCGTTTTGCTTTTGTTGATGTTCATCTTATATCCTCCTTTCAAGACACTGTCCATTCCGTTCAACTGTTCTTCCAAGTCCTTTACTGTCTCAGACAGAATTACAATGTCATCGGCGAACCTCAAAGTTTTTATTTGTTTTCCATGGATTTTAATACGTACTCCGAATTTTTCTATTGTATCCTTCACTGCTTGCTCAATATACAGATTGAATAACATCGGGGAGAGGCTACAACCCTGCCTCACTCCCTTACCAACCACTGCTTCACTTTCATGCCCCTCGACTCTTATAACTGTTATCTGGTTTCTGTACAAGTTGTAAATAGCCTTTCGCACCCTTTTTTTTACCCCTGCCACCTTCAGAATTTAAAAGAGTGTATTCCAGTCCACATTGTCAAAAGCTCTCTCTAAGTCTACAAATGCTAAAAACGTAGGTTTTCCTTTCCTTAATTTATTTTATAAGACAAGTCGTTGGGTCAGTATTGTCTCACGTGTTACTACATTTCTACGGAATCCAAACTGTTCCTCCCCGAGGTCGGCTTCTACCAGTTTTTCCATTCGTCTGTAAAGAATTCGCGTTAGTATTTTGCAGTAGTGTCTTATTGAGCAGATTGGTCGGTAATTTTCACATCTATCAACACCTGCTTTGTTTGGGATTGGAATTATTATATTCTTCTTGAAGTCTGAGGGTATTTCTCATGTCTCAAACATGTTGCTCACCAGATGGTAGAGTTTTTTGAGGACTGGCTCTCCCAAGGCAGTCAGTAGTTCTAATGGAATGTTGTCTACTCCCGGGGCCTTGTTTCGACTTCAATCTTTCAGTGCTGTGTCAAACTTTTCACGCTGTATCATATCTCCCATTTCATCCCCATCCACATTCTCTTCTATATTATTGTCCTTAAGAACCTCGCTCCTGTATAGACCCTCTATATAATCCTTCCACCTTTCTGCTTTCCCTTCTTTCCATAGAACTAGGTTTCCTTCTCAGCTCTTGATATTCATACAATTGGTTCTCTTTTCGCACAAGGTCTCTTTAATTTTCCTGTAGGCAGTATCTATCTTACCCTAGTGAGATAAGCCTCTACCTCCTTACATATGTCCTCTAGCCATCCCTGCTTAGCCATTTTGCACTTCCTGTCGATCTCATTTTTGAGACGTTAGTAATCCTTTCTGCCTACTTCATTTGCTGTGTTTTTATATTTTCTCCTTTCATCAATTAAATTCAATATTTCTTCTGTTACTCAAGTATTTCTACTAGCCCTCGTCTCTTTACTTACATGATCCTGTGCTGCTTTCACTACCTCATCCCTTAGAGTTACCCATTTTTCTTCTACTGTATTTCTTTCCTCCATTCCTGTCAATTGTTCCCTTATGCTCTCCCTGAAACTCTGTACAACTTCTGGTTTAGTCATTTTATCCAGCTCCCATCTCCTTAAATTCCCATCTTTTTGCAGTTTCTTCATTTTTAATCTACAGTTCAATAGATTGTGGTCAGAGTCCACATCTGCCCCAGGATATCTAACAATATAAAACGTGGTTCCTAAATCTGTGTCTTACCATTATATAATCTATCTGAAACCTGTCACTATCTCCATGCTTCTTCCATGTATTCAACCTTCTTTTATGGTCCTAGAACCAAATGTTAGCTATGATTAAGTTATGCTCTGTACAAAATTCTACCAGACGGTTTCCTCTTTCATTTCTTAGCTCCAATCCATATTCACCTACTACGTTTCCTTCTCTCCCTTTCCCTACTACTGAATTCAAGTCATCCATGACTATTAAATTTTAGTCTTCCTTCACTATCTGAATAATTACTTTTATTTCATTTTACTATTCTTCAGTTTCTTCATCTTCTGCAGAGCTAGATTGCGTGTAAACTTGTACCACTGTAGTAGGCGTGGGGTTGGTGTCTATCTTGGCCACAATACTGCGTTCACTATGCTGTTTGTAGTAGCTTACCCACACTCCTATTTCTTTATACATTATTAAACCGACTCCTGCATTACCCCTATTTTATTTTGTATTTATAATCCTGTACTCGCCTGACCAAAACTCTTCTTCCTCCTGCCAGCGAACTTCACTAATTCCTACTATATCTACCTTTAACCTATCCATTTCCCTTTTTAAATTTTCTAACCTACCTGCCCGATTAAGGGATCTGACATTCCACTCTCCGATCTGTAGAACGCCAGTTTTCTGTCTCCTGATAACTGTGTCCTCCTGAGTAGACCCCGCCCGGAGATCCGAATGAGGGACTATTGTAGCTCCGGAATATTTTACCCAAGAGGACGCCATCATCATTTAACCATACAGTAGAGCTGCATGCCCTCGGGAAAAATTACGGCTGTAGCTTCCCCTTGCTTTCACCCGTTCGCAGTACCAGCAAAGCAAGGCCGTTTTTGTTAGTGTTACAAGGCCAGATCAGTCAATCATCCAAACTGTTACCCCTGCAACTACTGAAAAGGCTGCTGCCCCTCTTCAGAAACCGTGCGTTTGTCTCGCCTCTCAACAGGTACCCCTTCGTTGTGGTTGCACGGCCATCTGTATCGCTGAGGCACGCAAGCCTCCCCACCAGCGGCAAGGTCGTTGGTTCTGTGGGGCGGAGGGGGGGGGGGGGGGGGGAATTTTCATCATATTGTCGGAATTAGTTACGACTATGGTTGGTGAAGTTTCGGTCACCTAAATATGCTCTACACCTACATCTACATTTATACTCCGCAAGCCACCGAATGGTGTGTGGCGGAGGGCACATTACGTGCCACAGTCATTACCTCCATTTTATGGTTCGCGGGAAGAACGACTGTTTGAAAGCCTCCGTGCGCGCTCGAATCTCTCTAATTTTACATTCGTGATCTCCTCGCGAGGTTTAAGTAGGGGGGAGCAATTTATTCGATACGTCATGCAGAAACGCACCCTCTCGAAACCTATGCAGCAAGCTACACCGCGATGCACAGCGCCTCTCTTGCAGAGTCTGCCACTTGAGTTAGCCAAACATAACAACGAAATCATCTGTGGTGTAATAAACATACCTGCAGTACAGCTGTGGTTTTTATTATTTACCTTCCACAGTATCGCCTGACTTAACTCAGTTCCAGTTTCTCAGGCTGAGAAACAAAAGTATATAAAGAAAGATA
Organism: Schistocerca gregaria; assembly: GCF_023897955.1. Taxonomy (NCBI): domain Eukaryota; kingdom Metazoa; phylum Arthropoda; class Insecta; order Orthoptera; family Acrididae; genus Schistocerca; species Schistocerca gregaria. The sequence continues at coordinate 296,786,246 of NC_064924.1, read as the reverse complement.
AAGACGAAAGCAAGGGAATTTCAGAACAATGGAAGTAAAATACTTACAGCAATAGTAAATAAAATATCTCAACATTTTTTTGTCGTTCACATTGCCATGCACCTTCTGTGGTGAAACAAATGCGTATAACGGGTGTCATTCCTATGGCTAATCAGGCGCATTTTCCCTGATATTTCGGAAGCAAAACGATTTTCGAAATGAAAATTTTACGTGCCGAGTTAATAGAGAGTTTCCAAATCAGTCTAGTGCGTTATTTGTCTTATCGATACATATTAACAGTGGCAGTAAAACGCGAAAATTAAGGCGATATTCCAACAGCGACTAAGAAGCGCTGATGCATGGCGGTAGCAGTCAGTGCTGGCCAGGGCAGTATTGTCACTGCTGGAGTACTGGTCTTTTTCTCGATTTACTGTCCCTGGTGTCCGCCCCAGGTAGATGAGCAGTCAGCGCGACAGAACGTCAATCCTAAGAGCCCGGGTTCGATTCCGGGCTGGGCTGACTCTACCCACCCGTCATCGACTGTCAAGTCGTCCAAGTGGCGTCAAAAGACTTGTACCCGGTGAACGGTCTAACCTACGGGAGGCCCTAGTCACACAACATTTACATTTACATTTTACTATCCCTTTTAATATCTACCGATAAGAATAGTGATACCGCTCTATCGAATGGGAACGTACAATTCCTCTTTAGAATTCGTTTAATTTGTGCCAAGAACAAAACGACGCTTTCCATCGACACTTGTCACCGTACGATAGACGTTGAGCAGTATTTGTTTGAGCTGACTCTAGGTACACATTTCATAAAAGAAATTGCATATCTGTGAAAATGCACCTCGCAGCGACACTCAGAATATTTAGAGGCGTTTTCTCTAGAAATCTATGTGCCTCCTTTATAAAAATAAATGGCATTGTCTGGTGCCTGACAAAGTAGCTACCACAAAACAGAAACGACGTTCCACCGGTTTTAATGGTATGCGGAAGCATAATAAGCACCGGATGCGCAACGAACGGTTATACACTGGCCCTAACGGAGAGGTTCAAAACAGTCTCTGTTTTCTGCTGCTCCCATAGGAATCTCTTCTAGCGGGCGAAACGAGACAACAGTTTTTTGTTAATAATGAACGGAGCCAACAGGTATATCTGCGGCGAACAAGTCGGCGTCCGTACGTTTTAGAGTAGAGCCGTCCTGCAGGTGGATCGCGGCAAGAGAAAGGCGCCGCGGCGTCGCGACCACCCCTTCGCCCTCCTACCCACTTCTCCATCTCTCCCCATAATGGACCACCTCCTTGCCCCTCTCCTCGGCGTTAGTTCGCTTCTCAGCTGCGCGCTCATGAATAGCAGCAGCCAGCAGCGGCGTCGGCTCGTCGAGCGGTCCTGTTTGTCGTCCGCCGGCCCCGCGCCTCGCCCTGAATGCAGTCGTAACGCGGTGAGCACCTCATTCCGCAGCCGGGCCCCGCTGTGACTCTGGAAATTTAATATCGAAGTTGGATAACAGCGGCTGTGCCTTCTGCGTGTGACGACAAAACGCGAAGGTACGGACAATAGCGTTTCCTCGAGGCGGTGGCAATGCCGCGAAATGGGAAGTGAGTGCTGCAGCGACAAAAGGGGTGAACTCTTATGCTACACTAAGGAACACTGTGCGGCAATAGTTTTGTGGTGAAAGTGAGTCTGTCTGTCATGCAGATACGATTCACCGCGCGGCTAATGGCTTTTACATAATCGGTAAAGGTTACACATTTTTCAAGGTACAGAACTCTCATTCTGAGACTAGCTGAAGTGACACATCACTTAAGAATCCTTATCCACATTCAAGAATACAGCGATTCAAACAACGATCGCGCTACCTTGAGTGAGATTCCTTGCATATTAAAACCTTCTGTGGATTGGGTCACGTACACTACTGCAGAGTGAAAATTCGTGGTTTAGGGTTTCTTGGGGTCGTTAAATCGCTTGAGTCAAATGCAGTGACAGTTCCAAGAAATGCAGCCGATATTGTGAGACTATGGTCGAGTTTTAAGGATAGCCCTGTGATACTATCAAGATCGGAACACAGTGACTCATATATTGACAAAAGCACTCCGCACAAGGTTATGTGGAATAACAAGACAAAGTCGCACAAAAGATATTACTGAACATCTGAACTAGAACAGAGGTGTCCCAGTGAAGTATGAATTATGGCTACCATAGATGACATAGAAATAATGAGAAAGCATTTCGTCAGATACGGAATGAAACTTAAGGTCGCAGTAAAATCCTCTTTATTACTGAAACACATGTACTTGACTCCAAGGAATGTACAGAATACAAGTAACTGAAGGTGGTCAATATTTTAAAAAGGAATACTGAACACATACGATAATACCTCTGCACGGGGGGGGGGGGGGTGAGTGGGGGTGGAGGTTAGCTGGGTGGGGGGGGGGGGGTAATTAGGAAGGACTACTGATGTAAAATTTTCTGTGTCCTCGGACACTGCTTATAATGGCTGAATTATTTATCATATTACAGATTCAGAAATTTACATATTGGATCCACTAAGTGCATATTGAGGTCAACTAGCTGAATGCATTAATTAATTCAGGTGAGAAAGATCCTAGAATGAAATTTTCACTCTGCAGCGGAGTGTGCGCTGATATGAAACTTCCTGGCAGATTGAAACTTTGTGCCCGAACGAGACTCGAACTCGGTACCTTTGCCTTTCGCCGGCAAGTGCTCTACCACCGAGCTACCGAAGCACGACTCACGCCCGGTGCTCACAGCCTTACTTCAGCCAGTACCCGTCTCCTACCTTCCAAACTCTACAGAAGCTCTCCTGCGAACCTTGCAGAACTAGCACTCCTGAAAGAAAGGATACTGCGGAGACATGGCTTAGCCACAGCCTGGGAGATGTTTCCAGAATGAGATTTTCACTCTGCAGCGGAGTGTGCGCTGATATGAAACTTCTTGGCAGATTAAAACTGTGTGCCCAACCGAGACTCGAACTCGGGACCTTTGCCTTTCGCTGGCAGCGCATACTCCGCTGCAGAGTGAAAATCTCATTCTGGAAACATCCCCCAGGCTGTGGCTAGGCCATGTCTCCGCAGTGTCCTTTCCTTCAGGACTGCTAGTTCTGCAAGGTTCGCAGTAGAGCTTCTGTAAAATTTGGAAGGTATGAGACGGATACTGGCAGAAGTAAATCTGTGAGTACCGGGCGTGACTCGTGCTTCGGTAGCTCGGTGGTAGAGCACTTGTCCGCGAAAGGCAAAGGTCCCGAGTTCGAGTCTCGGTCGGGCACACAGTTTTAAACTGCGATTAAGATCCTAACTAAAAACAAATAATTTCCCATCCTATTCGGCAAACCTTGCACAAACGCTGCACATACTTACCATCTTTATGGAGGCAGATAATGGCTGCAGTGGTAGCCTAGCTTAAGGCTACGTGTTAGACCCCAGCATTTGTGAACAGCTCTGAGAAAGAGTCTTAAAACAACAATCAGCAAAGATGTTGCCTGATAAAAATGCAGACAAAGCTCTCTGGAGCTTTATACGAAGGCTTGCTTATTCTTCTTCTACAAAATTTGCTACATTCTCATTAATCAATTGCTGTGGACATTTTGAGTTTCAAATTATGAAAAATTCGTATAATGGCTGGCTCCACGTAACGCTCTGGAGTTTTCGTTCCTGCTACAAAATTATCCGTGAGCCAATCCAGTGATTTCTTATAAAACTTGTGCATCAATTACTGCTTCCGTTCATCAGATACCTCTCACTCTGTGTGTCTTATGATTCCGCAGCTCCCTCTCTTCTTTTCACTGTGTCTCACACTACCAGTTTTCAAGCAGCCAAGTACGGACTGCTGGTTCCTGCTGTACCGCCACCGGCCACAGTCGCCACTCTAAAGAAAGGCCATCGCCCAGTAAATACCTGCCAAAGACTCAGCTTTTTAGCAAAAGAACAGTTTTCTGACCCTTTGCTATTCTACTCCTGCTGCCGTCACGATCTCACATTCGCTCTCAGAAAAAAAATTAGAAATTTCATTCAAGAGTGTACAGAAATGAAATGAAGAAGTAGTTATTAAATTCATAATCATTGGTGTTTGTTTCAGTTGCTTGCACACTATAATGCTTCACATATAATTTGAACTTATTTGGTAGCCTAATTTTAATAGTGGGGTATTAATACGGAAAAAGTTTGGAAATATTGTACTAGCAACATCCTTCCCTTTCCTTCCTGTGGTCTAGGGGTAGCGTCCTTAATTACTAGTAAAATCTTTCTCAGTCCTGGTCTTCAATCCCGCTGCGGTTTAAATGTTGAATAAAAATCATCAGTAATGGCGACCGTTGTAAGAAGTCACTCTCGATCTGCCAACGGCCTCCTCGAAGAGGATGGAGGAGCGGACAGAGGTTCACAGCACCCTATTGCCCTTGAGGTGAGAAAAGGTGGAAGAATCAGCAATGGTCAAAGGTATCAGGATGCAGAAGGCAATGGAAACCACAGCATTAAAGATACATAATGTGTATCCACTGAACATGTGACCTGTAATTGAAAGAGTATTGTGATGATTTCTCCATTGGCAAAAGATTCAGGACTAGTCCCTCATTCGGATCTCAGGCAGAGGACTGCCAAGGAGCCAAGGTGGTGGAGGGCGGGGCAGGGGGGTGGGGGGCACGCGAGAAAAAGATTGAATATAACGAACGAAAGGATAACATTATAAACTTTGGGGCCCGAAGTGTCAGCAGTTTGAAAGTGGTAGGGAAGCTAGAAAATCGGAAGAGGAAAATTTTCAGGCTCACTATAAAAATAGTGGGGATCAGTGAAGTAAAATGGAAAGAAGACAAGGATTTCTGCTTAGATGAATATAGGGCTGTACTAACAGCAGCGGAAAAAGGAATAAGGGAGTGGCATTCGTTATGAACAGAGAGTGAGCTACTGTGAACGCTTCAGTGAAAGAGTTGTTGTCATCAGAATCGACGCCTAACCAACACCGACAACAATACGTCAGGTATACATACCGATGTCACAAGCACAAAGTATATGATGATATTGATTGGGTAATTCAGTACGTAAAAAGAGATGAAAATCGAATAACTATGGGTGATTATAACGCGGTTGTAGGAGTCATTCTAGTAACATTCTATACGCGAGGGAAGATTATTTGCTGTAACGTCGTGTTACACCTCGTGTAGAGAGATTCGAGCGAGCACGGAGGCTTTCCGGCAGTCGTTCTTCCCGCGAACCATACGCGACTGGAAAAGAAAAGGGAGGTAATGACAGTGGCATGTTAAGTGTCTTCGCCACACACCTTTGGGTGGCTTGCGGAGTATAAATGTAGATGTATATGTAGATATGAAGATTAGACTTCTATCAGAGGCTGTAGAAATTAAACAGCGGCAGTATCATGGCTTATGGTTATTGCGGTTTACCATTCCCCAATATTGCTTCTCTCGTTAGTCTGGATATCACGATCATGAATCAATTTGTTCACGAAGGCCTTCATCAACACTACGCAAGAACTCAATGGAAACTCGAGACTAGCCCAGAGAGGACTAGCATACTGTTATCTGTGTATGGTCCTATAGCCATTTTTCCAATTTTCATTCTGGAAATGGACTTCCTGCGGCACACAAGTACCCAAACAAATAATGCGATGACATCTAGAGTTCCTCGGACCACAGTACCATGTCTTCGGACTATTACATCACCAGTCGTATCATGTCTGTAGGCGCTCGCCGCTTGGTTGAATCAGATTACGACATCATGAAATGCTCTTATGCTTGCATCGTATGAATCAAAAAATAATGAACATGATTGATCATTCACTCGATATCCATGGACAGCATGTCATTGCTTTCCAAAATTTATACATAAATAAACGATCTGACAGATGGGGTGAGTAGGAGTCTGCGACTCTTTGCTCCTTCGCTGTAGTATACGGGACAGTGTCGGCTTTGAGTCGCGATGGGAGGACATCAGATGACTTGAATAGAATTTCTATTTTGTGTGGTGAATTGCAATAGGATCTAAATGGGTAAAAGCCTAAGTTACTGCCGATGAGCAGGGAAATCATTCCAGTACTACTCATGTGCATGTCTAGTGAAGTGTTTGCGGACACTCTATTGTCGATTAAGTACCTAGGCATAAAATTTTAACAAGTGAAAAGAAATCGAAAGAGAGCACATAAGGTCTATTATCGGGAAAGCGTATGGCCAACTTCGGTTTATTTAGAGATTTCTAGGGAAGTGCAGCTAATCTACAATGGAGACGGCGTACAGAACTGACGCGAATTGAGTAACACTCGAGTTTTTGTGATCCCCATTAGGTCAGATTAAAGGAAGACTTCGAATCAATTCCGAGGTGTGCTGCTAGTTAAGTTACCAGTACGTTCGTTCAGAGCTTAAATATTACGGAAATGCTCCGTCAAACGAAAGAATCTCAGGACAAAAAGACATTCTTTTGATGAAAAGTTACAAAAGTTTACACAACGGGTACTGAAGGCCGACTACAGAAAAATCTGATGATGCAGCACACATTCCATGTAAGCAACGCGAAGGTGAGAGAAACCAGGGTCAGTAAAGAGAGGTACGGTCTTCTTTCCAACGCTTCATTTGCGAAGTAGAAAATGAATCAGGTAATAAGAGATGTGTCATGCAAGTTCATCCCTTGAAGCGGAAGGTAATGGTATTCACTCGTAATGACTGTTTGTGGTGAAATACTTACGGAAAGATGTTGTAAACTGAATGGAAGGAATTCTTTCAGTGTGGATAACATAGCATGTGGAGAAGCTGTAACGCACGTAATGAGTTAAGAGTTAGTCAAGAAACCGACTGGCACTTTAAAACAGCTAGGCGTAGTCCCTAACAGGAAAACTGCTTTAAAACTAGTAAACGGTTGCTGGAGAAATAGGCAGACAACCAGTTGCAATAACTGGGCTTTTCATTTAAGCTTTACCTTGGTTTCAACAAATATAAAACGGTCGTCCTCAGAAGGACAAGAAAAAAACATTATTATTTCACCTGCTATTCTGTAACCGTTGGTAAAGTACAACCATGTTCAAAATACTGAAGTACTACAGAAGTACTACGGGGAACCAAGACCTTTGAAGCACAGTTGCAAACAACTACAGTGCGCACCAGTTAAATGGAAATTCATAAATTAAATGAGAAGATCAACGGGATAACTGCTATGAGGTGCACCCAAGATATAACACCTGGTTTTTTTTTTATTTTTTTATTTTTTAAGGACTAGAAACAGAAACATGTGGTGTGCTTTAAAATTTGTGTGCACTCATTGTGTAATTGTGACGGAAATGGCAGCGCTGTACTGTCCACGAAACAGTAGTGGCAGTAACGGAAGTGAAAACTGATTTTGTACTTATAATGGCAACGTTTTCATTAAAATAACAGCTTTTAATCATTTGATATCTCCTCTACATGGTGTGACACCGACTGAAATTCATCAGTAGCTGAATGAGACAATGCGTTGGTGGTGTCATGGATGAGACTTATGTGCGTCCGTGTATGCGAAAGTTCATCGAGACAGAACGTCATGTGACAACAAACCAAGAAAATCTCATCCTGGCACAAGCCGATCTGAAACGTCCCCTTTGAAAAATTATACATGACTGTGCTTAAACTGACACACAATATTTTTTTAGCGCAACGCAATCTGACTTTCAGTAATCCCTACAAAAGAATGGCCCTGACTAACATTAACCTATACCTTTCACAAATCACTTACCTCACCAAAAGTCTTCGTTACTCGAACTACTGCAACACAGCGAGCGCCACTACTGCCAGCTAAATAAAAGATTCAAACTACTGAAGCCACTAACTACTGAAAGGCATAGTTAGCAAATGAAAGATTTTGATAGAGAACAAACAATGTATTTACCTTAATAGTGTTCAAAAGTCATAATATATATAGCAGTTCATGACATCCAGTCTTACAAATTGCCAAACTCCGCCATTTCTCTCCCCACATCTACCACTTCTGGCGGCTCACTCCAACTGAGCAACGCTACGCGCTGTTAAAATCCAGCTGCCCAACACTACAATGGCGAGTATTACAACAATGCCAACCAGCCACTGATTGCACACATCAAAATCAGTGATTTTCATACAGAGCGCTACGTGGCGTTACCAATATAAAAAACCTAAACAGCCTACTTACAACATGATGTACAAAGTGGATGGAGTTGTTTGGGGGATCGTTGAATGCAATACATACATAAGAAACATCGTGTAAGTCTAAGAATGAAAGAGATATATCTCTCCCCTCCCCGCTTCAAAGAACTCAATAAAGCCCCCCCCCCCCCCCCAAAAAAAAAGATGACATTCGTAATGAGAAATTTCATGGGGTTTGGTTTCTCGCCAAACCATGGGTATTAACACCTCTAATGTTTTCCCAATGTCATCTCGTAGAATTTTATGAAAAATTGATATGTTGTTGTTGTTGTTGTTGTTGTTGTGGTCTTCAGTCCTGAGACTGGTTTGATGCAGCTCTCCATGCTCCTGTATCCTGTGCAAACTTCTTCATCTCCCAGTACCTACTGCAACCTACATCCTTCTGAATCTGCTTAGTGTAATCATCTCTTGGTCTCCCTCTACGATTTTTACCCTCCACGCTGCCCTCCAATGCTAAATTTGTGATCCCTTGATGCCTCAGAACATGTCCTACCAGCCGATCCATTCTTCTAGTCAAGTTGTGCCACAAACGTCTCTTCTCCCCAGTCCTATTCAATACCTCCTCACTAGTTACGTGATCTACCCACCTAATCTTCAACATTCTTCTGTAGCACCACAGAAGACCTGTACGCCGCGTATGATGACATTAAGAACAAACGTGTGCGTACAAGGCTGTATAAACCTTCTTGGACTATTATTTGGTTTGAAGAATCCTCTGCCAGGCTCCAAAGTGTGAATTTCAGAGTAATTATGTAGACTGTCTTTTTTTTTAATGCCGTAACGGAGTACGCGGTGAAACCAGAATGATGATTTGACGGAAGAGGAGCACTATTACATCTGTCATACTAAGACATATTAACAAAAACGTCCACATGCGAACAATATTCAGTCATGTATGAGCAGGTGAAGATGAATCTAGGGCTAACTGGATGTAACCTGAATGACAACTGTTTTCCTTGTAGCAGTTAGCAACATCACAAACGTTATATATTTGAATGTACAGCTTACCATAAAATATCTGAGAAAACCATATAACGCCGGCCAGTGTGGCCGAGGGGTTCGAGGAGCGTCAGTTTGGAACGCGAGACCGCTGCGGCCGCAGGTTCGAATCCTGCCTCGGGCTTGGATGTGTGTGATGTCCTTAGGTTAGTCAGGTGTAAGTAGTTCTAAGTTCTAGGGGACTGATGACCTAAGATGTTAAGTCCCATAGGTGACAAAATGGCGCGACGCGACTACGAACGATAAAACTTTAGTCAACCCTACCACTTTAAGTCAGAATTTAATTTCATAACCCTGCGACAGATTCCTTTCGTATTTGAAAAGATAAATTAGGAGATATGTTTGTGTCATCTTTCCTTAATTTGCATTACGCAAATGGTTTATAAATCATTTTAATGTAGCAGTTCCTAAACCATTTACCGTACGAACAACATGTTAAACACACACAATATGGAAAATGAACGGTGCTCTTCCAGTTTCATTTCAGATACTCATAATTTCACCATTTTTGTATCTACGTTATTTAACTGTATCATTAATATTTACCATTATTTTCGTTCGTGGCAGTATACCGAGTTCTTTGCAGTAATAAAGCATATTTTGCTATTAAGGATACATATCGGATACAGTTTATTTGTTGGTCCTCTTACTTTATGGGAATTTTCTGCAGAAGAGAGATTTCATGTGTAAAAAGGCACTGGGCCTGGGAATTCTTCCTGAAAAAAGAGTGAAGTGTACATTATGAAATGAGATACAGCAAAACCAATGACAGAGTACAACGGTGATGATAAGGCATTTAAAGCACATAACATCTGTACTTCACGCAATGGAAGCAGTCAAAATCAAGAGGCACTCATGACAAATATTACGCATCAGCACTCGCATGCAGGTACTGTACATTGATGATATCTTGATTCCTTCTATTATCATAAGAGATAATTTGCTTCGTGACGATGATCTAGTATGCAATCCTCATCTTTTGTAAATTTCAGAAATTATACCACTGATAAATGACCATTCTTCTTAGATCTTTTAGCCCTTCTCGTTGTAAGTAACGATCCCAGGCAGATCGAAATCGACAATGCTCTGTCTATGACGGTTACTAAAGATTACGAATCTTTATCCGCAGTCGATCACGCCGATTTAAAAAATTTCGAAAATCAATTGGATCCTCAGCACAGTATTCCAACAAGGAAATGCTCCTTCAGTAAAGGAAGAAATTTACGAGCGCTTCAGAAACACATCAAAGCCAAGGTATCTGCTGCTCGGCGTCTGTAGTTAACGATAGGCGTGTAGAAACCTTCGGTCACTGAAACACACTTAGTTGTGACCTGTCATTTCGTGTATGATAAGTGGACCTTGCAATCTGTCACTGAAAAATGCACGTTTTGTGGAGGCTCACACATACTTCCAAATTGCAGCATCAGTTTGTAACCCATAAATGAGTGGAATCTAAAACGTAATAAATATAACTGACGAAGCTGGAAATATGAAGGCTGCTGTCAGGGTTGTTATATTCAGCACTCGTCTCGTTTCACCCTACGACTGAGCGGCGGTGGGTCAAACCACGTGCAATACTCAAGATGTGTAATTACTCGAACTGCAACTACATAAAAGGGATGAAATGACGAATAAGACTATACCGGAACCTCCTTATGAACCAAGCACATATAATATTCTTCATAATTTCCCGTCAATAAATATAAATCGCTGATATCATATGGCTGCGAGAAATAGCGCTAACCTGTATCCCCTTTAATCGCATAGTATCATGCTTAAAATTAATTAAGCAAAGCCAATCGCCGCACTTGTAACTTAATTCTCGTTTGTGAGCAAGGATATGGGAGTCAATTTCAATTCATATATCTACGTACTTAAACTGTATCATCAAATATCATGGTTTCCAGCTGCCAATGGGTATTACATGCGTGTGCCTTGGATCTCGCTTACACAGCACTACCAGTTATTCCGTTATGTCGTTCTGCACTATCACATCATACCAGGTTACGTAGCCACTGTTGAGCAACACGATTTCGAACATAAAATCGTCATACCTGACTCATAGGCACTTGTAAGGAGTTGAGAGTGCAAGATGTGTCTCGTTACAATTAATTTCTGCTTCGTCCAGTCTCTGACACTAGTACCTGCTTCGCTCGCGTCTAAGAGTGTGTCGTATTACACAGTTTTTGAATTACTACAAAACGTTTTACATTTTGACTGTGTAATGGTACTTGAATTACGTAACCATTATGGTACCTCACCTGAATCTCTCGATACCAGTAATATTGTACTGTATTTCTGTTAACTACTTAACATATTTCTGAGACAACATTCCGATTTGATTTCACTTTTGATACATCGATATGTTTATAATGCAATGATATTATTCTTACGTGTATTCTTTCTTTTGTCACTATGATCTTTGACATACTTGTAACTCTGATTTTTGTGCGCGTAAGCGACAGTTTGTTAGTTTTTAACTTGTTAGAGAGTCGGACCTTGAGAAAGTCCTGTGTTGGACGTCATATTGGAAAGACGCATAACGTAGTCCGCTTATAAAATGTGAACTTTAACAGTGACTGTGAGAGAGACGTTTTCAAGTATGTTTTATATTGTGAAGTGATGATTTGTGTTTACGTAATGTTGCAATAAAAGCAATTAAAAGGAAGTGTAACTTAATGTCGAAGTGCTGATTATTTTTTACATCACCATTGTCCAGCACAAGTGTAATCTTCAAGGATGGTTTGTGAATCGCATCTACATAACTTTTGAATATAGTAGAATAAAACCTAGGCCTCTTTACATCCGAGCTTGGAATCATAACCACCTAGATTTTCAACGATTGAGCCATGATTTTACGACGAGACCGGCGTGGGAAACACAAAAAGATGAGTGCGTAGTTGTTTGATTATTACATGAAATGACTTTATTAAGTGTGCTCTAGTAACACCTGCCACATAATAACTTAGTTGTTGCCCGAAAATGCAGTATTTGGCAACGTGAGCAACACCACAATTGCTATTAAATGCTGACCTTTGCTGTGGTAGAGTTGTTAGAACTGTGACATGCGTATTAATACGTTTTCATTAGAATTTCGTGTTTCGAGAACAGAGTATGCCACTGCATTATACTGTGTGTTGAATTCTGCCTAGTCGTCAGTTGTGGGACATCTAAGAAACCTGCTTTCTCGGATCGCTTCATAAACAATTCAAACAAATTGTATGAATGAATGTTATTACGAAAAGTAAGTGACAATAATTAACATTGAGATTTACAGTGATGTGGCGTAACAAAAGGGCGATATTCTAAACAAGCAATGCTCTCAGTATAACAATTCTAGTACAAGCGTAGTAATACAGGTGAAGTCTTGAATCTAGTCTTCGATTAGGCCGCGGCCATTCGGGCGCCGCGCTTACGTTCTCTTCGCTTAATGGCCGCTGCTGTCTCGTTACCGTCCAGGAGAGGCGTCGGTCAGCGTGCAATTGGCTGACATTTTCTTTACAGTCCTGTCTTCTTACTTGTTCCCGACTGGCGCGCCGGCGCTTGACTTTTATGCCGTAACACTAAAGTCAAAGTCAATACTTTGAAATAAGACAAGGACTTAAGCAAGGAAGTATCCTATCTCCTGCACTTTTTAATGTTGTGATGGAGGGAATGAATAGGGCAGTTGAAGATATAGTAAAAGAAAAAGATTTTTGCAGATGATATGGTAGTATGGGGTGATAAAGAGTAAGATGTACAGTTGCAGCTTGATGCGTGGAAGGAAATAATGAAAAGGTATGGATTAAAAATAAGTAAAGGTAAGAGTGGAGTAATGGTATTTGGAAGAGAGAAAGGAATCAACGGAAATATTACCTTGAATGGAGAACCCTTCAATGTGGTAGAAAGCTTCAGTTATTTAGGGAGTGGAATATCTAGGGATGGAAGAATAACTAACGAAATTTGTAGGAGGTTACAGAAGGGAGGCAATTTCTACCAAACAATAAAACACCTGATTTCGAATAAAGAAGTTTCAGAAAGAGCAAAACTCCTTATGTATAAGAATTATTACATCCCTATTGTCACCTATGGTGGAGAAACTTGGACAATGACGGAAAGGGGGTGGAGCAGACTGCAAGCAGGGGAAATGAAATTTCTCAGAGCAGTTAAGGAAAAAACAAGAATGGACATAGTAAGGAATGTAGAGATTAGAAAGGACCTCAAACAAGAAAGTATGAGAGAAGAAATTGAAAGAAAGAGATTAAGATGGTATGGGCATGTTAAGAGGATGCATGGGCAGAGACTCACCAAAATTATGGAAGAACTAAATATGGATGGGAAAAGACCTAGAGGGCGCCCAAGAACACGGTGGAAATGGGAGTGAGAATATGTGTAGACTGGAGAGGTGTGACCTGGTAGCAAGTGAAGGAAGAAAAGTGATGGGAGGACCGAGCCAAATGGAGAGGATTTATCAGCACCCAGACCCGGCAGTAGCTGGAGCGGGATTTGGATATAGATAGATAGACTAAAGTCAACATGACATACGTTTCTGAAGCCATCTCTCTTTCGGTGGGACACAGTTTTTCTGAAAATAGTACTGTTCTTAAAAAAATAAAGACACTAAGAATTGCTGCACCCGTTATTAATACGTGAGTTCTTTTGCGTAGACAATACAAAAACAAGGCATGACAAATATTTGAACACGTGCTGATTTAGCGACCCTATGAAATCCTCCTTCTATTTACTCAAGTAAAATACTGATCAAATAATGTGAGAAAGAACAAACTCATGGAGAATGCTCTCCAGATTCAACGGATGTAAATCATACAATTCTCAATGGTAAACAATATTACCTGATTCTGGCTATGTGAACTGTCTTCCCTCGGTCATTCTTGCGCAGGTATCTTGTTAATAAGTTAAATGTTTACAAATCGTATGTACCTATATAAAAGGTGTCTGTATCGGTATAGCGGAAGGAAATCCTTTGCCCGCTTAGTAAGCATGTTGTATATAGGATGATTCTTAGCAACTTTTGAAAACCAGCGAACTGACGTAGATGAGGCTGAGACAAGTAATTTAAGATGATAAACGTGGGACGGCAAATGTCGGGAAATATCTAAAATTAGATGGTAAAAAAGTGTGACGTCGTCAGGTGACATACCTCGCCGCTAGTGCAGCGTCTGACCTTGTCTACTTTCCTCTCACCGATAAGGGACAGCGCTACTCATTGGCCCACGAGGCTTCTCTCTTTCCGTAAATATAAACCGATTCATCGTAGTCCTGTATTAATGCCAGAGGTAAACAAATTCATCTTCCAGCCTAATGCCCCTATCTCAACCGCAACCATCAAAGCATCTCAGCTTGGCGCAACGGAGACAAAAGGCAGAAGGGTACATGCTGCCTAAGCACAGTAGTTGAAGCAGGCGAACTTGGGTCTCCGCAAGCCTAGCAAGCTTCACGGGATCTCCTCAGCCTGCTACAGCCACCTGTAGGTTGTGCTATCAATCCAACATGACTACAGAACAGCGAGGTATTTGTCTGCGTAGGTAATCTCACTGAAGCTCAGTTTTCATAACGATGGCAGCAGCAAAATGAACAAACCAAACTTAAAGGCGACAGAGAAGACATTATGAACTGGAGAATGTGTAACAGTAACGAAATAAAGGCCAGGTTTTCGTGTGTTTACGAAGCAGCTACAGAAAGATCAGTAGGTGTTTCGCAATGCAAACAGTGTAAAAGATACTAAACACTCATTCGAGAACCTCTAGTATGCTATGACATGTTTTTTAAATTTGAACAGCAATTCCCTCACTCCATAAAAATTTTGAACGAGGACAATAACTTAGTGGCTGACGAGAGCGTGCAAATGTGTACTAAGTACTTCAAAATGGTTCAAATGGCTCCGAGCACTATGGGACTTAACAGCTAAGGTCATCAGTCCCCTAGAACGTAGAACTACTTAAACCTAACTTACCTAAGGACATCACACACAGCCATGCACGAGGCAGGATTCGAACCTGCGACCGTAGCGGTCGCTCGGTTCCAGACCGTAGCGCCTAGAACCGCACGGCCACTCAGGCCGGCACCTGCTAATTACTTGACGCCATTTAGCGGTATATACTTGCCGCCATTTAACAATATAGAGGCTTTCTAAATTTAGGCCAAACATTGATTAAAATACGAAAAATATGGCTCACCGGGTATTAAAACCACTTTCTGCTTGTATGCAACGAAGTGCCAGGAAAGCTTAGCATGAATTACATGTTTCTTCTTTCAGATATGTACTTTTTAGGTTAACATCATATCAAAAACGTACTTCGTATTAGCTAAAATACATGTGGGAAATTTAGAATGAACTATTTTGGTCACTTAGAATGTATTCAGCGAATCCACAATCACACCCTAGAAAAGTAATTAAAGTTTGCATAGTTGGGTCATAGTTGGCTGAAATACACTCACTGAACTAGACTTCAAAATCCTTACTTTAGTTTTCATAGCAGTATAAGAGACATCTTGAGGTTCTCAGGTGCAAAGTATCTCGGCATTCATAGATGGTTAGTCTTACAACAAAACACATGTATCAGAGGCGATCTGATTGTGGTTAGAACCGAGAATAGCCAGAACTAGTCGAAAGATGGTGAAGTTGCACAGGAGGCCGTTCGTATGAAAATAAATAAAAACGACTAAAATACGTCGAAGGAGCAAATATGGACAAATAAAATCCACCATTTTCTGGCCTACGAAGACCCAGAACGAATATAAATTACATCGTGCCTCGTAAAAAACTTTTCATCACCTTCCGAACCCAACTCATCACACTACAATGAAAGCGTACAGAATATACTGCTACGGCTACTTTAGCCTCCTTTGGTTGAGCGTAACTTGGCTTTGATAGTAGTAAACCAGGCCGCCATTTCTGCTTATATCGTGCGGCAGCTTGCCTGCCTCGGTAAAAGGCAAGCAGGGGTAGGTTAACCGCGAAATGTGTACACCTCTGATTAACACTGCCGCGAGCACTGCCGTATCACATCGCGTAATGCCAGAATGAATAGAGAGTACCCTGTGTAGACCTGTCCGCTTCCGGCGAGTGTAGGACCGACAAGCTCAACCGATGCACGTGCGATGCAACATCACATGATCAACATTTATCACACACTTTTGGGGTATTTTCGGGATGTACAGCGCCATGTGTAGTATACTAAATTACTTGTCTCGACGTCATCTAAGTCGATTCGGGAGTTTTTAAACGTTAATTAGAATCACCATACACGTAGCTACTTGTTGCTACCAGTTGCTACCACTTCAGAACTTGCGTCTCCAGAACGCAGTTCTGCGAACGAGAGTGGCACGTGATTAGAAACAGTACAATGGTTTAAAGGCATCTGACGATATGAGAAAGCTCTCGAATACGACATATCAATCGAATAAGGAAAGTAAGAAACTGATGGAAAAGTAGTTAGGTGACTAAGGCGATAAATGACCTTTATTTACTTGAACGTTTCGTCATGTACAAAAATATCACAAAAGATTAAACAGAAGATTGGCAATTATAAGTGGTACTACGCCACTCGTTGTTTTTTGGGAAATCGTGACCCGGGTGATAGAAAGTTAGAGCGGTGACAAAATTTGTACTGATTTTTGGCTTGTCACTTTTATTATAGAGGTAACAGACTCCATATTCAAACTGTAGAAGAATAAACTACAGACCTGAAGAATAGTTACATTGCCTCTAATGCTTTGATCAAAGTAACATCAGTGTGTAACGCCCTTCCGAGACTAGGTCGTTTCAGATAGAGAACTAGGTAGAAAAGGAAAGACATGGAAGTCAACCGTGAAATTTTCAGATAAATCATCGGCGTAGCTTATTCAGTGATTTGGGAAATCCATGGTAATCATAGTCCTAGAAGATCCAAATAAAATTTGAGAGTACAGTATCTTAAAACTGTTCCACCGATTACGTCCAGCGAACTTTGTGATGAATGTACGTAAGTGCTTTTGTACATCGCTGTGTGAGACTGTGAGCCACAAATCCTTCTTGATAATTTTTACACTACACTTAACCCACTTCTGCTTTTACATGGTGATTAAGTTGGGAAACCCTAACCTCCAGACAGATTCGTACCAAACATTCTATGTCGACAGAGTATGAAACGGAACTCTGATATAGTTTGTTCTATTTGGTGTCGTCCAGAAAAACGCGCGTAACCGTTAAATCGTAACACCTCAACTAAGAAGAAAGGGAGAGTCATTAACGTGAGCATTTGTCGCGTATGTGTCCGGTGGGACAGTTAGTAAAGCGTTAGTTAGTTTGTCGTACCGACGGTCCTCGTTTGTAATGAAAAACGTGTGGTACTATAGTATGAGGCACAGTGTTTCTGATAAGGAAAAGATCTGTTTGGACTTTATAGAAATGATCTGCTGGCAGTTCGCTTTCGCGTCGTTTAACTGGAAACAGGAAACCTATATAGTACATCTGTAGATCCACAGAATGAACATTAAGGGCCTGAACAGAAAAATAAAGAAACAACTGCATCATACGTACGGAAGTATTAATAGCAATAATACTGTCGATGATTATTACTATTATTGTTACACGCTTGTGAGAATTTATTCCATTATTCCTCTGTTCCGGTTATTTATTGGGGGAAACTGCAAATGTACTCAGCAGGTGCGCTGCTTTCAAATTAATGAAGTGAAAGCGGACTGTCAATAGAAGAATGCTATAAACTCCAAACAGTACTTTTCCTTGTCCGAAACATGTACCATGTAACAGTTGCGAACGTACTACAGTACAGAAACTCACACAAACCCTGGATCTTGATACGACATACTACCCTCTGTCGACTGCCCCACGGCAGCTGTACACAAGAGAGGTCACAGTTAGGATTTTTCGTTCCTCCGTAAGTCATGTATTGCTTATAACTTATCGTTAACGGGCGTTCTCCTGAACGGCAGTACACAGCACAAACTATATCGCTGTCTCGTTTGATATTCTGTCAAAATACACCGTTTGGTACCGATATGACTGAATGACATCTCGAGGTTTGGTTGTGAGGTATTCATCTCAGATATTTCCCGATTCGTTTAAGACACAGTAAATGAAGTATAGCGACTTGTTATGGCTATTTTAATTACAGGATCAAATTCGCCTTTTCAAGTGAATAATTTGAAATTTCCGCTTTTAATATCGCCGTTGGTACTGAGATAAGTTAAATGGTGTTCTCTCATCAAAAGAGTTTAGCAGACTCGGAGAAACGGTAATATTCTGAAGTTCGGATTTATTAGTATTAAACATGAAACCGACTGTTGTGTTATGGGAAAGTTGGTATACTTATACGAAGCTCTCGCGTCAGGCTGATAGGTTGATTCAGCTTGACACAGCTCAGAGAGACCTCATATATATAGCTTGAAAGTTGCGAATGAACAGTTGCTACGGAACAACCGACAACTGCTACGTAACACCCGACCAGTGACAGTAAAACGAAATGTAGAGGGGCAGAAGCGTTACCTGTAGGAAGCCTGCGCACGAATGTTCTGCTTACATTCGACTGTTAATGGAGTGCGTTATTTGACGGATGTCGTTGTGAAACCGTTTACTGTGACATTCCTTGGTCTTCGGTAACAAGTCTTAAAGACGTCATTTGAGTGCTTATGGTTGTGGAGGAGCAGTGGATGGACCGGAGCAGGACAAATTGGCACCAGTGCCGCAACAACAATGTAGCGTGTCCCGATGCGGCATCGCTCTACTAAAGAAGGCCGCTGAAGGTGGAAATGCTACGGACCACCACATCGGAAGAGGATCGATGTACAGCACTGTTGGCGGAAATGAGCAGACATCTCACTCTTAGGGAGATCGCTGCACACCTTGCAACAGCTAGCAACGTTCATGTCTCTGACAGAACCATTTGGAGGCGATTAAATCAACTGGTTTGCATGGTCGGAAGTCTGCTAAAAGCATCACATTTCAACCAAGCATTCGACGAGAAAGATTTCGTTGGTGGGAGTGAGCAACAGTGGTCCAGAGTGATGTTCTCCTTCGATTGCCGCTTCGCTGTGGTACGCGATTCTGGCCACCAGTTATTGGGGAAGGATAGAGAGAGAGAGAG
The DNA here is from genome assembly GCF_023897955.1 of Schistocerca gregaria. Classification (NCBI taxonomy): domain Eukaryota; kingdom Metazoa; phylum Arthropoda; class Insecta; order Orthoptera; family Acrididae; genus Schistocerca; species Schistocerca gregaria. The sequence continues at coordinate 296,767,005 of NC_064924.1, read as the reverse complement.
AGAGAGAGAGAAGAGAGAGGGAGAGAGAGAGAGAGAGAGAGAGAAGAGGGAGAGGGAGAGGGAGAGGGAGAGGGAGAGGGAGAGGGAGAGGGAGAGGGAGAGGGAGAGGGAGAGGGAGAGGGAGAGGGAGAGGGAGAGGGAGAGGGAGAGGGAGAGGGAGAGGGAGAGGGAGAGGGAGAGGGAGAGGGAGAGGGAGAGGGAGAGGGAGAGGGAGAGGGAGAGGGAGTGGGAGAGAGAGAGAGGGAGAGGGGGAGAGGGAGAGGGGGAGAGGGGGAGAGGGAGAGAGAGAGAGAGAGAGAGAGAGAGAGAGAGAGAGAGAGAGAGAGAGATATGGTCGAACATACCACAGAATGTTCATGAAAGTCAGAGGTACTGATCAAGCGTTATGTTGCTGGCAGACAATAAGCACAGAGGCCGAACATCACTGCATATCTTCGCTCGAGATACCGCTACAACACAGCAAAACTGCAGGGAGATTTTTCTGGATTGTGTCCGTCTGATTAGGGGTGTGGTAGGTATGAACTTCCCGTTTATGGACAATGCCCTCCCACACTGGACAGCGGAGGTGTCGGACACTCGGGAAAGAGAAGATATTGAAGGTATGGAAAGGACTGCGTACTTCCCGGACTAAACCCCATAGTGCATGCCTGCGATGCACTTAGTAGCCGTGCTTCTCAATGTACTCCCCCTCCCCGAAACCCTCAAGAACTGATATCACTCAAGGAATTCTCAACAGCTTGGTAGCCACCATGAAAAACAGATGCAGTGCCGAAGGATGGCGTATTCGTTATTGAGACTCCGGTGTACACACATGTGTTGAAGTCTGACCTGTGTCAGACATGAACGATATTTCTGTCTGTTATCCTGCTGTCTCATTTGGTGAAATCTGAACCATTTTCGTTATAAATATACCAGTCCGCCCCTATTACGTATGAACTGTGAGCATGTCGTTCATCACTGTCTTTGATTATTCCTGTTCAATAATGCCTCTGGACCTTAGGAACTGTGAAGCAGTGTAGAGGCGGTATAGTGGAGAAAAGCATAAATTAAAACTCGTCTGATCACACCTGGATCGTCACATCGGATGGAAAGCAAAAGACATATTCTCTAAAGAAGATTCACCAGCGAACTACGATAAAATTGCTGCTCTTGCTTCCGCCGAGCCTTCGAAGATATCAAATAATGAATGGACTTCAGAATTAGGGTACAAAGGTTTTTATATAATAACTTCATGTCATAATTTTAGTGTTAACATACAATTTTACGTTGCAAAATTATTTCAATAGTAACAAAAATGAAGAAAAAAATCACAAAAGAATGTCGTCATATGCAAATTCTTAAAATTGAATTTATCTCATCCAGTGAGGAAATGTTTCAATACCGGTATATCCGGTTGTTACGTGAACTTTAAGTGGCACTAGTACAAAGGAAACACCTCGGCAAGTTATAACACCCTGTATATAAGACAGTCATCTGCCAACAACGCATTCAGCGACGGCTTGCCTATAATGAACACATTCTGAAGATAGAATTAACACCGCCTTTTGTTCTGTTATAGTGAGGAATGATTTCAAGTTCGTTAGTGTACTTGCCGTCGGCAGTGTCGTCATGCGTGGAAGACACGTGATTGACAGTCACGTCCTTCCTCGGCACATAAACCTCAAACGTATATTTTGCAAATCAGAACTATGATAATCCGATCGTTGTAACCTTGCGAGGTCCGGTAATTATTTTCTGTATTATGCGGTATTAAATAGGATGAAATTAATTATAACCATCCGGTATACTATAGTTCCTGCTTTCTGAGATAAAACTTAAAAATAAAAAAGATAAGAAAATGAAAATATAAGTGAAGTATGTTATAATATGCTTCTATAAAAGTTACAAATAAAATGGTTTAGAGGAACATTTGATGGGCCTGATTTACTGTACATTATTTCAATCATCATTCAAAGGCATTTGATATGTTTCTCTAGCATTTTTATTATTATTTTAGATGAATAATTTCACATGACAGAAATTTCTTCAGTTTTGTATGGATGTGAAAAACATCGTAACAAAAAAAAAAAAAAATGGGAGTGGAACGTTTAGTGCCATGCTGCTAATAAGCACACTACCGGCTATTAAAATTTCTGCACCAAGAAGAAATGCAGATGACAAACGGGCACTCATTGGACAAATATATTATACAAGAACTGACATGGGATTACATTTTCACGCAGTTTGTGTGCATAGATCCTGAGTAATCTGTACTCAGAACAACCACCTGTGGCCGTAATAACGGCCTTAATACGCCTAGGCATTGAGTCAAACAGAGCTTGGATGGCGTATACAGGTACAGCTGCCCATGCAGCTTCAACACGATACCATAGTTCATCAAGAGAAGTGACTGGCGTATTGTGACGAGACAATTGCTCGACCACCATTGACAAGACGTTTTCAGTTGGTGAGAGATCTGGAGAACGTGCTGGCCAGGGCAGCAGTCGAACATTTTCTGTATCCACAAAGGCCCGTACGGGACCTGCAACATGCGGTCGTGCATTATCCTGCTGAAATAAAGGGTTTCGCAGGGATGGAATGAAGGATAGAGCCACGAGTCGTAACACATCTGAAATGTAACGTCCACTGTTCAAAGTGCCGTCAATGCGAACAAGAGGAGACCGACACTTGCAACCAATGGCACCCCATACCATTACGCCGTGTAGACACGCCAATATGGCGATGACACGCGATGTCGCCCAACACGGATGCGACCTTCATGATGCTGGATTCATCGGAAAAATTTACGTTTTGCCATTCGTGCACCCAGGTTAGAAGTTGAGTACACCACCGCAGGAGCTCCTGTCTGGAAGGTGGCAGCAAGGACTATCAGCTCGGAAACCATGGCTGCGTTTACCCTTGACGCTGCATTACAGACAGGAGCTCCTGCGGTGGTGTACTCAACTTCTGACCTATTCTAAAGGTGGCAGGGGTAAAATACAGGGAGCGAAAGGCTATTTACAATTTGTACAGAAACCAGATGGCAGTTATAAGAGTCGAGGGACATGAAAGGGTAGCAGTGGTTGGGAAGGGAGTAAGACAGGGTTGCAGCCCCTCCCCGATGTTATTCAATCTGTATATTGAGAAAGCAGTAAAGGAAACAAAAGAAAAATTCGGAGTAGGTATTAAAATCCATGGAGAAGAACTTTTCTCATGTCAGCACGTTGTAGGTATCGCCACCGGCGCCAAGCTTGTATGAATGGTCTGAAAAGCTAATCATATCGCAGCATCTTCTTCCTGTCGATTAAATTTCGCGTCTGTAGCAGGTCATCTTCGTGGTGTAGCAATTTTAATGGCCAGTAGTGTAACATGGATACGTGGCATGTAAACCAAGTACAATACGGCGTCGCTAGATGTCGTTCCTCGTCGCCTACATAAAGCTCGTGGCATACAGGTGAGTTCACGCGTCGCGCTTGTGCGTGTAATGGAGCGTCGTGGCGAACGCACTTTTCATTTGACGCACACTCGCCGGTGGGCGGGCCGCCACTTAATGAAACCGTCGGCCAAGTTGGCGTCGGCTCGTTTGCAGTTAACGGCGCTCGTTAACTCGGCCGCTTAAGCACCCGAACATAAAAAGGGGTGCGTTAACTCCAGAGGCCCTCCGGCAATACGCTACTACGACTTTTAATTTTAGCGGATGCATATTTCTGCTTCACCGCCGCATCCGCGGGTGCAGGTAGAAGGCAACCCTCCTGAGAGCGCCGAATCCCGCCTAATACGCGCCAATTGCTCCCCGGGGCTCTTTGCACGCCGTTTAATTTGCATATCAGCCACACGTGCGAGGAGGCAACTCACACCGGATCGCCCTAACCCCTCATCCCCTCTAACTCTCCATGTTCCGTGCCTTCATTACAACACCGCAACATAGTCTACGTATCACAAGAATAAAAAAGAAGTTTGGAATAAAGAATCCGAACATACACACTGTACCGGCTACCATTCTGAACTCAAATAACGATTGACTTCTTAACGATATTTATAATCTCATTTCACCACGAAGAGTGGACAGGAAATCTTGTAATAAGTTCAATCCCTTTTCATTAATCAACAAAGTACAGATACTGTTTTCGAGACCCATTACATTTTTCGCCATATTATCAAAAAAAATGGCTCTGCACTATGGGACTTAACATCTATGGTCATCAGTCCCCTAGAACTTAGAACTACTTAAACCTAACTAACCTAAGGACAGCACACAACACCCAGCCATCACAAGGCAGAGAAAATCCCTGACCCCGCCGGGAATCGAACCCTGGAACACGGGCCTGGTAAGCGAGAACGCTACCGCACGACCACGAGATGCGGGCGCTAGATTATCAGCTCAGTAATAGACACTATGTCTATCCCCAGTGAAAGTGGAGAAGAATTAAGTCTGCTTAACGGAATGAACCATAATGAGTACAGAATATTGACTGAGAGTAAATCGAAGAAAGACAAAAGTAATGAGAGGTGGTAAAAATGGGAATAGCGCCAAGCTTAACGAAAAGACTGATGGTCGCGGAGCAGATAACGTTAAGTAATTCTGTTACCTTCGCAGCAACATAATACATGACGGACGCAGCAAGCACGACATCAAAAACTGGCAAGCACTGCAAAAAGGTTGTTCTTGGCTATGAGAAGTCTACTGGCATAATACATAAGCCTTAATTTAAGGGAGAGATTCCTGACGATGTACATTTGGAGGACAGCATTGTATGGTAAAACAGGAATAAAAGAGAATCAAAGCGTTTGAGATGTGGTGCTACAGATGAATGTTCAAAATTAGGTAGACTGATAAGGTAAGGTATGAGGAGGATCCGCGCAGAATTGGTGAGGAAAAGAATATGTTGAAGAAGTTGACAAGAAAAAGGGGCAGGATGATAGGAAACCAGTTAAGAGATCGGGGAGTTGGTTCCATTGTGCTATAGGGTGCTGTAGAGAGTAAAAACTGTAGAGGAAAACAGAGTCTGGAATAAATCCAGCAAAAAAATTGAGGACGGAGGTTCCAACTGCTATTCCCTAAATGAAGAGGTTAGCAAAGGAGAGAAATTCGTGGTGGGCCGCATCAAATCAGTCAGAAGACTCGAAAAAAATGAGACAGTGGGTTGATTAATCAGATGAAGATGAGATGGAAGATACGGTATAGCTAGAAGAATTTGACAGAGCACCGAAAGACCTAATTCGAAACAAGGAACCTGGATTACACGACATTCCCGCATAATCGTTGGAAAACACATCATGACAAAACTCTTCCACTTGGTGAGCAAGATATGAGAGACAGGTGAAATACCCTTGGACTTCAAGCAGAATTCAATAGTTCCAATTCCAAACAACGCTGACGGCCCTGAATAGTGTTGAATTAATTACAGAAGAAAGAAAAATTTAATGGAAGAGTAGTTTTGGATATGGAGAAATGCAGGAACACAAATCAGAATACTGAGCCTGCGTCTTACCTTAAGAGACGAACTAAAGAAGAACAGCCGGACGCTGTAGCCGAGCGGTTCTAGGCGCTTCAGTGTTAAACCGCGCTGCTGCTACGGTCGCAGGTTTGAATCCTGCCTCAGGCATGGACGTATGTGATACCCTTAGGTTAGTTAGGTTTAAGTAATTCTAAGTGTATGGGACTGATGGTCTCAGACGTTAAGTTCCATAGTGCTTAGAGCTATTTGAACCATTTTGAAGAAGGACAAACTTAGGTTCATAGACTGCCTGTGGTTGACGTCAGCGCACAAGAACCACTAACTGATGACAGATGACATCGTTAGCGGTGGAGGGTATATAAAGCGTATGGGGAGAACGCGGGCAGACAGTGCAGTCGTTGTCGTAATGTGGAAACAGACCGATTTACAAGCCGTACACGATCATTGACTTTCGCGACAAGGGTTGAAGCAATTCCGAAACGGCTGTATGTAAACTGTTAGCGTGCGGCTGTGATATAAGTACCCATAACTGCCACCGAGACAACTATGGAACAAAACGAACCACAGATGACAGAGGTGAACAACGGCTGCGGAGATGATCGGACGAATGGAAGTTCAACTGTTGAGCAACTGACCACCCAGTTGAACCAAGGAGTTACCAACAGCGTTTCCTCGACGACAGTTCAGCAAACGTTGCTTCATATCAGCCTCTGCAGCAGACGTCTGGTTCATCCCCCAGGCTGATCATTGTTCACTGGTGATGGAGGCTGGAATCTGGATGCCAGATCCGAAACTGGACGTCCACTGAATGACGACAGACGGCCTTTTTAGATGAATCACGCTTTATTTTCCATCGGACAGGTGGTCGTTGGCGTGTGCGACGTGGAACGTCTGAAAGCAACCACCCTGCAAAAATCATCGGAATGGTCGTGGCCACTGAAAGCACTACTACGGTCTCGGGAAAGTTTTCCTGTCAGTGTCTGACGATCAGCTCATTCTGAAGGGCACAATGTATCAACACAGTCTGCATGTATCCCTGAGGCCGTCGGCACACGGACCGTCCACCGGAATGTCGAGAATTGAGCGTGCCGTTTTTCTGACGTCAGAGTATGGAATAGCACGTTGGAAAGCCCTTCCGAACGTGCAGAGCGGTATCTAGCATCAAGCATTCCGAACGTGCACTCAAACATTCAGTAATGAGATGGCAGGACGCCGCTACGTCACATATACGTCATCTCCCTTCATACAGAGTTGTGAGGCGCCATATTGGCATTTAGGTCAAGCGTACATGTGTCGTTTCTGAGCACCAGAAAATCGAGAATCACTCGAAAACCCGTCATCAATAGCGTGATTAGTTGCAATAAAGTAATGAGAAACGTCACATTTATGGCGATAGAATTATTGTAACTTGCGTATTTGAGGGTAACGGCACATTGAGGGTCCATTACAAACGCATTGTTCTTGGTACAATTTGTTATAATTAAAATTCACTTAGTAATATAGCTACGCTTCGAGTCTTGAGGACAGAATAACAAGTTAGGTATGCTATCCGTGAGCGCGTTGTCACTTTAGCTCAGTCAATAGCGTCACCGGTTCATAATAAAAAATATTATATGTTTGTAGTTTCTAAACTTGGTGTTTTTAATAGATTCTTTTTTACTGTTATAGTATAAGTATATACTATAATACTTGATGTTATGTAAGTATAGCCGGCCGCGATGGCCAAGCGGTTCTAGACGCTACAGTCTGGAACCGCACGACCTCTACGGTCGCAGGTTCGAATCCTACCTCAGGCATGGATGTGTGTGATGTCCTTAGGTTAGTTACGTTTAAGTATTTCTCAGTTCTAGGGGACTGATGATCTCAGAAGTTAAGTCCCATATTGCTCAGAACCATTTGAAACATTTTTTAATGTATGTATAAGTGCACCAGTTTTGAGGAGTGAGTCTGTTCCATTGGGTTAATCTACAAGACAATTGCACTACCTGCAGTGAGATGTTTTGCCTTTTTTTTCTTTTGAGTTTTGCAATTTAAATGTTGTAGAGATTCTGATACTAAGTGGTTACAGTGATCAAGCAAGAATGACCTTAGGGTTTTACTAAAAAATGATACTGATGAAATAATTTTTATCTCATGGAAAACTGTTGTAAATCGCACTATTCGTAAAGGAAATTTTGTAAGCCGATGTCCTTATTGAGGACATGGTACGTTCCTTTCTGCCTCATAATATTTTCACGGATATCGAATACCAAAGACGGAACTGACTGACTAACATATGGACAAGGCAGCAAAGTACGTTTTAATAGTGTTAAAATAGGAGTTTTAAGCCCGTCCGTTTCGTAAAAAAGTGTGATTCACGAGCTAAATATAGCCGACATTATCGCTGGACCGCGTTGAAATTGTGTATACCACGCTGGGGTCCAAGTACCGTATGCACAAGTCGCATCGTTTTGAGCGTTCATTAGCACATTGAATTCTGCAGGCTCAACGTTGACGTCCGGCTTCGCGGCCCGTGTGCCAAAGGCTGTAGGACCACGTCCATCACTACACCCCGTCTGATTTTCTTCAGCACGATGGCATCTACCAGTACGACAATGCAACATGTCATGTAGTCCCAGTATACATGTTCTGTTCCAAGAGGAACAGAATGAGTTTGCCGCAGTTTCGTGGCCACAAACTTCGCTGATTTAAACCCAACTGAGAATCCGTGGGATCACCTCGATCTGGCTGTTCGCGCTGTTGATCTTCAACCGAGGAATGTAGCGCAGCTGACTACGGCACTGGAGTCGAAAAGACGCCACATCCTAGTCGGTGCCTACCACACCGCCACTGGTTGCCTTCCTGCACGTCCCGCAGCAGCCTGGGTTACGAAATGTCACTATTCAGGTAGTCACTTTCATATGATGACGACACAGTAGTATTTGTGGCGTTATAGAAAGATTTTGTAAATATCGACAGGAACAGTTCTCCGAAAATTGAATGGTAGCAGTGATAAAATACATGGAGTATAAAGTTAACTATAAAATGAAAGAAAAGGAGACTGCAGGCATAACAGTTGAAGAATAAGAAAGGGATGCGTAGTTGAGAACGGAGTGAGACAGGACTGTGGCGTATTCCCAACGCTATTTAAATTACTGTGCATTGAAGAAACAGTAAAAATGTAAATTTGGAAAAAGAACTAAAATTCAGGGATTATAAATAAAAATATTTCAGATTTATCCACGATGTTGTAATTCATACAGGGACGGCAAATGACTTGAAAAATTCGTTGAACGAAAAAGAGATTATAAGGTCAATATTAACAAATGTGAAACAAGTCGTTTGTTTTTCATCATTTAACTACAGTGTTCTATCGGTCTCCAGTACATTAAGTGTTCCTGAGAAACATGTCTATGTCAAAAATCAGAAATGTCCACCCCACTCCTCTCTACCCCTTGTCAATCAATTATATGACCTACGTCTGACCATCTGCACTACACCCAAAGATAAAGAACAGTTTACCTTACCACGTAAGCAAAATGTTGTGAAACTCTTGTTCCTATTGCAAAAATTACTAAAAATGACACTGTTCTTCAGTTTTTGGCCGGGAGTAGCGAACGGGGATGTCCGCAGATCGCCAGTGTTCTGCTGCTGTCAGCTGTCAGAGGGGTCACACATTTCAGGCCTACACCGATGCAATTTGGAGGCGGAATGAAACGTATCGCATGATTTGCATACTACCCGTGACGTGGCGTAATAGAACGGATCATGTGTGTTATTTCCAAATGCGCTGCTATCTTTAGTCTCTTAATATAGAATCGTGTAGTTGTGAGACAGTCACAGAGTTAACTTTACCTGGATTAACATAAATGGAGGACTGATTTATTTACTTCTAATTTTCATCTATTATTTTTTATTTTCGTCATTTTATGTAGGTAGGCTGGTAGTTACAATGAAGTTACGAAATACTTTTCAGTGAGTTCTATCTCTTTTACTTGAACGCTATACATGAAACCTAACACCGACAACATTTGTCGCCTAAGCATTTAAGAACTGTCTAGAATCAACAGGTCGCTAAGACTTTTCGAACATTTTCCGTGAAATGAACTACATGCTTTGTTACGCACAAGTCAATTATTGGTTGCAGAACTGGCCTAACGAAAGGCAGATGAAATCTGAAATACTTTATAAAGTATGCGACTCAGATGGTTTCATTCACAAAAAACTTCGCGATGTAGTAGATGGAATGCAATACAAAAACTAGCGTGAAACCGACGGCGCATTCATCACTTTAACTAAAGCCAGAATCACACTATTATATCGAGGTAGCTCCTCTCATTCTTCTGCCACTCCCGGTGGCAAGAAAATCCCCACCAAAAACTATACGATTTATACTATATGGTGATGCCATTACCTTGGGTCGGCTGACGTCTTGACTTACAGGTTTATGAAAGTATGCATCGCGCGGCAGTCCATTGCCTTTCATTGTAGTATGTTTCATTCTTCGTTTCATCAACGTTTGTTAGTAACGTACCATAAGCTCTAGTTTTATGCTGTCACTCCCTTGTTGTAAAAATTCTTGAGCCTCATGCCTCTGTCCTTTCCTTATTTTGTTACCATGATGTACCATTGTCAGGCTGATAATACTGAGTAAGTTTAGAGACGGAGTTATCCATTCTGATTTCATGGTATTTCACTTGTGCCCTAGGTGTTTCCCAAAGTATTCATTGACATAAAATTCTTTTCGCTGTATTTCTAAATAGTGTTCAAAAATGGATCAAATGGCTCTGAGCACTATGGGACTCAACATCTTAGTTCATAAGTCCCCTAGAACTTAGAACTACATAAACCTAACTAACCTAAGGACATCACACACACCCATGCCCGATCTAAATAGTGTCTTCTACGACAGCGTTTCTGAAGTGCCTGTGCTAGCAGGACAGAGCGGATTAGTTTGTGGAAAGAGGCCAACATGAGTTGCTGTTAGTTGCACTCAACATACAAACTTTATTTATCAGCACACAGTACTACAAAAACTTTAATCGACCTCCTTTGATTAACTTTAGATCAGCTGAAAGCCACATTAAAAATCCAAGACACAAGGCTTTTGCAAAACTGAAATAGAAGATTCTTCGGGAGGTTTCCCCCAAGAATATTTTCCAAATCTTCAATCTAATCGGCTAGAGGACTTAGCAATTGAATTTTAATGGAACCAGGCTTCAAGAGGAGTTTCAATCAAAAGGCAGAAGGCCTTATCTTAAAACCCCTCCAGTAAAATAAAGAATAACAATCTCATGCCTTAAGAGCAAGGCAAGGACATTAATTTAAGAGATATTAATACTCGGCTTAAGGCCACACATCAACACAATAATGTAACGGCTTAAGGCCTTGAAACACATGATGTAAAATTCGGCTGAAATCCCCATATAAGGGATAACAATCTTATGTCTAAAGGACAAGACAGGAACATTAAATCAGGATATATAAAAGTTCCGCTGAAGGCCACACATCAACCAAATAACTAAAATTCAGACAGAGAAGATACTATGTAACATACCCGGAACGGGGATCAGAAGTTTCCAAGGGTGTCCCATATTCGGTGAGACAGGCAGCCTGACCAACAGTCTCTAAAACGGAAGGTAACCCAACCGACACACAGCAGACGAACAAACCAAGTACCTGATTTCGGTCAGCAGACCCAAAATACTACAACCAAAATGCCAGCGCGGCGAAGAAACCTGTAACACTTGTCTTCAAATAAGGTTTGTTAATAAGCCAAGACACAACAACCAGTGACATACATGAATATCACAACGGCTGTGGAACTACACGCCGTGGCGGACAGCACCAACACTGTAAGAAAACACTCACTCGCTGCTCCGTCGCAATCGACCAACTGGCTACTGCAGTACGTAGACAGCATTAAAGCATTTAAAGCATTGTTCAGTAGGACTGACACAGGGTACACAACGTTGCACGAAACACAGCCAAAAGAAACTCGAACACTCGTAAACAATTCACTGAATAACAACTATAACAAATCATCGACGGACACACGCACAAACACGAAGGACGGTCGGTGACGAAACACACGTCGTCTGACCAGACGACCGACCAACAACCAGCCAAGGTCGTTGGGGCTCAAACCATGTGTGTCGCCTGTCCGTCGGGAACTGGGAGACACGGCGATCCAGGCACACTGGCTCAGACCCAATCATGCAGAGGTAATTCTAGCCCGTTGGCCACGACGTTTCCGCACAAGAAGTAACCGAGCGACGCCCAGCAAGATGACCCAGTGACGAAGCCCAGAAACGGTCAAAAGAGCAAACGCACGTCGCCCAAAGAGGCGACCAGCTCAACGACCGACCAACGGTCGATCTCACCGCCATCTCCGACCATCCGACGGTTCATCCTGTGTCACGAGCGGTCGGCGAGTACTGGCTGTCCGCGCCTACGCAGCGCTCCGTCCCTGACTGCTCCTACGTCCCGACTGCACTTCTACCGCGTTCCAACTCCGTCCGTTCCAAGTCCGGTCTCTCTTCCACGACACACCACTACCGGGAAGTTACAGCCGTCCATCAAAGATAATACCGCATGGCAAAAATCGATACGCGGTGCTGCTGCCACTCACGGGCAGGCAAGACAGTAATTCAACGACAACAGTAATTGAAATTTAAAACTTCGACGCAGCCGTACGGTAAAACAAGATGTTACCTAATAGACCGCACGAACTTGAGTTACGCACGAATCAGTTACACCTGTTAAATGATTTCAGCCGGAATATTTACATAAATATACTTTTAAATGTGTCGTCCCCATTAACCAACATCACAAGACAAGTTGTCGGTCACTATTCTGTGTGGACCACTGTAGCTGACTGGACCATGTACCTAGCGGTCACGTGACCACTGCTGAAGTCAGTCCTCGCAGTCGGGGCTCACTAGAAATGCAAGCCCCACAACGTGTTTGAGACGTCACACTGGTCGTCCTGCTCGCCATACATTGCGAACGCTGGGCTCCATGCAGGCGCCACGCGAACATTAACACACACACTATTTTTTAATCCTGCACATGCAACTCACCGAAAACCGATTTTTTATATTTATTTTTGCCGGCAATTTTAAACTATTTGGCAAACGATCAAAAATTTTTGTTGCTGCATAATGAACTTCCCTGATAGTCACTGACAGTACAATTACTAAAGGCCATTCCTCCTATAATATCCAATTAAAATTACGTCCGTTAGTTGCTGCTACTGTGTTGCCGCAAAGGCTGCCGGATGCCTATCGGCGAGTCCCTCCTCAAACGGTTTCACTGTGAACAAAATTTCTCAGGTGTGTGTGAATCCCTATGGGCCAAACTGTTGAGGTCCCTAGACTCTACTAAAACTAAGTTATCCTAAGAACAACACAAACACACACACACACACACACACACACACACACACACTCACACACACACACACACACACACTCACACACACACACACACCCTAGGGAGGACTCAAACCTACAGTGGGAGGGGCCGCTCAATCCATGCCATGGCGCCTCTAACAACGCGGCCACTGCACGCGGCTGTCACTGTGAAACGTAGGGCAGTGTTGGAAGTGGCAAGTGCAACGTCAGCACGAAATGCGAGACGCTCTGTCGACAGCAGAATTAGTGACCAGTAACTGAACTGTGGGAGACGACGAGTTTTGTAGCTCTGAACTGAAACTCAAGTCCTAAGGCTCGTGATGTGCAGCGTACCCTCGGAAACGGCGGGTAACAATCTGGGCAGAACTAAATTCGCGATCGCTTTGTTCGTGGCGATTAAAGCAAAACTCTAGGAGGAAACTCACTAAAGAAATAAATTAATTTTCAGCGCTACAAGCAAACTGTAATTTCTTTCTGTAATTGGTTACCTCAAACTACCCTAAATGAGCTGCTGCGTTGCCAACCGATGAGCGGTCCTGGTTGGCACTTGCTTGTGGATTACACGGGGTAAAACTGATTCTGCGTCATAAGATTTACTAACCAATTTCAGGTAATATTGGCCTTCTGAATACGAAAACAATAATACATTTGTTTAACTGACTCTTCTTTGTTACATAAAGGAATTTTATAAATTGAAAGCTAAATTATAAAAAACAGTAGACTATTTTTTAAACTTTTATTTTAAAGTTATTAGATGATTTAAAATAAACAAAGAGCCATCATGATACGAAGAATAATAAAATTAATCATAACAGCAAAAACGCATATATAAAAATCAAGAAAAACGCTTTGAGTGGTATTTTCTTCAGTGTTTTTGTCCAGACAGTCTCCCGGCAATTTCCAGCAGTAGTCTGACATCATATGGCAAACCCAACGATCTTGATGTCCTGGTGGAAATCGCTCAATTTGACAAGAAATTTATCTAAATGACTGTGTAAAAATGCAATTTGACACTCGCATTAGCTCCCAGTTTTTGGAAATTATGGAGATCAAACGTTAAAATGTGTGTAAAATCTTATGGGACTTAACTACTAAGGTCATCAGTCCCTAAGCTTACACACTACTTAACCTAAATTATCCTAAGGACAAGCACACACACCGATGCCCGAGGGAGGACTCGAGCCTCCGCCGGGACCAGCCGCACAGTCCATGACTACAGCAGCTGAGACCGCACGGCTAATCCCGCGGCAATTCGGGAGTATTTTGTCTACTATTTCGGAATATTTTTCACTTGTGTGATTCCCTTTTTGACAGCTCATACAAAGCTTGTCCATGCTTCCAATAGAATTTGAGCCATTAGATTTGTGAATTCATCGATGTTTGTTAGAGTAACGATTTGTGACCTATCAAAAATTCCTGCTTTTACCTTTTCTGTAGTGAGACCAGTAAATTATTGACAAATATATTTGAAACAAAATACCCTTGCTATTTAAGCTTTTTCAAACCGTTTTATAAGTCAAAGTTTACTATATAGAAACGGAAGAATGATTTTTCCCGGTTGAGCAACGGTTCATGAACGCTGTTATCTTTTCCTTTTATCAGGTTTATTCTCGGCAGCCAGTCTTTCCTCCTCCAATGTTCATTTCTCTCACGATATCGTACAGAAAAACAATGTTATTTAGTATATCCATTTTTCTAACAATAAAAAAATCACTATTTTTAAATCTACGCACGATGGCCACTGATACTAATAAAATTGAATTGTCTTTAAAACAGGTTTAATATTTTGATATTCTTCCTTAAAAGAAGTTGAGTGAACTATCTGGATCAAACTTAATTTGTTTTCTCATAGAGTATCAAATATTTAAAACCTCATTAAATTTAAAAACCAAGAAATATCACTACAATATACGGTATCATTCGTCTCCTTAAAGCATGGAAGAATGTTACCCTGTCTAGTTCGATAGGATGTTACTGATACTCCAGGCTGAAGGAAATTGAAGGAAATGTTTTTCTTTTAGTCCTGACGCATGAAGCTGAACTGATTTCTTAGATAAATTTAACTCTCGATTTAAGTCATTTAGTTAGAAACATTATTGGGAGCCCAACATTTACCTTGTTGCCCAATTTCTTTTTCCTAAATATACCAGATTGCTTTGTTTTGCAAAATCATTTATATGCCGTTGTTGCTTTTCTTGATAATACTTACCTAATATGTGGCATAAGCGGTTGGCGTTACTAACACAAGACTTCCGTGAAGAGCTCATGCTTTCTGTAACAAAAACACCCAAACAGGACACTTGCATGAAGTAACTGATCCAGTATCACGTTTATAAAAAAACTCTAACGAATGAGTGACTCATGAAGATTACGTACAAAAAACAATAACGAGTGAACAGCAAAGAACAAAAAGCTCAGCTGTGAAATGCCCGATGCTCAGGGCGCACTTTTTGAGAAGCAGGGATAGTTCACGCAGTTTTCCAAATACCAAATACGCATGAGGTTCCATCTGCCGGATTCCTGTCACAGTTACCAAGATTAAGGCACTGAATCAGTGTCCAAGAAGTCAGACACATCTCTCACAACGACAGATGAAGCTGCACATCCTCAATGAGGCAAACAGCGCAGAAATTGGACAGTAGCTGACTGGAAGCGTGTAGTGTAGCACAGTTTTCTCTCCTTCAAAATTATGTAACCCTTCTAGAATACTGACTGTTCGACAAGGAATTGAGCTCACTAAGCGTGGAGAGAACAGCTCTGGCAAGAGGTAATTCTATGATGTTTCTGGAGTGAGGATGCAGATAAGGAGAGACCAAGTTCATCCATTTCATCTACATCATCAGAATGGCTACTGGGTACTAGGTGGCTATCAGACAATTATAAATGCTTAATGGCAATACACAACATCTCTCAGGGACGCACTTACGGAGCAATGAGCCTTATTACTCAGAACAGGATGTAATGTCTTAAGAGTAACTTAACCCCTGAGCTTACAATGTCGTGTGAGAGACGTAGCGTGCCGACCTGGCCAAACATCAACTGGACGTATCAGAGACGTGGTACGTTTTCCGCGCAGAACAAGCGCATGTCGTGTGAGAGACATCGTCGGTCAGCCGCGCCAAATGTAAACAGAACGTCCCTGACACGTTGCAGAGCTGATCGAGTACACGAGGCATACACGAAGTGTTCTTTGCCGCGTTCGGAGCTCCCGACATTACAAAAATACTGTCACAATGTTCCCGATGTGTAGCAAACGTGTTCACGAGCGAAGTGAGACATGTGGTGGCATAGCCAACCATGATTTTGCACGATGTTTTGACAGCGGCCGTGACAGTGGTAGCGACGTTTTACCTCCTGTACGAAAACGGTGTAAGCGGCTGGTGATTGGAGATGATACTGACGAAGAAGAGCAAAGCTACCAGCAACTACCAGAGTCATGGATGTGGCTAAAGGAAGACAATGAACCAACAATCTGGACGTATACGTAATAAAGGAAGCAGCTTTACAGCACGTGAGCACAACCATAAGAGAACTGGACGTTTTCCATGTAATATTTAATAGAACATTTTGGAAATCCATCGTAACTGACGCGAATAGATATGCACAAGACGTACTCAACAATGAACAGAAGAGACGAAAAATAGACCAAAAGTGGTATCCTATCTGTTGTAATGAAACAAAGTGAAATACACTCCTGGAAATGGAAAAAAGAACACATTGACACCGGTGTGTCAGACCCACCATACTTGCTCCGGACACTACGAGAGGGCTGTACAAGCAATGATCACACGCACGGCACAGCGGACACACCAGGAACCGCGGTGTTGGCCGTCGAATGGCGCTAGCTGCGCACCATTTGTGCACCGCCGCCGTCAGTGTCAGTGAACCGTATGTGCAGTTGACGGACTTTGAGCGAGGGCGTATAGTGGGCATGCCGGAGGCCGGGTGGACGTACCGCCGAATTGCTCAACACGTGGGGCGTGATGTCTCCACAGTACATCGATGTTGTCGCCAGTGGTCGGTGGAAGGTGCACGTGCCCGTCGACCTGGGACCGGACCGCAGCGACGCACGGATGCACGCCAAGACCGTAGGATCTTACGCAGTGCCGTAGGGGGACCGCACCGCCACTTCCCAGCAAATTAGGGACACTGTTGCTCCTGGGGTATCGGCGAGGAACATTCGCAACCGTCTCCATGAAGCTGGGCTACGGTCCCGCACACCGTTAGGCCGTCTTCCGCTCACGCCCCAACATCGTGCAGCCCGCCTCCAGTGGTGTCGCGACAGGCGTGAATGGAGGGACGAATGGAGACGAGTCGTCTTCAGCGATGAGAGTCGCTTCTGCCTTGGTGCCAATGATGGTCGTATGCGTGTTTGGCGCCGTGCAGGTGAGCGCCACAATCAGGACTGCATACGACCGAGGCACACAGGGCCAACACCCGGCATTATGGTGTGGGGAGCGATCTCCTACACTGGCCGTACACCTCTGGTGATCGTCGAGGGGACACCGAATAGTGCACGGTACATCCAAACCGTCATCGAACCCATCGTTCTACCATTCCTAGACCGGCAAGGGAACTTGCTGTTCCAACAGGACAATGCACGTCCGCATGTATCCCGTGCCACCCAACATGCTCTAGAAGGTGTAAGTCAACTACCATGGCCAGCAAGATCTCCGGATCTGTCCCCCATTGAGCATGTTTGGTACTGGATGAAGCGTCGTCTCACGCGGTCTGCACGTCCAGCACGAACGCTGGTCCAACTGAGGCGCCAGGTGGAAATGGCATGGCAAGCCGTTCCACAGGACTACATCCAGCATCTCTACGATCGTCTCCATGGGAGAATAGCAGCCTGCATTGCTGCGAAAGGTGGATATACACTGTACTAGTGCCGACATTGTGCATGCTCTGTTGCCTGTGTCTATGTGCCTGTGGTTCTGTCAGTGTGATCATGTGATGTATCTGACCCCAGGAATGTGTCAATAAGGTTTCCCCTTCCTGGGACAATGAATTCACAATGTTCTTATTTCAATTTCCAGGAGTGTACATTGCGATATGTATAATCATGGCTGTGGTAAGAAAACCGTCGATTCAGACGTATTGGTCTAGGAGGGCCGTTATAGAAACGCCAATATTTAGGAAGACGGTGCCATTCAAGAGATTTCTGCACATAAGTAGATTTCTGCATATAGCGAATAACAGTTTAACCAACAACACAGATAAGCTGTGCAAAGAAAGGCCAGTTATAGACATGTACAATCAATAATTTAAGGAAGTGTACAAAGTACAAGAGAACATTGCCCTTGATAAATCATTCATGAAATTTAAGGGGCGCTTATCCTACAAACAATTTAACCCATCAAAAAGAGCGAGGTCTGCTATTAAAATTTATAAATAGTATGAGTCAAGTTCAGGATACTGTTATGATTTTCAGATACACCCGGTTATTGACAAACGTGATTCTAGTGGAAGTGCCCCTGAATGTGTAGTTCTAGAACTATAACAGTCGGTATTACACGAAGGGCATGCTCTATATTTAGATAACTGGTTTTCTTCGCCGAAACTTTTGAGAACTCGCCTCACCAATAAAACTACGTGATTGGAACAGTGCGCTATAACAGAAAAAATATAGTTTAGACTTCCTGAAGGCAAAAATTAAAAAAAGTGGTGAATATACAATGAGGAGTTGTAGTGGAACATTGGCACTAAAATGGAAAGATAAAAGAGACGTTTACATTCTTTCCACAAAACATTCAACAGCAGAAATTGAAAGGTCTCTGTTGGATTCCTTTCATGTTAATTTTTTAAAACTGTTGTCATTTACGGCATGTATTCCACTACTAAATTTACTGTGGTGTTTTTGACTATCTGGGAGGAGACTGAGCAGTGGAACGTGTTACTTTTACACTTAACCTAGAACGATCTGTCACGCTACTACACTTTAAAACACAGTTTATATGCAATTCATGTTACACAGTCTCATACGGAACCTACATCCACTTTCTTTTATATACTGTATATGATAAGATACTGTCATACCCCTTCCTTTCTGTGTGAAACGATGAATCAGCAAATGTATTTCTAGTTGCATGCTTGAGGGTAGCAGACAAGCCTGTCTGCTAGAGAACAGTAGTACCAACGTCGGAACAGGTAGCTACGCTTTTAAAAGCAAAGAGGTTTCTATTCTTAGTATGGTCCTGTCCGTCCCTTGTCATGTTGGTATAGGAAGCTGCCTCTCTGGTCACTTCCGTTTTGTATACGGAAGCACCCTTGGTAGAGCCCAGGGCAGTCTGTGCGCGGCGAGCGTCTGATGTGGTAAGATCTCCGGCTAAACGCGTCTCTGCTAAGTCCGTAGGAGTTAGGTTTAGATCTAAAATATCTAATGTTATCTTAAATTGCAATGCAGTGTAATTCGAGTGTGAAGTTCAGAATATCTTCCAGTAGTTGCTTTGTCACTACTTTGTGAGTAAAAGTGGAACCACGTGTGGATGATCCGTAGCTCTAACTAAGATCATCAATCTTAAATGCGAGTATGCGTGAGATTATAACGTCTCGTCTTGACAAAATTTTTCAATATATCTCCTTTTCTTTATGTTCAACCCAAGTGGAGTGTACTTTGTGAGAGCAGTACCACGTGCTTATACAATTGTTTGACCCATCAGGTTAATAGTAAGATGATAGTAACCAGTTCGACGTTTTTCTTTTGTAATTTGTGTTTTGATGTAATTTATTTTAATTATCAAGATTATTGTGGAGTTACACTCTTTGTGTAAACCAAGTTGACCACTTGAAGTATGTGGTGTAATCATCAAAGTAGCCCTCAGCTCTTCTTTTCGATAAGATTTCACAGAGAGTTAGTATGAATTTAGTATACCAGTGTGTGGTAATTTCATGACGGACAGGATTGCGCTACGAACGTAACTTCTTTGGGTGAAAATTGAATCGGTTGGTTGTGGTTAATTTCTTCTTGCATATGTTTCAACGTTCTTCGTGTGTTATTTTATGAATGCAGTGTTGTATGCAGTCTCCCAATCTTGGCTCCATAAGATTACCAACTCACATTTTCACAATCCTAAATAAGGCACCAGTTTAGTTAAGAATCAAGTTACTATGTACTGATATTTCAACGGAACAGTGATCAATGTTATAAAGTGATATATATATATATATATATATATATATATATATATATATATATATATATATATATCTCACCGGTTGTTGGAAGAAACTATTAAAAGATTATAATTAATGTTAGTCTGGTTGGGAATTTGGTAAGCTAGACTGGATACCTGGTGAAACAGTTGCTCAGTAATGCAAGGTTAACTTCCCCAGATAGCTCACATTGTCTTGAATATCACCACCGCTTTCAGAACAACTTAATACATCAACATTACAAAATGCTTGCCACGGATACACTATTCCGCAATGAGTCGTGAAAACCGAAATGTGTTGTCGAATACAATAGAGGAATAATTGGAATTGATCGCGAAGATCAGATGCTCTCATGCTTCCTGTGATGAGAAAATGTAGGAAAGGATACTGCAAGATATTCTTTTAGCTATTTGATGTTTCTTTATTCAACACGTACATTTTGTATAACAAAATAGATTGCGGCAAACGACAGAGCTACGTAGAATATAGGAATCACATTGTAGAATCATTGTTCAAAACTATAACTTCACTGGAATATAAGCGGAAGGGACGATTAGCATCCGGCGATATAACACAAAGACTGCACGCACAACATTGGGCACATTTTCCGAGACATATTGATCCAACACCATCAAAAGTAAATCCTGCGATAGCTTGTGTAGTGTGCAGAAAGCGTAAACGACGCAGCGAAACAACGTGGGAATGCAAAGAGTGCAGGTTTGCATTACATGTGCCAGATTGTTTTGAACGATATCAAACAATCGAAGACTGTTAAAATCGTGTATATGTCATTGTGAAGACGTTGCGTTTGAAAATATGCTTGCGAACGTACTAACGTAACAGGTCCCGGAATGTTTTGAACAAACTATTATACAGTCTTAGATCATTGCATTGTTATGAATATTATTATTAAGATGTATTTCATCAATGTATGTTATAAAGGGAAATAACAAGTTTGTGAATATATCGTGGCGTTTTAGACAATGAATGTTTCGTTTCCAATGGGTGAATAATCGTCATTATTTATGATACCTGTAGAAATGCCACGTTACTGGCACCTCACACACGCACTTACAAATCCCGAGGGCGTCTGCGCGGCTTCGGAGGCCACCAGGCGCAGTACACCGGAGCCTTAGCGTGTGTAAGCGTCGGGAATCGTAAGGCGCATCCGCACCTTGCAGCCACTTACGGCTCAATGGAACTCAAATAGTAAGGCAAAGGGTTAAAAGAAGTAGTACAAGAATACGTATAAACAGAAAGACATATCAAATTCCACAGTAAACGTATGTCAATATTTGAAAGTAGCTTCCCTAAAATATTGTGCATAAAAACCATTGCAAAAAGAAACAGGTAATCCAAGGATACCTAAGGGAATTAAAATCTCATATAAGACGAAGACACTCTTTTTCCAAGAGTGTAAAATAAGGAGATGTCAAAGCAAAATGTTGTGCTGAATAATTCGAACAATGTTGAGGAGGTAGAAAATTTTAGTGACTTGGGAGAAACCACAAAGAGCTTCACATGGTTCAATTTTGAGTCCACCCCTGTTACTTTTATATCATCTTCACTTAAGATTCAATAAGCAAAATAGCTACTTTTAGCAGATGTTGTCTACATCTACATCTACATCTACATCTACATCCATACTCCGCAAGCCACCTGACGGTGTGTGGCAGAGGGTACTTTGAGTACCTCTATCGGTTCTCCCTTCTATTCCAATCTTGTATTGTTCGTGGAAAGAAGGATTGTCGGTATGCCTCTGTGTGGGCTCTACTCCCTCTGATTTTATCCTCATGGTCTCCTCGCGAGATATACGTAGGAGGGAGCAATATACTGCTTGACTCCTCGGTGAAGGTATGTTCTCGAAACTTCAACAAAAGCCCGTCTCTCCTGCTGAGTCTTACACTGGAGTTTATTTATCATCTCCGTAACGCTTTCGCGCTTACTAAATGATCCTGTAACGAAGCGCGCTGATCTCTGTTGGATCTTCTCTATCTCTTCTATCAACCTTATCTGGTACGGGTCCCACACTGCCGAGCAGTATTCAAGCAGTGGGCGAACAAGCGTACTGTAACCTACTTCCTTTGTTTTCGGATTGCATTTCCTTAGGATTCGTCCAATGAATCTCAGTCTGCCATCTGCTTTAGCGACGATCAACTTTTATGGTCATTCCATTTTAAATCACTCTTAATACGTACTCCCAGATAATTTATGGAATTAACTGATTCCAGTTGCTGACATGCTATGTTGCAGCTAAATGATATGGGATCTTTCTTTCTTTGTTTGTATTCGCAGCACATTACACTTATCTACATTGAGATTCAATTGCCATTCCCTGCACCATGCGCCAATTTGCTGCAGATCCTCCTGCATTTCAGTGCAGTTTTCCATTGTTACAACCTCTCGGTATACCACAGCATTATCCGCAAAACCACAGGGTTATTTATGTTGTTGCTGTTGTCTTCAGTAATGAGAATGGTTTGATGCAGCTCTCCATGCTACCCTATCCTGTGCAAGTTTCTTCATCTCCCAGTACCTACTGCAACCTACATCCTTCTGATCTGCTTTGTGTGTTCATGTCTCCCTCTACGATTTTTACCCTCCACGCTGCCCTCCAATACTAAACTGGTGATCCCTTGATGCACCAGAACATGTCCTAGCAGTGGGTCCCTTCCTCTCATCAACTTGTGCCACAAACTCCTCTTCTCCCCAATTCTAATGAATACCTCCTCTTTAGTGATGTGATCTACCCATCTAATCTTCAGCATTCTTCTGTAGCACCACATTTAGAAAGCTTCTATTCTCTTTTTGTCTAAACTATTTGTCGTCAATGTTTCACTTCCATTCATGGCTACACTCCATACAAATACTTTCAGAAACGACTTCCTAACACTTAAATCTATACTCGATGTTAACAAATTTCTTTTGCTCCCGAAATAGCAAAACTCCTTTACTACCTTAAGAGTCTCATTTCCAAATCTAATTCCCTCAGCATCACCCGACTTAATTCGACTACATTCCATTATCCTTGTTTTGCTTTCGTTGATGTTCATCTTATACGCTCCTTTCAAGACACTGTCCATTCCGTTCAACTGCTCTTCCAAGTCTTTTGCTGTCTCTGACAGAATTACAATGTCATCGGCGAACCTCAACGATTTAATTTCTTCTCCATGGATTTTAATACCTACTTCGATTTTTTCTTTTGTTTCCTTTACCACGTGGTAAATATACAGATTGCAGAACATTCGGGAGAGGCTACAAACCTGTCTCACTCCCTTCCTAACCACTGCTTCCCTTTCATGCCCCTCGACTCTTATAACTGCCATCTGGTTCCTGTACAAATTGTATATAGCCTTTCGCTCCCTATATTTTACCCCTGCCACATTCAGAATTTGAAAGAGAGTATTCCAGTCAACATTGTCAAATGCTTTCTCTAAGTTTACAAATGCTACAAACGTAGGTTTGCCTTTCCTTAATCTTTCTTCTAAGATAAGTCGTAAGGTCAGTATTGCCTCACGTGTTCCAACATTTCTACGGAATCCAAACTGATCCTCCCCGAGTTCCGCATCTACCAGTTTTTCCATTTGTCTGTAAAGAATTAGCGTTAGTATTTTGCAGCTGTGACTTATTAAACTGATAGTTCGGTAATTTTCACATCTGTCAGCACCTGCTTTCTTTGGGATTGGAATTATTATATTCTTCTTGAAGTCTGAGGGTACTTCGCCTTTCTCATACAACTAGATACCAGATGGTGCAGTTTTGTCAGGACTGGCACTCCCAAGGCCATCAGTAGTTCTAATGGAATGTAGTCCACTCCTGGGGCCTTGTTTCGGCTCAGGTCTTTCAGTGTTCTATCAAACTCTTCACGCTGTATCGTATCTCCCATTTCATCTTTATCTACATTCTCTTCCATTTCTATAATATTGTCCTCAAGTACATCGCCCTTGTATAGACCCTCTATATACTCCTTCCACCTTTCTGCTTTCCCTTCTTTGGTTAGGACAGGGTTTCCATCTGAGCTCCTGATATTCATACAAGTGGTTCTCTTTTCTCCAAAGGTCTCTTTAATTTTCCTGTATGCAGTATCTATCTTACCGCTAGTGAGATAAGCCTTTACATCCTTACATTTGTCCTCTAGCCATCCCTGCTTAGCCATTTTGCGCTTCCTGTCGATCTCATTTTTGAGGCATTTGTATTCCTTTTTGCCTGCTTCATTCACTTCATTCATTTACTGCTTCATTTACTGCCTACTAGATTCTCTGCTGCCTTCAATACTTCATCCCTTAGAGCTACCCATTCTTCTTCTACTGTACTTCTTACCCCCACTGCTGTCAATTGTTCCCTTATGCTCTCCCTGAAACTCTGCACAACCTCTGGTTTAGTCAGTTTATCCAGATCCCTTCTCGTTAAATTCTCACCTTTTTGCAGTTTCTTCAATTTTAATCTGCAGTTCATAACCAATAAATTGTGGTCAGAGTCCACATCTGCCCCTGGAAATGTCTTACAATTTAAAACCTGGCTCCTAAATCTCTGTCTTACCATTATAAAATTTATCTGATACCTTTTAGTATCTCCGGGATGTTTCCATGTATACAACCATCTTTTATGATTCTTGAACCAAGTGTTAGCTATGATTAAGTTATGCTCTGTGCAAAATTCTAACAGACGGCTTCCTCTTTCATTTCTTACCCCCAATCCATATTCATCTACTATGTTTCCTTCTCTATCTTTTTCTACTCTCTAATTCCAGTCACCCGTGACTATTAAATTTTCGTCTCTTTTTCACTATCTGAATAATTTCATGAAACATTTCATCAATTTCTTCATCATCTGCAGAGCTAGTTGGCATATAATCTTGTACTACTGTAGTAGGCGTGTGCTTCGTGTCTAACTTTGCCACAATAATGAGTTCACTCTGCTGTTTGTAGTAGCTTACCCTCATTCCTATTTGTTTATTCATCATTTATGTATATTGTGAATAGCAATGGTCCCGCGACACTCCCCCGCGGCACACATGATGGTACCTCTTCGAGGAGTAACGCATTTTAACTACACAATTTAAATACGTATTTTTTATAGTAAAACGTACTATAAAAATTCCACCAACATCGGAAAAGAATGAAGACTAGAGTCGCTTTTACATGTTATTTATTCAGACTGAAGGCCGTAACAACACAGTAATATGCCCCGAGGGAAACAAACTTTTTGTCTGGTGAGCTTATTTTATCTACGTAAGCAGTGTCTCAGGTTTTTAGACCATATTTTGATGTAGAATGCCCTCGGTATTTCACTCGATACTGTGTCATTTTTATGAAACTGGTCATCCGCTTGTTATCAGCTCTTCGTCGGCAAATAATTGTAATTTCACACTTACTCCACACTCACAAATGTTTAGCTACCTAAGGCAGGCAACTCCCAATACATCCGAATTGACTAAGTATTTCGTGTTGCGTTTTCTGCTAAATTACAGCGGACTACGTGGCGCAATTAGCGTTTGTAGCTGTCGACGACCCTTGGTTTTAATTTTCAGCACTGCTAAAAGTCCTGAAGTTCTCATTCTTGTCAGCAGTGCAGGTTACTTTGTGTTTTCCGAAGGACCTATCCAACGATTTCGAAATGTGCTACTAGGAAAGGAATGGGCAGAACATCTGCCATGTTTGTACCACACGGAGTGCCGTATGTGCAGTGAGAAATCTTCTAACAACTGATGCAGCGTGTCTGTCAGGAAGTGTAGATATCTGTCGTTATATTATCAATAAGAAAACAATGATCAATGATGAGTGTCTTGAAAGGGTCGCAGCGCACGCTGACATGCGAGGATTGTTGTTTATTTACTTCTCTCAGCCAACATGGATTACCAACTGGCTAGTAGCGCACACTGAAAAGCTTCATTTGTCCATAGGTTTAAAATAATGCGTCATGCATAAAAAGTAAACTTGTATCGAGAAGCCGAATCACTTTCTAAGTTAGGGGATCTGTAGTTAATCCTGAATGCCTTGGGAAAGATGATGAAACGGAAGTTGGGAAGTATGAAATGCATTGGATTCTAGAATTTAGAGAACAGTCCTGTGTCATTTCCTACAGATGCATTCATTCTACCTTATAGTGAAATGCGTTGTATAACAACAATGATAAAGTCTCTCATTCATTGCTGCTTTTTTGTATTGGCCTGTTTCAGTCTTCCAGCTTTTTATCTTTTTTTCTTCATTGTTTGCAAAGGCTCATCACTACCAGCATGCCTTCCAGCATTCAATAGTATCACTGTTCTCAACAGTTTTGCGACATTCCCCAGAAATGAAAACAATATCTACTCTTTCAAATGTCATATATATTGTGAGGTCTGAATAGCTTCAAGAAAAAGTTGTTGCGTCGATACAACAGCAGAAACAGACAGATGGGCTTCAGTGGCTCAAGCAAGCACTCGAAGCATACCTTTTTTTGATTATTTTTGGAACAGTAGGACAAACGTTTGTCGGAATTTACCTCGTGACGGTGAGACAGTGGTTTACGGTACTTTGATCTTATTGCGATGTGATCAAGTGTCACGCAAATCAAGTAGCTGTGGTTCTCTTTAGCGCTCTCTTCATTGTCACAAAAGAAGGTATATAGTTGCAGGCAGAGTCATTGTCTTATTTCGGCTGCTATGAGCAAAACACTATCTGCAAACGTCAGAAAATGCAGCATATTTTCCTCTACATCTAGTAGAAAACCTCATCCAGGTACAATTACTCAATCTGAATATATGAGTGTTGATTGCCTCAAAATGTATTTATTTTGGGCTTTTACTTGGTCACTTCCGAATAACATTAAGTTAGCTTAGGATGTACTACGAAGCTGCCAGACCACAGCTTGCGCTGAGTAAGTGTTTTTCTTTCTGTAGTAACAGTATGATGCGTCAGATGTTGGGGACTGTCTAGCTGAATGACTAATGGAGGAATGAGATACACGAGCGTAGTTGATCCTTTATTCGTCGGCTCTCGGAGACATCAAGCCTTTCCAAAGTAATATTCGCCCAGAACGCATCAGAGGGAGGTGCTAGATCCTACACAACTCCACAGGGACGGTGGTGGGCAGTGAGAGAGCTCCGTATCCCAGGAGATGGCCATTATCGCCTCGCCGGGCGGGCAGTCTCCGGTTCCCCCCCAGTGGCCCAGGGGGGGAGGGGGCGTCTCTCGCCTCTCCTTTCTGTCCTTTCACTGCCGCCCATCGAAACGCACACAACGTGAATGGAAGCGCCTGTGAGCCGAGTAGCAGGCTTTCTGGACAATACACGGCGCCTCGCGAACGGACGCGTCTGTTACTTACGACGAGGCGGTAAAGCATCTGGATGCTTAAACACGCCGCCGTACGTGCAGGAGTAGTGTTGTAAAAGTACCAGAGTGACTCGCAGATTTTCTTCCCGTCCGACTTTTTTTCGGTAGGTACTCAATTTGCCGGCAGTACACTCTAAGGGATGTGAAATATTTAGTGTTACAAACTTCAAGTGTGCTGGGGAAGGGGGCGACGAAGCCTTCATGCAATTTGGGGGAGAGGTTTGCACACCTGCCTCCAGTGGCACTTGCAGGATTTACGCCCCATTTCAGCCTACGTTTCATCATACTGTATACAAAGTGCGAGAGGAGACAAGATCTGTAGAATACAACGTCTACCCACAGTCCAAAACACACAAGCGACATATGGCCAGAGAGCGTTAGAAGGAAAAAAAGCGCAGGTGACGCCTGCATACAAGAAGGGTTGAAGGACGGATCCTCAAAATTACAGACCAATATCTTTAACATTAGGATTCTCGAACATATTCACGGATCGAATATAATGAATTTCCTTTAGACAGAGAAGTTGCAGTTCATGCATCAGCATCGCTTTACAAAACGCAACTCGCCCTTTTTTCACATGATATCTTGTGAGCCATGGATGAAGGGTATCAGGCGGATGCTATATTCCTTGAATTCCGGAAAGCGTTTGACTCGGTGCCCCACTGCAGACTCCTAACTAAGGTACGAGCATATCGGATTGGTTATCAAATATGTGAGTGACTCGAAGTACGTCGTCATCGGAGGTGAGGGTATCATCTAGAGTGCCCAAGGGAAGTGTGGTAGGTCCACTGTTGTTTTCTATCTACATAAATGATCTTTTGGATACAGTGGATTGCAATGTGGGGCTGTTTGCTGATGATGCTGTGGTGTACGAGAAGGTGTCGTAGTTGAGTTGAAACGTCCTCTTCGTAAAATTGATACAGGACTGGTCTATATGAAAGGTCCCCTTTGAACAATTATGCACGAATGTGCTTAAACTGAAACACAATTTTTTTGGCGCAACGCAATCTGACTTCCAAAAATCCCTACGAAAGAATGGCCCTGACTAACATTAACCTATACGTTTCACAAATCACTTACCTCACAAATATCTTCGTTACTCAAGCTACTGCAATACAGCGAACGCCACTACTGCCAGCTAAATAAAAGATTCAAACTACTGAAGGCACTAACTACTGATAGGCATAGTTAGCAAATGAAAGATTTTAATAGAGAACAAACAATGTATTTATCCTCACTAGTCATAATATATATAGCAGTTCATGACACCAATTCTTACAAATTTCAAAACTCCGCCATCTCTCTCCCCACTTCCACCACTGCTGGCGGCTCACCTCCAACTGCGCAACGCTACGCGCTGTTAGCATCCAGCTGCCGCTGCTCAACACTACAATGGCAGACAACAAAGCAGATTAAACACAGACTGCACACAGCACAGCCAGTGATTTTCTTACAGAGCGCTACGTGGCGTTGGCGTTACCAATAAAAAAACTAAACATCCTACTTACAGAGTGACTGTAGGAGGATACGAAATGACTTGGACAGGATTTGTGATTTGTGTAAAGAATGGCAGCTAACTCTAAATATAGAGAAATGTGAATTAATGCAGATGAATAGGAAAAAGAATCCCGTAATGTTTGAATACTCCATTAGTAGAGTAGCGCCTGACAGTCACGTCGATTAAATATTTGGGCGTAACAATGCAGAGCGATATGAGGTGGGACAATCATGTAATAGCAGTTGTGGGGAAGGCGGATAGTCGTCTTCGGTTCATTGGTAAAATTTTGGGAAGAAGTGGTTCACCTGTAAAGGAGACCGCTTATAAAACACTAATACGACCAATTGTTGACCACTGTTCGAGCGTTTGGGATTCCTATCAGGTCGGATTAAGAGAGGACATAAAAGCATTTCAGAGGCGGGCTGCTAGATTTGTTACTGGTAGGTAGAGGGGATGTAGCCGTGATGTAGGTGGCCGGCGCGGTAGCTCAGCGTGTTCGGTCAGGGGGTTACGCGCCCTCTGGAATAAAAAAACTGAGTCAATCGATCAACAACGAACATAAATGGATGTCTTACGACGTTCGCCCCGACCAGATGCAACGAACACATGCGAACAAAATGAGATTAAAAAAAAAGGGGGTAGCGTCTTTGATTCATAATGAAAACGCCTTCGGTCCCCGGTTCGATCCCCGCCACTGCCTAAATTTTGATAAATAATCAGCATTGGCAGCCGAAGACTTCCGGCATAAGAAGTCAGCCTCATTCTGCCAACGGCCTTGTCAAAGAGGGCGGAGGAGCGGATAGAGGTTCAGGGCACTCTCTTGTACTAGGGGTGTGAAATTGCAACTAAATGCGGAAGAATCAGCAATGATCAACGACATGAGGATGCAGAAGGCATTGGAAAGCACTGCAATAAAGACACGTAACGTGTATCCACAGGACGTGTGGCCTGTAGTTGAAGAAGTGTCATGATGATCTCCATATTGGCAAAAGATTCCGGAATAGTCCCCATTCGGATCTCCGGGAAGATTTCAATTAGATTACATCATGGTCAGACAGAGATTCCGAAATCAGATACCGGATAGTAAGGCGTACCCAGGAGCAGAAATAGACTCAGATCACAATATAGTAGTGATGAAGAGTAGGCTGAAGTTCAAGACATTAGTCAGGAACAATCAATACGCAAAGAAGTGTGGATACGGAAGTTCTAAGGAATGACGAGATACGTTTGAAGTTCTGTAACGCTATAGATACAGCAATAAGGAATAGCGCAGTAGGCAGCACAGTTGAAGAGGAATGGACATCTCTAAAAAGGGCCATCACAGAAGTTGAGAAGGAAAACATGGGTACAAAGAAGGTAGCTGCAAAGAAAGCATGGGTAACAGAAGAAATACTTCAGTTGATTAATGAAAGGAGGAAGTACAATCATGCTCCGGGAAAATCAGGAATACAGAAATACAAGTCGCTGAGGAATGAAATAAATAGGAAGTGCAGGGAAGCCATGATGAAATGGCTGCAGGAAAAATGTGAAACATCGGAAAAGATATGATTGTCGGACGGACAGCCTCAGCATACAGGAAAGTCAAAACAATCTTTGGTGATATTAAAAGCAACGGTGGTAACATTCAGAGTGAAACGGAAATTCCACTGTTAAATGCAGAGGAGGTAGCAGATATGTGGAAAGAATACATTGAAAGTCTCTATGAGGGTGAAGATTTGTCTGATGTGATAGAAGAAGAAACAGGAGTCGATTTAGAAGATATAGGGAATCCAGTATTAGAATCGGAATTTAAAAGAGCTTTGGAGGACTTACGGTTAAATAAGGCAGAAGGAATAGATAACATTCCATCAGAATTTCTAAAATCATCAGGGGAAGTGGCAACAAAACGACTATTCACGTTGGTGTGTAGAATATACACAATTCCGAAGACGACAAGAGCTGACAAGTGCGAGAATTATCGCACAATCAGCTTAACAGCACATGCATCGAAGCTGCTTACAAGAATAATATACAGAAGAATGGAAAAGAAAATTGAGAATGTGTTAGGTGACAATCAGTTTGGCTTTAGAAAGCAAGGCTAAAGAAAAATCAAGACACGTTCATAGGATTTTTCGACCTGGAAAAAGCGTCCGACAATATAAAATGGTGCAAGCTGTTCGAGAATCTGAAAAAAGTAGGGGTAAGCTATAGGGAGAGACGGGTCATATACAATATGTACAACAACCAAGAGGGAATAATAAGAGTGGACGATCAAGAACGAAGTGCTCGTATTAAGAAGTGTGTAAGACAAGGCTGTAGCCTTTCGTCCCTACTCTCCAATCTGTACAACGGGGAAGCAATGATGGAAATAAAAGAAAGGTTCAGGAGTGGAATTAAAATAAAAGGTGAAAGGATATCACTGATGACATTGCTATCCTGAGCGAAAGTGAAGAAGAATTAAATGATCTGCTGAACGGAATGAACAGTCTAATGAGTACACAGTATGGTTTGAGAGTAAATCGGAGAAAGACGAAGGTAATGAGAAATAGTAGAAATGAGAACAGCGAGAAACTTAACATCAGAATTGATGGTCACGAAGTCAATGAAGTTAAGGAATTCTGCTAGCTAGGCAGTAAAATAACCAATGACGGACGGCGCAAGGAGGACATCAAAAGCAAACTCGCAATGGCAGAAAAGGCATTTCTGGGCAAGAGAAGTCTACTAATATCAAATACCGGCCTTAATTTGAGGAAGAAATTTCTGAGGATGTACGTCTGGAGAACAGAATTGTATGGTAGAGAAACATGGACTGTGGGAAAAACAGAACAGAAGAGAATCGAAGCATTTGAGATGTGATGCTATAGACGAATGTTGAAAATTAAGTGGACTGATAAGGCAAGGAATGAGGAGATTCTACGCAGAATCGGAGAGGAAAGGAATATGTGGAAAACACTGATAAGGAGAAGGGACAGGATGATAGGAGATCTGCTTAGACATGAGGGAATGACTTCCATGGTACTAGAGGGAGGTGTAGAGGGCAAAAACTGTAGAGGAAGACATAGATTGGAATACATCCAGCAAATAATTGAAGACGTAGGTCGAAAGTGCTACTCTGAGATGAAGAGGTTAGCACAGGAAAGTAATTCGTGGCGGGCCGCATCAAACCAGTCAGTAGACTGACAACAACAAAAAAAAGGTTTGATCATCACGCGAGTGTTACGGAAATGCTTCAGGAACTCGGGTGGGAATCTCTGGAGGAAAGGAGGCGTTCTGTTCGTGAATCGCTACTGAGGAAATTTAGAGAAACAGCATTTGAGGCTGACTGCAATACAGTTTTACTGCCGCCAACTTATATTTCGCGGAAAGACCACAAAGATAAGATAAGAGAGATTAGGGCTCGTACAGAGGCATATAGGAAGTCATCATTCCCTCGTTCAGTTTGGGAGTGGATCGGGGAGAGAAGATGCTAGTTGTGGTAGGAGGTACCCTCCGCCACGCACGGTATGGTGGATTGTGGAGTATGTATGTAGATGTAGATATAGAAGGAAGATTAGTCGTGCTGAAGTGTGCACATAAATCTGTCATTCACCTGTCAGAATGGCTGCCAACCGCTTAACTCCATATTTAAAGCTTGAATGTCGATGCAGGGTTGTAACTATGATAGCTTTTTAATCAAATTTCAGTAAATTCATTTTATGACTCAGAGCGTAGTTGAAAATTGTATTTCATCTTATTTGACATGGGCTGTCTCAATCGTCCAGTGAGTACTGCGGCCAGAGCGGGCAGGCGCAGAACAGGCTAGATCATCTTGCGGACTAGGGCAAACTTTCTCAAGGTCTATGACTATCTTTCACAGCTGCTACATGTTCGTGATACGATTGGATACTGTGTCTTATTCAGATTAATTTCAAGTTTAAACTAGCCTTGGGAAGCGTTTGCAAACCCAGTCTGCAACTAGAAGCAATACGTGTATGCGGTTGATGTTCTGTTATTTAGGATAAAACTGAACTGTTAATTTGCCTCCGGATAATTTTTGTGTGGTTTGGACGTGTGATTGAACTCGTATTATGACAGCTGTGACATATAATTATAGTGCTCGAAAAGTGATAAATAGATTCCGCGACCTTTGATGCAAACCTTAATTTCGAGAGCATACCGAAATTTAATGCCTCCGAATTGTTTATGTGGAAAGTCTTAAAGCTTTTTAAATTAAACGATCTGTATTAGCATTCTAATTCCTTATTCTTCATGTCTATATATTTATTTCTGAAGATTGTCTTCCTGCTGCCGAACGTATTTCTCTCATAGGGATACCAGTTTGTTGATACCGTCGTTGTGTAGAATGTTTGACTTTGTTGATGGAGCCACGACCTCACTCCATCACTGTCAAAGTGACGCCCTCAAAGGTTATGTATAAATTTTGAAAACAAATGAAAATTAGGGTGGGACCAAGTTGCACTACCGAGCGAGGTGGCGCAGTGGTTACACACTGGACTCGCATTCGGGAGGACGACGGTTCAATCCCGTCTCCGGCCATCCTGATTTAGGTTTTCCGTGATTTCCCTAAATCGTTTCAGGCAAATGCCGGGATGGTTCCTTTGAAAGGGCACGGCCGATTTCCTTTCCAATCCTTCCCTAACCCGAGCTTGCGCTCCGTCTCTAATGACCTCGTTGTCGACGAGACGTTAAACACTAACCACCACCACCACCACCAAGTTGCGACTATATGAAGGTTGATCGATGTCAATGAACTAAAGTCGTCGGATTCTGGTAGATACCGCAGTGCTCATGGGTGGTCTGATATTTTCATGTTGAAGGAAAGGGTGCTCCATGTGTGCACGAACTCTTAGAATTCGAAACTGGATTACAGCAAATTGGAGATTGCCGTGGTCGCTGGAGCCCGCTAGATCCGGGCATGTCGGTTCTGCTCCTGGCACTGAAACTAATCGCAGTTATTTGGTACGTTCTTCGCGATCTTCAAGTTCCGGAAACTAGATATAATGTGAAAATACAATACATTCAATTATTAATAGTTCAGTATTTTTTGCAAAAGTGCAATTGATCATATTTACAGTATAGAGTATGAGACAGTATACAGAAATATAAAATAAAATAAAGTATATGAAAAATAAAATAAATTAGGAATTGAAATTTAAAGATTAATGATTTTAAGGCATATTGAAATACAGTGCAATACAGTGTAATACAGTGTAATACAGTGGTCTGATATTTTCATGCCGAAGGAAAGGGTGCTCCATGTGTGGACGAACTCTTAGAATTCGATACTGTATTACAGCACGCCGTTTATCACGCAGCGACACAGTTTTTTTACACACCTCCATGTTACACACTACAATTTGAAGCCCTGTGGTGGCAAATGGCTGCGAATATTTAGACATCATGAATAAAGATGTTGAGGGTTAATAACGTTTATTTTACTTAAAAAGCCTTTAGAGATATCACCGAAAAAATCGAAGGCATTACTTCTCAGCATGACCTCGTAGTTGACTCGCTCTTACAAATTGTTCATTACAGCATGTCGTCTACTGGTTCTGTGACTGAAATAATAAAAAATCAAGTTCTGTCGCAGTATTCTGAAGTTTCTCCATAGATTCACTGTTTAAGACATACACTATGAGATCAACAGTTTGCGGACACACCCAAAGACATACGATTTTCATATTAGGTGCATTGTGCTGCCACCTACTGCCAGGTACTCGTTATCAGCGACACCAGTAGTCATTAGACATCGTGAGAGAGCGGACTTCTAATGTGGTCAGGTGACTGGGTGTCACTTGCATCATCCGTCTGTACACGAGATCTCCACACTAATAAACATTGCTAGGCTCAATGTTTCCGATGTGGTAGTGAAGTGGAAAATTGAAGGGACATGTACATGATAAAAACGTACTTACCAACATCGTCTGTTGAATGGCAGAGATCGCCGACAGTTGAAGAGGGTCATAATGTGTAGCAGGCAGACAACTGTCCAGACCATCACACAGGCATTCGAAACTGCATCAGGATCCAGTGCAAGTACAGCGCGAGGTGAGAAAAGTTGGATTTCATGGTCGAGTGAGCTGCTCATATGCCACATAACACGCCGGTAAATGCCAAACGACGCTTCGCTGGATGTAAGGAGCGTAAACATTGGGCGACTGAATAGTAGAAAAACGTTGTGTGGAGTGACGAATCATGGTACATAAAGTGTCAATCCGATAGCAGGGTTTGGGTATGGCGAATGCCCGGTGAACACCAACTGACAGCGTGTGAAGTGAAAACAGCAAACTTCGGAGGCGGTGGTGTTACGTTTAGGTGGCGTTTTTCATGGAGTGGGCTTGGACCTCCTGTTTTTCGTAGCACTATCAGAGTACAGGACAACATTGGTTTTTTTAAGCAGCTTCTTGCTTTCACCTCTTGAAGAGCGATTCGGCGATGGGAACTGCATCGATCGAGAACCTGTTTTTAATGCACGGGCTGTTCCGGAGCGTTTTTTTTTTCAGTCATCAGTCTACTGACTGGTTTGATGCGGCCCGCCACGAATTCCTTTCCTGTGCTAACCTCTTCATCTCAGAGTAGCACTTGCAACCTACGTCCTCAATTATTTGCTTGACATATTCCAATCTCTGTCTTCCTCTACAGTTTTTGCCCTCTACAGCTCCCTCTAGTACCATGGAAGTCATTCCCTCATGTCTAAGCAGATCTCCTATCATCCTGTCCCTTCTCCTTATCAGTGTTTTCCACATATTCCTTTCCTCTCCGATTCTGCGTAGAACCTGCTCATTCCTTACCTTATCAGTCCACCTAATTTTCAACATTCGTCTATAGCACCACATCTCAAATCCTTCGATTCTCTTCTGTTCCGGTTTTTCCCACAGTCCATGTTTCACTACAATACAATGCTGTACTCCAGACGTACATTCTCAGAAATTTCTTCCTCAAATTAAGGCCTGAAATGCCTTTTTTGCCATAACGAGTCTGCTTTTGATGTCCTCGTTGCTCCGTCCGTCATTGGTTACTTTACTGCCTAGGTAGCAGAATTCCTTAACTTCATTGACTTCGTGACCATCAACCC
Organism: Schistocerca gregaria; assembly: GCF_023897955.1. NCBI lineage: Eukaryota > Metazoa > Arthropoda > Insecta > Orthoptera > Acrididae > Schistocerca > Schistocerca gregaria. The sequence goes on along the minus strand of NC_064924.1, from coordinate 296,731,156 downwards.
TGATGTTAAGTTTCTCGCAGTTCTCATTTCTACTACTTCTCATTACCCTCGTCTTTCTCCGATTTACTCTCAAGCCATACTGTGTACGCATTAGACTGTTCATACCGTTCAGCAGATCATTTAATTCTTCTTCACTTTCACTCAGGATAGCAACGTCATCAGCGAATCCTATCAGTGATATCCTTTCACCTTGTATTTTTATTCCACTCCTAAACCTTTCTTTTATTTCCATCATTGCTTCCTCGATGTACAGATCGAAGAGTAGGGGCGAAAGACTACAGCCTTGTCTTACACCCTTCTGAATACGAACACTTCGTTCTTGATCGTCCACTCTTACTATTCTCTCTTGGTTGTTGTACATATTGTATATGACCCGTCTCTTCCTATTGCTTACCCCTACTTTTTTCAGTATCTCGAACAGCTTTCACCATTTTATATTGTCGAACGCTTTTTCCAGGTCGACAAACCTTATGTACGTGTTTTGATTTTTCTTTAGCCTTGCTTCCATTATTAGCCGTTACGTCAGAATTGCCTCTCTCGTGCCTTTACTTCTCCTAAAGCCAATCTGATTGTCACCTAGCACATTCTCAATTTTCTTTTCCATTCTTCTGTATATTATTCTTGTAAGCAGTTTCGATGCATGAGCTATTGAGCTGATTGTGCGATAATTCTCGCACTTGTCAGCTCTTGCCGTCTTCGGAATTGTGTGGATGATGCTTTTCCGAAAGTCAGATGGTATGTCGCCAGACTCATATATTCTACACACCAACGTGAATAGTCGTTTTGTTGACACTTCCCCTAATGATATTAGAAATTCTGATGGAATGTTATCTATCCCTTCAGCCTTATTTGACCGTAAGTCCTCCAAAGCTCTTTTAAATTCCGATTCTAATACTGGGTCCCCTATATCTTCTAAATCGACACCTGTTTCTTCTTCTATCACAACAGACAAATCTTCACCCTCATAGAGGCTTTCAATGTATTCTTTCCACCTATCTGCTCTCTCCTCTGCATTTAACAGTGGAATTCCCGTTGCACTCTTAATGTTACCACCGTTGCTTCTAATGTCACCAGAGGTTGTTTTGACTTTCCTGTATGCTGAGTCTGTCCTTCCGACAATCATATCTTTTTCAATGTCTTCACATTTTTCCTGCAGCCATTTCGTGTTAGCTTCCCTGCACTTCCTATTTATTTCATTCCTCAGCGACTTGTATTTCTGTATTCCTGATTTTCCCGGAACATGTTTGTACTTCCTCCTTTCATCAATCAACTGAAGTATTTCTTCTGTTACTCATGGTTTCTTCGCAGCTACCTTCTTTGTACCTATGTTATCCTACCCAACTTTTGTGATGGCCCTTTTTAGAGATGTCCATTCCTCTTCAACTTTGCAGCCTACTGCGCTATTCCTTATTGCTGTATCTATAGCGTTAGAGAACTTCAAACGTATCTCGTCATTCCTTAGAACTTCCATATCCCACTTCTTTGCGTATTGATTCTTCCTGACTAATGTCTTGAACTTCAGCCTACTCTTCATCACTACTATATTGTGATCTGAGTCTATATCTGCTCCTGTGTACGCCTTACAATCCAGTATCTGATTTCGGAATCTCTGTCTGACCATGATGTAATCTAATTGAAATCTTCCCATATCTCCCGGCCTTTTCCAAGTATACCTGCTCCTCTTGTGATTCTTGAACAGGGTGTTCGCTATTACTAGCTGAAACCTGTTACAAAACTCAATTAGTCTATCTCCTATTTCATTCCTTGTCCTAAGCCCATATTCTCCTGTAACCTTTTGTTCTACTCCTTCCCCTACAACTGCATTCCAGTTGCCCATGACTATTAGATTTTCGTCCCCCTTTACATACTGCATTACCCGTTCAATATCCTCATACACTTTCTCTATCTGTTCATCTTCAGCTTGCGACGTCGGCATGTATACCTGAACTAACGTTGTCGGTGTTGGTCTGCTGTCGATTCTGATTAGAACAACCCGGTCACTGAACTGTTCACAGTAACAGACCCTCTGCCCTACCTTCCTATTCATAACGAATTCTACACCAGTTATACCATTTTCTGCTGGTGTTGATATTACCCGATACTCATCTGACCAGAAATCCTTGTCTTCTTTCCACTTCACTTCACTGACCCCTACTATATCTACATTGAGCCTCTGCATTTCCCTTTTCAGATTTTCTAGTTTCCCTACCGCGTTCCAGCTTCTGACATTTCACGCCCCGACTCGTAGAAATTTATCCTTTCGTTAATTATTCAATCTTTTTCTCATGGTAAACTCCCCCTTGGCAGTCCCCTCCCGGAGATCCGAATGGGGGACTATTCCAGAAGCTTTTGCCAATGGAGAGATCATCATGACACTTGTCCAACTATAGGCCACATGTACTGTGGATACACGTTACTTGTCTTTATTGCAGTGGTTTCCATTGCCTTCTGCATCCTCAGGTCGTTGATCATTGCTGATTCTTACGCGTTTAGGGGCAATTTCCCACCCCTAGGCAATGAGAGTGCCCTGAATCTCTATCAGCTCCTCCGCCCTCTTTGACAAGGCCGTTGGCAGAATGAGGCTGACTTCTTATGCCGGAAGTCTTCCGCCGCCAATGCTGATTATTTATCAAAATTTAGGCAGTATCTGGATCGAACCCAGGACCGAAGACGTTTTGATTATGAATCAAAGACGCTACCCCTAGACCACGGGCTACCTGTGGTTACAAGACAATAACGTCCCTGTAATTGACTGGCGTGCAGCGAATCCTGGCCTAAATCTTATAGAACATCTTTGGGATGTTCTCGCGATAGGCCTCCCTGACCGACATCGATACCTCTCCTCAGTGCAGCACTTCGTGAAGAATGTCTGCCATTCCCCAGGAAACCTTCCAGCATCTGATTGAACGTATGCCTGCGAGAACATAAGCAGTCATCTAGGTTAAGGATTGGTCAACATAATTGAGTTCCAGCATTACCGATGGACGGCGTCACGAACTTGTATGTCATTTTCAGCCAGGTGACCAAATACTTTTGATCGCATTTTCAAGTCTGCTGCCGACGGAGAGAAAATACTGTTGGGAAAACGAGGCAGCTATAGAAGACACGAAATAAGCGTGTTTTCTGCAGATGCCTCGTTTTATCTATGTCATCCGGCTGCGAGCCGATTTGGGGAGAATGCTGTAGCGTTTTTTTGTGAAATACTCATCGTAGTCCTCTATATGCTATCATTCGCAAATAGAAACATGCGCTCTTAGCATTTTCGACGCTGTAATGTGACACGGCAGGAACACTTCTTATTTCATCCTAGTTAGTTAGGGAGAGGTACGAACAGATACGCGAAGCTGCAAGACACTGTGAATGAGAGAGGTTTGCTGTTGTAATTACGATAGAGTGTGTTACATATTATTTACTCGCACATTCGTTTTGCGTAATAACCATGAAAAGCAAATTCAGACAAGCTGGAGCTTATACGGAGACGTAGGTTTTGTGACGTGTGTGATACGACACGTCACTGAATTCTTCCTTTGTTATGCCGATCCTAACATCTCGGAGAAGCACTTAAGCCCGACGGTGTCAATTATTTATGGTACAGGACTTTGATCTTCTCACAATTAGTATCCTCTAGTCTCCCTCCTGTAGTTACTTCCTCACGCTTTAGCTCCATTCCAGTCATCCTCAAGTGATGCCGGATTACATCTCTACGGTTTGTCTGTATACTATCATGAGCAGTTGGTAGTGTGGCTGCGAATACTATACTGGCAAGAATAAGATTAAAAAAGTAAGACACGATACACAAGTAATTTAAAAACAAAATCTATGATGAGTATTTAATTTAAAATGATATTTCTGAAACAGTTGTAACGTTAAAATGTACTGCTTCATAATAAATAAAGACGTAGGAGGAAATGAAATGAAAGATCAAGGGTTGAGAAGGCATGTGACGTTATTTCAGTGACCGCGAAATCCAGTCGAATTTAAGAGACCTCGACGGTATAGTCGACTTACGAGTACAATGTTGCACACTTACTGGCCTGTGTGAATATACTGATTCGTTTGGGAAGGGTGTGATAAAGTAATTGTATCTTCTTATGAGGCAAGTTGCCCCACAGATGTTGTAATTATCTCTTGACATCCTGGGTACTGTTTCAAGGGTGGAGTTGACGTCCTAGGTGGTCCCACACTGGATGTACTGGAGACAGATATGTCTGGGTCTCTTGTTGCCAGAGAAATCCGCGAACATGATATAGACAGTTCACAGGGACATTGGCCATATGTGGGCAAACATCGTCATGTTAAAAAATAGGGCCGCGATGCTATCGCATGATGATGCACGATGTTCGTGACGTACCTCTTTGCTATCAGACTAGCCTCAATCACTAAGCAGCTGAAGACAGGTTCCCACACTATAACGCCAGGAGTAACATGGTGCGCCTCCAAAACACTGGAAGAATGGGCCCTCTCCTCCCGTCGCGGCCATTATCATTGACGAGGATCATCTTGGGTACTGTAGAACTGCGATTCATCGCTGAACAGACTGCGGCGCTATTTAGCAGCAGTCCATGTTCGTTTTTTGGTACTAACATCATCTTACACATGGGATGGTAATTCCCTACTCCGGATGTTGCTTGAGATGGGCTGATGGTGCGGCATAACACAGAATCTTGCAAGGAGTCCATACTTGTTTTTAGGTGGCAGTTGGAGATGGGAAGAGGTTACGATGTGCTTGTTTCACAATACGGTGATCTCCCGCCGTGATGGTCAGATGTCCTAGACCAGCACATTGTCAACACGAATACTTGTCTCCGCGTATCCATTGAGTCCTATATCTGGCCACTGTGACATCCGAATTACGCACATATTACTGTATTACACTACTCCACCAGACGGCCAAATGTTAATCCCTACGTGGCCATTCTCAAATTCGGGCTGATGACAATGTGTCTCTCATGAGCACGCCTATTTCTGATTCCGTAACAGTGCCCTTATACACGCTACCTGGATTGCTAACAACACTATGAACGAACAACTCTAATGCACTCATGTGGTCGTTCTCCCTGTCACAGTGAACTGCACCTTATAACAAGCCGAGGCTGTTTCATTCTTCTAAACTAAATCGTTCGATACCGAATTCTTATTGGATTAATGGTCGGATACCATTTGTGATTCAATTACTTCAACCTTTAGATTTTGCTATGAAATTTAATTTTTCGATACTTTCGTTCCTGTTTGGTACTACATTACCCATTATAGAAACATTTTAGTAAGATTTCCATAAAAAAAAAGGTGAACTCCAGAAAGATATTCATCCCGATAAGCACTGCGAACAGTTCAAATAGTGTGATTGTGTGTTTTGGGATCTAATGGGCGCCCAACAGCGAGATTATCAGCACCCTAACATTTATTAAAACAAAAGAATGTGGATAAGAAGTACAATTGTCGTACACGCATGCACTCTACATGACCACACAATCTTGCTATGTCACAGGCAATCTCACATGCACTAAAACCAATGAGGAGGAAAGATAGCTAACCGAGAAAGTAAAACAGAGGGAAAACAAAACACAGGAGAGCTAAAAGATCAAAATAGCAAAATATGACTGGCTGACCACTTACAAAAAGCTTTGGTGAGCCAGCCACCCTGTTGACACATTAAAAATATCTCCTCAAAATCTTATTAAAAACGTGGGACATTTCACAAAAATTTAAAACGTGAACCACATTCGTTTGGTCATTAAATAAAACAGCCTGCAGATCCGCCGGCTAATCCAGTGCAGTGAGCTGGTAAGCAAATAAAATGCAGTCCAATAAAATATGGCGCACATTCATCTGCACCCCGCAAGTACCACACATCGGGGGGTCTTCTCGCCGGAGTAAAAATCCATGCGTCATAGGGCTGATCCGACGAGAAGAGGAATAAGGAAGACTTTGTCCAGTTGACGTGGCTGGGAGGAAGTACGCCATGGCCGAGTTGTGGGCTTGACGACACGGAGCTTGTTGTCGGGCACTTCTAGCCACTCATGTTCCCAGCGACACAGGACTTTATACGTTAACAGCGAGGTGAGAGCCTGCAGGAGGATCGCACACCGGAAGACCTGATGGTCATGACATGCCTCTTTGGCTGTTCGGTGCGCACTATCATTCACAGGAATTCCCACGTGCCCTGGTACCCAGCAGAAAGACACCTCCATCCATAGTCGCTGTAGTTGGCGGACGGCGTCCTGAATAGCCTGGTATACTTTAGCTGCTGGTTACTAACGTTGGATAGAATAAAGGGCGCTCAGAGAATCTCTTAAATCTAACGCAGGGGAGAATGTCTCATCTGCTCCAGTGCCCGCAAGATCGCATGTAATTTTGCGTCGAAGATAGTGAACTCTGGAGGGAGTATGACCTTGAGGACACGATCAGGGAAAATAACGAAGCAACCAACGGAGTCACCCCGTTTGGACTCATCCATAAAAATAGCTACATGGTTGTGGTGCTCAGATAAAACGGCATAAAATACCGCAGTAAAAATAAAAGCTGGAGTGCTCTCTCTCTGGTACCGTACCAAAATTAAAATCACTCTGGACGGCTCCAGTAACCAGGATGGCAGACGGTTGAAACCGTGGATTTGGTGTTGGACTGGTGCCATACCAAGTGACTCCAGCACACGCTTGACGCGGATTCCAAATGGCATCGTGGCTCCTGGACGGTTGGAAAAACGGCGCTCCAGATGTCGACGAACACAGTCTGGTGTGCAGGTGATGTAGGAGCTGTGAAGCACTTATAGGCGTGGCTCACCAGGAGGAGCTGGCGCCTGATGGTAAGTGGCGGTTCTCTCGCCTCAGGACGGACTCTGGGTATGGGACTGGTCCGATAAGCACCTGTGACCAACCGAATCCCCTCATGGTGGAAAGCGTCAATGATCCGCAAATAAAAGGACCTCGCTGAGCCATACACAGCCGTGAATGTACAAAATCCCAATAAAACAGGAGGAGACGGTACCTGTCCGCTCCCTTAGACATGGGGCTAAGCACTTGAGGATATTCAGCGTCTTCAGGATTCTGACATTCAAGTCTCGCAACGATGACAGTCTGGAGTCAACAATAAGGCCCAGGTACCGCACTGTGTCTCTAAAACGTAGGAAGGTGTCTCCCTTCTTCAATACAGGCAAATTAAAAGTACGACGAGAAAGATTAAAATGAATACACACACACACCACACACACACACACACACACACACACACACTTGTTAACAGAAACCGATATACCGTCTTTGCAGCCCACTCCTCTAACCGCCTAAGTTGTAACTGACTGCTCGTCGTTGCAACACTGGAGGAGGAGCAGAAAACAGCAAAATCATCCAGAAATAAGGAGCACTGTACTGGACTCCTTACCGTAGAAGTAATACTGTCGACGGCTATGGCAAATAGTGTAACACTTGAAACACTGCCCTGAGTGACGCCATTCTCCTGCTCAAATCGATCAGAGAGCGTGGCACCAACTCCGGCCCGAAAAAACCACTGAGACAGGAAGACCAATAGAAAATTGGGAGGTGGTCACCTATGGAGTTGCGCGAGGTGTCTCCAAGTAGTATCGCATGCTTTACTTATATCGAAAAAGATGCCTAAATAAAAACAAACAGAACGATGTAGTATAAAGTAAAGATATTTGTTCCTGTAACGAACTATTACAATGCTATCACAATTTTATTGATGTTGCCAGAAATACAGAAAGTATATATTACATTGAGTGTACTCGGATACATAACTTGGACTTGTTAACTCTTTTGTGCTGTTGTTTGCGAAAAATGACTGCTAAGCTTCTTAACCGTGAAGCAAACTGTCTCTAGAATGCGCTGCCACACCAATTCTACCAGATGATCACTGATGAAGGATCGTCGCTCAAGGCGCTCTTCATCACGTACACTTTGACGTCTTCCGGAGAAAAGCCTACAACAGCGACTCTCCATCTGCTTGCAAATTATGTTCTGCCCCGTAGAGCTGTGAGAGCTGACGATGAATTTCGATGGGCGCTATGTTTTGTACATCAAGAAACGTCATCACCGATCGAACCTCGCAGGCGGCGGGAGAACGAATAAGATAGGCCACTTAGGGCCACTGCTGCCGCGGTACAGGCAACAGGCGGGACCTGTCTTACTGGCAGTTCATTCTCAACGTCACAGATCTGTTGCGCATGCGCAGTTTTCCCGGCTAAATACGTCTACTTTAAAGGAAACATCTTCGGGAAACTTAATTTCTGGACGTGCCTCGTATTAACCATACTTGTAAAATATTGAATCTCTGTTTCTCACAAACGCACGAGAAATGCTCTGATCAGCTAAAACATTATAGAAATCTACCTAATGGCCCGTATGTCCACCTTCGGCACGGATAACAGCGGTGACATGCCGAGACTTGGAGGTAATGAGGTCTTGGCAGGTCGCTGGAGGGAACTGGAACCACAGCTGCATACATAGTCACCTAATTTCCATTAATACCCGGAGGGAGGTGCGATGAACTCTGATGCGACGTTCAATCACATTCAAAATGTGTTACATCGGGCTCGGATCTGGCGGATTGTAGAGCCAGCACATAAATTGTAACTCGTCGCTGTGTTCCTTGAACTACTCCATCACATTCGTGGCATTGTGACATGGCACGTTATCTTGCTGAAAAATGTGATTACTACCGGGAAACATGATCGTCGAGAAGGGGAATACGTGGTATGCAATCAGTGTACGATACTCATTGGGCGTCACGCTGTTCCACTGGACCTATACATGTTCACTTTAATATTCCCCAGAGCTTATTGGCTTGTCTCTGTCCTGCAGTAGAGCTGATCAAGGGGCTGTTTCCCTGAAAGACGACGGATTTCAGCTCCTCCCATCGGCATGATGAAGAAGGTATCGGTTTTCATCAGACAATGTAACGCTCTGCCAATCCACCAACGTCCAGTGCTAATAGTTACGTGCCCATATAAGTCGCAGTTGCCGATGTCGTGGAGTTAACATTGGCACTTGCATGGGGGTTGTCGGCTACGGATGCCCATCGTTAGGAATGTTCGATGCACTTTATGTTCGAACACACTTGTACTCTGCCCAACATTAAAATCTGACGTTCGTTCAACCACAGTTTGCCGTCTGTCCTGCTTTACCAGTCAGATCAGACTACCACGTCTGACATCTGTAACGAGTAGTGGCCGCCCAGGACCACGATGTCTGGTCGTTGTTCATTTTGATTTCGCCACTTGTTGAAGACACTGACCACAGCAATCGTCGAACACCAGACAAGTCGTGCATTTTCTGAAATGCTGTTGGCGAGCCTGGGCGCCATCACAACCTGCCTTCGGTCAAACTGATGTATCACACGTTGTCCCCTTTCTACACACGGACAGTATTCTGTCCGATACTATAAGCACCGTGTATGTGTCTATCTAGAGGCCTATGAAAATTTGTGGTAAGGACTATGGGACGAAACTGTTGAGGTGATCGGTCCTTAGGCTTACGCACTCCTTAATCTAACTTAAACTAACTTATGCGAAGGATAACACACACAGCCCTGCCCGAGTGAGGATTCGAACCTCCGACGGGGAAAGCCGCGCTAACCGTGACAAGACGCCTCAGACCGAACGGCTACCCCACGCGGCACAAGTGGTCATTCCTGGACATGTCACACTGGTGTTGCCTGCACCGATTTATATCGATAGTCGGTTGGTGGTCATAAGGTTTTGGCTGAACAGTGTACGTCATACTAACACAGTATCCGTTACATCCACGTATTATAACCTTGAAAAATGCTCAAGACTTGTAAACTGTTCCATGTATACTTCTTATATTACACATTCTCGCCGTTAGCAGTGTATTCCTCCACTTCATAATAAAATACTCTCGTCCTGATGTACTTGCTGAAGCTCTCACATGAGCAATCGTACAGGCTAATCTCTCGATCTGCAGACGATAGTACAACACTGAAAAAATATTTACTAGTTTTTCTGATTTTAAGTCGATGTACCGAGAATTCTGAGGAGTATGGCACATTGTATGATAATATAACGACATACCTGAAATATGTCACTTGCGAGTAGCAATGCAGATTTTTACTAACCATGCAGAAATATAATCACATTTAACTATGAGAGAAAATATTTCAGCACGAGTCTGCATTCCTTGACGCCCACTTCACAGTCACAAGAGGTGCAGAAAGGTGTCAAAAGGAGATAGAGAGGAAATTCTCTGTCGGCAGCTGTGCTCAACAAAGCGTGGTGTATTATCCCGTGATACAGAGTCCACAAGTGCGAGCGCATACGCTGTGGCACTTTGCCTCGTGAACTGAACGTTGCTTAGTGTTTTCCACGCTCTCTACGATAAAAAAAACATGAGAAGCTGCTGAGCAAATAGTTTAACGATCCAGATGAGCAGTAGTTTCCTCGACAGGCAGAGGAAAAGAGAACGACTTGTGTTTTAGTCGAAGGCGTACAGTTTCATCTGTTGATATGAGATTGGCGGGTACATTCATGTCGTAATATATCTGTAATAAAAAGAAGCTTAAACTAGTGGTGTCTGTTCACAGAATGAACCGGTGGTGTATCATGTAACAAATAATGCTTCCTTTGGTGTGTTCATACCAGCTCCCATTCAGGGATTCTGTAACTTGCTGTTAATTGCATATCTATGACACAAAAAATGTAGTTCGTGTTTCTAATATGCAGTTTATTACGGGTGCTTTTACCAATATTAGTAGATGGATGGATGGATTTCACTATCAACACCGTTTTTCAAGATTATTGTTGTGCTCTATGTGTGGCTGCTTACTCATGTCAAAACGAAAAGCAACATACACTATCGCAAGGAAATTCACATAACCTATATCGGATCATATCGGTGTTATACGTTAAAAGTAGTTATAACACAGTGGGAAACATTACAAAGGCTGGTAAATCGCTGAAATAATAGAATGAACCAATCATCAAAGAGCACATTAAAAATGTCATCCAATTAAATTGGGTAGGAGTTCTGAAGCCACATAAAACGTCAACAATTTCCGTACTACAGTTGCGTCATCACCTAACATTGATGGTATTTCCCTCGTTATACAGGAAGCTTCTCTTCTTTTGGCATACAAAATATAACGTTAAAACATGGTACACGGCGTGAGTGATGCTGCAAATAATTTTTCACAAAATATTAGGAACAGTTTTAAGTTAGTGAAATTTAATGTTAATTCAGCAGATTCTTTTTTGTAATGGAACATATTTAAATTATGGACAGTCATTCTGAGTATTCTTGTGAATCACTATTTTACACAGTTTAATTTACAGATGGTTATCACATTAATTAAAATCACATTCATAAAAAGTATTTTGCATAAATATAGCCATGTTTACATTGGGCACAAGTCAAAGCCAGTTGTCCCAGCTGTTTTATTGGAGCAATACGACGGTTAAAGTTCAGTACTGTAAAACAGGAAGACAACATTATTACCAACATACCATAACGTTTACAACGATACATGAAGTTTAACCGAAGGTGTCAGTTTTACACCTCTGCCTCAATTTGACAACACAAATGCATTTATCAATATCAGTTCTGCGGTATATGATTAGCTACACGACACCTTGGGACGAGACGTGCGCATTATATCTGAATGTCAGCTCAGACAGTTTACACAAAAAATTTTAATGGGAAGAATGTAGTACAACAGAATGGAACTGTGAGGTATCCTGTCTGCTCAAACGTTTTCTTAACAAGTTATCTTGCAACTTGTCACCCTGCGTAAACTCTAGTTGGGGATAAGTAAATTATAAGAGAACAACATTAAATGTTAAGATAATGAATACTCAGATTGAAGTTACTAACGAGTTCGAAAAAGAGTCTAAAATTAATCTTGTGTTCCCACTGCAGCATGTCTCTTATTACAGATGAAATTTACATTTTACTACCACTCAGTCACTGTAAATCTAGACACAGCGAATGCAGCCCTAATCCGACATCACAGATATTCGTTAGTAGACGGCGACAGATACTTTCCACCTTCTTCAATAAAGAATGTCGAGTAATTTTACATACAAAACCAATATTCCAAAGCGACCTTGTAGTGTCTTATATAGTACGTAAGCTTTCGTTCACATTTCAGTTGGATAGAATACTCGCCACCCAACTACAGTATTCTCTATCATTCGTCGCGCGAACCGCTCTCTGGCTTTTACATGTCCTTGTCTCTATACCGGCAAGACCTCCCTAGTGGAATTATTTTTTCAGGTAGTTCTCATAATATATTTACGAAATTCTGTGTTAACTATTGTTACAAATACTGTAGAAAGTACACATAATCAAATTAGTATGTCGAGGACATGTTTTATAAACAAAGATTTGAAATGTTGTAAGAAGAACCATACGACAGACTGGTATTTATCGTTGGTCACACTCAAATTCTGTTACCGAATTGAATATATTCGCTGGCCGTACGAATGCCAAACTTCTTTAAATTCAACGTAATGCATGTACACAAAAACCAGTATAATATGTGTAAGCCATCACCGTGAAATTCAAATCATTCTTGAATCGTTACAAGTCACCCCAGACGAAAAATAGAGATTGTTGTGAAATCGCAGTTACAGTTTCCAAACAAGTTATGGAAATCTTGAGAAATGACTGAGGATTAGACGATTGATCACCTTGTACCTAGGAAAGATAATAGAACAGATTCCAACAACCATCGTGTCATTTTGCTCGTCACCGTAACATGGAAGGTAGTGCCCAAAGCACTGCATGCGAGCTCCAGAAGGAAGCAGATAATCCGGTTGGGATGTATCAGTCGAGTTCCAGGAAAGAACACAAAGCTGTATGCAAATATGGAGTCTGAAAATGGAGAAACTACCTTTGTAAGAATATGGTAGTAGGCTTTGTAGACATCAAATATCGTACAATTCGATCTGCAGGCAAATGATACTCAGTATTCGGAGTGAATATCAAAACAACTGGAATTGCCAGGTACATGCAAATAAATACCCATCAGAAGATAATATTAATGAGAAAGTTTCCCAAGGAACTGTATTGGAGAGGATTTTGAGAAAATAAGCGTTACACAGGGTGTTCGGCTATCCCCGGTTCTCCTCAACGTACGACGACCTTCTAATGCTGTCTACAAATACTTTGAAGGCTAACCACTGAAAAATATACGAAAATAACAGCCACAAGAAGCTGTTCTTGAAACTTCTTCTGTAAAAGCAAATATACGAGAAACATCACAGCAGTCGCTCATCACTTAAAGATTAAGTTGTAAGATAGAAACGGTTAACAGTTAAAGAACTTCCAGGAAATTGTGCAACTGCAAATAGAGGAACAATGCCAATGACACAACGAGAGTGAAGAAGAATACTGCTTAACACTGAAACATGTTTTGCATGTAAGAAAATCTATCTCAAGGCGAACTAAAGTCAATGTGGTACACTGACTGAAACAGTTGGTATGCTAGTGGATACCTCCGATTGGCAGGAAGCCGAGAAATTTGAGAGGAAGAAATATTTATGGCTGATCTTGATGCTAATTTCGAGCTTCATTTAAATGAGGATATTGCCTTGATACTTGGTTAATGGACCCGACGTTCATGGGTTTGCTACATACGACGAAGGGAAGAACTGCAGAGGGAAGTTACGGATAAACAGACGTCTGTATGGGATTGATAAGAAGAGTCCGATAAATTATTATTTTACGGTGTTCAAATGCAGAAATGACGCATCCAACAAATGGTTCACAGAAGTAAGTAAGTACCTAGACCGGGTTAAAGTGAGGAGTGATCACAGAACAGATGTAGTACAGTTCAGTACCGACAGCTGTGAAAGCTTCCATGACGAACAGAAATTGAACAGGGGAGAAAATGAGGAAGAAAATGGTGCCACAGAAAGAATGAAATATTTTAGGTTGCGGAGAACGTTTATAGTAATTTGTAATGATCTCGGCTGACTTCAAGGTGGTGTAAAGGGCACGTTAGAATAAATGAAGCATAGGAAAACACAATACAATCGAAAGACGCTAGAAAGGTAGAAGTTACAGGAAGTAACACTTTATTGATGGAACCCATTCGGGAGCAAAAGCTACTTTATACGCTGATGGACTGCGAAAGTAAACCCTTGCATTGGTCCTGACGGTATTCGGTATGTTCAGGCGTCGTACATGTATCAGCATAATCTTGTCAGCTACTGAAGGAGTAGACTGGTCAGTGACACTTTTATTCCGGACGCTTTGGAACGTCGTTCGATAACGTTTCCCGACACAGGTGCCTGTCCTCAATTTATTCCTCGTGTCAGCCTCTATATCCTTCCAAGTATTTCGATACCTGTGTGTGTGTGTGTGTGTGTGTGTGTGTGTGTGTGTGTGCGTGAGCGCGTGTGCGTGCGTGTGTGTGCGTGTGTGGTTTCCCATTTTTCTTTTTTTCTTTTTTTCTTTAGTGGTACACTTCGTATTATGTGACCAAACGTTTATAAACCGCGGAAGTCATATTTCTTGGAAATTATTTAGTTATTTACTACATGTAGTCTATAATATTTTTAAGGTTCTTGTCAGGAATATTTAGTAGTAATATCCGGATCGTGTGGCAATCTGTACGACGATGCAGAATAACAGCATGTGAATAGTTTGAACTGAAGCAGCACTGTCTATTTTCGTTAGCCTCTTTATAGCCTGGCTTTAGCATATCAGCTCAGAAGGCGCGAAAATAATATAGTTCAAGAGTGCATTTGTAGATGATGAATAAATTTCGGAGACTAACAAAAATTAAGAACCTATTAAGGAGGTGGTTCTTGATGTAACTGAAGGACTTAAAGAAAACGTAGAAAATCTTGCAAACAACTGTCATGCAGAAGAAGACAGTGTATTAGTTGAAGAAAGAGCAAATGAAGAAGAATCCAATGAAATTAATGGTAACATTTTCTTTTCTGACATCTGTCTGTGATCTTTGACTGTCTTGGAAATCTAACAGTTGAATCATCAAAATAGTAAGTGACAAAAAATTTAAGAACAAACATTATTCATTCATTTTTGTTTAACAGACAATGAGATAAAAAAATAGCGTGAACTAACAGTTACGTCTGACTCCTTCTATATCAGCCACAGCATGAGAATGTTTTTAGTACTTGGATGGCATATTCAGCTAAAAATCACGGTTTGTACTATTCTTATCATAGCCTCTTTACCATAGGCACGAGTTTGAACAACGCATATGAATTACTTAAAAGTTTTCAAGCGTGGTTGATTTTTTAAAGCAACGAGTCTAACTGTAAACAGAAATACTTTACCCAGCCAGCACCTGAAACGGAATAATGGTCCTATCGGAATTAGTAAATAAATAAATGATTTTGTGATGGTGGTAATTAGTGAGGTTGGCAGAAGTCCGCGTTGGGTGCCAAAATACATAGCTAAACCACTGTGTAAACATCATTCTGAAGCAGAGCAAAATATTCGACGTGTAGGTAATAAAAATAGGAAATTAATAGAGTTCGGCGTGAGCTCGAAATTGATCACAACAAATATCGCTAAGTCATTCAATAACTTAATATTTAAATAGCTTTTTATTCTGTCTTCTGATCTATCGTCGCGCAAAAGGAATCTGCTGCCATCATTCATAGTTAATAGCTCTGCTTTCAGTCTCTTCTCTTATCTCTGGATCCCTCTCACTTCCCCTCGACTTTGCCCTTTGCTTGCATAACGTGCTCTTCGTTGTTCGCTGCTGAGGCATATCTGTCACAAAGTTTTACCCTCGATTATGCAAGCTACCTAGCTCCTCTGAATAGATTTTGGAAACAGACGTATTTTCCTCTCGGGCCCTCTACTTTGCCTGTTTCAGAGTTCTCTGTACATCCAACCTTGCATCATCCGGAGCTCCACATTGATGCTCGTGTAAAAAGAGCACTGTAGCGTCCTTGGTTCTAAGCTTTACTCGGCAATGCTTCTCTTTCTGTTTTGAACAGCGTCAAATCACAGTGTCATCTTCCTTCGTTTTCTTCACTGTGTAAGAATAACCGTCACAGTGGCAACTAGTCTTACCACGAGTTGTCGCTGAAACTTCTATACCACAACTACTCAGGTGGTAATATCCAAGTGGCACGATGTGAAGTCTACGAAACCTAGAGCGGTACTAACAGGCAGACGGGACTGTGCGGGCGGAGTTTGGCAGAGTTTACGGAAAAGGTAGAGCAAAGTGATTAGGACTGTCCGGCTGCAGGTAGAGCGAGACACAATGGACGCAGGTACGTGGCGGAGAGTTCGCAGATTTCTAGTGGGGCGGAAAGTTCGCAGGACGGAGAATTCTTACATTCGGCTGCATAACTATGTAGCGTTCTTGTTTTTCATGCTGGTATTCCGGCTCCTGTGTGTTTATTTATCGATTTCCATTGTTTATTGAAAGTTCATTGTTGGTAACTGATTTTACATAACGTCATTTTGCCATTTGGCAACGGACTTGACGCAGTGCACTCAGCCTCGTGATGCCAATTGAGGAGCTACTCGACAGAATAGTGGGGGCTTCGGTCAAGAATACCATCATAAAGACTGGGAGAGTTATGTGCTGACCCCATGCCCCTCCTAACCGCATCCACCTCTGAGGATGACACGGCGGTCGGATGGTCCCGATGGGACACTTGTGGCCTGTAGCCGGAGTGGTTTTATTTTGTCATTTGCAGAAGTTTAGCGGGGCTGTGGACGCTATAAAATGAAGAGCCAAGTAAAGAAATAGGAACATTTCCGACATATTCTTCTGTTTGAGTTCAGCAGAGGGGTGACAGCAGTGGAGGCAGCCAGAAACATTTGCGCCGTGTATGGGGATAATACCACCGGACAGACCACGGCAAGAAAATTGTTCTCTCGTTTTAAGAAAGTACGTTTTCACAACAGTGTCTATCTACGTCCAGGAAGACCTTTGGGGTTTGAAGAAGTTCGTTTAAACGCAGTAACGCCCAACGATACGTGTCAGTGTACTGGAAAACTGGCAAATGTGATGCAGTGTGATTATTACACCATCGTGCGACATTTTCGCACAATGAAGACGGTTAAAAAGCCGGGTTTGTGTGTACCGCATGTCGTAAGCCAAAACCACAAAAATTAGGGTGCATGTCTGCTTGCTTGTCATCAAATAGCTTGTGAACAATACCGACCTTCCCTGTCCTGTATCGTTACTGGTGACGAGAGATGATGTCTACATCATTAACAAATCAAAAGGAAGGAATGGTTCAGCACAAAGAAAGCAGAAACTCCCCTTACAGAGACCTTCACGCATCCACAAAAGACAATGTTACGCATGTGGTGGAACAGCGACGATGTGGTGTGCTTCGAATTGCTTCCCCGAGGTGTATCCGTCGCTGCCAACATCTGTTGTCTCTTGCAGGCCCAACCTACGAACAACAACTGCATGAAATGGACGCTACTCTGCGATAACGTCCGCTCGCACTCTGCTGGTGTGACAAACGCACTATACAGGAATCGGGTTGGGAAGCCATTCCGTAACTCTCTTATTCACCTGACCTTGCTCTCCCAGATTTTCACCGTTCCGCTCTCTATCGAACAATCTTCAAAGAACTTCCTTTCCGGATGAAAATGGGCTCCGAAAATAGCTCGGCGAGTTCTTCGCCTCAAAAGAACGTGATTTCCACAATCGCGGAATCGAAAAGTGAACCCCAGTTTTGGTACACAGTTGGAAGTAGTAAAGGAGGATATGTGTATCTGTTGTGTCTGCGGAATTTACGGAAAAACGCAACCAACGCAATACTTTAATAAGGATGTATTATTTTCTCCTCAATGCAGTAGACGCTGCCATATGAGGAAAAGTAAAATCACTTCCCAGACCGAATTCGAATGCAGATAACTGCTAGCAACTTGAAGCTAGGTGTTAGTCTGTAAGCATGCGAGACACGGATCAGCAAACTGTTTTAGACTGTGAAGACCCTGTTTGCTTGCCTATCGACATTTTCTACGCAACTTATGTTTTATTGACGTTTGCTAGCCAACTTAAGTATAGTGCTTAATTTCCAGGGTGCAGAAGGAGGAAAAATTACAGAGCAGCTCAGGTAAGCATACAGCTTCAATGCATTTTGCAAGTTGTAAATCATGTGAAAATGACAGTAGCAGGTTCGACACTGAGAATAAAACTTTTTGAAGTTACGAACTGCTAGTTTACTATCACATGTGTAGTCAATAACAAGCTAGACATCACTAAGGGTGGTTTTCCTCTACAGAGTAGTCCATTGTAAAACTCATCATCGTCTGGCTATATTTCCCCTAACCTATTATCTTTCCCACTTTCCCTCCCTCTCCAAATTCTCTTCTCACTCTATACCTCTTCCTCACGTTCTCCAGTTCATTTTTTGTTGTCGGATGTGTGTACTAGACCTGCTGTATATAAGCAAACAGATGATATCCTAAATCAGACAGCCCCTAAGACCTACGAATCTGTTTATAATCAAGTCAGTGATCGGAGTGAAGAAATTCTACGGCTGGTTCTAATGTACTTGGCTGATAGTTGCGAAATGTGTCCTCTATGTGATAACGTACCCGAGACTAAATTTCGTCGCACTTATAAAATGGAAACAAAAATCATGTTCAGTTTTTAACAATACCCACAGTATTGTTAAAAGTGTTCGCTGAGAGAGTCTCAGTCCTCCTTTTAAAACTCAAAAAGTTTTATGTAGAAAGATAATGAATCTATATAAACCAATTGGAAAAGTTTATTCGGGTCGTATCGAGAAGTGAACACTTTGCTATCGCCACTATAAATCTGGAACTTTGAAAGCAATCACGTATCTGAAAAAATGCTTACCGTTTCCAAGGAAACTTGCCGTGCTTCTTCCATCTTGGTGTAGCGGGACTATATTCAGGCATCGAATGAACGTTTAATTAAGTTTAGCTTCTGAAATGAGGTCGTAAAAAGAACAGCCGATATCTGATAACAGATTCAAGTTTTATCTCTCGAGTATAACACTCTACATCACAGGATATTGCAGGAAGTTACGGTTCCTCAAGCGATCGTAAATGGCAGCATGTTGAGGAAGTTTGGTAAGAAGAACCTACTGTTACGCTCGTTCGCTGTGTTTGTTATGTCCTACATCATTTGTTTGTAGTGTTAAAGAACTATTCTAAAAAATGAAAGGAATGTAACATCAGCATTCATTGTATTCTTGAAAAAAAAAAAAAAAAAAAAAAACATGTCCAGTTTTCATTTTGTCGGGGTGCTGAATTTACTGCATAAGTAGTGCATTTTTGACCACTCTCAGCGTAATGAATAATCCATTATATTTTCGACGTGCAGCCGTGAAAGCCCCCTCTCCCCTCTTCTAGCTAATTTGTTTGTGGAATACTTCCAGAATAAGGTACTGGACTCAGCAAGCTTTAAATGAGCCGTCTTCTGGTGGTATCTGGATAACAAATTTGTCGGTTGTTCTCACTGGAAGGATGGATTACATCGATTTCTTGAGCATTTGAGTTCTATCCACGCTAGTATTAAATTTGCTGAGGAAATAGAAGAAGACTGCATGTCTCCCTTTTTTTGCAAGTTTTCTCCGTCGTCAAGATAATGGCACGTTAAGACATGCTACGCTAATCTATATTTGCATGCCAGTAGCTGTCATTACCCTTCAAAAACCGTAGGTGTCAGTAAGACCTTGGTGCACAGGGGCCTCTCTATATCCCTAAAGATAATTTTCAAGAAGAGTACACATATCTCAAGAGCATTTTGAATCCTAGAATGCAAGTACTTGATCTGGAAGAAGAAATTAATACTTTCAACTCAAGGGCTTTTATGCAATATGCGGAATTTCTTTCCTCAAAGTTGAGCCGTATTCTCGAGACACACGATGTTAAGGTTATCTTCACGAATCCCTCGGTTCTGTGAAGGACGACTTATTGGCTTCGTTAGGAGGTTGTGTATCTGATTCCCTGCGTAAGTTGTGACATGTCATATAAAGATCAGATGGCTGTTCACAGAACGTGGCTTTCGAAACCAGTCAGTGAAAACGTATCGGTTCTTTTGGTCAGTCACATTTTTCCTACACTACCTCGGTGATCGTCTGCTCAAACGCCGTCATCGAGCTGAACGGCGGCTCGTAACGTGTAAAGCGCCTCGGATGTAGACTGGTGGAAGCACTGTTATGCTATGGGGGACATTCTCCTGCGCTTCCATGTGACCTAAGATAGTTATCGAAGATGTACTGACAACTGCGAACCACCTGCATCTCTTCATGTCTTTCCCGATGGCTATTTTATCATTCAGCAGTATAATAGTCCGTGTTACAGTGGTTTGAGGAATATTATAATGAACTCACGTTGATATCTCGGCGACCAAATTCGCTTGATGTAAATACAGTACTATGGAACCTATCTGGGTCGCTATTCGGCGCCATCACCGCGTATACAAATCACAATATTATTATTTGAGTAAATGACATAATCTTTGCGTATACATATAATGTCACACACCTCCACAGGCCTACCAACGAACTGCGGGTCCCTGATACGTAAGATCAGTGATGTATGTCGTTCAGAAGACGGACAAACAAGCTTAAACAGATGGTCATGATGTTTTGGCTCATCAGCGTAAAGTCATGCTTTGTACCTTGTCGTCAGTCTCGCCACTCGTTCTGAGGATGGACGGACGATACACGGCAGAAATATTAGTGCAAGAAGTAGTGTTCACACGGCTGCAGCCCGGAATTTAATAGGTTACAAAATAGGTTCTAGCCTGAGTTACTGACCGAGTCATTGTTTATTGAAATAATTACTAATATCTTGAGTGGCTACAATGGATTGCTTCTGTTATGTATTTGTGGCTTTTATACATCTTTTAGTTCTTTGTTCCTATACCGCTTATTTCTGCTCTAAAATTTATGTGTGTTACCATTCAAATTAACTGATGAAAGGAGAAAATACAAAAATGCAGTAAATGAAGCAGGCAAAAAGGAATACAAACGGCTCAAAATCTAGATCGACAGGAAGTGCAAAATGGCTAAGCAGGGATGGCTAGAGGACAAATGTAAGGATGTAGAGGCTTATCTCACTAGGAGTAAGATAGATACTGCATACAGGAAAATTAAAGAGACCTTTGGAGAAAAGAGAACCACTTCTATGAATATCAAGAGCTCAGTTGGAAACCCTGTCCTAACCAAAGAAGGGAAAGCAGAAAGGTGGAAGGAGTATATAGAGGGTCTATACAAGGGCGATGTACTTACGGACAACATTACAGAAATGGAAGAGAATGTAGATAAAGATGAAATGGGAGATACGATACAGCGTGAAGAGTTTGACAGAACACTGAAAGACCTGAGTTGAAACAAGGCCCCAGGAGTAGACAACATTCGATTAGAGCTACTGACGGCCTTAGGACCATCTGGTGAGCAAGATGTATCAAATAGGCGCAGTTCCCTCAGAGTTCAAGAAGAATATAATAATTTCAATCCCAAAGAAGCAGGTGTAGACAGATGTGAAAATTATCGAAATATCAGTTTAATAAGTGACAGCTGCAAAATACTAATCCGCATTCATTACAGACGAATGGAAAAACTGGTAGAAGCCGACCTCGGGGAAGATCAGTTTGGAGTCCGTAGAAGTGATGGAACATGTGAGGCAATACTGACCCTA
Source organism: Schistocerca gregaria (assembly GCF_023897955.1). Lineage (NCBI taxonomy): Eukaryota > Metazoa > Arthropoda > Insecta > Orthoptera > Acrididae > Schistocerca > Schistocerca gregaria. Next base: position 296,709,554 of record NC_064924.1, on the reverse strand, counting down.
CGACTTACCTTAGAAGAAAGATTAAGGAAAGGCAAACCTACGTTTCTAGCATTTGTAACCTTAGAGATATCATTTGACAATGTTGACTGGAATACTCTCTTTCAAATTATGGAAGTGGCAGGGATAAAATACAGGGAGCGAAAGGCTATTTACAATTTGTACGGAAACCATACGGCAGTTATAAGAGTGACATGAAAGGGAAGCAGTGGTTGGGCAGGGAGTGAGACAGGGTTGTAGCCTCTCCCCGATGCTATTCAATCTGTATATTGAGCAAGCAGTAAAGGAAACAAAAGAAAAATTGGGAGTAGGTATTAAAATCCATGGAGAGGAAATAAAAACTTTGAGGTTCGCCGATGAGATTGTCATTCTGTCAGAGACAGCAAAGGACTTGCAAGAGCAGTTGAACGGAATGGACAGTGTCTTGAAAGGAGGGTATAAGATGAACATCAACAAAAGCAAAACGAGTAAATGGAATGTAGTACAATTAAGTCAGGTGGTGCTGAGGGAATTAGATTAGGAAATGAGACGCTTAACGGAGTAAAGAATTTTTGCTGTTTGGGGAGCAAAATAACTGATGATGGTCGAAGTAGAGAGGATATAAAACGTAGACTAGCAATGGCAAGGAAAGCGTTTCTGAAGAAGAGAAATTTGTTAACATCGAGTATTGATTTGTCAGGAAGTCGTTTCTGAAAGTATTTGTATAGAGTGTAGCCATGAATGGAAGTGAAACATTGACGATAAATAGTTTAGACAAGAAGAGAATAGAAGCTTTCTAAATGCGGTGCTACAGAAGAGTGCTGAAGATTAGATGGGTAGATCACATAACTGGTGAGGAGGTATTGAATAGAATTGGGGAGAAGAGGAGTTTGTGGCACAACTTGACTAGAAGAAGGGATCGGTTGGTAGGACATATTTTGAGGCATCAAGGGATCACAAATTTAGCATTGGAGGGGAGCGTAGAGGGTAAAAATCGTAGAGGGAGACCAAGAGATGAATACACTAAGCAGATTCAGAAGGATGTAGGCTGCAGTAGGTACTGGGAGATGATGAAGCTTGCACAGGATAGAGTAGCATGGAGAGCTGCATCAAACCAGTCTCAGGACGGCAGAACACAACAACAACAACAACAACAAGCATTCAGACTACTAGACTACAATGTTGCAGTGTGGAGACGTATGCGGTTGTAATGCGTAATAAATCAAGATTGATCTTTGAATTAAACTCACTTATTACATACCAGTTGAGAGATACGAGCAATCTCACATTCGTCTCTAGTGGGGATTTTACCCAACATTAAACCACACCATGAAATACAACTTTGGTGTCCAAATTCTGGTTTCTTACTTCATGGCAATGTAGAGTACATTTGTCGTTCCTAAAAAATCACTGCATAACACTTCTACGTAATTATTGGTTTAAATAAACAATTAATGTCTGTTTCTCTATTTTTATAGTTTCATAAGCCATCGAATGGCCATCGATACAGATTAGCAAAACGGTGCAGTTTCTAGTTTTTGCTGTCATTTTCATAGTGCAAGATTCGTGGTGTATAAGTAGGCGTGGTGGGTGAGGCTAACACGCTCTGTGGGTTTTAAAAGTAAATCATTAGATGAAGCCCTGGGCTACCTGCACTGATATAACTGGGAGCTTCGGAGTCGGTATAGCTCTGAGTGAAACACATGACAATTCACTCTTTAAATAATGATGTTACTTCTGTGTACTCGCATACATGGTTGGTGCCGTAACACTGATAAATTCTCTTTAGAACACGACTGAAGCCAGCTGGATGGCAAAATGTGGTCAGTTTCTCTTGAGAGAGAAAACATACTGATTTCGTTAATGCTGGTATTGAGAAAGAATACGTAAGTCACTTAATTAGCACTGAGCGATTTGTAAGGCACATACGACGAGCAGATTGTATGATACAGAGTTTGGACGTAAATATGGATCTCCACAGACAAAATTCATTGCCATGCCCAGGCCTTATATGGTGTAGGAAAACCGTTGGCAATCAAACTAGCTTCCAGGCGACTCGGAATAGATAAATAGAGATCCTGTATGGTTCTCATGGAAATCTTATGCCATCGTTACCACGAAGTACTGAGAAGTTCAGGTAACAAAGTTGGAAAGTAATAACCCTTCTCTCCAAAGTAGACCAGAAAAGCTCAGTAGCGTTGAGATCTGGTGACCATGGTGGGCAGGGGAGATGCGAAAATTCATCCTCGTGCTCACAAAACCGGTTGTGGATTATGCGAGCCGTCGGAGCAAGGGACGTGTCGTCATGGAAGAGGGCGTCTCCATTGGGGAAAATTACTGTAACTCTGGATGGGCCTGATCGGCCAAAATCGCCATTGTGGGGCCACATAATTTTCTTTCAAACTGTCAGGCCTGCCAACTTCAACCGACGAACTACCAGCCATCCTCTGCCCATGTGGCAAGTCCAAAACGCTTTGCTCATCACTCGCACACTGAATTGCAACATCGTTAACCAAATAGTCACTATTACCAACACAACTAGAATAAAAACAACCAGATAATAGCTCACGAATTAATCCATCATCATCATTTGGCAAATTGTCCCACATGAGCTGGCGAACTGTATAGGCTTCTATAATATCATGAACATCTCTCTCCATGATAATACGTTACCTGAACAACGATGCTATTCTTTTTCTTCAACTTAGGCGTACACAACTTAAACTTATTTTGACCATTAACAAAGCGTACAGTAATGCGACTTTGCAGAGTAATTACAAGGCACATGCAGTACGACAATATGGTTGCCCAAATCACCAAACCGCCGCAATGCTACACTCTTTGAACGGAAGCTAAGCTGGGCCAGCAGTTGGAAGTAATTTGGAACAACACCTGTCCAACCAAATGACATTCTTCTGTTATTCCATAGACTAAGTTTAACGGCTTCGGCACCACGTTGTTCTGTTGTAAGCAACTGCATCAGTAATGACTGGCTTTGGAATTTCTGCTCACTGTGGAATTCCCAGCTTATTAGGCTCGCTTCTTACTTTCTTTGGTGCTGACAGAGTGCACGATTGCCACATTCAGTTTTACAGTAACTTTTGCAGCTGTCGTTCACATATTTTTCGGCATAATTCTCTTCTGTGACTGTTCATCACGATCACGGAATACACATTTTCTCCGCGTTGTGACATATCGGATAGTTGGTTTTCCTCTTTCCCAGTATTTCACATTAATTGTCGATAAGGTTCCTTTTCAAACACCTAACACGTCTGCTAGCTTGGTTACGTAAGCATCCATCATATGAGCACCAAAAATTCGCACAGGTTCGACTTCACTTAGCACCTAAATAATGCATTCTTAGCTATACAGATTCTACTCTTAACACGACTGACACTTTAACGTTTTTAGGACATAACACAGCTGCCGTTGAAGGTCAGGTCAACCATCAAGTTTGGCTGATATCTGCATTTATGTTTAGGCATGCATTTCTGGCAGTGTTCCCATACTTTTGTCCAACCCCCTTATACTGCGCTGAATGGCGAAAGTCAGATTGTGCTCTGAGGTGAAAGCACTGAGAGTAAGAATTCCAGAATAGCGCAGAAGTAAGGGGCGAGGCGCGTTTCAAACAGCCGTCTACACGCTCCCGCCAGACCGGCGCCAAACGCCCACGCCGCACTTCAAGTCAAGGAAGGTTAGTGCCCGCCTATTTTAACGGCTTAACGGCCGCTGACGACTTCAAGTGACTGGACTTAGCCTCTCTAGGCGCTCGGAAGTTTTGCACGTCAACGTCTGCACCAGTCATGGGGCAGCACTCTCAGAATACAGGCAACTCCCTTAAACTAGACCCGTCATTGATGAGAATCTCACACTTCGTACCACAACTAGGCAGAAGCAGAGACGTGGCATAATAAGGCCACTTCATGACTGATCGAGCCGGGATGAAGTCGTGCTTCACTGGAGCTGTTGGTAGTATGAAGTGCCATCGGGTGAATCAGGAAGGAATGGAGGTAGAATAAATATCCTGCACGTGGTGCAAGATTAGTTCATATTTTTGAAGTGCTGTTTATTACACACACTCTCAAATATTTTTCGTTTGTGTTGTTCGCTCACATTTCATCGTCGCATGGGCTGGTAAAAATAAAGTTAACCAGGGAAAATAATTAAGCATTTTTCTTCTGCTACAGCCTACCTAATGCACTTGGTGTAGCGAACATGCAGATGAAACCTAGTGGCGACCATATACCGCTGTCACGAGGTAATGCTGTTGTGTTTCTCAGATTGTTTGATGAGAACTGTTGCGCTGGACAGAGGCCAAAGCCAAACAGAGGCAAGCTCACTTACGGGAAGTTCACAGTAACACACCCTCTGCCCTACCTATTCATAACGAATCCTACACCATTTTCTGCTGCTGTTGATATTACCCGATACTCATCTGACCAGAAATCCTTGTCTTCCTTCCACTTCAATTCACTGACCCTTCCTATATCTAGATTAAGCCTTTGCATTTCCCTTTTCAGATTTTCTAGTTTCCCTACCACGTTCAAGCTTCTGACATTCCACGCACCGACTCTGCTACCTAGGCAGTAAAATAACCAATGACGGACGGAGCAAGGAGGACATCAGGAGGAGACTCTCTATGGCAAAAAAGGCATTTCTGGCCAAGAGAAGTCTACTAATATCAAATACAGGCCTTAATTTGAGGAAGAAATTTCTGATGATGTACTTCTGGAATACAGCATTGTATGGTAGTGAAACATGGACTGTGGGAAACCCGGAACAGAAGAGAATCGAAGCATTTGAGATGTGGTGCTATAGACGAATGTTGAAAATTAGGTGGACTAATAAGGTAAGGAATGAGGAGGTTCTACGCAAAATCGGAGAGGAAAGGAATATGTGGAAAACACTGATAAGGAGAAGGGACAGGATGATAGGACATCTGCTAAGACATGAGGGAATGACTTCCATGGTACTAGAGGGAGCTGTAGAGGGCAAAAACTGTAGAGGAAGACAGAGATTGGAATATGTCAAGCAAATAGTTGAGGACGTAGGCTGCAAGTGCTACTCTGAGATGAAGAGGTTAGCACAGGAAAGGAATTCGTGGCGGTCCGCATCAAACCAGTCAGTAGACGGATGACAAAAGAAAAAAAAAAAAAAAAAACCTGAGTTTCCCGGAACATTTTTGTTCTTCCTCCTTTCATCGCTCAGATGAAGTAATTATCTGTTATCCATGGTCCCTTCGCAGTTACCGTCTATGTAGCTATGTTTTTCTTTCCAACTTTTATGACTGCCATTTTTAGAGATGTCCATTCCTCTTCAATTGTACTGCTTACTGTGTTTTTCTTTATTCCTGTATCTACTGCTTTAAAGAACTTCAAGCGTATCTCGTTATGCCTTTGTACTTCCATACCGCACTTCTTTGCGTACTGATTCTTCCTGCCTAATGCCTTAAACTTCTGCCTATTCTTCATCACTACTGAATTGCTATCTGAGATTATATCTGCTCCTGTATACACCTTACAATCCAGTATCGGATTTCGGAATCTCTGTCTGAGAATGATGTAATCTAACTGAAATCCTACCGTATCCTACCTCTGCCTCTTGTGATTCTTGAAGATAGTATTCGCTTTACTAGCTGAAATTTATTACAGAACTCATTTAGTCTTTCTCCTGTCTCATTCCTTGTCCCAAGCCTATTCTCTCGTAACCTTTTCTTCAACTCTTTTCCCTATAACTTCATTCGAGCCACCCATGAGTATTGGAGTTTCATCTCCCTTTATATGCTGTATTACCCTTTCAAGATCCTCGTACTCTTCCCCCATCTCTTCATCTTCACCATGCGTCGGCGGCGCGTGTGCCTGAAAAACCGTTTTCGATGTTCGTTTACTGTCGAAACTGCTAACAACAACCCTATCACTGAACTGATCGTAGTAACACACTCTGTGCCCTATCTTTGCATCCATAACAAATCCTATTCCCGTTATACCGTTTTGTGCTGCTAATGATATTACCCTAATCCATCTGACCAGAAATTCTTGTCTTCTTTCCATTTCACTTCACTGACCCTGTCGATATCTAGATTGAGCCTTTGCATTTCCCTTTTCCGATTTTCTAGTTTCCTACCACGTTCAAGCTTCTGATAGTCCGCTCCCCGACTCGTAGAACATTATCTTTTCGTTGATTATTCAACCTTTTTCTCATGGTCCCCTCACCTTTGACAATCCCATACTGGAGATCCTAATCGGGTACTAATCTGGAATCCTTTGCCGATGGATATATCATCATGACACTTCTTCACATACAGGGCATATGTGCTGTGGATATACATTACGCGTCCTTTATGTAGTGGTTTCCATTGCCTTCATGCAGTTGATCATTGCTGATTCTTCCGCCTTTAGGGTCAGTTTCCCACCCCTAGGACAAGAGAATGTCCTAAAGCTCTGTCCGCTCCTCTGCCCTCTTTTACGTTAGCATAATGAGGGTGACTTGTTATGCCGGAAGTCTTCGGAAGCCAATGCTGATTATTAATCAAAACTGAAGCTGTATCGGGACTCGGACCTGGGACCGAGAACGTTTTGATTGCTAATGAAAGGTGCTACTCCTAGACCACGTGTGCAAAAATTTCGTTTCTATACAGTAAATCTTACAGTAGACATTTATCGCTAGGAGCCCGTATGCAGCTGCAAAGGAGAGGAATATCTGGGAGCACTTATCGGATAATGAATGCTGGACCAAGAATTTACCGCGCCAGTGTGCAAACAATGCTTTTGGCCAAAGAGGCGAAAAACAGATAGCCTGAATCTAACTGTTAGACGTTTTTGGCCACGGTAGGGAAAGAGGCGCAGGAAAGAAAGCAGGCCACCTGGCCGAGGCGTTTCGACAGTGCTGCAAACGCCAGTTGTGTACAGAGATGGTTTGCATAAAAAATCCCCGATTTTCCTGGTTTGCCTTGGACCAAACGCTATAAACGTATCCATCAGGAGGTGTCGTCCCTCTGCCTACCGTGGTTTTTGGGAGGCCTTGGACCCTTGGAAGATATTTAGGGTTCAACGCAAAATTTATGGTAGCTCTGAAATGGTAAATGTTGGGGAACTAAACAACTTCTCTCAGTTTAGCCGAGGCACCTGGTCCGACATGCTTTTCGTTTGGCTCGTCAAGATAGCGAGCTCTTTGATGAACGTGTTGTTCACTTTAGGCCCAAAGAAACTCTCAAAACACGGTGCGTAAAGTGGTCGTGGGAAACATAATTCATGATCCTAACTTCTCTTCCTTGCGGAAATTTACGAGTCAAGGATTGGTTGCTTCTCCAGAATGGAAAATAATGTTTCAACTCTGGTTACGACTGACCGGCAGGTTGAACAGAAGAGCTAGAGGGGACATGTGGCGCTCTTGGATTCCTGTGATCCCCATGAAATCCACATGGGGGAATTGGCGTTGGTGCACTTTGCGGGTCGTAGTATTGACGAAAAGGGCGACGAGGGGAGAAAGGCTTCTTCTGATTCAGATTCCGGTCTGGAGAAAAGATTCTGGTTTTGACTCTTGTTAAGACTGGGTTCACTTGGAACGCATGTTCTGAGCATGACTGCTCACTGGCATTGTTTTTGAGTAGGGATCCTGTGGGGAAGTCTTAGCTGACCTGACAATTTAGACCTTATTCTTCTCAGATATCTTCCTGTGCTAGGACTATTTTATTCATATCAGGTCTGCCGCCTTGACCTTTTATCTCCTTGTGCACACTGCCGTAGAAGTGAGTCAAATTGGTGCACTGTATGACCAGTGAACGGGAGTGTCACATGCTGGCATCTGCTGAGATTTGAGGGCTCCTTTGGGGAGTAACTTCAATCCATCTGACAGATCTGATTTTCCGTGCCAGCGATAACGAATTATAGGTGCCACTCATTGCTAATCTGCCGATACATGCGCTACGATAGTCACCTATGACAGCTCTACACATCGATGATGGGGTATGTAACTGCTGCTCCTGCTTGTTATGGCAAACAGAATAACAACATCGCCACTTGTTGTTAGCTACATCAACGTAGTGTAACTTCTGCGAACTATAATTACATCAAAGTAGATATGAATGTCTAAGGAGTGCGACTGAATGTACGTTTTTCAAATTTATTTCACTTCAGTACAGTAGTCAAACCATTCTTCTTCTTCTTCTTTCTTGGCTCTACAGTTCATGATGAGCCTTGGCGTCTTCTACAATTTCGTTCCATTTCTCTTGGTCCTTTGCCAATACTCTCCAGTTTCTATAGCCCATCTTCCTAAGATCTTCGATTACTCCATCTTCCCATCTGGCTCTTGGTCGACCACGTCCTCTCTGCTCTCCTGGCTTTCCTTGTGATATTCTTTTTGGTAGTTCTGTGTCATTCATGAGAGTCACATGTCCCGCCCACCTCAGTCTGGATGATTTCACTATCCTTCTGATGGGTTGGTCTTTGTATATGATATACAACTCATGGTTGTATCTCGTCCTCTATCTTCCTCTTTCACAGATTGGGCCGATAATTTGTCTAAGTACCTTTCTTTCAAATGCACTCAGTGTTTCAATATCTTTAGTCGTCGCAGTAAATTACAGGAAGTTTCTGTGATTTACTGCGACTATGGTTAGACTACTGTAATGAAGTCAAATAAATCTGAATAAAACATCAAAGTCTATTCGCGTTACATAGTTTCAGACAGCGTTATTTCTCTTTAGACCCGGGGAAAATAGATTCAACAGATAAACCTCAGTCTTTTGCAAACAAACGCCACCCAGTGGGGTGCTAACTCCTATTTGTGTTGCTAGTAGTTCATGATTTATCTGTCATTTCGCTTAACTTCGCCTGTTTGTCCTATTTTATGATTAATAAACTCTTGATATCTCTATAAAATATTAATCATCCATCCTAACTGCATAAGATAATGTCAGGGCCGCCATTTTATTAAACTTTTTCAACACTCCAGGTTTATTTAAGATTGTCATAAAAGTGGTAACCTCCAGCGCAGGCTCGCAATAACAACCACTGTCAGAGGGCAAATTAAATTTAGCAGATACACGGCGAGGCAGACAAGTCGAAGGCTCACAGGTTAAAGTGATTGGTGTCAGGCTGTAAACCTGCAATAACCTGCAGTTTTTCAAATGCAACTGCAAGACCAGTGTAATCTTACAACCTTTAAATTGGCCGAACTGACCCCCGGATATGGCACTTGTAGGCTTATTGTCTGTGGTGAAAGTTGAAACACGCTGCCTACAAGGAAAGACCAGCTAAATCCGATGATATGCAACGACCTATTACTGCTGCGTGTTAGGACACCTCAGCTGAAATGCTAGCACGTGTGTAACAGTCATTCCATACCAGACTAGAAGCATGTATTGCCGCTGCTGGTGGTCAAATGTCTCATTAGTGCTCAAAATCCTCATAACTAGCGAATGCACTTGTGTTGTCCTTTAGTGTATGCTACCAAAGGTATTGTACAATTATCGGTGTGGCTACTTTTCAGATGCGTTATCTCGTAAGTGACTCACACAAGAAACCTATAATACACACCTATGATATTCTAACTTATCCTACCTTAGTTTGTCAATGTCAATACGCACAGTTCCATTTAAAAAGTATATGTTTACACAGAAAATACACTTTCTAAGAGTTATTTCGATCTCTTGATTGGTTTACAATACGAGTGCCTGACTACCAATCCATTCTGTGAAAACTGCACATCAATAGCATCGTCCATTTCCGCAAACTGTAGTATGGATACAAGATTGTGTATCGTAAAAATATAATTAATTTTTCTTATTACCGACTTTTCTTTGAATTTATGTTCGTATAATGAGCAAGGGAAAATGATTGTCTCTATGAGACTGTAAGACTCACACTAACCTGTGCTTCCTAAAGAGGGTCAGTACCTTTTTCAGTAGTTTCAAGGGGCAGCACTCTGGATGGAAGACTGATATGGCCTTCTAACACTACCCAGATTTTTTTAGAGATGGTTGCGGTACACGGCTGTTGGACACAGGATGTCAAATTAAACACCTTCCAGCCGTGTAGTTTCCAAACATGTTTTATTTGGCTACAAGTTTCTGTGATTTACCACGCCATCTTCAGGCCCCTGACCGACGTGTAGAAAGAGTCTACCTCGGTTCTGATCAAAACAGGGGCCAGCAATACTCGTATTAGCAGAATTTTTGATATAGCGATGACTTCAACCATCATCAGCCGACTGTTAGATAAACATTGGAAGCAATGGAATACTACTGCATCTTTTGCTCGAGGGCGTCCTGCTCAGTAGAGCAGTACTGCATGGCTTAATTATGACAGTCTAAACAGTCATCACTTCATGTCTCTGGGTAGCGTCTACTCAGGAGAATGTTGCCACCAGCAAATAGACGTAGAATGTTAGGGTGCATCACCGAGAAGTTGTGTTAGAGAATTTAAAAAACGAACTGTGTAGATCGATGTTTGATTTGGTGGGAAATGGTGAAGCGTGGTGACAGGATGAACAGGACCCCTGGTCAGGTCTGTACAGGACTATCAAAAAGGGGTAATGCTTGAGTACGTCTAATAATGAATAAGAAGACAGGAACACAGGTAAGCTACTTTGAAAAACTCAGTGAACTTATTGTCGTAGCCAAAGTAGAAATGAAGCCAACATCGACCACAGTAGTACAAGATTATATGCCATATAGCTCCGTTGATGAAGAAGAGACTGAAAAAATGTATGATGAGATAAATTATACAACTCAGGGCGTTAAGGAGACGAAAATTTAATTCTAGTATATGACTGTAGTTCGATAGTAGGAAAAGTAAGAGAAGGAAAATGCTAAATGAATATAGCCTCGGGGAAAGCAATGAAATATAAAATCTCCCGGAATATTTTGCACACAACTTAATTTTACTATCGCTTGCCCTTCGTTTAAGCATCATGAAAGTAGGCTGTATATGTGGAAGTTAGATGGGAACGCCAGTTTCTAGACTAATTAAGTTACTTTAAGACAGAGGTTTAAAACTAAATTTTAGAGTGTAAGACTTTTCTAGGGGTAGATGTGAAACCTAGCCATTATTTATTGAGTATGGTCTGCTGATTAAAACTGACAAGTTCGCAAAACTGAGAGATGAAACAGGGAAGCCAGCAGAGGATCACGTAGATAAATGATACGCTGTAGTAGGAACCTTTGGATAACACAGCAGATATTGAATTTAACTGATATAACGAAAACGCAGGAAATCACGTAGGTAAAAGGGCACACATACTTAGATTGTCAGACAGTATAAACTGGATAAGAATAATTGGCTAGAGGTCAAATGCAAGGCTGCAGAAGCATGTATCCAATACTGCCAAGAGGAAAATAAAAGGACAACTTTGGGGTAAAGAGATTCAGCTGTATGGTTATCATAATCTTAGATGGCAAGCCATTAATATATAAAGAAGGAAAGACAGAAAGGGGCTATATAAGGTAAACAGCCTTGAGATCAGTATTATAGAGAGGTAAGGGTAGGTACACGAATCTGAAATGGGGAATACGATATAGCGAGAAGAATCTGACAGAGGACTGAAAAACCTAAACGGAAACCTCTGGATGGGATGGCATTCCTTCAGACGTCAAGAGTAGAGGCAGCCACGATAATGTTATTCCACCTACTGTGGAGTTTGTATGAGACGGCCAAATAGCCCCAGACGTCAGGAAGAATGTAAAAACTTAAGTTCCGAAGTTCCTAAGATGGTAGTAGCTGAGAGTTGTGAATACTCCAGAAGCTACAGTGAAACAAGTAATTATTGTAAATTAATGAAATGAATGAAGAAGAATGAAAGATCCATTTGGGTACTGGAGAAGTTTAGAAACATGCAGGGAATCTGACCCTTTGACTTAGCTTAGAAGATTAGGCGAAGAAACGTAAATCTACGTTTATAGCACATGCATATTTAGAGACAGCTTTTGAAGATGATGCATCGACTACACCCTTTGAAATATTCAAGATAGCAGGGATCAAATGCACAGTGTGCATATGCAACAGCATATGAAAGACCTTTTTAATCCCTGGCTATATTGTGTGACAAGACATTTCTTTATCGTTTACTGGTGCTTTGTTTCCTTTCATCCAGCTCGCAGACAAAAGATCAGTACTCAGTGCATGCCACCTAAATCAATTGCGTCGAAATCATCACAAGCCAGCCGTGGTGGCCGAGCGGTTCTAGGCGCTACAGTCTGGAACTGCGCGACCGCTACGGTCGCAGGTTCGAATCCTGCCTCGGGCATCAATGTGTGTGATGTCGTAAGGTAGGTTAGGTTTACGTAGTTGAAAGTCTAAGGGGCTGATAACCTCAGACGTTAAGTCCCGTAGTGCTCAGGGCCATTTGAACCATTTGAAATCATCACAGGTAAGTTAGCTGCTGTCGTTATGCAATAATATGCAAAGGACGTTTCACCAGAATTCCAGCCAGAGTGACATTGTTATTTACAGCGTTCTAAATAATGCCGTCAGATAGTAAAATTTCCGAATAATGACGTTACTTGAAAAATAACTGACAGTCAGCGTGAAAAAAAAATTATGAAGTAAGCATCATGTTATACATCTACAGCTTATATATCAGTATTATAAGTTTCAAAATGGAGAGGTATAGTTGACCGTTGGGAGGGGAGACCCAATTATAACAAACGAAACTCAGCAGCTGTGTGAAAGATTTTTCCGTTCGACTTAAAAATCAATAGCAATTTCCTTACTACGTCTGAATACATTTGTGATTATTTTTCGCGTGTTAGAGCTGCTTTTGGAGAAAGTGAATGCCGTTGTTCTTTTGTGGCATCATCTTTTAGTGTAATACGGGTCTTGTTTGTATGGGTAATGTGGCTGGTAAGTCTGACTTAAAAACACTGCTGTCATTAAAACTACAACACCTGCGGGGATAGCAAACAATGAAATTTTACTTTACAGTATAGCAGGAAGATGATACTAGGGGATATGGAAAGTAGCCGCCACTGTTGCAATAACAAATGCTCTAACACAACTGAACTCGAGTTGAGCTTGGATAACATATATTGGTACGTTATTCCACACTGATTCAACCCTTCTCAGAGTTCGTAGGTCGTAGTTGTAGAATCGTAGCCTATCGATATTGCCGGAGCCGGCGCCATGGAGATTCCTGCTGCCGCCACGAGGGGCGATTTGAACGCCGTCACCAATGAAGTACCTCCAGATCGCCGAGCAATGAAAACCGTCAGAACGGTGTTTCAAGCTGCGAGTAACTGGGAACCATTCTCCTAGTTCAAGATTACTTCGAGTAACTGTTAGGTGTCGAACGTTGCACTCAGTCACTGATAACTCTACCGGTTAACATTCACTGTACATAAATGCACCAACGTGTCGAGCCTCTGCTAATACAGTAGTTATCCACAGCTACCCGAAGTTGTCAACGGTGCAGCATTTCCTCACGTACAAATTGAGTACAACATATTTATTTGAAGTGCACTTTCATCAAGTAACCACTTGCTTGCCTGTTCAGATTATTACGGCGAAAGAGCTTTGGCCACCTTCCTCTCATTTATGATTAGCAGCGAGAATGTAACATTTGGCTCCTCGACACATAATGTAGTAGCTGACGAGTGGTGGTATGTCAGTCTTGCGGCAACACGTTTCACTGGGTGAGAGATCTGCGGGCCAGGGCTACAGCGGACACCCTCTGCATCGAGGTAGCTCACAAATGCGTAAACAACATGCGGTCTATCACTTTGGAAGATAACGTTACAGAAACCTACAAGATAAGACACAGCCACCGGCCTTAAATCGTCAGAATTGCCACAACCATTGTCAATATGCCAAGAATCAGAGGTGATCATATTGTACAGTCAGTGACAACCCCGTAACTTCACGTAAGGTGCTGTGTCCCCATGTCGATGTTGAATACTACCTGCCACACCCTGTTCTCTCTGACTTTACCTTCTACTCAAGATTACACTATTATAATGTACTATATTACATTTTCAAGGCTTTATTCTCTCAGTGTTTTTAATTTGTAACAATTAGTGACACTGAATGCAGTTCTAGGTTCTCTTCATGATTCCACTATTACGAGGGTTGGAACTTAAAATAGTGTCAACTATTTATTCACAACCGATACAAAAGAGTTACATGTTTGCTCCTGTTACTGTCCTTCATAGTAGTCACCAGCGTTGTGTAGAACCCGCTTCCAGCGATGTGGAAGGCGTAGTATACCGTTAACAGAGCCTGTTCTGTTGATGGTGAGAATGGAGCGGTCTACCGCCTGTCGAATCTTTGGAACATTTCTGAAGCGAATGCCGTGAAGTGGTGCCTTCATCTTCGGAATAAGATCTAAGTCACAAGGACTTAAGTCCAGGGAGCATGGTGGGTGGTATAATACTCTGTGCGGCTGATCCCGGCGGAGGTTCGAGTCCCCCCTCGGGCATGAGTGTGTGTGTTTGTCCTTAGGATAATTTAGGTTAAGTGGTGTGCAAGCTTAGGGACTTAGCAGTTAAATACCATAAGATTTCACACACATTTGAACATTTTTTTTGTATAGTACTTCCGATCGACGAAACAGAGCAGCCAGAGCTTGCATTGTATGCACCCGTGCATTCTCACGCAAAATGATGGGTGGGTTGCGTTCCTCCACGACAGGCAGTCAATGCACAGTACTATCGTTCGTTTTAGGAGCATCATCTGCGACCAGGTTTGCGAAAGAAGCGGCGACACTTTCTGCGCAACCCGCCCATCATATTCTACTACAATGGGCGCGCTTGTAGCGCAAGCTGTGGCTGGTCTGGTGTTCTACTTTCCGTGTTTAGAGACAATGATAGTAATTTTGCTCTTATTTCTACGTTTATCTTGTGTGTTCATCTGCATTTCTCTTTCTACATTCTCTATCGTTGGCCTGTCATATTTTGCTGTTACCTACGTGCGACAATGGCACGTGGCAATGACAGTGTTTTACAAAATGTCATCTTTGTCTCCGTCAGTTACTAACGTAAATTCAGAGAATAAGCACAGTATTATTTGTGCAGATGTGAGCTGTCAGCCTATAATTTCAGGCTGCTATGCTTTTTATCGCAGTGCAGACGGCTGGGCACAGAGCTGTTTTACGCCTTGTACCGAAACATAATCCGGGAGTGTGAATGTCTCCCCTGGGGCTCCAACAACACTGACATCGGTGTTCCCGGCAATTTTTCTCGTCCAGCCTCCGCCACCATCTTACCTTTCCACAGCGTTCCGCATCGGCCCTTATAAACCGAACCCAAGAGCCCACATCTCGTGATCTGTTCCCCTGAGAGCCATTCATTGAAGCTCTATTGATTCCTTGGTGGAGCCTACACTACTGCATCTCTTT
Organism: Schistocerca gregaria; assembly: GCF_023897955.1. Lineage (NCBI taxonomy): Eukaryota > Metazoa > Arthropoda > Insecta > Orthoptera > Acrididae > Schistocerca > Schistocerca gregaria. Next base: position 296,694,251 of record NC_064924.1, on the reverse strand, counting down.
CTCTCTCTCACTCACTTTTTCGTGTCTCTCTCTCTCTCTTCTTCTTCCTCGCAGACGTCCTCCCCTCCTCCCACAAATTACCGTGAGCGAAGAGTTATTTGCGTGAGCAGGCTGGGGCGGGAAAGAACTCGGCGGTGAAAGGAGAAGGTGAGGGGGAAGGAAAAGCGGTGGAGGGGGGAGGGGGGGGGGCGGGTTAATGGGTAGGCAACGGCGCCGGTCGCAATCCATCGGATCTGTTTTACTATTCACGCAGCGAGCCGCGCTATCAGAGGGGCAGCGGCCGCCTCGCATGCTCTCCTCTCTTCTCGCCTGGCAGAAAGCTCTGTCCGAGGACTTCGGCCGCTTTTCAGACGCACCCGCCAGCACCGAAAGGGTAGCTCTCTTCAGCTGCAGCTGCACTTCTCGCTTCAGCTCTGTGCTGTTCGTGTCGGAATACTCTGCGCTCAGGCGCGAGGCGAACACTATTCAACACTGGCGTCGTACACGTCTAGTCAAAGCAGCTGCAGTTATAGTTGATTAGTGTGCTACAGACGAATGTTGAAAATTAGGTGGACTGATAAGGTAAGGAACGAGGATGCTCTGCGCGGAATCGGAAAGGAATACGTCGAAAACACTGAAAAGGAGAAGGGACAGGATGATAGGGAATCTGTTAAGACATCAGGGGAAGACTTCCATGATACTAAAGGGAGCTGTACAGGGCAAAATCTCTGGGGGAAGACAGAGATTAGAATATATACAGCAAATAATTGAGGACGTAGGTTGCAAATGCTACTCTCAGATGAAGGTCGACTAGCTTTAGACCCCTCGATAAATCTTGCGGTAGTAACGTGTCAAAAGAACGCAAATAAAATTCTAAGCCAAATACTGGCTGCCCCTCATAAGAGCCGTAGTGCGGAAATTCTTTGGGGTACAGTAGTAATCTTTTTGTAAAACGTCTTCCACCCCATTACGTCATCTGCTACAGCGACCGTGTGTAATATATTTAAATTAAAAAGAGGCTTTGAATTACGTTTTCGTTGAGATATACGAACCTTAGCTTTATCTTTGACTGAGATGGAAGTTGCAATAAAGAATTAAAATTTATGCCATGGCTGGGACTTTGTGCAAAGCTGGGGTGCTATTCCAGTATGGGTGAATCCTCGGTAATATGATTTAAGAAGGGGAAAATTGGCTGAAGGCGTAAACTGAAGTTAGTGTTCGGGAGGGCACTGGACGAGAGTAGTCCCCACAGCTGAAGCGGCCACATCTACCTAGTGTGCAAGAAGTGCGGAATTAAGTCGCGGCCATGACACAAATTTACATTTCTTCAGATACTGTATTTATGAAAAACATGATTGGTAGCAAATTGTTCCTTCATAAACAAAGTGTTTCGCCCTCGTGGGGCGTCTTTAAATTATCTTAAAATCTTTCTTTTACAACATATTACAAACCGTAGAACGGCTCTGTGCTAGACTGAAGCACGCGTCGAACTAGATGAGCCCTCAGAGACGGTAAAAAGTTGTACCAGTAGGTCAGTATGCTGCAGTTGTGTCCATACTTCATCGCGAATGTGGTTCCACCATTGCATCACTGTGGATTGCTGGTACGACTTTATCAAGATCTCTGCGGGTTCATCTGTTCGCCGCGTGCTTCAGTCTAGCACACAGCAGTTGAAATTTCTTTTAGGCTGAAGATTATGCCCGTCGATTTTTCCACGAAATTTTAATTTGAAACACACCTCTTTATTCCCCCGTTTCATGGTATGAGTGATCTGTCTCATGATAAAAATTTTACAAAATCATTTACATAAGCAGCACGATTTGCATCACTTTGTTGATGTTGTGTGGATACACTAATTCGTTAGTTATTACAATCGGACGTACTGAATTGTATAGTCAGTTGTTCTGTTACAATATGAAATTACAAGTTTCAAGGTCGCCGTTGTCCGAGAGAGACACTTGGTAAAATTTGGCTACCGTCGGTGTGATTTCTTGATTCCGTTAGGTCCCTCGGGATGGACGTATATTTTATCTTGAGTAATCGCTATCCAGCTCGTCAGTTAGCGGAAGAACCTTTAACATGAGAACAACAATTATCAACGGAAGATTCATAACGAATTAATGTTTTTGTCACCGCACTTCTTTCATCCTAATATCTACCGATAATTAAATAAAAATATGATAGTTCGATCGGTCCCCTTTTCTTATCCGCTCTCTTGATTTGGTTGGTGTAGTGGCGTCGGCGTCTTTTCTACAACGTGGTTCAAAAACAGGACAATTTTTGCTGCATGAAAGTAACAGTTTACTTTTACAAAATCACAGAAAAATATATATCAAATATGTTTATTTAACCTTTCCATTTTATGTGTGTAAAATGTGAGATGTATGACCTACTCTGAAATGCAAGAACTCGGTACCTGAAATCCACTACGACTGCACAAGTTTCCACATCCATTTCGCTCACAACTCATCGAATCTCCTCCTTCATGTCACGGTGGTTCCCAGGTTTATCGGCATACACCACTGAGTGAATATTGCAAGACGATCCCAAAGAAAAAATGGCAAGGAGTTAACTGACATGAGTACTGTGGCCATTGATCAGTATTGCTCGAAATGAGACGATACTGTAACCCTTCATGCGGTAACTGAACCGGTTTGCTGGAACGTGACACCATCCTACTAGAACCATAACTCCTCAGTGTCTATTCCATCTAAACGAGGCCACTAAAACTCTAGTATCATCGTACGGCATCGGTCTTCATTGACTGTGACAGCTTCTCCTACCTTGTCATAAAAAAATTAAGGCCGATGACGCCGCCCGCCCCAAAGCTGCACCTAATTTTAATTCTTGTGACAGTTCGTTTCCTTTCAGTTTGTGACAATCTTTCTTTGATCATGCGAGGATTTTCTGACACCAAATACGGCAGTTCACAAATCCATACAAGTGGAAATGTCCTTCATCGCCGAAGGTGATTTTGTTTGTGGAGCTATTGTCCTGTTGTCATCCTCTCAGAACTCAGTCAACAAACCGTCGTCTCTTTTGGTGAGCCGTCACTTTCAGTTGCAGCGTCGTCCGGATTTTATAGGGATGGTAATGGAGACCATTCCGAAGATTTCTCCATGCTGAAGAAAAATTTAAGTCCAGCTCTTGAGAGCGGCGAAGAAGCTAATAGCGATAATGTCACGAACAATCGCAATATTTTTCTTACTTTGGCCAAAACGATGACGCCGAGGCTATTCAAGGTTTACTGTTGAACCAGTCTCAAACAACTTTTTCGTAAGTCTGCAAGCTTTTGACTCATTCTGTACCTCATTGCGCTCTAAAATCGCGCGAAATCACCTGAAAATTGTTGCACAATCCACCTAATATGAAAAACGTATGTTTTTGGGCGTGTTGCCGAGCGGGATTAGCTGAGATGTCTAGGGGCTGCAGTCATGGAAAGTTCGAGTCCTCCCTCGGGCATGGATGTTTGTGTTTGTCCTTAGGATAATTTAGGTTAAGTAGTGTGTAAGCTTAGGGACTGATGACCTTATCAGTTAAGTCCGATAAGATTTGAACTTTTTTTTTTTTTTTTTTTTTTTTTGCTTTTTCGGATACATTTGATCACATAGATTACAGTTTCTGCTCAAGAAGTTAGGACTGATGCTAGACACACCCATTCGATGACAAAATGTCGTACACCCATGGATGTTTATCCTAAATTTCACATATAGTGTCGCTCGTTGTAACGTGTTGCGAAAGAAGAATCCGATACTTTAGTGGGGCTGGCGACAGCGATCCACTTATGAGCATCTTAAGAACGCCTTGGCTACCACACCCGTTTCGATGACTCCTAAGTTCAACAGGTCGTTTGATGGATGGTTCGTTTTCCGACTTGGTACCGATATTGCTCCAGGAGTGTGAAGACACTCTATGATTGACGCTGCCAAAACAGTCAACTCTACAACTCTGCCACGAGTGAAAATTTCACACAACATACTAAAAAGAACATTACGGCCTTCTACTGTACACTTTTTTTGTCTTTTCTCCCAGTACTAAAGTTATAACAGGTAAGGTTCCAGAATTTCGGTTTTCATGGGGGGGGGGGGGGGGGGGGGGGGAGAGTGAGGCACTCTACCAATAACACGCTGCTCTAATTGTTCAGCAAGATCAAAAGTGTTCGGACCAAATGGCAGGCTGGCCAATGTATGATTTTTCTCACGGCGATATACGACAGCCGCAAGACCACTCCCTCGAGGATGATGTTTGCCTTTTACCCGGAAGTCTCTCTCTCCAATATATGATCGATTGACTGCCTGTTGGCGGAAGTTATTATGTCAAAGCAACTGGCGGAGCAGTGGAAGAAGACCAACAGGTATTTGAAATGTGCATATATTCGAGAAGAGAAACGATACTATAGCAGCCAGCTTTCGACCACCTTAAAGTGGGGAATGGGTCTATGTTCCAAATTAGGGCAAGGAGAGTAGAGACGCAGACAAGATTCCATGGATTGGAAGTGAAGCCCGAATTCTTGATTTCCATACTTCCATTACCCTGTTATTGAAGGATCCTCAGCAGCAGCTGGCTTCTACACATTCCCCACGTTCAGCACTTATTGCCTTAGCTACCCGGTCATAACTTTTTTAAGTAGGGTGTTACAAACGTGGGCTAATCCTTTATTTTATTTATTGTAATTAAAATATATTTTTATGTTTGTTGCAGATCTTTTCTTATAATGTATGGGTCGTACAGGCAGGCTTAACTAGTGCTCTGTGTTAATCTGAGGAGCTGAATAATAGAATTATCCTATGCCGTGAGTGTTCGGGCTTCGGCGGGGGTAGATGTGCTAGATCTTCTGTACCTTTTTAAATTCCCAATCGGCACACAACCACAGCGCTGTTATAACCATGTTGCACCGCAGCCTGCTGCCGCTCAGCTAACTCAGCCGTCAGCACAGCATGAGAGAAAGAAGTCTGTATTCAAAGACAGTGCAGTGAGTATTCACCAGCAATAAGAAGTGCTGCACCGAGCCGATGGCGAAGAACTGGGCAGACATAAACCATTTGGAAGCATCCCTCTGGCCAGTGTATATATACGTTTCTCGGATGGTCACACTTTCTTCAGAAAAGCTCTCGTATGGTCTCAGACTGCGGGGACCTTTTCGGCCAAGTAGTGGATTTTTGAACTCTGTGATACAGCTTCATTCTTATATCTCGCTGCACTGCTCTTGACCTGCAACGTCCATACCACTTTTAGTTTCAGCACCGCGCTGTATTCTCGGTTTCGTAAACTGTGGCCCGCGCCAGAAATATACACCAGCCGATCCGGATAACTATTAGTGGACATTAATATGGGGTTTGTTCACCCTTCACCTTTATGGATCTGCTGGGGAAACTTTCAAAGAATTGTCCGAATTATGGAAACTGAGCAGCTTATTCTTCCTCAAAGGTCGAAACCAGAGTGGGGAGTGATGTTGGACGGTGGGGTCTGCATCAAAGTCGACGTTGTAGCTCATACAAAAGGTGTTTCATTAAGTTCAGATCGGGACTGTGGGTGGTATAGCCCATTCCATTAGCATTGTCGTCCACAAACTATTGTCTCACTGGTTGTGCTTTATGAAACGTTGCGTTGTCACGCTGATACAAATAATGATCGCCTCCGCACTGTTCCTCTACTTTGTCTGTAAACATGGCCCTAAACTTGTTCACATCCTCCGACACTCGTTGTTTTCTTAAGCGCCATAAGGTGACGCACAGTTATTCAGCTAGCAATATTACTGGCAGCATTTTCTAACTCACAATTGATTTCCTCCGCTAATTTCATGCAATTTTTTACAGCTGCCGTCCTCAATGCCCAACGCTCCTTGTCCGTCAGTACTTCGGATCATCGTATTATTGGTTTAGCCGTGGGTGTTCTTTCGCGTTGCCACTTCACAGTCACATCAACCACTGTTGACCTGGATGCCATTAGAAGAGTTGAAATACTCCTGATGTATTTGTTACTCATGTGACTTCAAACGTCTAGTCCACGTTGGAACTCACTAAGCACTTGCGACCACCCGATCATATTTTTACTGGTTGTGTTTTTATAATGACAGTCAATCTCGTGTGACATCTCGCGGTCAGTTCTGCATCGTATAAAGATATACGAATACTTTTTGTCACATCATATCATACAGGAATGTAAAACGAACCAACCTATTGTTTTTATTATCATAGGTTAAAACAACTGTATGTGCAGGTTGATCAAGTGGAATCTTGTATATGAATCTTTAACAAAATGCTTTTTGTCGTAGTCTTTTTTGTGCAGACCTATATTTGTTGCTTATTCGGATACCGGAAGTGCAGAACACGTTTCATTATTTTATGAGATTTATTATAATTTCGTAATTTTTTTATTCCCCTACAAAACTTATTTTACTACAACAATAAAAGTTTCCGTAGAAATGTTGGAACACGTGAGGCAATATTGACCCTACGACTTATCTTAGAAGAAAGATTAATGAAAGGCAAACCTACGTTTCTAGCATTTGTAGACTTAGAGAAAGCTTTTGGCAATGTTGACTGGAATACTCTCTTTCAAATTCTAAAGGTGGCAGGGGTAAAATACAGGGAGCGAAAGGCTATTTACAATTTGTACAGAAACCAGATGGCAGTTATAAGAGTCGAGGGACATGAACGGGAAGCAGTGGTTGGGATGGGAGTAAGACAGGGTTGTAGCCTGTATATTGAGCAAGCAGTAAAGGAAACAAAAGAAAAATTCGGGGTAGGTATTAAAATCCATGGAGAAGAAATAAAAACTTTGAGGTTCGCCGATGACAATTTAATTCTGTCAGAGACAGCAAAGGACTTGAAAGAATAGTTGAATGGAATGGATAGTGTCTTGAAAGGAGGATATAAGATGAAAATCAACAAAAGCAAAACGAGGATAATGGAATGTAGTCGAATTAAGTAGGGTGCTGCTGAGGGAATTAGATTAGGAAATGAGACACTGAAAGTAGTAAAGGAGTTTTGCTATTTGGGGAGCAAAATAACTGATGATGGTCGAAGTAGATAGGATATAACATGTAGACTGGCAATAGCAAGGAAAGCGTTTCTGAAGAAGAGAAATTTGTTAACATCGAGTATAGATTTAAGCGTCAGGAAGTCTTTTCTGAAAGTATTTGTATGGAGTGTAGCCATGTATGGAAGTGAAACATGGACGATAAATAGTTTAGACAAGAAGAGAATAGAAGCTTTCTAAATGCGGTGCTACAGAAGAGTGCTGAAGATTAGATGGGTAGATCACATAACTGGTGAGGAGGTATTGAATAGAATTGGAGAGAAGAGAAGTTTGTGGCACAACTTGACCAGAAGAAGGGATCGGTTGGTAGGACATGTTTTGAGGCATCAAGGGATCACCAATTTAGTATTGGAGGGCAGTGTGGAGAGTAGAAATCGTAGAGGGAGACCAAGACATGAATACACTAAGCAGATTCAGAAGGATGTAGGTTGCAGTAGGTACTGGGAGATGAAGAAGCTTGCGCAGGGTAGAGCAGCATGGAGAGCTGCATCAAACCAGTCTCAGGACTGAAGACCACAACAAGAACAAGTTACTCAATACTTTGTGTCACCTTCAATGTTTGCGAGATTAACGGAGGTCTCCATTTTATGCGTTTACCCCAGCTACCCACTTCCTTTACCCTTGAAAGTAAAGTTCTTCCTCTTTCGCTATCAATAATATACAGGTGTTAGCCAGTCTATCAGTGTGATATTTAATTTCGTCGTCAAAGAGTGCTGGTATTCTTTTTCAGCAGCCTGAGGTTACAAAACACTACCCGAGAAAAGTACCAAATACACTTTCAAGTGACTTGGTAGTGTTAGTGTAATTGCTTCCAGTCAAAATTATGGGGATCTTACATACTTCACACTCACCCGCGGGCAGATGCACACACAGACAGACATTATCAGATGCTTAAGTAAGAGTTAGTTATACGATAACATGAAATTGTGTCGGTATCCTTGTTCAAAACTCCATCTTAAAGTATCATTCGAAATACCTTTACAAGGACATCAAAAAATGAAATAACTTCATCTGATTTCCACATAAAAACAATTACCATCCATTTATAACTACACAAAGAAACTGGTACACTTGCCTAATATCGTGAAGGACCCCTGCGAGCAAGCAGAAGTGCCACAACATGAAGTGGCATCGACTCGATTAATGTTTGAAGTAGAGCTGGAGGGAATTGATACCTGAATCCTTCACGGCTGTCCATAAATCCCTAAGAGTACGAGAGGGTGAAGATCTATTATGAACAGCATGTTGCAAGGCATCCCACATATGCTCGGTAAGATTGATGTTTGGAGAGTTTAGAGGCCATCGGAAGTATTGTAACTCAGAAGAGTGTTCCTGGAGCCACTCTGTAGCAATTCTCGACGTGTGGTGTGTCGCATTGTCCTGCTGGAATTGCACGAGTCCGTCGGAATGCACAATGACATTAATGGATGCAGGTCATCAGACAAGAAGCTTACGTACGCGTCAGCTGTCAGGCTCTAGACGTATCAGGAGTCCCTTATCACTTCAACTGTACACTCCCCACACCATTGCTCCACCTTCAACAGTTCCTTGGTGACGTGCAGGGTCCATGGACTCATCAAGTTGTCTTCATACAAGTACAGGTCCATCCGCTCCATACAATCTGAAACTAGATTCGTCCGACCATGCAACATGTTTCCAGTCATCAACAGTCCAGCGTCGGAGTTGACGGGCCCAGCCGAGGGGTAAAGCTTTGTGTCGTGCAGTCATCAAGGATACAAGAGATTGTTTTCGGCCCCTAAGCCCATGTCGATTATTTTTCGTTCAATGATTCGCGCACTGACCCTTGTTGATAGTCCAGCATGGAAATCTGCAGCAATCTGCGGCGGGGTTGCACTTCCGTCACATTAAACGATTGACTTCTGACGTCGTTGGTCCCGTTCTTGCAGGAACTTTTTTCGGCCGCAGCAAATATCGGAAATTTCATGTTTCACCGAATTCGTGATATTCACGGTACACTACTGAAAAGGTCGTAGGCGTAAATTGCCACTTCATCGCTACCTCGGAGAAGCTGTGTATCACCGCTCGTTCGCTGACTGTAACATCACGTTCTAGCTCACTTAATCTAGATAATCTTCCATTATATCTGTAGTAACCGATCCAACAATTTCGCCAGACATTTGTCTTATATAGGCGTTGCCTATTTTCATATCTCTATATTTGAATACGCATGCCTATACCAGTTTCTCTTGCGCTTCAGTACACGTATATGAAACTTCCTGACAACTTCTATAAACAACAAATATATTCTTAGCTATAGGCGTCTGAATCCTTAAACTCACAATTCCGTTAAAATAAACTATTACGTTTCTATATACAATATTCAATTTTTTTCATTTCAGTTTGAATGCTTGTGCCGTGTACACATAACACGAATTTCATAATCGCAACTAGGAATTTTCAGTTCCGCAACGCTAAAGAGAAAGTATTGAACAACAGATAAGAAGGCGGTACGGCGAAGTCAGTAATTGGCGCTGCAGCACGGATTAGCACTAAAGTCAAAGTTTGCTTTCAGTTGCAGGTACGTGCGCTGAACCTGCTGCGGATCGACTGAAAACCTCCCTCCCACGACTTGCCGACTTTTCCATTACCACCCACCAACGGAAATTTAATTATCTAGTTCAGTTAGCCGGAGGCGGGTGTTCGCAAGCCCTACAGCAACGTAATGATGATAGTCCATTACCTTCCGGCCATCAGCACACAGCCGAAATGTTTTCAAAACGTTTACGGAATACCTGAAAAGGCAGTTGTAATGTTAAGCCATTATATCTGCAGCGTTCATAAAAACTACTCCTTTCAGTATATCCATTGTGGATGACGAATTGCAACTGTGATTTAAACTGGCGATTTATCTGCTAATAAATATGCTATCAGACGCTTGTCTTAGTTTTTTGATACGCTTTATTCAAACATAAACTTGTTTTCGAACGACCACAGGCTCATAATCAGACTGAGGTTTTACAGGAACATTATTCTTTGGACCAAGTAGATAGATTCAGTGTTGACACTGCTTGCAGAAATGAGGAAATTTAGTAAACAGTGGCGAAACGTTTATGAAACCGAAAGTTTGTTATGTTGAGATACGGTACTTATAGTACACTGCCCCGTGTTATCCATATCATATGAAATGAAATAATCGTATGGCATTGTTGGCCGGGAGGCCCCATGCGGGGAAGTTCGGCCGCCGTATTGCAACTCCTTATTAGTTGACGCCACTTCGGCGACTTGCGAGTCAATGATGATGAAACACACACAACACCCAGTAATCACGAGGTAGAGGAAATCCCTGACCCCGCCGGGAATCGAACCCGGGACCTCGTGCGCTGGAAGCGAGAACGCTACCGCTAGACCACGAGCGGCTGACATCCGTATCATATATGTTCCTACAACGCACATTATCAAACTATGTACACAGCCATACACATTATTTATCTTCACTTGGTTTTACACTGTTTCACATAAATAAAACACCGATGTTTTTACATAGAATATGGTTATTGTAGATATTACTCTTTACTGCCTCATGGGTCTTTGGAATGAGATACATCGTATATTACTAGTGCAGATATTAGATCTAAGTAAATTTTGCTAGCTGCAGGAGCGTTTTCATATTGTGAATATAAATGTAACATGTGTTAAAAGCTATAAAAGAGGTAAACAAATACAACGGAATATTTACTACGTAATTAAAATATTTTTTTAAGTTACAGAATGCCATAGATGTTACACGATAAGAAGATCACGAAATACTTCACCCAGCTAGTAATCGCACGACACAGGAGCCTATTCTTTCTTCTAATCGATCTGCAGTAGATTTCGAATTAAGACACCATGTATTCTACCAAGATAACTAACCGGATTGTAAAACTAAATAGTTTTGGTGGAAACATTGCCAAATAATTGTGTATACGTAGTATATCATTCACATGTTGAGCGCCTATAAAGTGTTATCAATGTCTCTGGAACAATAAGTGCAGCACGCTGGAAATTACGTTCTGCTGAATCACTTCATTAACATCGCAAAGATACACGATTACTCTGTAATTCACAGTGTTTTTTATCGTTCCACTCCCGTAAGTAGCTACAGGAAAACCTACACCAAATTCTTTATTTGATAATGTTAATTTCACTTGTATTATTACGGTTGTAATATCATCCTGATACGGGGGTGGCAGTAAAAACTACAAAATCAGCTGCCGTCTTTAAACATTTCCGATGTCCTCCTTCAATCCGGTCAGGTAATGATTGCAGCTCCCGGGTTCGATTCCCTAAGGGAACAAGGATTTTTTCTGCCTCGTGATGACTGGCTGTTGTGTGATGTCTTTAGGTTAGTTAGGTTTAAGCAGTTCGAAGTTCTAGAGGACTGATGACCATAGATGTTAAGTCCCATAGTGTTCAGAGCCAATGATCACAGGCAGCCGGGTTAACCGAGCGGTTCTATGTGCTAAAGTCTGGAACCGCGTGACTGCTACGGTCGCAGGTTCGAATCCTGCCTCGGGCATGGATGTGTGTCATGTCCTTAGGTTTGTTAGGTTTAAGTCGTTCTAAGTACTAGGGGACTGATGACCTCAGAAGTCCCATAGTGCTCAGATCCATTTTTTTAATGATCTCAATGTGATGAACCACATTCAAGAAGAGGTCGAACAACCGTAGTGCAGACAGTCTCCGTAGTAAACTTCTTGAGTCTTCTACGGGTTGTGTCAATAACGCCACATTTGTTTCAGCTTCGTAACAACATTTAATGTTTCCCAGTCACGATGTTAATATTTGTAACTCATAGGATTTCCATTAGATCAACAATTCTCAAATTTGTTCTACTTATCAGTTTCTCGAAGCTTGACGATATCTTCTTAGTAATCCTGTGGAGAGGGTCAAATGTTTTATTGTTTAGTGTCAATTGTCACGTTTTGCAATGTGAAGATATATTTTCAACATCGTTTTGCAATTCGCCTTGCTCTTCTGAGGAGTTTACTAGGCTCCATCATTACCTGCTACAAATCTGAGAGAAATGTACCGACTGTCTGTTAAATAGTTTATATATATTAGAAATAACAGGTCTACATCACACTTTACTTTCGGAATCACACTCATCACTTCGGTTTCACAAGGTGACATCCCGTCAGTTACTGCAAACTGTGACCTCTCACACGGGCAATCACGAATTCAGTCGCACAACTGAGACGATAGTCCATAGGAAAGCAATATGTTTGGAAGCCGCGTAGTTGCCCAGCGGGAGCTGGACGCGTCAGCAGCTGAATCCGTGAACAGCAAGCCGCGTAAGCTCTCAGACGACTGTAAAGAAACTATCAGCTAAAAACATTTGATTCTCGCACATCTCGTAGGTTAATTCGTCAGCTTCATGATGAACAGCATATCATTTCGTTAATGTTCATGCTCACTATGATATTTCGGTATTACTGCAATAAATTCTTAATGTTTGCAGCGAAAAATAAGGGTCGCTATGAACTTACATTTCGTGCTTGTTAGGTGATATGTCTCCTCATATGAAATGTACTGAATTATTATTTCAACTTGGAGGGATGTGTTTGCAGCCTCGAGGAAATGGAATGTATGTACACCACTCCGCCAGGAACACACACGCCAGCGAAAAAGCCAGAAAGTTATAAATCCCACTTATCAAATAAACCGTTCGAGGTATCGAAACAAGATTTTGGCAAATGATAGCAGCACACGAAAAGCCAGGTATTGTGCCATATGATTACTATGCGAAGCTTTCACATGCGCCGCTATAATCGAGCAACTATAGATTTTTTTCCAGTGAGATAATATAGTTTATAAAGACCATCGATGGCTGGTGAAATGAGAAATGCTGCGAGTTTTGTGGCACTATAAGTGTAGTTACGCGTTTAATCCATTCTGAAATAGGCTGTTTCACAAACTACTGACAAGACTTTCTCTCATTTACTAGTTTCATAACACACTATTTCTCGGTTCTGTCGCATTTTTAACTGCCTTAGGATGTTAGAGAGGTGAATATTTGTAAACCGTGCTCTGTTTTGAGGAAAGAAGCAGATTTTAAGATGGCGACAAGAGAACTTATGTGTTACTCAAAACTCGTCATAGTCACTCGTGAAACCATCTCTCGTCAACCACTTCCTTGGTATGGCTGACAGCTCAAATGGCTTCTCTTTTCTGCATTTGAGCCTCACTGAACATATTCTCAGTCGGATTTATATTAGCGTGACATGGACGAAACCTGATTAAACTACAGCGTCAGCCAGTTTGTCGACCTGGCACTTCGGGGTTTTTGGCTTGTACAGCACTTCAAGTTCCATTAACTTCGCCTTATACATGCTACGTTCTACTTTATCCGGTGGAACAATTCTTTGTACCCAGAGTGAAATATCTGTGTTCATCCACTGGATTGTTGTAGCTTTATCCACCACAACAGAGTGGTACGACACAATTTCAATTTCTGTTGTCGAATTGGGAGGAATATTTTTCGGCAGAACATTATTTTCAAGGCCATAGAATGTGTTCCTGATCGTATACTTTCATTGTGAATCTTGTGTTTTCAGACGTGGTGCAACTCCTGTTAACAATACCTGATGATGGTACAACACTTCAGCGAAAGAAAATACCACGTACCAACGAGAGGTGAAGAACATAGATGCATCTATTGTGCGACACCACGTGGTAATGAGCACCAGTGGTCTGGCAACACAGGCGCTTTACCAATCGAAGCGCTGTTGGCGCGGTAGGGAAAGACTGCTCACCATTGGTGTTACCTGAGCAACGGCGTCACGTACCCTCCGCTGAACCAAACGTCAAAAGTCGCAACTAATTTTAAACGCACTATAAGCCGCTGCACTCCTGAACTGTTAGCCTACTGAAAAAAGAAATCCTCTGTACAAATATAGTTGTCCTGCTAGAACTATAATAGGCTCATGACCAGTAGTGGAACGTGTCTGGTGATGCTGCGATAGTTTCGTTAATTCCTGGAATGACAGGAAATTACACTACTGGCCTTTAAAATTGCTACACCAAGAAGAAATGCAGATGATAAATTGATATTCATTGCACAAATATATTACACTAGAACTGACATGTGATTACGTTTTCACGCAATTCGGGTGCATAGATCCTGAGAAATGAATACCAAGAGCAATCAAATATACGCCTAGGCACTAAGTCAAACAGAGCTTGGATGGCGTGTACAGGTACAGCTGCCCCATGCAGCTTCAACACGATACCACAGTTTATCAAGAATAGTGACTGGCGTATTGTGACGAGCCAGTTGGTCGGCCACCATTGACCAGACGTTTTCAGTTGGTGAGAGATCTGGAGAATGTGGTGGTCAGGGCAGCAGTCGAACAGTTGCTGTATCGAGAAAGGCACGTATAGGACCTACAACATGCGGTTATGCATTATCCTTCTGAAATGTAGGGTTTCGCAGGGATAGAATGAAGGGTAGAGCCATGGGTAGTAACACATCTGAAATGTACCGTCCACTGTTCAAAGTGCCGTTCATGCGAACAACAGGTGAGCGAGACGTGTAACTAATGGCACCCCATACCGTCACACCGGGTGATGCGCCAGTATGGCGATGACGAATACACGCTTCCAATGTGCGATCACCGCTATGTTGCCAAACAGGGATGCGACCATCATGATGCATTAAAGAGAACCTGGATTCATCCGAAAAAATGACGTTGTGCCATTCGTGCACCCATGGTCGTCGTTGAGTACACCATCACAGGCGCTCCTGTCTGTGATGCAGCGTCAAGGGTAACCGCAGTCATGGTCTCCGAGGTGACAGTCCCTGCTGCTGCAAACGTCGTCGATCTGTTCGTGCAGATGGTTGTTGTCTTTCAAACTTCCCACATCTGTTGACTCAGGGATCGAGACGTGGCTGCAAGATCCGTGACAGCCATGCGGATAAGATGCCTGTGATCTCGACTGCTAGTGATACGAGGCCGTTGGGATTCAGCACGGCGTTCCGTATCACCCTCCTGAACCTTCCGATTACACATTCTACTAACAGTCATTGGATCTTGACCAACGCGAGCAGCAATGTCGCTATACGATAAACCGCAATCGCGATAGGCTACAATCCGACCTTTATCAACGTCGGAAACGTGATGGTACGCATTACTCCTCCATTCACGACCGAGCGAGGTGGCTCAGTAGTTAGACACTGGACTCGTATTCGGGAGGACGACGGTTCAATCCCGCGTCCGGCCATCCTGATTTAGGTTTTCCGCGATTTCCCTAAATCACTCCAGGCAAATGCCGGGATGGTTCCTCTGCCTAGTGAAACTTTGTTGTGATGCCTTGTGTAAGGAGGAGAAATGCTTACCATTACGTTTCCGACCTTGGTAAAGGCCGGATTGTAGTCTGTCGCGATTGCAGTTTATCGTATCGCGACATTGCTGCTCGCGTTGGTCGAGATCCAATGACTGTTACTAAAATATGGAATCGGTGGCTTCAGGAGAGTAAGACGGGCCGGCCGCGGTGGTCTCGCGGTTCTAGGGCATGGATGTGTGTGATGTCCTTAGATTAGTTAGGTTTAAGTAGTTCTAAGTTCTAGGGGACTAATGACCACAGCAGTTGAGTCCCATAGTCCTCAAAGCCATTTGAACCATTTGAACTGCTTATGCCAGAAGTCTTCAGCCGTCAGTGCTGATTATTAATCAGAATTCAAGCAGCAATGGGATTCGAACCCGGAACCGAAAACGTTTTCATTATGAATCAAAGACGCTACACTTTTTTGTTTTATTATCAGAAACACTTGGTACTATCATGACACTTCAGTCGAGCATAGTCAAATCATCATGTAATACAAGTTGCAAATGTGAGAAAAAATTAATTATGATAACCGAATAATAAAAAAAGAAAAAAAAGAAAAAAGAAAAACAGAAGATAGCCGACAAACAACCACCAAGCTCACTATTATTTTCATATGGGATTTTTAGTACTTTGTCATTTTTTGATTTTGTGTTTTTTATTTATTTTTATAATTTGTAATAGAATCCACAAGTAGAAGTAAAACGAAACCAATTTACATTTGAAATAGCAAACTAAGAAAAATTCCAATTCCATTGCAAGGATTGTCGACGGTCATGTGTATCTGTACTTTATCTATATACATTTTACAGTAGAACTAGAGCGACGCGGAGCCAATACAAAGAGCAAAACGAACAGGAAAGCCAGGAGATGAGGAGCCGAAGCAAATCGGATGGGAACATACATAACAAGAAAAATACTTAACAGAAAAATTAAATTAACCAGCACCTTGCCGACGACAAACAAGATTCAACATCTTGGCGAAGAGGTCTAGATATCAAGGCATTCCCAAGCATGTCGAAAAGGCAGTTATTTGCACTGCATGAAGTTCATGATCTTCCACCTCGCAACCACAGAAAAGTATGGGCTTTCGACCTTGGAAAGAAGGAAGAATCTGGGCGCTATAAGCTGTCCGTAGTGTATGCAGCCTCAGAGTAAGGGAGGCCAATTGGGTCCTGTTCCAAGACTAGTTTGCCATAGGACCTCCACAAGCAAAACGATGTCGTATCGTATCTGGAGACCCAGAACGACTACATAAATCCGTGTCACTAAGCCCAACACGGAAAAGTCGTTCGTTCCTTGGAATCAAGTTATTTACTACCTTATACCACGAGTAAGCTACGCGCATCGGCAAAATCCGGAGACTGATATTGAATCAAAGTGTTGACTAGGTTGTTTGCGGCGATTGTCTTTCAACGAGGTTCGGATAAGAGACTACTTACAATCGATGCTGTAGGAATGTCATGGTGAGGACAGGTCTCCATAAGATGTAAGCCTCTAAATATCTCAGCGCCAGATAGAAATCACGAATGTGTTTTAACTTATAATTTATTGGACATTCATCAATAGGGGGTTGAAGACTAGTAGGAAGGACACAGAGAAGTAAATGAGACGTGAATGTGTGGGTTTCTTGAGTCTTCGTCAAAACAGTACGCCGTACATATAGCATCTGCGTCTTCATTCGTATATCAGTCAGGCTCAACCCCCAGGGGAACGAGGCTTCGTGATCACCTCATACCGTAAGCCGAATATATCTCTCTTCCATAAAAAACGACCAGACATTTCTTGTGGTTCCTTCGCTGTCATCGAGGGAAGTGGATAAACTTGGGCCACGTAATAAGACATATATATCCAGTATTCGGACTTTCTGGACCATAATAAGAGAACACCTTTCATGCTCTAGTATTGCTCCCTGAATTTTGTTCGTAACGCACGTACAGTTCAGCGTCGCCATTTTGAGTGGTCAACGATCAGTGATGATACCGATAGACGAATGCCGATGCACCGCAGAAGCCCATGGTAAAACCGCGGCATCAAAACCTAGCAAGGGAAGAAGCTTGCATTTACCTTCATTGAGTTTTTCACCTGAACTCCGACAAAAATCATCGATTACAGCCTACAGCCGAGGTATCTCAGCAGTGTCTGCGAATAAGAACCATCACGTCATCCGCCAATTCACGAACAGCTATAGTTCGTCCGGAAATCGTCCAACTCCGAAGTAGAGGCTCCAGGGGCAACACATGCAAAGTCATTGACAGCGGGCTTCCTTGAGGGACTCCCCTACGAATATTTACTGGGAGCGTTAGTTGACCATTAACAACCACTGAGACGCAATAACCGTAAACAGATTTGAGCGCACTCGCCACGTGTCAACAGTGAAACTAACTGCCTCCAGAACCTGAAGCGGAAAGTCGTGATTAACACGATAAAATGCATTATCGAAGTCTAGAAAAGCAAGGGCACAAAGAACGGACGTTACAGCAGCAACCCAAATCACGTCACGACACTCGATTATAGGGGTAAGAATGGTACGACCAGTCACGCAGCTCTGATCTTTTGCCACAATTTTCTCCATCAGGGCAGACATCATACTGTTCACTGCCCTCGCCACAGTCTTACAATCAAAGTTTAACGAAGTAATTGGGCAAAAGCTATCAGGGCAGCCGGTCCAGTGTGTTTCAGGATTAAAACAACTTTTCCCACTTCATTCAAAAGGAAGCAGCCAAAAGCGCACAAAAAATTCCTTGGAAAGTCCATCTACAATCGGGAACTATTGAGAAGGGGATCCCACAATAAGTTTGCAAACTACCTCAGGCTAAAAGGCAGTTAAGAGCGTGGCATTCTGTTCAGATGTAATTGTCGTATCCAAGATGCTGACAAGTGGGTCGTAAAAGGTTTCATAGGAATCATCAATGTGTGGTGTAAGATACTCAGTATATCAGCTTGAGCCATTACGTTACGTTCATCATTTGTCGTGAGCCGGCCGCGGTGGCCGTGCGGTTTTGGCGCTGCAGTCCGGAACCGCGGGACTGCTACGGTCGCAGGTACGAATCCTGCCACGGGCATGGATGTGTGTGATGTCCTTAGGTTAGACGCGGCTTCGACTGGATTTTCAAACCTTCCATTTATATTCTCTTCAAGGTCAACAATCTTGCTTTCACACTCCTAACATCCGCAATTTGCAGACGGGCGTAATCCGAAGCAGTATAAAGTTCACGCAGGATAAGTTCTTCGTAAATCTCGCGCTTTAGCAGCACAGAAAAGTATCAAAGTTTGCCTGAGCCTCGGTTTTGCTAGCTGTGTACACCATTCAAGGGCGGCAGAGTATTCCCCAGAGGACCGTAAAGTAGGCTCCCACGCGACTCGCGTCACGTCATCGAGACAGGGATGAGCTCGGTGAGCGACGTTTAACATCCACGGAGGGCGAAACAATATGACCGGTTTCCGTTCAAGACCGAGAGCTGTGGCCACAGCACAGTGATGCGTAAACGAAGATGGGATGACTTCAACAATAAGAATATTATCGCTCAGGCAATCTGGTAAGTAAAAGCTATCGAACCTACTGCTACAAGTCGCAGTAAAGTTTGTAAATTTAAGTAACGTCGGATATTCACGTATCCAGACGTCTTTTGGGCATAACGATTGGACCAATTCACGTAATTAACAGAGAAAGTAAAATTCTATGTACCGACTTGACAGAAAATCCTAGGAAGTTCTGGTCTTACGTTAAACAGTAAGTGGCTCGAAACAGCATATCTAGACATTCTGGGATGATGATGGCATTGAAACAGAGAATGACACGCTTTAAGCTGAAATACTAAACACCTTTTTCCAAAGCTGTTTCACAGAGGAAAACCACACTGCTGTTCCTTCTATAAATCCTCGCAGAAACTAAAAAATGGCTGTCATCGAAATAAGTGCACAAGGAATTGAAAAGCATCTGAAATCACTCAACAGAGGAAAGTACACTGGACCTGACGGGAAACCCATTCGATTCTACACAGAATATTCGAAAGAACTTGCCCCCCTTTCTAACAGCCGTGTACCGCAAGTCTCCAGAGGAACGGAACGTTCCAAATGATTGGAAAAGAGCACAGGTAGTCCGAGTCTTCAAGAAGGGTTGTGGAGCAGATGAGCAAAACTATACACCTATATCTCTGACATCGATCTGTTGAAGAATTTTAGAAACGAGTATTATGTCATTTCTGGAAACCCAGAATCTACTCTGTAGGAATCAACATGGATTCCGGAAACTGCGATCGTGTGAGATCCAACTCGATTTATTTGATCATGAGACCCAAAAAATATTCGATACAGACTCCCAGTTATATGTCATTTTCCTTGACTTCGGGAAGGCGTTCGCTACAGGTCCGCACTGTCGCCTGATAAACAAAGTAAGAGCCTAAGGAATATCAGACCAGCTGTGTGGCTGGACTGCAGAGTTTTTATCAAACAGGTCACAGCATGTTGTTCTCAATGGAGGGACGTCTATAGACGTTAATGTAACCTCTGGCGTGCCACAGGGGAGTGTTATGGGACCATTGCTTTTCACAATATATATAAATGACCTAGCAGATAGTGTCGGAAGTTCAATGCGGCTTTTCGCGGGTGATGCTGTAGTATACAGAAAAGTTGCAGCATTAGAAAATTGCAGCGAAATACAGGAAGATCTGCAGCGGATAGGCACTTGGTGCAGAGAGTGGCAACTGACCCTTAACATAGACAAATTTAATGAATTGCGAATATATATTGTATGATTGTATGATAGCGGAACAAACACTGGTAGCAGTTACTTCTGTAAAATGTCTGGGAGCATGCGTGAGGAACGATTTGAAGTGGAATGATCATATAAAATTAATTGTTGGTAAGGCGCGTGCCAGGTTGAGAATCATTGGGAAAGTCCTTAGAAAATGTAGTTCATCAACAAAGGAGGTGGCTTACAAAACACTCGTTCGACCTATACTTTTGTATTGCTCATCAGTGTGGGATCCATACCAGGTCGGGTTGACAGAGGAGATAGAGAAGATCCAGAGAAAAGTGGCGCGTTTCGTCAAAGGGTTATTTGGTAAGCGTGACAGCGTTACCGACATGTTTAGCAAACTCAAGTGCCAGAGTCTGCAAGAGAGGCGCTCTGCATCGGGGTGTAGCTTGCTATCCAGGTTTCGAGAGGGTGCGTATCTGGCTGAGGTTTCGAATATATTGCTTCCCCCTACTAATTATATCTCCCGAGGAGATCACGAAAGTAAAATCAGAGAGATTCGAGCGCGCACGGAGGGTTTGCGGCAGTCATTGTTCCCGCGAACCATACGCGATTGGAACAGGAATGGGAGGTAATGACAGTGACACGTAAAGTGCTCTCTGCCACACACCGTTGGGCGGCTTGTGGAGTATAAATGTAGATGGAGATGTAGAGATAAACAACACGCTCCTTATAAAAACGCGAACGATCCGCTGCGCGACCATTGCCGTAAGGGGATATAAAAGAACCAAAGGTAAGATTAAAATGTTGTCAACCTACGCCCCTTCCAGAATCCAGTATTTCCATCTCAGCAATAGGAATGCCTTCGCGGAAGAATAAGGCGGTCCCTGTAGAATATTCGGATGCTACATTAAACATCATACGAAAAGTAGGTAAGGAGATATTAATAAATAACACCTCCTGTAAGAAGACTGTCCGCACACGAATCATAAATGAACTGACGCAGCGAAACCAGTCGCAATTCTGATTCCACACGATGAACGTTTAAGGAAGGAATGTATAGGCATGGGTCATTGACCACAGCTGGACAGGGATGTGCGGAACCTCGGAGTAGAATTAGACAGACAACTGAGTCGAGGTCCATTGCGGAATCAACAGATGAATCAGACATCGGAGGACCAGAAACCGCGTCATGGCAATCATTTTTCTTATATCTTTTACGTGCCACCGCACGATCAGGTTGTATACGCTGTTTCTGTCAGCTAAGTGGGATGGCAGCCTCTGCAGACAGAGTTGTGAGATGGATCATAGACATAGCTTCCTGCCCCTCAGAACTAGGGTCATGTAATGCAGTTCCAGTCACTAAGGCGGAAGAATTCTGTGGAACTGCCTATGCAACAGGTGACAGATACTTCGTCACCAATTTTATTCTTCTCTGGAGTTGCTGTAATCGGCAAATGCAGGAAATCGTCGGCAGCTGAAGACGAAGGAGCAGGAGGACATCGTCTGAGACTGTAACGGAGGACACAAATACGTACGGGGAAGGAGACGGTGGGGGGAGGGGGGACTCCTCTCTCTATCCACACACAAGGAGCTCAGAAAGAGCCACGTCGGGAGCAGGAGGAACGCTGGAGATTACTTCTACGTCACTCACCGAACTGAAGGTATGGTACCATCGAGAAAAGCAAGGGGACTATCGATGCGGAGGAGCTTAGCGCAGAAGGCGCAGCCATATACTCAACATCACCATGCTGAGTGCGACGTCGCTTGTTTGTCGCAGTTACAGGTTCTATCCTGGAGTTAATAGGATTCTGAACCTGTCGTGGAGGTAAAGGATGAAACTCATTGACACGGTCGTCCGAACAGACTGTTCAAATGCTTCAAATGGCTCTGAGCACTATGGGACTCAACTTCTGAGATCATCAGTCCCCTAGAACGTAGAACTACATAAACCTAACCAACCTAAGGACATCACACACATCCATGCCTGAGGCAGGATTCGAACCAGCGACAGTAGCGGTCTCGCGGTTCTGGGCTGTAGCGCCTAGAACCGCACGGCCACTATGACGGTCAGACTGTTTGTTCATTATCATCCGAAGCAGAAGTAGGTCCGACGGCGGGAGTGGAAGGAACAAGAGCAGCAACCGTCAATTTGCGACGCTGCACGAATGTATGCCTTAATACAAAAACCCTCTGCGGACAATTAGACCGAACGTGTACACTTTCATTACATAGGAAGCACGTTCCCTCTTGACCAGTATACATGACACGGACGCGGTAACGACACACTTGTAAATGTGATAGAATATTGCATTTGACATGCATTCCCACGGAACGAATTTCACTATAACACTGTACTTTGTGTTGCGTAGACCAGCGGTCACGACGGACGTTTTTCACGTTACCATAAGGAGCCAATATGTTCTTCAGTAAGTTGTCATCAACTTCCGGCGGGAGATTGAACACTCGAATATTGGTATATTCGATTTCAGCATCTGTGAGGGACACCATACTAACGGAATTATCGCGATGCTTGAACGAGACTTGAGAATCACACCACGACAGTAATCTTTCAACTTGAAAGGGATCCATAAATTTCACGTAAAACACGTACTCGTTTGCATTAAAATAAGCAGTGTGGACTAATTTAGAGTTTACGTAAATTGTATGGACAAGCCATTCGTGGATTTCTAGAGGCCCGGGCTGGCCGTATCGCGTTGTTTTATCGAAAGTAAAGCTCACAGTACCTTTCCGCGGAACACACGTGGAGATTATTGTAGCCATAGCGGAGCTGCCAACGCCGCTGCAAGTAGATGAACACAAACAGACAGTAAAGGCGGAGTTGAGGAGTTACGACTCACTCGCAAGACAGAACAACTCTAACGAGGAAAACTCCACACAAGCCACGCTGCGGCAGGTGAAATATACAA
The DNA here is from genome assembly GCF_023897955.1 of Schistocerca gregaria. Classification (NCBI taxonomy): domain Eukaryota; kingdom Metazoa; phylum Arthropoda; class Insecta; order Orthoptera; family Acrididae; genus Schistocerca; species Schistocerca gregaria. Next base: position 296,671,277 of record NC_064924.1, on the reverse strand, counting down.
GAACCTTCCCGCTCGGCGTTGGAATCGGAACTAGTGCCTAAACCACTTGCTTATTCTGCATGAAGCCACCTTCAAAGCACAATTACCCGAACAAAACAAATAAAACAAGAAAAGAAAGCAAAAACTAACTTCCTTGTCGGTTGATGGATAAGGGGCGAGAAAGATAAGCACATGCAATTGAAAGATTAGAAAACGTGCAGTATGCTTTTTTTCCAACCAAACTCCTTGATACTGTCTTCTAGGTCGCATTTGTTACGGTGCGACTGCAAGGCATTTCATTTGTTGGCAATAAATGTCAACTGAGAAGGATAAATCTCTGCGAAGCAAATTGTAACACAAAAAACCATCTTTGTGCCACCAGATGTATATTAATAACAGTACTTTTGTATGGAGGTCATCATTTGACATAATGTTTGTTATGGCTTACCCACCATTTTCTCCTTACGAAGTTATCATACGGTACTTAAATTGCCATCAGGCCATAGTAATTCAGATTTATTGAGTCCTCCATTAGTTTATTGCGGAAAATGCCAGGATCATTCCTTTGAAGCGGCACAGATGATTTTCTTCCCTATCCTTCCCAGTTTGAGATTCTGCTTCCTGTCTAATCTAGTTTTCAGCATCATTATGGATACTGAATGAAAGTGTCACATGAAGCTTAATTGGTTGTCGTGCTTCCATTTATCGGATACACTGTCATTGACCATAGCAGTGCATCGTGGAAACTTCCTTCATCAATGGCTGTTTGTTTTGCTGAATATGGTGATTGATTTATCTCAAACTACCGTACTTGAAACGATACAACTTCACTTTCTCTACAGCACAGACTCCATACAGGGCACAGGCGTTTCGAATTGCCTCCGCTGCTTTCACACTTTTATTAAACACAAACAGAGCATAATGTGATAAATGTTAGACTTTGCTCAGTTTTAGTCTCCGTTTTCTAATGCGTAAACGACGCTCATCATAACGTCAAAAATGAGAATTATTCAAGTTTCTATTGCACGAGCCATACTACAAACTTTTTTTCGATCTTTCGTCTTCAGTGAGTTTACTTTATAGTGTATTATTCCGCCGCCAAAGTCACTACTGCCGTTTTATTTACTTGATTTCACGACCCTTGCGAAAGATAAATATTTGGTAGACCACCAGGCCGCAGATTATCAGAGATTAATCTCGTGTTTTGTAGCGATATATTCAATTAGTCAGTATCGCAGTAGTACTCAGCCATTTGTTTTGAGACTAGTGATCGTTGTAATAAGGTAGTTAGCTGCTCATTTCGATGCCAGTTATTGCTGTAGCCCATGTTCAGTGCATCAGGCTACGTCTTTAGCTTTTCCTGTGTTTTATCAATAGCATACACAGTGTTTTTTTCACCGTGTACAAACTCAAGGGACTGATCGACGAGAGAATATAGAACAAAAAGAGCCTACTGAACATGTCTAGGTCCGCAGCTCGTGATCGTGCGGTAGCGTTCTCGCTTCCTACGCCCGGGTTCCCGGATTCGATTCCCGGTGGGGTCAGGTGTTTTCTCTGCCTCGTGATGACTGGATGTTGTGTGATGTCCTTAGGTTAGTTAGGTTTAAGTAGTTCTAAGTTCTAGGGGACTGATGACCATAGATGTTAAGTCCGATAGTGCTCAGAGCCATTTAAACCAATTTGAAAATGTCTGGAAAGCACGTTTGCATGCTAGAGACCATTTGTTCAATCATATATTATTACAGAGACTCCGGTCTAATAAGTGCTGAACCATGCAGCCAAAGTTACAGAATGTGTTGAAAATGGTTTCCATGCACCAAGCACACAAGCGTATACGAGCTGCAGCACGTTCTGTCTAACACGTTCACATCGGCCAAGCTGCATCCGAACAGCATGAAAGGCAGCGTGAATAAGCTGCTCCAGTGTGTCCACGTCTGGAATGGGCTCTGCATACAAGGTACTTTCGAGATGGCCCCATAACCAGAAATCGCACAGATTGAGATCCGGTGAACGAGAAGGCCATGCAATTGATAGCATCGTCCGATCCATCGACCAGGGAAGACGCGGTTGAGAAGCGCCCCTACGTTAACGTCACAGTGGACTGGAGCGTCATCACGTAGCAGCCACCCAACCCTTCGAATCATCAGTGTCACTTCTTGCAGCAGGGGAGAAAAATCAGACGCAAGAAAGGCCGATAGTTCAGGTCTGTTAGGTGACGTGAAACGAAGACTGGTCGCAAAATACGATCGCCACTTATCCTGGCCCACACATTCCGACTGCACCGTTACATGATTCGTTGTCACCATATCATGGGTGCTCTGCATAATGACCCGTAGAAGATCATTATGGAAGTCGAAGATACCACTCTGCATAAAAGTGGCTTCATCCGTGAATACAAATGATGAGACAAATCCCACAGTCGTTGTCGCCTGGTGAAGCAACCAGTAACAAAACTGTTCCCGCCATGCAGTCTGTAGCTAGTAAGCCGTGCAGACGCCATGAGTGATAACTGTAGTAACATCGTCATGGAGATTGTTCCACACGGTCGTCCGGCTAATCCTGTACTGACGGCCCAACTGCCTGGTGCAGACGCTGTGGTCACCTTCCTCAGTGTTAATCACATTTTCCTCCAAGACTTGTGTCCGAATAGTTCGGGTATGTCCTTCATGACTTCCTGCTCCCTGGAAAGATCCAGTCTCAGACAAACGGCGAACCACTGTTGTAAACATTGAATGCTATGTGAGCCGTGCATGGCTCGTGTTCATCCGAATAATTGTTTGTAATCTTCTACTACGGTAGTGCTGCCTCGTTTTCTTATTCCATTTACTGGCGTCACTAACTTCCTGCCTTACTTGTTCATGAGTGGAAGGAGCAGCGCGTATCGATAAGCGCACTGTCGTACCATCTCTGGGGCGACCGATTGATTTCCCGGTCGTCGTGTGTCGGGAAGTCAGTGAGTGGGAGATGCACCAGCAGTGCAGTCGCGGCGTAACAGCAGTCGCGGACCAACCAGCAGTCGGTTGGTTGGCGTGGAGAAGCAAGCAAGTCCCCTTCGCGCTCAGTCGGGCTGGTGCAGCTGGCGGCGTGCACGTGCGGTTGGAGAGTGGGGTGCTGTTTTCAAGTATTAGAAGTTCGTCGCCCACCGATCATGGACATGAAAGTTGAGTCCTCACTTAACTTACTGTCGAGCCTCAACTGTTTACAGTTCTTCGTTTGATACAGGTTGTCACTTTCGGGACATTCCGACGAGCAACAACGTGTGTGTACCTAAATCGGCTAAAATTTCATCCGTCTTCCAGTGAAATTTAGCTTAATTTAATCCTTGTTATGGAAGTTCACCAGCGGTATGCTCTGCCTTGTGGCCGTTGACGTTCCGCTTACCTGCCCTGGTCGTTGACATAATTTTAGGCAGTGTATTTTCCTTGTCGAGTTGTTGCTGTCCAGCGCGGCATGTAGTTCGACAGCTGAGTTGTTGATCGTTGTGGGCGCCAGTATTCTGTGTGTCGTGTATTGAAATCTTGTGGTCGTTTTTCTGGTTGCGTGGAGCGGAACTGATTTGGTTGATTGGTTGGTCGGCTATCTGTCGCTTGGGTTACCTCCAGATTAAGAAGTCGTTGAACAGGCTGCCTGTCTCACGTAAACGGGCGTTAGTGTTAGAATCCAAGGCCGACGCTTGGAAGCTTCTGAGCGCCGTTCCTTGTGTCGTGTGTAGAAATTTCCTTGTTGGGATTTTAGTTGTTTGGTTGATATGTGGTTCTCAGCCTAGTATTCGTATCTCTTAAATTAATGTTCTTGTCTTGCCCTTAACGCATGAGTTTGTTTTATTTTTATATGGGGCCTTCAGCCGAATTTTTATGGAGAGGTTTAAGATAAGGCCTTCTGCCTTTTCGAGGCCTTAAGCCGTTAAACATATATTGTTGACATGTGGCCTTCAGCCGAGTATTAATACATCTTAAATTAACATCCTTGTCTGATAATTAAGGCATGACATTACTATTCTTTATTTTATATGAAATGTTTTAAGATACGTCCTTCTGCCCTTTAATACTGAAACTCTTCTTCTAGGGCTTCAGCCATTAATTTATTTGATGGTGAGCGGCTTTCAGCCGAGATTTAATATCTCTTAAGTTAATGTTCTTCTCTTACCCTTAAGGCATAAGATTTTTATGCTTTTGAATGGGGTCTTCAGCACAAATTGCATGAAATGTTTTGAGATAAGTCCTTCTGCCTTTTGATGGAAACTCCTCTTATTGCTTAATATACGACCTTCGGCCTAGTCCCATCAAAATTAAATTGCTAAGGCCTTCAGCCAATTAGATTGAAGATTTAAAATATATTCTTGCATGAAATCCCCTGAAGAACCTTGTATTTCAATTTTGCTTAAGTCTCGTGTCTTGGATTTTGAATGTGGCCTTCAGCCGATTTAATCAGAGGAGACCGATTAAAGTTTTGAGTGTTTTGCATCCTTGTTGTCATATTGTGTCTTGATAAATAAAGTTTGTATGTTGAGTGCAACAGACATGAACTCATTTTGGCCACTTTTCACAATTTATTCCGCTCTGTCCTGCTAGCCCGGTCATTTCGCAATGGTTGTTGTAGGCGGGAATTGGTCTCCTCATAAAACCTTGTTGCTTTCCACCCGTTGCTATTTGCCTTTTCGGAAGTAACCACCATGCCGGCAAGCTCTGCATACGAATACGGAACCACTATGTGTAACACTTTATCAGATCCACTACAAGATGAGTCAGCAAGGGAAGTGAATCGTATACAACAATACCAATTAATACGGCAGGAGGACATGACTTACGAAGAGGAGTACCACCCTCTAGGAGTAAACCATGCATACTGTAACGGCGGCCGCGTGGTACAGCGCGTATTAGACCGCAATCTCTCTAACAAAATGTGATTGAATAAATGGTCTCTTGTATGGAAACCATCCCTTTCCAGACAAGTTCATTAGCCGTCTTTTGTTCTGTATCCTCTCATCGATAAATCCCTAGAGTTTTTACATGATGGAAGAAAATCATTTAATTGCTTGCTTGTTTTGGCATTTAGGAAGTTTAGTCTCGCATTTTTGGTTAGCTGTAAGTGTAAATTCAAGCTGTCTGTAGCTCAGCTGTCATTTCTCCTGAACAGTCAGTTACATAGTTAATTGAGGCATCAGCGTACCTTGGTTATACTTCAGGAGAGTAAGAAGTTGCTTATCTAGATTTCTACCAGCTTTCAATGTTTATTCCTCAGTTGGTCTTGCTACAATGGACAGAATGTGTGTCTACTGTGTGCAGACTCAGGAGGAGCTGGCTGCAGTTCTCAAACAGTTGAATGCGGTTTTAGATGTGATCAGTAGCCTCCAGGATACCATCTCATGGTGTAGCGGTGGTGGAGATTGTGGAACGTCCCATCGTACACATCAGGTAGCGTTTGTTTCGCCCATGGGCTTGTAGTGTGCCCGACACGGTGGACCCGGAGGGCGAGTGGAAATGCGTTTTTGTCTTCCGATGGGGAAGATCAATGCAGAGACTGGCAGTCAGGAATTGCCTATTCACCCTGCTACTATACAGGTGGCTGTTGCTTCAACAGGGTGCAAGCAGGAAGATACAGGCAACAGTTTGCTAATTATTGAGAGTTCCAATGTAAGGCGGATTCTGGAGCCCGTTAGGAAGACAGTGCTCAGAGCTGGAAAGAAAGCCAGCGTGCACTCGATACGTCCGCCACGGGGCTACATCAAAAATGTGAAGGCGGCAATGCCTGCGTCTATCGAGCACATAGGGTGCAAAGTTGTGGCTCATATCGGCAACAACGGCGCCTGTCGCATGTGTTTTGAGGTCATCCTCAGTTCTAAAAGGAAGTGGTGAAGATCGCAGGCCTCACACGTGGAATGTAAGCAGAGCTCTCAGTTTGCAGCATCGTTCCCAGAGCTGGTCGGGGTTTGGAGCCAAGTGGTCGGAACCAAAGGCTTCGTCGTCTCCGTCTCGACTGCTGGTTTTTAAACCTGCGTAATTGAGTGAGATTTGTAAGGCTCCCCTTCATAGGTTGAGGATGAACTACACAAAGGGGCAGAATACTTCTGCAGTGGACATGGTTTTTTGTTTTGTTTTTTGGGTTAGGTGGAAGTTTGTGGTACTCTCATGAACAGTCGCCAGTTGGTACGCTTATAGGAAAATCAGACCACGTTATATTGCAAAAATTTTACCAGTAAACTGTCGAAGTATTCGTAACAAAGTTCGCCAATTTATTGTCCTCGTGCGAAGTTCTCAACCTCGTATTATTTTTAAGATTGAGAGCTAGCTAAGACCCGAAGTAAAAAGTTGTGTGTTACTTAGTAAGTCTTGGAGTGTTTATCGGAAACACAGATTAGACGCTGTAGGAGGGGCACTGTTAATTGCTGTCGACAAAAATATTGTCTCTAACAGTTATAGGTGAAACCAAGTTAATTGTTGGCTGTTATTACCGACCACCTGACTCCACTGTGTCATTTCTAGTCATTCAAAGAAAGTATAAGGCTACCTGTGTATAAATACGCATATCATGTAATACTAGTTGGTGGCGACTTGAAGCTAACGAGTATAGAGTGGGGCGTATATGGGTTCATTGCACGGCGGTACAGACAGGGAATCTTGTGAAGTACTTTTCAACACGTTTGCTGAAAATGGTCTTGAGCCAATAGTTCAACAGCACACAAGCAGTGGCAGTATCTTGGATCTTGTAGCTACAATTAGGCCGAATCTTTTCGATTGTATCAGTGTATAGGTGGGTATTAGTAGTCATGATGTCATCATAGTGACTATGGTTAGTCCGCAGCTCGTGGTCGTGCGGTAGCGTTCTCGCTTCCCACGCCCAGGTTCCCGGGTTCGATTCCTGGTGGGGTCAGGTGTTTTCTCTGCCTCGTGATGACTGAATGTTGTGTGATGTCCTTAGGTTAGTTAGGTTTAAGTAGTTTTAAGTTCTAGGGGACTGATGACCACAGATGTTAAGTCCCATAGTGCTCAGAGCCATTTCAACCAATTTGGCAATGGTTATGAATGATAATAAATCAGTGAAGAGAGGGAGGAGAGTGATTCCTCTAGAAGGAGAGATAAGCAGGGGTTAGTATCGCACTTAGACAATCAACTATCATCATTTAGTTACAGAATGATAGTCAAACTATGGGCAAAGTTTAAAAGATTTTAAATGTGCCTAGTAAGTGGAGTGAGGACGGAAAAGACCTACCGTGGTTTAATAAGGAAATTCGGAAAATGCTGACGAAGCAAAGGCTTTTGCACTCTCGTTTCAAAAGAGGACGCGCAAAGGACGACATGTAAATATTAGTAGAGATTCGCTCGTCTGTGATATATGCTCGCAGCATACAACAGCTAGTACCGTCATACCTTGGCCAAGGATCTGGCGGAGAACCTTCAAAATATATTTGGTGCAGAGAAACAACTGAAAGAGTTGAGAACAAAATTAGTCGCCAGATCCAGACGGAATCACAATTCAGTTCTACAAAGAGTACTCTACGTCACTGCCTCTTTTCTTAGTTTGCATTTATTGCGAATCTCTCGCCATGCGCGAAATTCCAAGTGAATGGAAAAAGTTCAGGTGACTCCTCTACATAAGAGGGGTCGAGAAATGGACCAGCAAAATTACCGAAGAATATCCTTAACATTGGTTTGCTGCAGAGTTCTAGATCATATTTTGTGCTCGAATACAATAAATTTCCTACAGACCGAGAATCTCTTTCCCAGGAATCATCACGGCTTTAGAAAGGTGTCTTTTCTTGCGTAATCTATCGCGAACTGTGAATGAAGGGCAACAGACAATTCCATGTTTCTAGATTTCCGAAAAGCACTGCAGGCTGTTAACGAAGGTACATGCATACGTAGTAGGCTCCCAGATATATGATTGGGTCGAAGACTTCTGAAGTAATAGAACCCAGTATGTTGTCTGCGACGGAGAGTGTTCATCGGAAACATGGGTAACGTCAGGAGTGCACCAGGATAGGGCGGCAGCGATTTTCAATGTACATACATGATCTGGCTAACAAGATGGGCAGGAATCTGCTATTGTTCGCTGATGATCCTGTGGCGTACAGGAAGGTTGATACAAGATGAGCTACACAAAATTTCTAATTGGTGCGATGAGTGGTAGCTGGTTTTTCATGTTCAAAAATATAAGTTAATGTGGATTAATAGGAGAAACAAACACACAATTTTCGGATACAGCGTTAGCAGTGTCCTGCTTGACATTGTCACGCCGTTTAAATATCTGCGTCTAACGTTGCGAAGTGATGTGAAATGGAACGAGCATTTGAGGATTGTGTTAGTGAAGGCGAATGGTTGACTTCGGTTTACTGAGAGAGTATTAGGAAAGGGTGGTTCATCTCTAAAGAAACGCTAGTGTCACATATTTTTGAGTGCTGCTCGAGTGTTTGGGATCCGCACCAAGTCGGATTGAAATATGACATCGCAGCAGTTCTGAAGCGAGTTGCTAGATTTGTTACCGATAGGTTCCATCAGCATGCAAGTGTTACGGATATGCTTTGGGAGCTCAAGTGGGAATATTTGCAGGGAAGACGACAGTAAGTTTAGCGAACCGGCATATGAAGCTTACCGCAGAACGACATAACTGCCACCAAAATACACCACAGACATAAAATACGATTAATTAGTGGTCATGCGGAGGCATATGGATACTCGTTTATCCCTCGCTCTATCTGCGAGTGGAACAGGAAAAGAAACGACTAGTTGTGGCAGCGGGAATCCTCCAGTACGCACTGTACGATGAGTTACGGAGTATGTATGCAGCAGTAGACGTAGCAGATAAGTTCATAGTTAAAAATGCTTATAGCAAAGTGCCATACAAAATCACCAAGGAGCACCCTGAAACATAGTTTTGCATCATGTTGTTGTTGTTGTGGTCTTCAGTCCTGAGACTGGTTTGATGCAGCTCTCCATGCTACTCTATCTAGTGCAAGCTTCTTCATCTCCCAACCTATATCCTTCTGAAAATGCTTAGTGTATTCATCTCTTGATCTCCCTCTAAGATATTTACCCTCCACGCTGCCCTCTAATACTAAATTGGTGATCCCTTGATGCCTCAGAACATGTCCTACTAACCGATCCCTTCTTCTGGTCAAGTTGTGCCACAAACGTCTCTTCTCTCCAATCCTATTCAATACTTCCTCATTAGTTATGTGATCTACCCATCTAATCTTCAGCATTCTTCTGTAGCACCACATTTCGGAAGCTTCTATTCTCTTCTTGTCCAAATTAGTTATCGTCCATGTTTCACTTCCATACATGGCTACACTCCATACAAATACTTTCAGAAATGACTTCCTAACACATAAATCTATACTCGATGTTAACAAATTTCTCTTCTTCAGAAACGCTTTCCTTGCCATTGCCAGTCTACATTTTATATCCTCTCTACTTCGACCATCATCAGTTATTTTGCTCCCCAAATAGCAAAACACCTTTACTACTTTAAGTGTCTCATTTCCTAATCTAATACCCTCAGCATCACCCGACTTTATTGGACTTCATTCCATTATCCTCGTTTTGCTTTTGTTGATGTTCATCTTATATCCTCCTTTCAAGACACTATCCATTCCGTTCAACTGCTTTTCCAAGTCCCTTGCTGTCTCTGACAGAATTACGATGTCATCAGCGAACCTCAACATTTTTATTTCTTCTCCATGGATTTTAATACATGCTCCGAATTTTTCTTTTGTTTCCTTCACTGCTTGCTCAATATACAGATTGAATAACATCGGGGAGAGACCACAACCCTGTCTCACTCCCTTCCCAACCACTGCCTCCCCTTCATGTCCCTCGACCCTTATAACTGCCATCTGGCCTCTGTACAAATTGTAAACAGCCCTTCGCTCCCTGTATTTTACCCCTGCTACCTCCAGAATTTGAAAGAGAGTATTCCAATCAACATTGTCAAAAGCTTTCTCTAAGTCTACAAATGCTAGAAACGTAGGTTTGCCCTCCTTAATCTAGCTTCTAAGATTAGTCGTAGGGACAGTATTGCCTCACGTGTTCCAACGTTTCTACGGAAACCAAACTGCATCATATGCAATGTTATACTTGCTAAATCGCGCGCAGACACGACCACTTGAGATCTTTGTCTGTATGCCCAATGGATCGCGATCACTTGGTCTGGTGCCAGTCTGTATCAAGCTGCCGCTGTCTGATGGCACTGGAACTGGTCTTACCATGATAGACACCTACGAGCCCTTTCCCAGATATATTTCTGCAAGTTTTTATTTACTGGCTGGTTATAAAATGAACCAAATTGTCTCTGATCTAATGTCCAAATGGTGCTCTTAGCGGACAAACCGAGTACAGCTTAAAAAAAGTAAGACAACTTCGCGTTCGCACTACATGCCTGCTTGACATAGAGTAGGTTATTGAGAACAGCTCAATTGGAAGTCAGCACTACTCGTACCGGGTGACGGTTGCCCCTTTATGACAAAAACATTATGCTACCACATATGAGATTTGGTGGTTGGATGGACTGAGGCTAGATTGTGATGTTTAAGGTGTGGATTAAGTTAGAGCTGGGGGTACCAGTTTTCAGCTGCCACAAAAGTACCCTCTTCACCTCCAGTAACTCCAAGGACCACAGGGCTGTGTCGTGGTACCAAATCAACATGAAACATGTCCATTCAGTACTGCCTGGAACAGAGCTGGATTAGCTGCAGAAAAACTGTCTCTAGTAAGATTTCTTATAATAGTAACGTTATTTCAGTTCACTAATCAGTTGTTATAGGACTTTCATATCTCATTTTAAGTGACCCTGACATTTTGGTGATATTGGCACTGGACTGGGCTTCGAATTACGTTTCCAATTTGTCTCTGGATTTTAACCCTTCGAGATATACTTCCCTATTATTTCGTTGTGTACTCGTGATCCCAAACTCCTCCAGGTCTCTACGATTGGCTCGATCCAAACTGTTAGTGAAAGGGATTTTGATAGTTGACACCTCTTCTTGTGGGGTCAACAACGACGAGCCCCAGGCAACGCTGAACTATTCGTAGCGTTAGCTCTAGCCATCTCACTACCAGTGAAGAAACTATAAATATTTCATGTCCATTTAATTTATAAATATAAGACAGTAACCGAGCGAGGTGGCGCAGTGGTTAGCACACTGGACTAGCATTCGGGAGGACGACGGTTCAATCCCGTCTCCGGCCATCCTATTTAGGTTTTCCGTGATTTCCCTAAATCGCTTTAGGCAAATGCGGGGATGGTTCCTTTGAAAGGGCACGGCCGATTTCCTTCCCCATCCTTCCCTCACCCGAGCTTGCACTCCGTCTCTAATGACCTCGTTGTCGACGGGACGTTAAACACTAATCTCCTCCTCCTCTCTATAAGACAGTAGCGAAAGGTGCCGGGTTCGAATCCTTGCCAGGCAGTAATCATTAGCACTGTCGTTTCAGGTACCAGTATCACGCTGTTGGTGAACATATTTAATATATGACATGTGATTGCCCTTAGTTAACAGTTCATATGAACTTCCCGCTCATCACCACTCTATGTAAGCTACATGTAGTTCCCGCTGGCGAGCTAAATGTACCGCAATTTCTTCCCGGGTTCGGACATTTGACTTTGTAAACTGATACTGGTGCACGACATTTATGTATGTTTATGCATAGGCGAGTCTCGATCAGACATGCAAGCTTTGTTTGGTTAACAGGGGGTTAAAATTTAGATCACAAACGATAGCTCATCATATCATTTAATGAATGTGATGACTTCTACTGTGTCGCTTTTTGTAATTGAGCTTAATTTACAAGCGTTAAGGGTTGTTTCGTGTGTAGCGTGTTTCCGTATATTTGTTGGATATTGGTATTGGTTTACACCTGGACTGACTCCCAAGAAGAGCTGTGTTCTCTAGTAGTCTCTTGTGGTAGCCGTGGTGTGTAGTCAAATGATTGTACTAAAGAATGTGCAGAATGTCACAGCTACGTTATGTTGGCTGCATACAGCTAGTTGCGCCTACACATTGGAATTTTTGCGCTGTCGAGTGTACGTGTAAGGATGAACAACTCGCAGTATCCAAACAACCTAGTCCTGCTGCTGTCAATGTGATCATTTCCTTCACTGTGAAGCCAACTGAAGATATAAACGTTTTCCCAGATGTTGCAATTAACTGCTAAGACTGGAGGGTGGTCGCAGGATCAGTTGCTGCAAATAGCGAAGTTAAAATAGCAAAGTTGCGGTTGGCAGAGGAAGGAACAACCTGTGTTAGGAGTCGAGAAACACACAGGCATTTAATGAGTTGAAACAAGGAGTCATGAAAAGACTTAATAAACATAACTGCGCGACATTTTTCTGCGAGCAGTTGAATATTTTAACGAAGGAGCCCAGTGGGTCGTTGGAAAATTTGGCAAGCAGAATTCGTAAAAATAATCTGCTAATGTATGAGATGGGGGAGAACAATGAGACAGGTGGATTTGTGCTCCAGGAAGCTGAACATTGGGGTTAGATACCTTCTGTGGTGCTTGCCACTCTGTGTTTATAGTGTGTTTGGGATGGGTACCCCAGAAGACTTGTACGCTGCTGTCAGTTTGGGCACAGTTTGAAAAAAATTGTACAGCAATGTGAATTTTCTACAGGCAAAGAAGTTGCATGCTAACTTGAAGTGCTTACGTGTGGACAAAGTGGGCATGTCCAGGGGCAATGTCAACATAAAAATGTGGTACATGTGGTGTGATCGAAAACTATGAGCGTGACTGTAAGGGAGGTAAGAGTAAGCTTTAAACGCAAGAGGGTACCCAAATCCACCGAGTAGCTTTCTAAATTTTGTTGTTGTAAGTACGTATGTAGACGTAAAATGTGGAATTGTGGGAGTTGTGAGAGGCAAGAGGCATAAGATTTTGTTGGATGCAGGAATGCATGTGCCAGTGTGATGTTAGGACCTTGCACGTTGTAGGCAACTGAACTCACTACCTCTTAATTTTCATGGGGTAGAGGACAGTAATTTGTTTTTTGGTTCAGAAATATCGAAGTTTCAAGTTGGGGCAAAAAATGTTGAACAAAGTGCCGAATTTAACCTTTGGTAACATTGTGGGTGAATTTATAGGGTCAAAATTCCACCTTTGGGAAACTGATGTGAGTGAAATACTGTCGCAAGGTTTGTTTACCTTAGCGATTGGACCAGCTGAATTGTAAACAAAGTGACTTGAGTTTGTCTATACTCGAAGATCGGTGTCTGTCGGCATGGTCTGGCGATAATGAAACAATGAATCTGGCTGCTCATATAACGTACCCGATCGTTGCTCGCCTCGCTGTTAGCTACGATCCTCACCTGGCAAGGAGATTAGACTGGGTTTAATCTGCCATCTCGATGCTCATCGGTATGGCACGGCGATGATGAATCAAACCCACTGCGGCTCATTGGTCGGTTTAACCTCCACACTGGCTGCTCGGCCCGCTGCTCACTACCATCCTCGCTGCGGTGGTGATGCCAAGGAGCTTAGCATTTCACACTGCTACCATCGCCGTACGTCCTGAATTTTGTGCAGTGACTGGCTGCTTCAAGATCACTCCTGCAGTGACGCATTTGACTCTGCTAGCGCCCTGCTCGATACGTGAAGAGCTGCAGGGTAACTGCTTCCACCGAGCGGCAGCGGCCAGCAACGAAGCTGTCGGGTAAATGCAGCAACGCTACTGGCTAGCAGCGAGGTGTAATGTGCCATCAGTGCACAGAGAGCTGCCAGCTCCTTGGATGTGGTATAAACACATCTTCAAGGTGTACCACTTACATAAGGATAATATTTCCTTCAACCGTTTTCGCTTTGACACTCATGCTTCCTGCAATGGCGCATTCGCTCACACGTGCTTCTCAATAGATTCTGCACACATTGTATTTTCCTTTGTTTACCTGAGCTCGCGGGTCCTTTAGATGCTGTATGACATTAGCAGTACACTTTTCCTACACATCCTCTCTCCCTCTTTCCAACTTTTTAGTTAATATGTTAATTATCGTACTGAATATGTATCTGTGAAATCACACACGCTGCTCACTGCAGCTACAGGCAAGAAGGACCCGCCGGAGCGCCACCTACCAGAGGCGACATAAGACTAGTGCCCCACTCTCCAGCCAGTCGGCGTATGTCACTGGCTCCGTACGTGCCATACTTATGCTCTGTAGGATCCGATTTCTCGTTTTGTATTTAAATTTCATTCAAGTGGCACACTACACGTTGTTGGATCCATTGTCAATCTGCGGCATTGTAGAAAGTTTTAAGACAAAGCCCTGCAGTAGAGAGCTACTACTATTAAATCATGTATTTTGGAAGTTGATTAATTTTATGACACGCACATGCACTAGGCAGAATCAATGACTCCCACATGGGGTATATGTAACATGTGTCTTAACTTAAGTATGCTTATTTAGAAACATTCTGTGTGATTCGGCTTATTGTAATGTTATCATCTCTGTTCCGAACTCAATGTCATAATATTTGTGAATTGGTATAATACCTTCTGAAGAAGTTTTAAAACCATCGAAACCATGGTAAGGTTTAATAATCCAGTATTATGCAACTGCGTTTTTTATTTAATTCATCAGTCTTCTAACGGGTTTTTGGCAGCCTGTCATGAATTCCTCATCTGCGCATTTTCATCTCACAGTACCACTTGAAGCCTACGTCCGCAGCTAACTGCTGGATGTATACCAATCTCTGTCTTCCTCTATAGTTTTTACCCGCTGAAGTTATTCCCTGATTTATTAACGAATATCGGGCCATCCTATATCTGCTTCTTGTTAGTGCTTTAGCTTATCAGCCCGCCTAATTTTCGACATTCGTCTGCAGCACCACATCTCGATTCTCTTCTGGTCCAGTTTTCCCACAGCTCCAAATTTACAATCTCAGAAATTTCTTCCTCAAATTAAGACCTATGATACTAGCAGCCTTGTCTTGGCAGGATCGGTCTTTTTGCCAGTGCTGATCTGCTTTTTATGTTTTTCTTGCTCAGTCCCTGATCGACTATTTTGCTGCCTGGGTAGCAGAATTCTTTAACTCCATTTACTTCGTGACCACCAATCCTGATGTTCAGTATCTTGCTGTTCTCATTTCTGATACTTCTCAATACTTTCATCGTTCTTCGATTTACTCTGTCCATATCCAGTACTTATTAGACTGTTCATTCGATTCAAGAGATTCTCTAATTCTTCTCATCACTAAGGCAGCAATGTCGTCAGCAAATCCTATCATTGCTATTCATTCACTTTGAATTTTAATACCACTCTTGAACATTTGTCTTACATGCGTCATTGCTTCTTCGATATATAGACTGAACATAGGAGCGAGGGACTACATCCGTACCTTACACCCTTTTCAATCAGAGCACTTAATTTTTGGCTTTCCATTGTGATTGTTCCCTGTTGGTTATTGTACATATTGTGTATTACTCGTCGTTTCCTGTGTCTTAATCTTACTTCTGACAGAATTTGACATCTTCGAACGCTTTTTCAAGATCGACATATTCTATGAAATGTTTCGATTTTCCTCGGTCTTGTTTCCATTATCAGCCACAACATCAGAAGCGGCTCTTTGGCGCCTTTACTTTTCCTAAAGCTAAACTGATAGTCATCTAATAGATTCTTGACTTTATTTTTCATTCTTCAGCATATTACTCTTGTCAGCAACTTTAATGCATGAGCGGTTAGACTGACTGCTACCTACGGAACTATATGGAGGACCTTTTTCCGGAAGTCTGGTGCTATATCGCCAGTCTCATACATTCTACTTTCCAACGTGAACATTGTTTGGTTGCCACCCTCCATAATTTAAGGAATTCCAGTGGTGTGTTTCCGGTGAGAGCCGGAGCAGCGGTGTGAAGACCACATGCCCCTCCATATCCGTCTCCACTGACACCTCTGGGCGGAGGATAAGACGGAGGTCTGTCGGTATCGTTGGGGGAGTTTAGTTCTGCCGTATCTGATTTTAAGTCTTCCATACTTCACCTAAATTCTGATTCTATTGCTGGATCCTCTCTCTTTTCCCTGTCCACCGGTGTTTCTTCTTCCATTACATCGTTAGGCAAGCCATCTCCCCCATAGACGCCTTCAGTTTACTCTTTCCACCTTACTGGCTCGCTCCTCTGCATTGAACAGCGGAAGCCCTAGTGCACCTCTGCTTTTAGTTTCACTGAAGGTCGTTTTGGCTTGTCTATATGTTGAGTCGTCTCCCAGACGGTCGATTCTTATTCGATTTATTCACTTTCTCATGAATCCATTTCGCCTTTCCTTTCCTACACTTCCTGTTTATTTATTCCTAAGTGACTCATATTTCTGTATAGCTGAATTTCCCTCAACATTTTTGTAATTTCTTCTCTTGTTTTCATCTGAAGTATTTCTTCTGTTTCCCAAGGTTTCTTCACAGCTACCTTCCTTCGATGTTTTTCTTTCCACCTTCTAAGATTGCCAGTTTTAGAGATATCCATTCCCCTTCGATTGAACTGTCTACTGAGCTATTAATTATCACAGTATGTATACTATTAGAGAACATCAAGTGAATCTCCTCATTTCTTAAAACTTCCGCATTCCACTTCTTTGAGAACGAGTCCTCCTGGCTACTCCCTTAAACTTACTCTTCGTCATTACTAAACTGTGATCCCAGTCTGTATCTGCTCCTGGGTACAACCCGGTATCTGACTTAGGAATTTCTTCCCGTCCCTCCCGGCCTTTTCCCAGTATAACTCCTCCTCTTGTGACGCTTGAACATGTTTTGGCTATTACTAGCTGAAATTTATTGCAGAGATCAATTACTTTTTTTTTCCTCTCTCTCTGCTGCTACCAAGCCTGCATTCGCCCGTAGCCTTTCCTATTACTCCTTCTCCTACAACCACGTTCTCGTCCCCCATGACTATTGCATTTGTATCTCCCTTGAAGATTTTCATTACCCATTCAGTTTCCTCACATACTTTCTTTAGCTCTTTATCTTTTGCTTACCACTTTTGCATGTATACGTAAACTAGAAGAGTTGTAGTTCTGACTGGAAGAGAATAAATGCTTTGTAAATGTGGTGCTAAAGTATAGTCTTGAAGGTTAGAGCGGTATATCGCATATCTAGTGAGGAGGCTCGGAATCGAATCTAGGAATAATCTTTAACATAGCGTGACTAATAAAAAAATGGAAATGAAGGAGAAACTGTTTGTGAAGTGGTTTTGGCAAAAAATAATAAATTGGGCAGAGCAGAGAAACATCTGACGCGCCTTTGAAAGATGATCTAAATCATATACAGAAAATAAGGTGCCATTGAGGATGCGTGTTGCATTTCACAATGTTTTAAGGACTTTCTATTGTTAAATTGTTAAAACTTGCTTACCCCTTCGGGTGTAGAAGCTAGAGGTAACTCAAGGTCACAATTAGCAGACTACATGGCCTCAGTAGTGCACTAGAAAAATATCCCCTAGTAGGTTTGTGTATTTTGAGATAAACACCAACCAATCAAATCTCAGTCGGCATGTTATTCTCTGAAGATGATTGCGAGCATCGTTCAAAGGCGCGTCTAATGTGCCTCTAATCAGTTTCATTTCTCACTTTCAGCCAATCATTTCACAAAACGTTTGGCCGATTGTTTTAATTTCTTTTACTTTCAAATTTTCTTCAGAAAAGTATGATATATTTTACACACTTACTTTACTAGATTCTACTGTTCAAGAAATGTCCTAAATTTAGTATTCGACTCAAAGGAAGCCATATGAGAGTTAAATATAATATAACGTAACGTTTTATGTGCAAAATACGTAAGTAGTTGAAGAGATTAACATTTTCATATTTTATTTACATGTCTAGCAGCAACTGATCTTGAAATATTTCAGTTTTGCCTTAGATTACTAGTGACATTTGTCTTTATTATTAAGATTACATTCAAGCAAGTAAATCTGTTTTTGCAAAACTAAATGTCACGCTGCTAAATTTGACACTCCATTTGTACATCTCCTTCTTTTCGTTTGACGAGGAAATTTCTGAATAACATTTTCCCTCTAATAATTTATAATATCTTTTTGTTGTATGGGAGCGAGAGCTGGGTGGATTCAGGTTACGATATCAATAAGGTTGTGGTTACGGATATGAAAGTAGGTAAGATGATTGCAGGTACTAGTAGATGGGAACATTGGCAAGAGGGTGTCAACAATGAGAAAATCAAAGAAAAACGGTAAATGAACTCTATAGATGTAGCAGTCAGGGCGAACAGGCTTAGAGGGTGCGGTCATGTTACACGCATGGGAGAAGCAAGATTACGCAAGACACTCAGGGGTTCAGCAGTAGAGGGTAGGAGGAGTCGGGGTAGACCAAGGAGAAGGTACCTGAATTCGATTAAGAATGATTTTGATGTAATAGGCTTAACATCAGAAGAGGCACCAATGTTAGCACTGAATAGTGGATCATGGTGGAATTTTATAAGGAGGACTATGCTCCAGACAGAACGCTTAAAGGCCTAATCAGTCTTAAATGATGATGATGATGATTAAAAATTATCCTTATTATATTCAGGGGAGCAAAGCATTTTTTGATAAACTATTCATCAAAACTGCTCAGTTTCATAGAAAATTTTTTTCATTTCGCTCTCTTAGTTTTGCTATAAATTTCGGATAATAGCCCATCGTATAATTTACAGAGAGTTTTGTTTTCGTTCCCTTCACACATCCAACCAAAAATAAGGGGTCAGTTGATAGGACACATTTTCATACAGCAACAAATTGTCAGTTAGGTACGGAGGCAGATGTTGGGTTTGGGGGGTGAGGAATATATATTGTACAACCAGAAGATGCCATGAGTACGGTAAAAGGTTTAAACAGATGTAGGCTCTAGTAGTTACGGAGAGATGAAGAGGTATGCACCGGATAGATCTGGATGCAGTACAACTTCGAACCAGTCTTCATGTGGTGTCACCGCCAGACACCACACTTGCTAGGTGGTAGCCTTTAAATCAGCCGCGGTCCAGTAGTATACGTCGAACTCGCGTGTCACCACTGTCAGTGATTGCAGACCGAGCACCGCCACACGGCAGGTCTAGAGAGACTTCCTAGCACTCGCCCAGTTGTACAGCCGACTTTGCTAGCGATGGTTCACTGCCTACTTACGTTGTCATTTGCCGAGACGATAGTTTAGCACAGCGTTCAGCTACGTCATTTGCTACGACCTAGCAAGGCGCCATATTCAGTTACTATTGATATTGTGAATCATGTACCGTCAAGAGCGACGTTCATCATTAATGGATTAAAGTTAGGTATTCCACCAGCTACGTCCCTTTTTCTAAATTCTAATTTCCTTGTCGTGTTGCAGACCTCACGCCAGCCTGCGTGAGCCAAAACGCGTGCATTCGGCCTCCTCTAGTAACACGGTGTTGGCTCTTCTGCCAACCACAACACTTCAGACTGGAGACAACAAGACAAAAGCAAAGGCATGACTCTATACCAGACTCCCGTAATTGCCCCCGTCGTTATGTACTGGAGTCTGTTTCCCTCAACACTGTGACGCCCTGAGTCGGCCCTGTGGCAGTATGAGCAGAATTACCTCCTCCCGCGACACACTCAGCAGTGAGTATTGTGTACCAGCGCGGTTGCGTGACGCGGAATTCCACGGCGCCAAATTGTGTTTGTGCCGCGCTCTCGCTACAGCCAGTTAGCAGGCTCGCGGTGTGTACACAGTGGGCCACTTGTTAAAGAGCGAGCAGCCGGAGTAACAAGTTCTTCCACACTAAGCTCTGTGCGTAACGAACTTTACCGACTCAACAGAAAACGCTAATTATACGCTATTTCTCATATGTAAATGAGGCAGGCCTACACAACTAACTTGGTTCTCCTGTCTTCGTTAATTAACGTCCACACGAAAATACCCGCTCCCATTTTCTTCTGAGATGCTTTTTAAGTAAAAATCCTATTATTCATTTTCCTGTTTTCACATAACTTCAGAATTCATGTAAAAATGAAGAACTGAAGCAGCTTACCATTTGACGTGTACTTCATTAGTGCCTGCATAATATAAATGCAAACTTGGGAATTCCATTTCCTACTACACTATACTACTAGCAATGAGTTGCGCGGGTACTGGGATTTGGTAGTCGTCGCCAGCAAAGAGGAGAGGATTATCTTTAACTTCGGATAAACAGTCGTCTGACTAAAGATATTAATATGAGACAGAGTATTATATAGGATACAAGCTAAATGTGGAGCCTAGTTTGCGAACGTAGACGTATTTAATAACTTACGAATTACAAAAATGAAGTTGAAAATAAACCGTGTCCTGGTACGACCAACGGTTACATGTGGGTCAGAGCTGAAAATAAAAAACCTTATGAAACGTCCCCTTTGTAAAATTTATACAAGACTGTGCTTAAACTGACACACAATATTTTTAGCGCAACGCAATCTGACTTTCAATAATCCCTACAAAAGAATGGCCCTGAGTAACATTAACCTATACCTTTCACAAATGACTTACCTCACAAAAAATCTTCGTTACTCGAACTACTGCAATACAGCGAGCACCACTATTGCCAGCTAAATAAAAGATTCTAACTACGGAAGGCACTAACTACTGATAGGTATAGTTAGCAAA
Source organism: Schistocerca gregaria (assembly GCF_023897955.1). Classification (NCBI taxonomy): domain Eukaryota; kingdom Metazoa; phylum Arthropoda; class Insecta; order Orthoptera; family Acrididae; genus Schistocerca; species Schistocerca gregaria. Next base: position 296,650,732 of record NC_064924.1, on the reverse strand, counting down.
TGAAAGATTTTAATAGAGAACAAACAGTGTATTTACCTTAATAGTCAAAATATATATGATAGTTCATGACATCCAGTCTTACAAATTACAAAACTCCGCCATCTCTCTCCCCACGTCCATCACTGCTGGCGGCTCACCTCCAACTGCGCAACGCTACGCGCTGTTAGCATCCAGCTGCCGCTGCCCAACACTACAATGGCAGACAACAATGCAAACCAGTCACAGACTGCACACGGCACAGCCAGTGATTTTTATACAGAGAGCTACGTGGAGGCGGCGTTACCAATAAAAAAACCTAAACAGCCTACTTACACTAATAGCATATGGTCAAAAATTCTTGCAAAAATCTTTGGGCCCCTGAGGAAGCCAAGGACTGGAATGTAATATATAAGGACAAATTCCACGAACTAAAGGTTATACCCTGTAGATGAATTCGTCATATCGCAGAGAATACGATTGTACCATTATGGTCTCGGACAGGATCCAGATGCCATATTCATGTTGCGGTTTGAAACAAAATAACACAGCATTTCGCCGTACCAACATCTACCTCAGTACCATCCGAGTACTCCGGGAAACGACCAGCCTACAGGAAGTTTTAACGATATTCATGCATATGACAGTAGTTGTCTTCCACATTAATTGTTATGGACTGACAAAAACTACACTCGCACGCTCAGAGCTGTGGGTCGTTTGAATGCACTGGGAGATGGTTGATCGGAACTACAACATATGAAAAATAAATTTATTTCATTACAAGAATGATAAAAAGATTTACTTAGCTTTTATACAGTCAATTGACACAGGAACGTGCAAAATATTTACGAGGGTTGAATGAATTACAATGCCTCCGCCTTCGTAACTCTTCAACAGTTGGCAGCATTGGTATGTGGCAGGCACTGGCTTGTTCCCTAGCCTCTTCTCTACAGCCCCAGTTGGCGTGAAGTCTTATCATTGAACGGTTGCGTTGCTACAGTGAAATGGATGGAACCCTGCGCAGACTGTCGGTCAATGAGAATTAAGCATCGTGCAGTCATTGAATTATTGACAGAGAAGGTGTCACCCCAGAGGAGACTCATTAGCGAATGAAAGCAGTTTATGGTGATTGTGTTGATGTGAGTACTGTACGTCGTTGGGGGAGTAAGTTTAAAGATGATGAGGCGGGAACGTCTGACCTGCGTGGCAAACAAAGAGTTGGATGTTCTGTGACAGCAACCACCGATTTCACAAGCAAAATGTGACAGATTGATTCAGGAGGATCGTCGTATCACTCAGTGAGAAACTGTAAGCAGAATCGGCAATTCACAAAAACGTGTGGGTCACATGAATGCTTTGCTTGCGTACCGGAAGGTCTGTGATGGGTACCCGGATGCTGACTCCTGAAATGAAAGCGCACGGACTTGAAATTTGCCTCGAATTCCTCTCGCGTTACTTGAATGAAGGTGACGCCTTTCTCCATTAAAGTGTGACAGGAGACGAAACGCGGTTACACCATTACTACTCGGAGACGAAACGTTGATCTATGGAAATCGACACAAAAACTCGCCCTTCTAATAATTTCAAGACGCAGTCCTCAGGTGGAAAAATCGTCGCCACACTGTTCTGGGACGCTGACCGTGTTATCCATCTTGATTTTCTTGATCGTGGAACAACAATAAATTCAGAGTGTTACATCACAACGCTGTGAATTCTGAAACGAACGCTAACAAGGGTCCGAAAAGAAAAGGAAATATCTTCCCGTAGAATGACAATGCCAAACCACCCACTTCACCTGCTACCACAGCAGAGCTTCAGAGACTGACTCTCACCACCGTAGGGCATCCTCCATGCAGACCAGATTTAGCGCCGTCTAAATGTATGACGATAATGAAAGACGATTTGTGGGGACATCATTATTCTTCTGGTGAAGACAATGAGAGAACTGTCCGACAGTGGTTGCGGAAACAGGGTCGACTTCTTCCGTGACGGCTTCAGAAAACTTGTTCATCGTTGGCAGAAATGTAACCAATTGGCTGTTGATTATATGGAAAAGTGATTATTGGCAATTAAAGATCACATTCTAAGGATTATTTCTGCGTTTGATTTATTAAAATATTCCAATCCAAACCCAATTGACGAAAGGGGAGACATTACTTTTCATTCACCCCTCGTACTTACTAAAGTCTTCCGTTGACGTAAAAAGTTATTAACGTTCAATTGCACAGCTCCATCTAATACATGAGTAGCACATGAGCTCTAAGTAGTATATGTTGTCCTCTTGGTCGGAGGTCACGAATTGGGCAGAGCTTTCCTCATCTCGGCTGCATATTGGCCACAGCCTGGTGGTGCTGCGGCGCTGAGCGAGGGTGTGTCTCCACCACCATCATCCATTCGTCGGTGCGGATTGCAGCGAGACATCACTAACTTCTGTGGTATCGATGCGAGTTGCTGACTTTGTTACAACACCACGATCTTTGAACAATTCCACATTATCAAACCCCTTTTGAAATAACACACTTCAAAAAAGTCTTGCATTACCTCTGTTCCGAGAGTTCTGGAAACTGTACTAAGAATGGGAATAGAGATCAACATAAACATCTTTTCCCCCTTTTTATTGCTCATCAAAACCACACGTTTCATGTGGTACCACAATACAATGAGACGTTTAGAGGTGGTGGTAAAGATTGCCGTATACACTGGTACCTCTAATACTCAGTGGCAAGTCGTCTTGCATTGATGCATGCTTGTGTTCGTCGTGGCGTACTATCCACAAGTTCATCAAGACACTGTTGGTGCGTATTGTCCCACTCCTCAACGGCGATTCGGCGTAGATTCCTCAGAGTGGTTGGTGGATCACGTCATCCATCAACAGCCCTTTTCAGTCCATCACAGGCATGTTCGATAGGGTTCATGTGTGGAGAACATGCTGGCCACTCTAGTTGAGCGATGTCGTTATCCTGAAGGAAGTCATTCACAATATGTGCACGATGGGTGCGCGAATTGTCGTCCATGAAGAAGAATGCCTCGCCAATATGCTACCAAAATGGTTGCACTATCCGCAGGAGGATGGCACTCATGTATCGTACAGCCATTAGGGCGCCTTCCATGCCCACCAGCGGCGCACGTCGGCCCCACATAATGCCAACCGAAAACAGCAAGCCAACTCCACCTAGCTTTACTCGCTGGACAGTGTGTCTAAGCCACTCGGCCTGACCTAGTTGCCTCCAAACACGTCTCCGACAACTGTCTGGCTGAAGGCATATCCGACACTCATCGGTTATGAGCATGTGATGCCAGTCTTTAGCGGTCCATTCGGCATGTTGTTGAGCTCATCTGTATCGCACTGCATGGTGTCGCGGTTGCAAAGACGGGCCTCCTCATAGACGTCTGGAGTATAGTTGCGCATCACGCAGCCTATTGCGCACAGTTTGAGTCGCAACTCGACTTCTTATGGCTACATGAAAAGCATTATTCAACATGGTGGCGTGGCTTTCAGGTTCCTGCGAGCCATAATCTGTGGGTAGCGGTCATCCATTGCAATAGTAGTTCCTACCTCTCTGTATCTCATCCATTTGCGAACAACATCGCTTTGGTTCACTCTGAGACGCCTGGACACTTCCATTGTTGAGAGCCCTTCCTGGCACAAAGTAACAATGCAGACGCGATCGAACCGTGGTATTGACTGACCAGGCGTCGTTGAGTTACAGACATTACGAGCCATTTACCTCCTTCCTGGTGGAGTGACTGGAACTGATCGCTTATCGGACCCCCTCCGTCTGATAGGAGCTGGTCATCCATGGTTATTAACATCTTTGGGCGGGTTTAGTAACATCTCTGGATATCCACATTCAACGTCTATCTTTAGGCGTTCCGGGAACTGGGGCGATGCAGAAGTTTTTTGACGTGTGTATGTATACCCTCAACCTAGTAGAGCACGTCGTCGACATGCCCGAACTGTGCTTCGATGCCTGCTGTGTGCTGGTATCTGCCGCAGCATATTTGAAATTATTTTGACACTGCTGTCATTGACGCATCCATGCTGTAAACCAACGAATGCTGCCCGACGCCCTATCCTATCCATCAGGTCGATTTCGATCTCTCCCCATCTTCACAGGGCTGCCAGCTGGGGATCGCGCCACTATCTCTCGGTCTCAGATGCAAAATGAGATCCTCCCATCTCCAGCCCGCTGGGGATCGACGTCACTGGATGCGGTATTCCAGCCACTGGGCCAGGGTTCGTCATCCAGATATCAGCACCATCTCCCAAAATGCTGGCGACTCACCTATTTTGATACAGTCACATGAGCGGAGACGCTGTCAGACCAACTTTTTTCAGCAACAGCTGGCCACTTGAGATGCGCTGGCAACCAAGGACTTTTTCTACTGTAGTGCTTCGCGACAAGCGTTTACATTTGTGCTTCCACAACATTGTGCCTGGGTACAGACTTCTACAGCCGTGGCCTGTCGCCTTCTTACTGCAGACACATTGCACAACATCTGTGTGTTGTTAACAATGGCCGGCCGGTGTGGCCGTGCGGTTCTAGGCGCTATAGTCTGGAACCAAGCGACGGCTACGGTCGCAGGTTCGAATCTTGCCTCTGGCATGGATGTGTGTGATGTCCTTAGGTTAGTTAGGTTTAATTAGTTCTACGTTCTAAGCGACTGATGACCTCAGAAGTTAAGTTGCATAGTGCTCAGAGCAATTTTTGTTAACAATGAAGAAATTCGACAACATTTGGCTACCTTCAGTGACTGTCCCACCACCCACCTCCAGCAGTGAACAAATCTTCCACTCAATTCTCATCACCATCGTTACAGGACATATCAAAACGACTGCGCAAAAGATAAATTAAACTGAAAATCATCAGAAAGTAGTAAGATCCATCCAAGAAGAAGTTGGACGGAGAATGTGTAGGATTACCTTATGTTACGTTATGTTATGTTGACCGAGGACCTAGAAATCACGGAGAGGCTCCGTCTCCGACGCAGCCGCAGTGGTCCGAAACCCCACGACGACTACCGCAGTCCACTTTACATATCCGCCGCCCCACACCGAACTCAGGGTTATTGTGCGGTTCGGCACCCGGTGGATCCCCGAGGTAACGTCTCACACCAGACGAGTGTAACCCCTATTTTTACATGGCAGAGTAATGGTGATGTACGCGTACGCGGAGAACTTGTTTATGCAGCAATCGCCGACATAGTGTAGATGAGGCGGAATAAGGGGAATCAGCACGCATTTGCCGGGGCACATGGAAAACCGACTAGAAAACATCCATAGACTGATCGGCTCACCGGACCTCGACTCAAATCCGACGGTCGGATTCGTGCCAGGGACGGGCGCTCCTTCCCGCCCGGAAAGCCGTGCGTTAGAATGCACGGCCAACCGGGCAGGCAGGATTACCTTACAAAGTTAAGATCCGTGAAAGAGAAAAGCAGAAAACAGATAAACATGCATCATAGTGTCTGAGGAGGACATATGAATCATTACTCCAAAACATTTTATTTCTACCTCACCCAATGCTATTCCCCGATAAAAGAGAGAGAGTAGAAAGTTGACTCATATTGTTGGAGTAATGTCTATTCTACACTCCTGGAAATGGAATAAAGAACACATTGACACCGGTGTGACAGACCCACCATACTTGCTCCGGACACTGCGAGAGGGCTCTACAAGCAATGATCACACGCACGGCACAGCGGACACACCAGGAACCGCGGTGTTGGCCGTCGAATGGCGCTAGCTGCGCAGCATTTGTGCACCGCCGCCGTCAGTGTCAGCCAGTTTGCCGTGGCATACGGAGCTCCTTCGCAGTCCTTAACACTGGTAGCATGCCGCGACAGCGTGGACGTGAACCGTATGTGCAGTTGACGGACTTTGAGCGAGGGCATATAGTGGGCATGTGGGAGGCCGGGTGGACGTACCGCCGAATTGCTCAACACGTGGGGCGTGAGGTCTCCACAGTACATCGATGTTGTCGCCAGTGGTCGGCAGAAGGTGCACGTTCCCGTCGACCTGGGTCCGGACCGCAGCCACGCACGGATGCACGCCAAGACCGTAGGATCCTACGCAGTGCCGTAGGGGACCGCACCGCCACCGTTAGGCCGTCTTCCGGTCACGCCCCAACATCGTGCAGCCCGCCTCCGGTGGTGTCGCGACAGGCGTGAATGGAGGGACGAATGGAGACGTGTCGTCTTCAGCGATGAGAGTCGCTTCTGCCTTGGTGCCAATGATGGTCGTATGCGTGTTTGGCGGCGTGCAGGTGAGCGCCACAATCAGGACTGTATACGACCAAGGCACACAGGGCCAACACCCGGCATCATGGTGTGGGGAGCGATCTCCTACACTGGCCGTACACCTCTGGTGATCGTCGAGGGGACACTGAATAGTGCACGGTACATCCAAACCGTCATCGAACCCATCGTTCTACCATTCCTAGACCGGCAAGGGAACTTGCTGTTCCAACAAGACAATGCACGTCCTCACGTATCCCGTGCCAACCAACGTGCTCTAGAAGCTGTAAGTCAACTACCCTGGCCAGCAAGATCTCCGGATCTGTCCCCCATTGAGCATGTTTGGGACTGGATGAAGCGTCGTCTCACGTGGTCTGCACGCCCAGAACGAACGCTGGTCCAACTGAGGCGCCAGGTGGAAATGGCATGGCAAGCCGTTCCACAGGACTACATCCAGCATCTCTACGATCGTCTCCATGGGAGAATAGCAGCTGCATTGCTGCGAAAGGTGGATATACACTGTACTAGTGCCGACATTTTGCATGATCTGTTGCCAGTGTCTATGTGCCTGTGGTTCTGTCAGTGTGATCATGTGATGTATCTAACCCCAGGAATGTGTCAATAAAGTTTCCCCTTCCTGGGACAATGAATTCACGGTGTTCTTATTTCAATTTGCAGGAGCGTAGTTGTCAGATGCAGACCGTAATGTAGAGGCGAGAGTGTGCGGGTTTACTTTAACTGGCTTTAAATGACATGTATATCATATGTTTACACGTTTCATATTTCACAATTTTGTGCCTAATATTACAAAACGGCGCCTGTAAATGTATCGATCTGTGATTAATCTCCCGAAACATTTATAATGCGGGAAAAGCAGTCATATCATTCAGTCCGCCTTGTAGAACAGGTAACAATGTCACAAAATCGGCAAAAAGAGACAATCTTTTTTTTTGTCATCAGTCTACTGACTGGTTCGATGCGGCCCGCCACGAATTCCTCCCCTACTTGCAACCTGCGTCCTCAGTTATTTGCTTGATGTATTCCAATCTCTGTCTTCCTCTACAGTTTTTGCCCTCTACAGCTCCTTCTAGTACCATGGAAGTCATTCCCTCATGTCTTAGCAGATGTCCTATCATCCTGTCCCTTCTCCTTATCAGTGTTTTCCACATATTCCTTTCTTCTCCGATTCTGCGTAGAACATCCTCATTCCTTACCTTATCAGTCCACCTAATTTTCAACATTCGTCTATTGCACCACACCTCAAATGCTTTGATTCTCTTCTCTTCCGGTTTTCCCACAGTCCATGTTTCACTACCATACAATTCTGTACTCCAGACGTAAATCCTCAGAAATTTCTTCCTCAAATTAAGGCTGGTATTTGATATTAGTAGACTTCTCTTGGCCAGATATGTCTTTTTTGCCATAGCGAGTTTGCTTTTAATGTGCTCCTTGCTCCGTCCGTCATTGGTTATTTTACTGCCTAGGTAGCAGAATACCTTAACTTCACTGACTTCGTGACCATCTGTCTTGATGTTACGTTTCTCGCTGTTCTCATTTCTACTACTTCTCATTACCTTCGTCTTTCTCCGATTTACACTCAAACCATACTGTGTACTCATTAGACTGTTCATTCCGTTCAGAAGATCATTTAATTTTCCTTCACTTTCACTCAGGATGGTAATGTAATCAGCGAATCGTAACATTGATATCCTTTCACCTTGTATTTCAATTCCACTCCTGAACCTTTCTTTTATTTCCATCATTGCTTCCTCGATGTACAGATTGAAGAGTAGGGGCGAAAGGCTACAGCCTTGTCATACTCCCTTCTTAATACGAGCACTTCGTTCTTGATCGTCCACTCTTATCTTTCCCTCTTAATGTTGAACATATTGTATATGACGCGTCTCTCCCTACAGCTTACCCCTACTGTTTTCAGAATCTCGAACAGCTTGCACCATTTTATATTGTCGAACGATTTTTCCAGGTCGACAAATCATATGAACGTGTCTTGATTTTTCTTCAGCCTTGCTTCCATTATTAGCCGTAACGTCAGAATTGCCTGTCTCGTGCCTTTACTTTTCCTAAAGCCAAACTGATTGTCACCTAACACATTCTCAATTTTCTTTTCCATTCTTCTGTATATTATTCTTGTAAGCACCTTTGATGTATGAGCTGTTAAGCTGATTGTGCGATAATTCTCGCACTTGTCAGCTCTTTCCGTCTTCGGAATTGTGTGGATGATGCTTTTCCGAAAGTCAGATGGTATGTCACCAGACTCATATATTCTACACACCAACGTGAATAGTCGTTTTGTTGCCACTTCCATTAATGATTTTAGAAATTCTGATGGAATGTTATCTATCCCTTCTGCCTTATTTGACCGTAAGTCCTCCAAAACTCTTTTAAATTCCGATTCTAATACTGGATCCCCTATCTCTTCTAAATCGACTCCTGTTTCCTCTTCTATCACATCAGACAGATCCTCACCCTCATAGAAGCTTTCAATGTATTCTTTTCAACTATCTGCTCTCTCGTCTGCATTTAACAGTGGAATTCCCGTTGCACTCTTAATGTTACCACCGTTGCTTTTAATGTAACCAAATGTTATTTTGACTTTCCTGTATGCTGAGTCTGTCCTTCCGACAATCATATCTTTTTCGATGTCTTCACATTTTTCCTGCAGCTATTTCGTCTTAGCTTCCCTGCACTTCCTATTTATTTCATTCCTCAGCGACATCAATCAACTGAAGTATTTCTTCTGTTACCCATGGTTTCTTCGCAGCTATCTTTTTTTACCTATGTTTTCCTTCCTAACTTCTGTGATGGCCCTTTTTAGAGATGTCCATTCCTCTTCAACTGTGCTGCCTACTGCGCTATTTCTTATTGCTGTATCTATAGCGTTAGAGAACTTCAAACGTATCTCTTCATTCCTTAGAACTTCCGTATCCCACTTCTTTGCGTATTGATTCTTCCTGACTAATGTCTTGAACTTTAGCCTACTCTTCATCACTACTATATTGTGATCTGAGTCTACATCTACTGCTGGGTACGCCTTACAATCCAGTATCTGATTTCGGAATCTCTGTCTGACCATGGTGTAATCTAATTGAAATCTTCCCGTATCTCCTGGCCTTTTCCAAGTATACCTCCTCCTCTTGTGATCTTGAACAGGGTATTCGCTATTACTAGTTGAAACTTGTTACAGAACTCAATTAGTCTTTTTCCTCTTTCATTCCTTGTCCCAAGCCCATATTCTCATGTAACCTTTTCTTCTACTCATTCCCCTACAACTGCATTCCAGTCGCCCATGACTATTAGATTTTCGTACCCCTTTACTGCATTACCCTTTTAATATCCTCATACACTTTCTCTATCTGTTCATCTTCAGCTTGCGACGTCGGCATGTATACCTGAATTATTGTTGTCGGTGTTGGTCTGCTGTCGATTCTGATTAGAACAACCGGGCCACTGAACCGTTCACAGTGATACACCCTCTGTCCTACCTTCATATTCATAACGAATCCTACACCTGTTATACCATTTTCTGCTGCTGTTGATTTTACGCGATACTCATCTGACCAGAAATCCTTGTCTTCCTTCCACTTCACTTCACTGACCCCTACTATATCTAGATTGAGCCTTTGCATTTCCCTTTTCACATTTTCCAGTTTCCCTACCACGTTCAAGCTTCTGACATTCCACGCCCCGACTCGTAGAACATTATCCTTTTGTTGATTATTCCATCTTGTTCTCATGGTAACCTCCACCTTTGCAGTCCTCTCCCAAAGATCCGAATGGGGGACTATTCCGGAATCTTTTGCCAATGGAGAGATCTTCTTCAACTACAGGCCACATGTCCTGTGGACACACGGTACGTGTCTTGAATGCAGTGGTTTCCATTGGCTTCTGCATCCTCATGTCGTTGATCATTGCTGATTCTTCCGCCTTTAGGGGCAGTTTCCCACCCCAAGGACAAGAGAGTGCCCTGAACCTCTATCCGCTCCTCCGCTCTCTTTGACAAGGCAGTTGGCAGAATAAGGCTGACTTCTTATGCCGGAAGTCTTCGGCCACCAATGCTGATTATTTATCAAAATTTAGGCAGTGGCGGGGAATCGAACCCCGGACCGAAGACGTTTTGATTATGAATCAAAGACGCTACCCTTATAACACAGCAAATTACGCCGAGTCTTTCCACCTTGCGGTGAAGTAAGCCGTCCTGGGATGTATTGAAGTGTATCTTGTCATGTAGCCGAGAGGACAGCAGTTCTTTTTATTTTTTATTTATTTATTTATTTATTTATTGCCTTCACATCAGCGACGCTCTCACTGTCTGCTGGGGGCAGCGTGAGCTGGACTACAGCGTGCACCGTTCATTATACACACTCCCTATGAATTACAACTTTTTGTATTAAATATTATTCGGTATTTTTCATACTCCGTATACAGACTTGTATTAATAAAATAACTATATTTTTGAAATCTCAGCTAAGTGTCTTCACTACTTCGAGATAGAAACGTATACCTAAAAGCCATAGTAACTCTTCCGGTGTTATGAAACTGAGTTAGGAACTTTAATGTATTCGTCTGTAGTACCAGCTGAAATTATAATTAAAAACCTCAGTTCATAGTTGTGGCTTTTCTGGAGGCCGTTATACCTAATAAGTTGAACTTTAAACTTTTTCAAGCAATTTCAAAGAATTTTGAACTCCAAATATGTTTCGAACTTTCAGAGTCTGTCTAGAAGCTCGAGCTATAAGGCCTTTGGTTACTATTTACTCGGTAGTTTTCAACTGTTCTTTGCGTCGGCTGAGTTGTTCAAAATGCTCTGAGCACTATGGGACTTAACTGAGGTCATCAGTCCCCTAGAACTTAGAACTGCTTAAATCTAACTAACATAATGACATCACACACATCCATGCCCGAGGCAGGATGCGAACCTGCGATCTTAGCGGTCGCGGACGCTGAGTGAGTACCTACAAACAGAGAGTGAAAGGGCGGACAGCAAGAAGGCTGTCTAGGTAGGAGAACTGAATGTTAGGGACGAGCCTCTCCGCTGCATCCTCTGCTGGATTAGGGTAAGTAAGAGCATTGAAGGAAAAACTGTGAAAGAGGAGGCTTCTGAGGCAGTTATTGATGGGAACCCATTAATCGTGAAATCTCAGCCGCTTATTTCCTTCGTGTTGTGTGAGGTACAGCGACGAATATGTGGAACTGAGAACGACAGGACTGCTTTACAAGTATGGGAACAGCCTATACCCAAATATACCGATCGATAACACAGTGTCATATAAACGTTACCTGTGTTTAAACACGTTCCAGAACCACCATTGCATGTATGAGCCTCCACAAGCATCTCCACCACACGGTTTTCGACTAACCGATATCGCTAATTATTACACAGATTTCATCTTTCTCGGTTTCATAAATAGCCGTGAATCCACAACGGCTCTGTTCTGAGATCTGTCGATGTTAGAGGGCTGCCGTATTCAATCATGTCATAATTTAGATAATTTTTCTAATTACACTGGCCGGTGTACGTGATTACCGTCAACTTGGATGTTTTACTTTATTACTGAGAAACATTCGCTGCTGTATGTAATTGTTACCGAAATGTAGGCTTACCCCTGAAATATATTATTAGATATCGATATAAAATGCGAGGCTGTAAGAATTCTTCCCGTAGGCATAGAAGACGCGTAAAAAAAAGAAATATCAAAAATTTCCCTTTTCAATAAGCTGCCTGGATAACATGATTTAAATTAAGTTACTATATAATTCGTACATTACAAGTCAACTGATAATTCAGTTGATGTCAACATCCTCTGACAACAGACAGAGAAGGCTGAGAATTTACTAAGGGCAGGTCAACTATTACACGGACACTTCGTATCGTCGCAAGTGTCAAAGCGTAACATTAACGTTAGCGTTGTGGTGATAATTCAGACTGTAGACACCCTACTGTTAGTATTTCGGAATGGAGCTACAGGGAACTAACGAGCATGTTTGCAATATTTTGTATCAATTACGCGTTGCAGAAGTACTGCAACTGTTTCGGAAATGACTTTTACAAAACGCACGTGTAATTACTTCACTTCATAGCATTCGCCTGAAATTGTTACTGCATGCACAAGTTGCCATAAGGTTTCCCGCCTGTGGTTGTTAATCACACACTGTGCTTTGTTATTGCTTACCCTCTAGTTAGCGTTGCTCGAAGTGACAGTGACACTCAGATTTTCATGAAACAGTCGGCATGCTTATAACTACCAGACAGTGCTGATTATACACAATTATGAGAGTTCTGTCCATTTCGGGTGGTTGTATCGGGTCAAATTCGTCAAGGTTCAAGTTCTTATGAATCTACTGATCGCTGACGACGAATATTTTACGAGATACATTGCCTTCAAAGTGCAGAACTGGCTCGCGTGGACAGTTGGCTATCCACACGCACTGGTGGATAGCTATTTGCCAATTCATACCTCAAACATTCATTCATTATATTAATTAACGGTGTGAGATTACCTTCAAATGCTTGGAATTTTACTAATAATTCATCAGACCCTATAACTGGGATTTCATAGGTAATGACGTTCCGTTTTACAAAGATATTATCGTAGTACAAGAGTATAAGCGTGAAATCTGGAAAAATGACGACGTAAGTGGAGATAACATACCGAAACTCGAGCTAAGGTATAACATAACTTAGTACCTCCAGTTTCAGTATTTTTTACTTGCGTATTTGTGCAGATGCTGTACATTTGTACATTTTCATGATATGAAGCTAACAGTTGTGTGAAATTTTCGCTGGCGAATTTCTTGAGGTAACAGAGGTGGTTCGACAGAGTCTTTGTTTGATCTGTCAGTTAATTGTCAACCGTATAACTACATCGTGATACGGATGGGTGTCATAAGCGCTTCTACGTTTCGGTACTTTTTACATCTACATCTACATCTACATCCGTACTCCGCAAGCCACCTGACGGTGTGTGGCGGAGGGTACCCTGAGTACCTCTATCGGTTCTCCCTTCTATTCCAGTCTCGTATTGTACGTGGAAAGAAGGACTGTCGGTATGCTTCTGTGTGGGCTCTAATCTCTCTGATTTTATCCTCATGGTCTCTTCGCGAGATATACGTAAGAGGGAGCAATATACTGCTTGACTCTTCGGTGAAGGTATGTTCTCGAAACTTCAACAAAAGCACGTACCGAGCTACTGAGCGTCTCTCCTGCAGAGTCTTCCACTGGAGTTTATCTATCATCTCCGTAACGCTTTCGCAATTACTAAATGATCCTGTAACGAAGCGCGCTGCTCTCCGTTGGATCTTCTCTATCTCTTCTATCAACCCTACCTGGTGCGGATCCCACACTGCTGAGCAGTATTCAAGCATTGGGCGAACAAGCGTACTGTAACCTACTTCCTTTGTTGTCGGATTGCATTTCCTTAGGATTCTTCCAATGAATCTCAGTCTGGCATCTGCTTTACCGACGATCAACTTTATATGATCATTCCATTTTAAATGACTCCTAATGCGTACTCCCAGATAATTTATGGAATTAACTGCTTCCAGTTGCTGACCTGCTATTTTGTAGCTAAATGATAAGGGACCTATCTTTCTATGTATTCGCATCACATTACACTTCGCTACATTGAGATTCAATTGCCATTCCGTGCACCATGCGTCACTTCGCTGCAGATCCTCCTGCATTTCAGTACAATTTTCCATTGTTGCAACCTCTCGATACACCACAGCATCATCTGCAAAAAGCCTCAGTGAACTTCCGATGTCATCCACCAGGTCATTTATGTATATTGTGAATAGCAACGGTCCTATGACACTCCCCTGCGGCACACCTGAAATCACTCTTACTTCGGAAGACTTCTCTCCATTGAGAATGACGTGCTGCGTTCTGTTATCTAGGAACTCCTCAATCCAATCACACAATTGATCTGATAGTCCGTATGCTCTTACTTTGTTCATTAAACGACTATGGGGAACTGTGTCAAACGCCTTGCGGAAGTCAAGAAACACGGCATCTACCTGTGAACCCGTGTCTAAGGCCCTCTGAGTCTCGTGGACGAATAGCGCGAGCTGGGTTTCACACGATCGTCTTTTTCGAAACCCATGCTGATTCCTACAGAGTAGATTTCTAGTCTCCAGAAAAGACATTATCCTCGAACATAATACGTGTTCCAAAATCCTACAACTGATCGACGTTAGAGATATAGGTCTATAGTTCTGCACATCTGTTCGACGTCCCTTCTTGAGAACGGGGATGACCTGTGCCCTTTTCCAATCCTTTGGAACGCTTTGCTCTTCTAGAGACCTACGGTACACCGCTGCAAGAAGGGGGGCAAGTTCCTTCGCGTACTCTGTGTAAAATCGAACTGGTATTCCATCAGGACCATAGGCCTTTCCTCTTTTGAGCGATTTTAATTGTTTCTCTATCCCTCTGTCGTCTATTTCGATATCTACCATTTTGTCAACTGTGCGACAATCTAGAGAAGGAACTACAGTGCAGTCTTCCTCTGTGAAACAGCTTTGGAAGAAGACATTTAGTAATTCGGCCTTTAGTCTGTCATCCTCTGTTTCAGTACCATTTTGGTCACAGAGTGTCTGGACATTTTGTTTTGATCCACCTACCGCTTTGACATACAACCAAAATTTCTTAGGATTTTCTGCCAAGTCAGTACATAGAACGTTACTTTCGAATTCATTGAAAGCCTCTCGCATAGCCCTCCTCACACTACATTTCGCTTCGCGTAATTTTTTTTTGTCTGCAAGGCTTTGGCTATGTTTATGTTTGCTGTGAAGTTCCCTTTGCTTCCGCAGCAGTTTTCTAACTCGGTTGTTGTACCACGGTGGCTCTTTTCCATCTCTTACGATCTTGCTTGGCACATACTCATCTAACGCATATTGTACCATGGTTTTGAACTTTGTCCACTGATCCTCAACACTATCTGCACTTGAGACAAAACTTTTGTGTTGAGCCGTCAGGTACTCTGTAATCTGCTTTTTGTCACTTTTGCTAAACAGAAAAATCTTCCTACCTTTTTTAATATTTCTATTTACGGCTGAAATCATCGACGCAGTAACCGCTTTATGATCGCTGATTCCCTGTTCTGCATTAACTGATTCAAATAGTTCGGGTCTGTTTGTCACCAGAAGGTCTAATATATTATCGCCACGAGTCGGTTTTCTGTTTAACTGCTCAAGGTAGTTTTCAGATAAAGCACTTAAAAATATTTCACTGGATTCTTTGTCCCTGCCACCCGTTATGAACGTTTGAGTCTCCCAGTCTATATCCGGGAAATTAAAATCTCCACCCAGAACTATAACATGGTGCCTTTATCAGGAATGAGTTTCAAATTCAAACAAGGGAGGCCCTGAAACTTTGTACGGAGAGGATACTCCGCTCAAATAGTACGAAGGAAATTTTTGGGTTTAACCTAGACCATAGTAACATGGAATCTTGCAGATCTCGATAAAGTGTTACAATTCCTCACACAACAGATATGGCGGAGCGTTCTGGAATTAAACTTGGACATCGTCGAAATTATGGTGACCATCAACCAACTTTTCTTCCCTTCATAACGAAATTGTGAATAACATTTTTGACTAACTGATATCGCTAATTATTATAAAATGTTTACCTTACTGCTTTAGGCACATGACTTGCTTCGATAGACTTAGTTTGAGCACAGATTTATACATCTACCATGAGGAGCACCGTTTCCCCGAAATATATGTTCATTTCAATACACGGTATGAGTAAGATATTTGTGTTTCTTATTTCTATATTTATATTTATTTTATAGTGCAATAAAGTATAATTCCATTTTAATTGTGTTCACCATTGTTGATAATCATTTCAGCAAAAAAAAAGTTAGTTATGGACCAGCTTTTTTGTTAATATTCATTCAAAGTCTATGATGGAAACTCCATGCCCAAACCATTGATTTGAATACTTGATGATAATTGGCGATCACTAATGATAAAATAGCTTACGACCTGTTCAAACTAAAACTTGTCAACCATTATGGTGAAGTTAAGGTAATGGACGTATATGACCCATTATGTATATCCTTAGACCGAACAGCATCGAAATGTTGTAGCATGACCTTCAGGCGAAGTTTCGCAAACAGTTGTACTAGAAAGGAGTGAGGACTGGGTGTTAGAAAGGCATTCTGACACATTCAAATTTTTATTACGACTAAACATTCGTACCAAGTATTAAATCACTAATCACAATCTTGTCTTTGGAGTACAACTTCTGTGATTTGTATGTCTCAGTGGAATTTAGCTAGTAACTTCCAAATAAGGAATTAACGGAAACTCGCTACTAAATAGAATTACTTCCTCCTACAGTTTTTATTTACTTGAAATTTCTTAACCAAAAAGTCGTAAGAGCATAATGACCATTCAGACAATTAAAATATACTTGAAACTGCTTGATAAGGAAAACCGTAAAACCGTAATAATTATTTACACAACTCATGATAACAGGCACTATTTTCTAGTACTATGAAATAGTAATTGAGGATGCTTTTTTTACAAATTTATGTCCACGCCTCATACACCAGACAATGAAAGCATCTCACATATCGTCACAATCAGCTAGCCGTTAACAACCGTTAAGGTTGTGTTAATTACCATCACTTGACAAGGATTAGCAGTTTTATTTTGATAGCAGACTGGCTGACGGGCCCAATACCTTCAGACCCGCTACGTAGACAACCGGCACGCAGCATGCAGTGACAAATGGCGCTAGCCTAGTGCAACCGACAGTTTCCTTGGAGGTCCACGAACGCTATATTGTACCGGAAATTTCATCAGGTAAGACTCTGACCACAATCTATTGATTATGACCTGTAGGTTAAAACTGAAGAAACTGCAAAAAGGTGCGAATTTAAGGAGATGGGACCTGGATAAACTGAAAGAACCAGTGGTTGTAAAGAGTTTCAGGGAGAGCATAAGGGAACAATTGACAGGAATGGGGGAAAGCAATACAGTAGAAGAAGAATGGGTAGCTTTGAGGGATGAAGTAGTGAAGGCAGCAGAGGATCAAGTAGGTAAAAAGACGAGAGCTAGTAGAAATCCTTGGGTAACAGAAGAAATATTGAATTTAATTAATGAAAGGAGAAAATATAAAAATGCAGTAAATGAAGCAGGCGAAAAGGAATACAGACGCCTCAAAAATGAGATCGACAGGAAGTGCAAAACGCCTAAGCAGGGATGGCTAGAGGACCAATGTAAGGATGTAGAGGCTTATCTCACTAGGGGTAAGATAGATACTGCCTACAGGAAAATTAAAGAGACCTTTGGAGAGAAGAGAACCACGTGTATGAATATCAAGAGCTCAGATGACAACCCAGTTCTAAGCTAAGAAGGGAAGGCAGAAAGGTGGAAGGAGTATATAGAAGGTTTATACAAGGGCGATGTACTTGAGGACAATATTATGGAAATGGAAGAGGATGTAGATGAAGACGAAATGGGAGGTAAGATACTGCGTGAAGAGTTCGACAGAGCACTGAAAGACCTGAGTCGAAACAAGGCCCCTGGAGTAGACAACATTCCATTGGAACTACTGACGGCCTTGGAAGAGCCAGTCCTGACAAAACTGTACCATCTGGTGAGCAAGATGTATGAGACAGGTGAAATACCCTCAGACTTCAGGAAGAATATAATAATTCCAATCCCAAAGAAAGCAGGTGTTGACAGATGTGAGAATTACCGAACTATCAGTTTAATAAGTCACAGCTGCAAAATACTAACACGAATTCTTTACAGACGAATGGAAAAACTAGTAGAATCCGACGTCGGGGAAGATTCCGTAGAAATGTTGGAAAACGTCAGGCAATACTGACCCTACGACTTACCTTAGAAGCTAGATTAAGGAAGGGCAAACCTACGTTTCTAGCATTTGTGGACTTAGAGAAAGCTTTTGACAATGTTGACTGGAATACTCTCTTTCAAATTCTGAAGGTGGCAGGGGTAAAATACAGGGAGCGAAAGGCTATTTACAATTTTCACAGAAACCAGATGGCAGTTATAAGAGTCGAGGGACATGAAAGGGAAGCAGTGGTTGATAAGGGAGTGAGACAGGATTGTAGCCTCTCCCCCGATGCTATTCAATCTGTATATTGAGCAAGCAGTAAAGGAAACACAAGGAAAAATTCGGAGTAGGTATTAAAATCCATGGAGAAGAAATAAAAACTTTGAGGTTCGCCGATGAGATTGTAATTCTGTCAGAGACAGCAATGGACTTGCAAGAGCAGTTGAACGGAATGGACAGTGTCTTGAAAGGAGGGTATAAGATGAACATCAACAAAAGCAAAACGAGGATAATGGAATGTAGTAGAATTAAGTCAGGTGATGCTGAGGGAATTAGATTAGGAAATGAGACGCTTAAAGGAGTAAAGAATTTTTGCTATTTGGGGAGCAAAATAACTGATGATGGTCGAAGTAGAGAGCATATAAAATGTAGACTAGCAATGGCAAGGAAAGCGTTTCTGAAGAAGAGAAATTTGCTAACATCGGGTATTGATTTGTCAGGAAGTAGTTTCTGAAAGTATTTGTATAGAGTGTAGCCATGAATGGAAGTGAAACATTGACGATAAATAGTTTAGACAAGAAGAGAATAGAAGCTTTCTAAATGCGGTGCTGCAGAAGAGTGCTGAAGATTTGATGGGTAGATCACATAACTGGTGAGGAGGTATTGAATAGAATTGGGGAGATGAGGAGTTTGTGGCACAACTTGACCAGAAGAAGGGATCCGGTGGTAGGACATGTTCTGAGGCATCAAGGGATCACCAATTTAGTATTGGAGGGCAGCGTGGAGAGTAAAAATCGTAGAGGGAGACCAAGAGATGACTACACTACGCAGATTCAGAAGGATGTAGGTTGCAGTGGGTACTGGGAGTTGAAGAAGCTTGCACAGGAAAGAGTAGCATGGAGAGCTGCATCAAACCAGTCTCAGGACTGAAGACAACAACAACAACAACAATCTGAAAACAAAGATGATTAGTTCCTGGAAAACTATATCACTAAGGCCTGATACCCACAAGATTTTACCAAGCTGCGAGAAAATTTCAGCGACACCACTGAGAGCCTAGTTCCTTCCAGACAACATGTTTAAAAGAAATAACAAAGTGGTCACACGTTATAATTCTGTCAATGATACAGCAGTAGAACTTTACACAACTCTCAGACACTCCTGACACATAATAAGCTCAAACATTGTGTCCTAAGAGAATTAGTTAGACAACAAAAGTCGCCTTTCCTTCTTTATTTTCTTTTTTTAATTGTGGGTTCCCCTTCAACATAGTCCAATACCACTTTCTACATACATCTATATTTGAACGTTCGTACTTAAATGTGAATCATTAAATAACTCTGCTTATATCACACAGAAGTACCTCACTTTCCATGTCCGTCATATGACATACCAATAGTCAGAAATGTTATGACGAAATGAGAAACTACTCGATCTAACGTATGAATTACAACAACTACTAAAACAGTGCATTGTTTGATATAAGCACAACCGTTAGCAACAATATGATAACAGAGTAATGAATAGTCGCCACCAGCGTGCAGACACGCTGCATAACAGGAAATGCAGGCACGAGTTATGGTGCAGTAATATACATGTAGAACATACGATTAAACGAATCGCCTTAATTCTTTGCTGTCCGTAGGTCACCGAGCATAGTACCGTCGTACAAAATTCAACAACCTCCGCCTCACGCCCCAGTTACACGATTTCTCCATTCACATACCCGATCGTGAAATGTGGATAAACAGCGATCTCTCCAAAGGTCCACTGAGTGTTTTTTAGGCAGGCAATTCGCACACAATCCGTGCTCAGGCGTCTCACGTGTCAACTCACACTGACTGTCACTCTGCGCTTCTAGTCGCGGTTTCCTTCAAGTGTCAAAGACTCTTGCCATCACCAGAGTATCACTCCACTGCGCACAGCCAAGGAACATGCCGACCAGTCTCCAACATAGTTCTGGAGCAGCTCGCTGCATTAGCGCTGGTGCCACACCCTGCCGAGCAGTAACGTGCCGTCAGCGGTTGGACTGCGTTGCTGCACAATGTATCACAACAAGGCGTTTGCGCAGTGGCATGAGAGCCTAGCTCTTATGATTAAATACCCAGTCTGAGTCAGTATTCTCTGATGTTGAATAATCTGCCAAATGCCGATCTAACGTCAATAATTCTCCACAATGTCGTTTATTGGGAAAATAGTAGTAGGCCGTTTGCTCCAACGATCAAAACGCGATTGACATTTAAAAATGGCTGACAGGTTGATGGCCTTCGTTCGACAACTAATAGTTTCGTACTTTATCGACTTTTCATGAATTAGTGTAAATAGTGTAGGCACGGAAACCATGTTCCACATGGTACATACTCTGTGATACAGATCCTGGAAAAAAATGGTTAATTTCAATCAAAATCTGTGAACCAGGTTAAGTAGTCCATCCACGGAGATTGGACCGGCGGCGGAGCTGCATAGATCAGGCGGTGTCCGTCAAGGAGGCAGTTGGTCGGCAGCAGGCAGCGGCGTGTTAATGGAGCGCACGTCTGTCTATTGCTCTCGCTCGACGTGAACTGCCTTAGCACGGTTATTTTTTTCCTGTATTGTATTTCAGTTTCCCATCGTGGCGGGCTGGCAGGAGCATATGCGCTGCTCTTCAGCCAAAAGACGTAGAACAAACAATAGACGACATTTAAAAATAACAAAGGAGAAAACATGGTGAACATAGATATAAAAAAGGGTTAACATCATAGACAATAGACAAAATAGGGGCGACTGTAAAATGGAGATAAAAACTGTAAAAAAGTTGCGCACACAAAAAACCACTCACTGGGACAATTAAAAGAACACAAAGCGCAGGATGATCGGGGCATAAAAGTATCGACGGATGTCGTAGCACGTAACAAACACTGACAGTAGCACTAAGTAGCCTCTGCACGGCTGTGCGCGAGCCTAAATACTGGCCGGCCGGTGTGGCCGAGCGGTTCTAGGCGCTTCAGTCTGGAACATCGCGACCGCTACGGTCGCAGGTTCGAATCCTGCCTCGAGCATGGATGTGTGTAATGTCCTTAGGTTAATTAGGTTTAAGTAGTTCTGAGTTCTAGGGGACTGATAACCTCAGATGTTAAGTCTCAGAGCCATTTGAACCATTTCAAACCTAAATACTGTACGCGGCTGGTTGCGCAGCTAGGGCCCTCTTGTGGCACTGCTGCAAAACTGACTTTTGGTGCAGAGCGGTTGCGCGGCACGTAGGCAGCCGTTGATGGTGCCGTGCCAAAAGGGTTGCTGGTCGTTCAGCTGCTACGCTGCAATGGAATCATATGAAAGAATCACGCAAGTATACAGCTGGCGGTAGTATCGTGAATACAAGGTGTAAAAGGGCAGTGCATTGGACTCGTGTGATTCAGGGAAAAACGTTACAGACGTGATTATGTCTGGGCGACAGGAATTGACAGACGTTCAATTAGGAATGATATCTGGAGGAAGATACGTGGGACATTCATTTTCGAAAACTTTCGATTATTTAATATTTTGAGATCCATAGTTTGAGGAGTGTGACGAGAATACCACATTTCAGGCATTGCCTCTACCATGGACAGCACAGTAGCCGCCGGCCTTCACTTGACGACCCACAACAGAAGAGTTTGCGTAGAGTTGTCAGTGCTGACAGACAAGCAATACTGCGTTCAATAACCTCAGAAATCAATGTGGGAGGTACGACTAACGTATCTATTAGGACACCGTGGAGTTAATGGCTTATGGCAGCAGACCACAGACGTGACTGCCTTTGCTAACTGCGCGATATCACGTGATCACCATATTTTCCAGGAAGTAATAACATAAGTCAACAACTACACGATCAAAGGGTGCAGTCGGTTGATCCAATCCACGAATCGCCCTGGAATTAGTTTGTTTGGAACTGGCTTCTTCCGAATGACTCAAATCCAAATACAAGCCTGCACCCAAGCAACACACCTAAATAACTTCTACTCTGGGCTGTCTCCAGTGATCTGGCCGACAGAAGACGTAACGTAACCCGCTGTGACTAACGCTCGAAATGCAGCAGCGAGCCAAGGATCTTGTAGGTAACGACGTCACGGCGCTTACTACCCGCCGTCACCACATAAACCGCCAGACACTCGATCACAAGTGTTCCCGCGGTCGCCCTAAACTGATCTAATCCTCGTTCCACTTCCCTCTCGCAGAGGGAAATCGCTCTGAATCTTCGTTTCCGCGTACGTGACTGTCACTGCAATTAAATAGTAGAGAGCAACTTAAGTTTTATTTGATGCGTTAAATGAGTTGTAAAATTGTTTTTATGATAGGTTTTAGTTTATAGTTTATATTTTATATTCCATTCATTAGTCCATTTAGGGCCATAAATTACGCGCAGAAATTCTTGGCACAGCTACGCTACCGTAAAGAGACCATACGAAAATATTTCCCACGAGTGGAAATGCATCAGGATAAATTGTTTGTGTTGTGTATCTCAGAGGAATGCTCCACGAAAATTCCTCAAGAGAGGAATCATTTGCAAAGCTCTAGAAAGATAACACAACTGGAGTAAATATCAAAGACCCCAACCAAATAGATTGTAATCTACGTTTACTAAAAAAAAAGAGGAATAGATGACATATTTTATCGTGTTAATGACTCGACATCTAAAATTAGGAGAAGGTGATAGCTTGCACGTCTTCAAAACAGCTTTGAGGAAAGCCACCTACTGGTAGTGGTAGTATGGTCCATTCTGCTAGACTTTTGAAAACATGTGACGTGACACCTCTGTGCGGGAACAAGCGGAAACGTAATTTTACTTCAGTCAGTAGAGGGGCACGATGTTAATCGAAATTCTATAGACATTGCAACCTCCTTCGCGCTCTTCGTGTACGTTGGGATTCGAGAAATACCATGGCGTATGAGCCAAACTTATCTTATTTGTGTTACGTTTCTACTCAAGATTATTTTCTCATTCCCGCGTACAATCCCTTGCCCTGGCACTTGTAAAAGACGCTCTGAGTAGTCTACAAGCTTGAAGTTAAAAGTCATTCAAATTTCGGTAAACATGGAAGCCTCAACTTATTTGGCTACATTTCCAGCAGTTTCGTCGTCAACGGCAAATTTAACTTAACTTATGAACTACGTAACCGTGTGCTGCTACAGGACTTACCTGTATTGTTTCATCGTCTGAATCAACGTAGACAAATGTCTTTCATTTTATCAGCATGAACTATACGTTAATTTCAGATCTTCAGAGCGAGTGATTTCTGCTAGACACAGAATAGCAAACGAAATGAATACTCAGTCATATTGGTTACACTACTCTTTTTCTGTCCAGCCACAATATGTGGTAAGACAAAATAGATCTGCTTTGTGATATATTTACTTTAAATGTTTTTGTATTGCTATTTTTGCCTCATGATGAGGTTATAATACGAAACATGTTGCAATATTAAATAAGAAAGCAATTAAAAAAAGACAATTGTGAGGAAGAGGGTATGAAAACTTCATTAATTGTAAACTTTAACAGTCAAGGTTGACCAACAGCCATTATTCCTTTAAAACCAATGTTTATACGCAAAATTGCGTCTCGTCCGCTACATAATCAGATAAAAACAGAAAATATAATGAGCAGTCAAAGAGAAGCGAGATAGAATGGAAAATGCGAGTAAACTGGTTATAATTTTGAAAGTAATCTACATACATGTTAACACTGTACCCATGCGTGCTCCATTTCGTCCGAGGCAAATCGACGGTCACAGATGTTTTTTCCTGAAGGCACCAAAAATAGGTATATCACATGGTGAGAGGTCAGTGGACCACCCCCCCTCTTCCCCACCACCCCACCACATAAGACTAAGGTTGTTTAAAGAACTCTCCAGAACTTTCTCTCTGCAGCCCTTTCACATCACACGTACAGTCCCGACCTCTCCACGTGCTGTTTCCATATTCTTGGAGTCCTGAAGGAAGACATTCCTGGCTGTCGATTTGCTTCGGACGAAGAAGTGGACGCTTCAGTCGTGGTTACGTAGGCAACCACAAACATTTTTGTATTGAAGTACTAACTGTGTTGTCCCACAGTGACATAAATGCTCATATATTAAAAGTAGTGGGGATTATCTTTGAAATAAAATACGTCTACGTACTTTTCTTGCCATCTACCTCGGTTTCCTTTGAAATCACCTTATATGTAATAATTTCAATTTCCCTGGCATAAAAGTAAACTATTTTAGTTTTGCCGTCGATTTTCCGTAATTTGTGGACAATAAGAACCACTCAGAGAGAAGAACAGATCGACAAACAAGAGAACGATCACATCGCAAATAAACTGTTTCTGTTTATATGTATCAGTTTCATTATATTTTGAAATTTTTGGCCTGTTTCAGCAAAAAGCAAAAGCCTGTTTAATAATTGTCTCTCCCCTTCCTTTGTAAACAACAGATTATTTTCAGCCCTCCAACATGAGCTTCTGCGAATTCTTTCGTGTTTTCTACAATTTCTGAAAGACACAGCGTGTGAGTGGAATGGTACATCTCCTTAGGGATGAGAACTGGGAGTTGGACTGACTCCAGATGGGCCGCGGCAACCTGAGGGCTGGGCAATAAATTTCTCCCTCAGTCTCATCCGTTGTTGTAATAAACAGATCCATTACAACTTCAAGTGTCCGCCAAACGCTGTGCAAGATCCGTTTCTAAGTTGAGTGCTGACAAATTTACAACGTACTCTCACCAAAGCCTATAACGTGAATGTTTCAGTTTGGACATTCCATCAACAGAATCAATGAAACACTGCATCCCTAACAACTCATTAGTAAGCTACAATGTTCTCATGAACTCTATTCAATAAAGACTTATTTATTAATCCAATCGCAGTGATTAAGTTTGCCGGCCGCTGTGGACGAGCTGTCCTAGGCGCTTCAGTCAGGAACCACGCTGCTGCTGTACACGCAGGTTCGAATCCCGCCTCGGGCATGGAAGTGTGTGATGTCTTTAGGTTAGTTAGGTTTAAGTAGTTCTAAGTCTAGGGGACTGATGACATCAGATGTTAAGTCGCATAGCGCTTAGATCGATTTCAACCATTTCTGATTAGGTTTATATTGTGGTATGTACTTGAGATGAACTGTATGTGTTATCCAGTTAGGAAAAAGGAAAGGAGAAGGGTAGTGTCAAAATTTGTCAAAGATTTTCTCTTTATCGGTATAACTCATTCCGAAAAGTATGTAGGTAATATTAGTATCACCAGTCGATACAACGACAGAGTGATGAATAACACTGTTCGACATGGGTTCTATTTCTGATGTTAAAGTATGTGCTTCTAGACCATTTTACTGTGGGAAATTCAAATATGTAAACAAAATATCGTGGTCAGGGATACTTTTTATGCAATATGTATATATATGTATATTCACAATTCTTGGCAAACACAGAGACGTTATAGAGAAATACGGGTATGTTGCGGCATCCAGTAGTGATAGGACGTGATAATATCTTGTGCAATAGCAGGTGGGAAGAATCAGACATCATTAGGTTATAACCAGCCACACCTATGTCAGCAAGACCACCTGAAACATCTCATTAACTCGAACGGCGACAGCCGGTCGGTGCCTCGGCAGTAAAGCTTCAAGCCTCCTAGAGGCAGGTGCATCGAGTTTACAACAGTGGTGTTAGCCGCAATTTGTGTCAGTCTTAACGAGTTGGTGTTTTGGCTGACAGGTAACTGTCTGTCTTATTTCCAAGCGCGGATGAATTTTTTAGTTCCTGTGTGTAAACTGATTGAGCCTGGTGCTGAAGGTAAGACGACTGCTTGTTTCTACACATCAGCGTTCCTCTAGTTCCCTACTATTAATTTAATACAGGTGTATTACTAAAGTGATATTTTTAAATTTGCAGAAATTCCACGTCGTCGTGGATGTAGATAAAAGCCGGACAACTTCTGCTACATCTGTGGGAAGTTCACTTTTCCCAGAAATAGGAAGAAAATTTCTTCATTCATAAAGAAAGCATACAAACATTACTTTGGAGTAGAGGTAGGAGACCAAGATAAAGAATGGGCACCACATTTCTGTTGTGCTACATGTTACTGCTAGCTAATTCAGTCGTGAAAAGGTAAAGAGAATGTGGCGTTGTTTGCTGTTCCATGGTGGGGAGGGAGCCTAAGGACCATGTTACTGATTGTTATTTCTGTCTAACAAAAATTCATGGTTTTACAAACAAAAAGTCGAAGAGGCATATTGTTTACCCAGATCTGCCTTCAGCGAGAGTGCCAGTGCAGCATTCCGACAACCTTCCAGTACCTTCAAGACCTCGAGGTCAAATTCGAAGTGACAGTGAAGTAAGTAGTACTGAAGAAATCACAGATGATGATTCTTTATATCACTGCAAAAGTGAGTCATCGTCACATTTCTTAACACAGGAAGATTTAAATGATTTAGTATGTGATCTGGGACTAAGTAAACAAAAGGTGCAGCTGCTTGGTTCAAGATTACAGCACCAAGGTACTAAAGTCAGTGTTTTCCGGCACAGAGAACATGCCTTTATTTCTTATTTTTCAACTGACGAAGCACTGACATTTTGCAATGATGTTGCTGGCCTGATGAAAGTGCTGAACTTCACTTATATTTCACAGGAGTGGAGACTTTTCATAGATTCATCGAAAGCAAGTCTGGAGGGTGTTTTTCTCCATAACGGAAACAAAGTACCCTATGTTCCAATAGCTTACGCTAGTCTGACAAAAGAGAATTACGAATTCGTAGGAAGGATGCTAAATTCATTAAAATACAATGAACACAAATGGAAAATATATGCAGATTTCAGGGTAATTCCTATGGTACTGGTAATGCAACAAGGCTACACAAAGTATGCCTGTTTTCTTTGCGAGTGGGATAGTCGAGACCGAAATTCTCACTATGTCAAAAAGAAATGGCCTAGGCGAAGATGGAAAGTGGGCGAAAAGGATGTACAACGTGGAAGTCTGGTATCTCCAGAATATATACTATTTCCACCGCTTCACATCAAACTTGGCCTTATGAAATAATTAGTGAAGGCCATGGATCCAACAGGCTGTGGGTTTGCATATCTAGCTACCGAATTCCCCCCTCTTTCTGCTGCAAAAATAAAGGAAGGTGTGTCAGTGGACCCACAAATCAGGGAGCTGCAGAAAGATGCAAATTTTGAAGCATATTTAACTGATAAAGAAAAAACCGCATACGATTGCATCAAGATGGTGTCGGAAAACTTCGTCGGAAGAAGAAGAGCTACTAACTACAAAGCAATGGTGAAGGATGTGATCTAAGCATAACAGGATTTGGGGTGCAGTATGTCTTTGAAGGTACATATGATGGACTCTCATCTGGACTACTTCACAGAGAGTTGTAGTGACGTATCGGATGAACATGGAGAAAGATTTCTTAAATACATTTCTACCATAGAAAGGCGCTATGAAGGAAAGTGGGTACCTTCTATGTTAGCAGATTATTGCTGGAATATCATTCGAGAGAAGAATGATTCACAATACAAGAGAAAAAGTGATGTGCATTACAAGGCAGTGGCTCATTGTTAGTCAATTTTCTGTAATTTATCATGTCAAATAAATGCTTCAAAGTGTATACACAAAGGTTACTGTGTTATATGTTAGATCCCAAACTCCATTAATGTGATGAACTTATAACATGATAGCCGGCCGCGGTTGGTCTCGCGGTTCTAGGCGCGCAGTCCGGAACCGTGCGACTGCTACGGTCACAGGTTCGAATCCTGTCTCGGGCATGGATGTGTGTCATGTCCTTAGGTTAGTTAGGTTTAAGTAGTTCTAAGTTCTAGGGGACTAATGACCACGGCAGTTGAGTCCCATAGTGCTCAGAGCCATTTGAACCATTTTTATACCATGATAAAGATGTGCATTTGTTTGTCGAATTTCACCTCACGTTTGGTGCACTATATCAGAAGCGATAGTTAAAGAAGTCAGTTTCGATAAGAAAAACCATTTACGTGAGCCTTTATATTGTCCAGCTAACAAGTAATAGGAATGTTAGTGGACAAATACACTCCTAGAAATGGAAAAAAGAACACATTGACACTGGTGTGTCAGACCCACCATACTTGCTCCGGACACTGCGAGAGGGCTGTACAAGCAATGATCACACGCACGGCACAGCGGACACACCATGAACCGCGGTGTTGGCCGTCGAATGGCGCTATCTGCGCAGCATTTGTGCACCGACGCCGTCAGTGTCAGCCAGTTTGCCGTGGCATACGGAGCTCCATCGCAGTCTTTAACACTGGTAGCATGCCGCGACAGCGTGGACGTGAACCGTATGTGCAGTTGACGGACTTTGAGCGAGGGCGTATAGTGCGCATGCGGGAGGCCAGGTGGACGTACCGCCGAATTGCTCAACACGTTGGGCGTGTGGTCTCCACAGTACATCGATGTCGTCGCCAGTGGTCGGCGGAAGGTGCACTTGCCTGTCGTCCTGGGACCGGACCGCAGCGACGCACGGATGCACGCCAAGACCGTAGGATCCTACGCAGTGCCGTAGGGGACCGCACCGCCACTTCGCAGCAAATTAAGGACACTGTTGCTCCTGGGATATCGGCGAGGACCATTCGCAACCGTCTCCATGTAGCTGGGCTACGGTCCCGCACACCGTTAGGCCGTCTTCCGCTCACGCCCCAACATCGTGCAGCCCGCCTCCAGCGGTGTCGCGGCAGGCGTGAATGGAGGGACGAATGGAGACGTGTCGTCTTCAGCGATGAGAGTCGCCTTGGTGCCAATGATGGTCGTATGCGTGTTTGGCGCCGTGCAGGTGAGCGCCACAATCAGGACTGCGTACGACGGAGGCACACAGGGCCAACACCCGGCATCATGGTGTGGGGAGCAATCTCCTACACTGGCCGTACAACTCTGGTGATCGTCGAGGGGACACTGAACAGTGCACGGTACATCCAAACCGTCATCGAACCCATCGTTCTACCATTCTTAGACCGGCAAGGGAACTTGCTGTTCCAACAGGACAATGCACGTCCGCATGTATCCCTTGCCACCCAACGTGCTCTAGAAGGTGTAAGTCAACTACCCTGGCCAGCAAGATCTCCGGATCTGTCCCCCATTGTGCATGTTTGGGACTGGATGAGGCGTCGTCTCACGCGGTCTGCCCGTCCAGCACGAACGCCGGTCCAACTGAGGCGCCAGGTGGAAATGGCATGGCAAGCTGTTCCACAGGACTACATCCAGCATCTCTACGATCGTCTCCATGCGAGAATAGCAGCCTGCATTGCTGCGAAAGGTGGATATACACTGTACTAGTGCCGACATTTTGCATGCTCTGTTGCCTGTGTCTATGCGCCTGTGGTTCTGTCAGTGTGATCATGTGATGTATCTGACCCCAGGAAGGTGTCAATAAAGTTTCCCCTTCCTGGGACAATGAATTCACGGTGTTCTTATTTCAATTTCCAGGAGTGTACATTACCATTGCCTGTCAACTGAAATCTTTTCAGATATTCTGTTTACAGAAACGTAGGGTGCATGTTTACATTGCCAGGTCTGCTTCATATAAAGGGTATTAATAATTAAACTTCCCTACCTGAGAATGTAGGCGGAAAACTGTTTACAATATGGGTACCAAACTTTATAAGTATGACGTTCAGGCTGTGTGGTACATGATATGCGTTGTTAGTACTGTTAGGGTTGCGATTTGCCATTACGCGCTTTTACTGGCACTGCGACGTTGGGATGAACTGAAGCATCAGGGAGCATTTCATTTGCAGTCAACATGTCTGGACAAGGTAAACAGGCTGTATTATTAATACAACAACAATAGTGAAGCTGTTGTTCGTGAGTATCGACACATTACAGATATATCAGGAGCTCGTACCTCTTCACATCGGGTTTTAAGAACATGATTCGGGAGTTCGAATTAACTGCCGAACTGGGAATTGTTCCTAGAAGAAGACGACAGCCAATAGCCCCACAATTTGTACAAGAATTTACTATTGCCATGGCTCAGAATGCTCGACGCAGTGTGCTACTTTTAACCCGCACAAGAGCTGTGCCAACTGAAAATTCCAAGGCCCACCGCTCTAAATGTGCTGCGAACAGCTAAGAAGTTGTGTCACTAGTGCGGTTCCAGGCTGCCGTGGATGCAGATGGTCGTCACATTGAGCAACGTTTGTAACCTGAAAAGTAAACACTGTATGTAATTGACAAATGTTACCCCTCCCCCCCATACCCCGACACTCATGTGAAAATCTCTTTCTTACTCGGGAGTTCTCTTCCGCATGTCCTTAAAAATAATTCCACAAAGGTTGCTCGTTCACCAACCACTGGTTTTTCATAGGGCCCTAAACGTATACGAACATCTGTTGGTGTATATTAATATGGGCTGTGTTCAACCTTCACCTTTATGACGGGTTGAATTCGGCTGGTACAGTGAGGTGTCTGTATGTCGGAGGAGGAATGACAGCCCATTCTTCCCACAGAGCCGAAACCAAAGAGGGTGATGATGTTTAACTCTGAGGTTTGGAGAAAAACTGGCGTTCTAACTCATCTCAAAGGCGTTCCACTGGATTCAGGCAGGGACTCGGCAGGCCAGTCCATTTCACGAAACTTGTTCCCTGCTAACAGTTCTTGTTTTATGACAGGCTCCGAAATGCTCCTGTGCTATAAGCAGTACACAGCGCTGTTAAATGTTTGCTTCCATACCCAGCATTTTCTTAATCGCAATAAAAGGGCACATCAAGCAAGGCGGTAACCGATGCGTCCTCTCCACAATGAAGGCAAGACCCACATCACTCACCCATATTACATTTTTAAAACACAACTACGCACTTTATATATGGTTTTGCAGAACCATTCTGAATATTTGTCTTCACACCGGAGTAACCAAAACCCAACACTTTCATCGTATTTCCACGCGGTTAAGCGTCATTTATGTTTTTATCACGCGTTTCCAGCCGCCCACTTTCAAGTGGCGTCGCCTTGAACACCATCTCAAGCGTCGCTTAGCATTGACGACAGAGGTCTGTGGCTCATGAGGAGCTGCTCGACCATTATACCTCATTCATTTTAACTCACTAGGTCATTGTGATATCATGCCTGCTGGTATCACTTGGAAACTCAGCGCGATACTTTGCTGTTATCGCTCCCTTAGAACTAGTCTCCACGTTAATCAATGAGATCTGCCTGGTCTGGGTTTAAGTGTGATTAATCCTTCACGTTTCCATTTCACAATCACATTACCAAAGGTAGACTTGGGCAGTTTAAGAACGGGTGAAATGACGCAGATGGATCTGCTACTCAGGTGACATATAATGACTAGTACACATTCGAGATCACTAAATTCTCCTGACGAATCTGTTATGCCTTTACTTCATCTCTACTGACAACACAATACTCCCCGCCTTCTTTCATACTGTCAGGTCCACCTGTAGTATATCTAATGCTCAATTTCGTATTACGTACATTGGCCAGATACTGTTCGTCAGATAGTGTATTCATCCAAAGTCGGGCAATGTATACTAGTTTGCCAAGAGTGATACTCTAAACGCGAACCCTGCCTTTCGCGGATAACATCCTTAACGACTGCGTTTTGTGCACATGACTGAGGACACATATTCACGCCTTAAGTTCTGCTACTAACATGCTTTTATTTTTCAAACTTCTCGCAAGCTCTGTTAGATACCTTGCTGGGCCAGTATCCCATGAAAATTTGGTTAGACTAATATTAGCTACCGTTCCGTTTCTGCCCTTGATATGTGTTGTAATAATAAAGTCATTTTCCCGATTTATAGTCAGAAGTTAGAAAGACACCGCTACAACACAGATTTCACTAACTGCACTTATACAACACAAGGAATTCGGCTAATGTTAAATTGTTCCGGCATCAGTGGCCGAGCGATTCTGGGTGCTTCAGTCTAGAACCGCGCGAACGCTACGGTCACATGTTCGAATCTGCCTCGGGCACGGATGTCTGTGATATCCTTAAGTTAGTTACATTTAAGCAGTTCTAATTTCTAAGAGACTGACGACCTCAGATGTTAACTCTTTATTGTTCAGTGCCGTTTGAACTATTTTTTGCTAAACTGTAATCAACATTACAATAATAATCAACATTACAACAATGCATATATGTTCGCGGGAAGATGTCAGTGACAGCTGCGATATTCCTAGTTGCTTTTCCTTTCAATGTAATTTTTCTGTGGACTTTAAAACCAGATGATTTGGAAAGGTATACACCTTCTTGGCCTGCTTACATTCTATTAAAGTAATATTTAATTCATTGTTGTTAAGATCTTCAGTCCGAAGACTGGTTTCATGCAGCCCTTCATGCTACTCTGCTTATTCTGTACAAGGATTTTCATCTCCAAAAAAAAAAAAAAACTGCAACCAACATCCATCTGAATCTGCTTACTGCTTTCATCTTATGGTCTCCCTCTACGATAATCGCCTCCCCCCGCCCCCCCTCCTGACATACACTTCCATTCAATGCTAAATTGGTGATCTCATGATGTTTCAGTATGTGTCTTATCAAACGATATCTTATTTTAGTCAAGTTGTGGAAAAATTTCTTTCATCTCCAGTTCTATTCAGTACCTTCTCATTAGTTGCGCGATCTACCCATCCAATTTTCAGCATTCTTCAGTAGCACCACATTTCAAAAGCTTCTTGGCTAAACTGATTATCGTCCATGTTTCACATCCATAGAGCTGACACTCAAATCTATGGCCTATTTCGGCCATAATCACTTATTTTGCTGCATAGATAGGAAAATTCATCCACTTCTAGTTTTTTACCATAATTTCCTCAGCATCATACGAATTCGTTCTCCTGAATTTCTTTATACTTGTGTTGCTTTTGTTGATATTCATCCTGTATCCCACGTTCAAAACACAGTCCCATCAATTCAACTGCCCTTCTAAGCCCTTTGAGGTCACTTACAGAATTACAATGTGATCAGAAATCGTCATTGTTTTTAATTTATCTCAATGAACTTTAATTAGCACACCAATTTTTTCTTTAGTTTCCTTTAGTGCTTGCTCAGGGTAGAGATTGAGTAACATTGAGGAGAAGCTATAACTCTTCTCAACCACTACTTACCTTTATACCTCTCGAGTCTTATAACTACCATCGGGTTTCTGGACAAGTTGTAAATGGTCTTTCGCTCCTTGTATTTTTAACCCTGATATCTGCAAAATTTCAAAGATAGTATTCCAGTCAACATTGTCAAAGCGTCCTGTAAGTCTAAAAATGCTATAAACATATTTTTGCCTTTCCTTAGCCTATCTTGCCTAGTGTGTTCCTAAATTTCTTCGGATTCCAAATTGATCTTCCCCTAAGTCGGCTTACACAAGTTTTTCCACACTCCGATATAGAATTTGTGTTAGTCTTTTACTAGCATGACTTTTTAAATTGATTGTTCGTTAATATTCAGACCTGTCAGCACCTTCTTAATTCGGAATTGGAATTATTCCATTAGTCTTGAAGTCCCCTATCTCATACAGCCTGCACGTCGGATGGAACAGTTTTGCCAACGCTGGCTCTTGAGGGGCTATCAGTAGTTCTGACGGAGAGTCGTCTGTTCCAGCAGTCTTGTTTCGACTCAAGGATTGGAATACATCGAGCATATAATTGAGGATGCATATTGCAAGTGCTTCTCCAAGATGAAACTGTCACAATAAGAGAGGAATTCGAGGCGGACAGCATGAAACTAGTCAGAAGACTCATATCTCTCTCTCTCTCTCTCTCAGACACACACACACACACACACACACACACACATACAGACACACACACACACACACACACACACACACACACACACACACACACACACACACAGAGAGAGAGAGAGAGAGAGAGAGAGAGAGCGAAAGAGAGAGATAGAGAGAGAGAAAAGAAAAACAGCTATGCGTAAAACCAAATAGCTTCGACAGATTTCAGACAATCTGCCTTACTAGCAGTGAGACAAGGGCTAACCCAGTGCTCCGTTGCGACGGTGTTTGGCATCTTACAAGACCTGGCAGAGAAGAAAGCACGGAGTGGTCGTCCCCGAAAAACCACCCAAAATGAAGAGAGGATCGCCCGTGGGGAATCGACTGCTAAATCAGCCCGGGTAATACCTGATGATCTACAGGTTTCTACATTTAAACGTAGCTTAGCAGAAATAGATCTGCATGTCAGGCGACCTTCTCGAAAACGTATGGTAAGGGCGAAAAATATGAAGACCAGCCTGCAGTTTGCTGAGAAGTACGCATTATAGACAGCTGAAGACTGCTCAAAAATTCTATTGCGTGTTGAAAGCAAGTTTGGTTCAAATGGTTCAAATGGCTCTGAGCACTATGGGACTTAACATCTGTGGTCATCAGTCCCCTAGAACTTAGAACTACTTATACCCAAATAACCTAAGGGCATCACACACATCCATGCCCGAGGCAGGATTCGAACCTGCGACCGTAGCAGCCACGCGGTTCCGGACTGAGCGCCTTAACCGCGAGACCACCGTGGCCGGCTAAAGCAAGTTCGATCTCTTTTGCTTTGACGGGATGCAGTACGTTAGACGCCCCAAAAGCAAGAGGAATCCCGGAAAATAAGAAGTACCCACTACGAATTACGGAGGAGGAAGTACCACAATGTGAGACTGTTTCTCAGGAATTGGTGTAGTTCCTCTCCTCAAAGTTTAAGGAGTAACAAATATGTTGAAATATCGACAAACTATATTACACCTTACGGATGAAGAAATATGCCTCGTAATTAACGACTGCAGCATGACAACGATCGGTAGCACACCTCTGGCCAGATGAAGGTAGTACTGAAACAGCGCGAAGTAAGGGTATTCAAACGGCAACGCCAAAGCTCAGATTTACAACTAACAGAACATATTTGGGACGAGCTGAATGGACGTGTTCTCTAGCAAAACTGCAACAACAATGAGAATTTCTACAGATAATTGTGTGAGCTATAGAAGAAAGTGCCTGATGAGCGACTGAGCAAACTCGTGGATTCTATGCCATCCAGATGCGCTGAAGGGTTGTGAACCAACTATAAAGCCAACGACATCATGGGGAAAGACTTCACTATTGTTTTTTTTCTGTTTGGTTTTAATACAAACGCATCTGAGGCTATAGAAATTTGCACATTTATATTTTATTATTGATGAGAAGGTTAGCGTTGTATAATACACTCCTGGAAATTGAAATAAGAACACCGTGTATTCATTGTCCCAGGAAGGGGAAACTTTATTGACACCTTCCTGGGGTCAGATACATCACATGATCACACTGACAGAACCACAGGCACATAGACACAGGCAACAGAGCATGCACAATGTCGGCACAAGTACAGTGTATATCCACCTTTCGCAGCAATGCAGGCTGCTATTCTCCCATGGAGGCGATCGTAGAGATGCTGGATGTAGTCCTGTGGAACGGCTTGCCATGCCATTTCCACCTGGTGCCTCAGTAGGACCAGCGTTCGTGCTGGACGTGCAGACCGCGTGAGACGACGCTTCATCCAGTCCCAAACATGCTCAATGGGGGACAGATACGGAGATCTTGCTGGCCAGGGTAGTTGACTTACACCTTCTAGAGCACGTTGGGTGGCACGGGATACATGCGGACGTGCATTGTCCTGTTGGAACAGCAAGTTCCCTTGCCGGTCTAGGAATGGTAGAACGATGGGTTCGAAGACGGTTTGGATGTACCGTGCACTATTCAGTGTCCCCTCGACGATAACCAGAGGTGTACGGCCAGTGTAGGAGATCGCTCCCCACACCATGATGCCGGGTGTTGGCCCTGTGTGCCTCGGTCGTATGCAGTCCTTTTTGTGGCGCTCACCTGCACGGCGCCAAACACGCATACGACCCTCATTGGCACCAAGGCAGAAGCGACTCTCATCGCTGAAGACGACACGTCTCCATTCGTCCCTTCATTCACGCCTGTCGCGACACCACTGGAGGCGGGCTGCACGATGTTGGGGCGTGAGCGGTGTGCGGGACCGTAGCCCTGCTTCATGGAGACGGTTGCTAATGGTCCTCGACGATACCCCAGGAGCAACAGTGTCCCTAATTTGCTGGGAAGTGGCGGTGCGGTCCCCTACGGCACTGCGTAGGATCCTACGGTCTTGGCGTGCATCCGTGCGTCGCTGCGGTCCGGTCCCACGGTCGACGGGCACGTGTACCTTCCGCCGACCACTGGCGACAACATCGATGTACTGTGGAGACCACACGCCCCACGTGTTGAGCAATTCGGCGGTACGTCCACCTGGCCTCCCGCATGCCCACTATACGCCCTCGCTCAAAGTCCGTCAACTGCACATACGGTTCACGTCCACGCTGTCGCGGCATGCTACCAGTGTTAAAGACTGCGATGGAGCTCCGTATGCCACGGCAAACTGGCTGACACTGACGGCGTCGGTGCACAAATGATGCGCAGCTAGCGCCATTCGACGGCCAACACCGCGGTTCCTGGTTTGTTCGCTGTGCCGTGCGTGTGATCATTGCTTGTACAGCCCTCTCGCAGTGTCCGGAGCAAATATGGTGGGTCTGACACACCGGTGTCAATGTGTTCTTTTTTCCATTTCCAGGAGTGTATGCATAAAGAAACAATATAAATATTATGTTTTAGCAATTACGTTCATTTATTTAAATTTCCTCCTAAACAATTTCATTTCTGAATTTATTGTCTCTAGAAAATACTTTTGTGCTGTGCTATACCTCGTTCATTTACTGAAATAGACTGGCCTGACAGAGTACCGTTTTCGGGTCAATGGAACATCTTTGAGGATGAATTAGAACGAGCACTGCGCTCCAGACCCGAGTGCCGGCCGCTGTGGCCGAGCTGTTGTAGGTGCTTCAGTCCGGAACCGCGTGTCTGCTACGGTCGCACGTTCGAATCCTTCCTCAGGCATGTATTTGTGTAATGCCCTTAGGTTAGTTAGCTTTAAGTCGTTCTAAGTTCTAGGGGACTGTTGACCTCAGATGTTAAGTCCCATAGTGCTCAGAGCCATTTGAACCATCCAGACGCCAGCGTTCAGTATCACTACCTTATTTGATTTCGGCTTTCGAGGATGAATAGACAGTAATCTCACCCACAGATTGTCTCCAGTAGACGTCAAGATGCTATAAAGGCGAAGGTTGCACACATTTCATGTTAACGTCCACTAACAGGTGTCGGGATACTTTTGATCAAATTGAGTATAAAAGGAAAGATAGCACAACCTGTCTCTCGCAGTTTATAATTCTTCTTTCTTGTTCCTCATGAAGACTTCTTGTAACGTAAATAAAAGGCTGGCCCAGTACCAAGTGGGCTGAGGTATGAAGGGGACTCAAGAGGGAGGCGTGCTAGGGTAATCACTGCAGATGTGCAAAGCTACTGTGCCAGGGTGGTGTAGTGAATGGTACCTCTGCGTAGCGCGCAGTAGACCTGGGTTCATATCCTGGTTTTGGCACAAATTTCCATTCGTCCTTTCCGTCTGATTATTTGTTGTTGTTGTTGTGGTCTTCAGTCCTGAGACTGGTTTGATGCTGCTCTCCATGCTACTCTATTCTGTGCAAGCTTCTTCATCTCCCAGTACCTACTGCCACCTAAATGCTACTGCATCTGCTTAGTGTATTCATCTCTTGGTCTTCCTCTACGATTTTTACCCTCCACGCTGCCCTCCAATGTTAATTTGTGATCCCGTGATGCCTCAGGACATGTCCTACCAACCGATCCCTTCTTCTAGTCAAGTTGTGCCGTCAACTTCTCTTCTCCCCAGTCGTATTCAATACCTCCTCATTAGTTACGTGGTATACCCACCTAATCTTCAACATTCTTCTGTAGCACCACATTTCTAAAGCTTCTATTCTCTTCATATCCAAACTATTTATTGTCCATGTTTCACTTCCATACACGGCTACACTCCATGCGAATACTTTCAGAAACGAATTCCTGACACTGAAATCTATACTCGATCTTAACAAATTTCTCTTCTTCAGAAACGCTTTCCTTGCCATAGCCAGTCTACATTTTATATCCTCTCTACTTGGACCATCATCAGTTAATTTGCTCCCCAAATAGGAAAACTCCTTTACTGATTATTTATTCATCATAAATGTCGGAGACTGGAAAAAGTCTCTGGCAACGTAAATTTTCATTTGAGATCAGAGATCAGGAGTGAGTTTTATGTTCATCACGTAATTTTGTTCTGCAACTGGGAATTTCTCGGCCAGTGCCAAGTAGTCATTGCTACAGAGCGGTTACACCCTTGAGGCACTGGACGTGCGACGGCAGAGGAGTGGGAGCCGGCCGCAGGCTGATCCAGGGCGGTGGTCGGCAGGCACGATCCGCAAATACTGACCCCGGGCGCCGCCCAGCCCTGCCGCGGTGTCCACCGCTGGAGGCCGGCTGCCGAACAAGCCGACCCGCGACCGCCCTTCAGCATAATTGCGCAGAACACTTGCCGCCAGTTTGGCCTCTCAGATCCCTTTAATCCGCGAACCCATAGGAGCGGTGTGATTCTCCTTAATTACGCTACAGACACAACCTTGTGCTATTACTTAATGCTGCAAGAATCTCCCGCGTATATCATGACTAAGAAACGAACTACTGGGAGCTCTGTATTTAACATTGCTCCTATTTTAGCTGACTTGGGTCTCAATACTTGTGTTGCCAGTGGTGCATTATCCTCTAGGGACACCATTTCTCTGTCGGTTTCTACATCCTCCCATACTTCTTTACAGAGCGTAGGGGAGCAATGAGGGACACCCCCGCCGCCTTACTAGGCAAGGTCCTAGTGGTGGTGGTTTGCCATTGCCTTCCTCCGACCCTAATGGAGATGAATGATGAAGATGACACAAAAACACCCAGTCATCTAGAGGCAGGAAAATTCCTGACACCGCCGGGAATCGAACGCCGGACCCCTTGCTCGGGAAGCGAGAACGCCACCGCGAGACCACGAGCTGCGGACCCTATTTTAACTATAATGTGCATTAGATTAGTCAAACAAACAACAGTAGGGAAAACTGGGGTGAAATCGGATAGTTAATACTCCATGGTCCTTTGGAGCTGAACTATTTGACCAAAAAATTGTCAGATTTATTAAAATGAATCATCTTTCCTTTTTACTCATTCCCATAACAAATTTCCTCCGCAGAAGCATTACTTAAGCTCTTTATTGTTCTTTCCTCACAAGTATGCTTTTGATATGCTGAGAATGGTAACTAATTTTTTTAATAAGATAAGCACAAATTAAAAATTATTATTTGTATGCCTTTTCTTTTCTTCCCTATTCTTTGACTTCTGGATTTTTTCTCTTATTGGAATCTGGATATTTGATACATCTAATTTTAATAGTTACTGTCTTACCCATTATACGATTCCAAGTGACTCACGTGGTGCAAGCCCAATTGTCTGTTTTTGGATTGATCAATTCGACTGCATCATCAACCACTTCATATGCCAAAAAGAACATATTGCTTTGATGCTTTTTTCCTCGCTGGATAATTGGTTGGTCTTCACAAGTACTTTTTGTCCTAGTGAAAATATTCGTGAGGTTGTCGATTTGTCCTCTCGGTTGTTTCTATTTAACGCCGCAGCCTTCATATTGCCCAGCGCCAGTTTTACTAGATGTTGCTGTTGTATTCTGGGTACTGGTGGGAATTTATTTTCGTGATAAGTCCCTGTCCTATTTACATTATCTGACTTGGGTCTCAATACTTGTGTTGCCAGTGGTGCATTATCCTCTAGGGACACCATTTCTCTGTCGGTTTCTACATCCTCCATCATTTGGTCATCACCAGTTTTTGTACTTCTACATACATTAACTGTTGACAACTCTTTTTCCTGATCATCGGACGATTCCCAGTCAATTGTTTTCCAGCATGCTGGTATTTGTATCTCATCACCCCCTAAACCTACTTCAGAATCTTGTTGATCGGGGCTAAGTCTATTTACAAAATTAATTATAAAATCAAGTTCATTTCGCGACTGTATCTCTTGTGATTGGTCTTCGAACAGTTCATCTCCTCAATTCTGTTTTTTTGCCAGGGTTTGGTAGCCCCAACATCCAATGTCAAGGCTATTTGGTTTCAAAAGAGTGAACCATTCACACAGTTTTTCCCAGGACTCTCTGTCAACGGACATAGAATTTTACAAACTCGACCTCCAGCCGTAATGTGGAAAAGCTGTACACAAACAGCGGCATGTTACCACGTGCACATACTTTTGCTCTTCATTCCTCGTCTTTATTACTAAATGGAAATGATAGTATTGACGATGTTGAACAAAGATTATGTAAAATTTCTTCATTGGGCTCCTCATACCACGTCTATAACTGGATAAAATTTACTGAAATTGTGGATTTGAGGTAAAAAAATAAAACTATTTTGATATCATCAACTATAAAAGTGATACGAAAAATGCTATTGAATACTGGATAAGGATCCACTAAAAATAATGTATCTGAAAAGAAGAACATCGTGAGTTATAGTAATTGTGTTCTAAGGCGCTAATTGTTGTAGTTGTTGTTGTTGCTGTTGTTGTTGTTGTCTTCAGTCCTGAGACTGGTTTGATGCAGCTCTCCATGCTACTCTATCCTGTGCAAGCTTCTTCATCTCCCAGTACCTACTGCAACCTACATCCTTCTGAATCTGCTTAGTGTAGTCATCTCTTGGTCTCCCTCAACGATTTTTACCCCCTACGCTTCCCTCCAATACTAATTTGGTGATCCCTTGATGCCCCAGGACATGTCCTACCAGCCGATCCCTTCTTCTAGTCAAGTTGTGCCACAAACGTCTCTTCTTCCCAGTTCTATTCAATACCTCCTCATTAGTTATGTGATCTACTCATCTAATCTTCAGCATTCTTATGTAGCACCACATTTCGAAAGCTTCTATTCTCTTCTTGTCCAAACTAGTTATCGTCCATGTTTCACTTCCGTACATGGCTGCACTCCAAACAAATACTTTCAGAAACGACTTACTGATACATAACTCTATATTCGATGTTAACAAATTTCTCTTCTTCAGAAACGCTTTCCTTGCCATAGCCAGTCTACATTTTAAATCCTCTCTACTTCGACCATCATCAGTTATTTTACTTCCTAAATAGCAAAACTCCTTTACTACTTTAAGTGTCTCATTTCCTAATCTAATTCCCTCAGCATCACCCGATTTAATTCGACTACATTCCATTTTGCTTTTCTTGATGTCCATGTTATATCCTGCTTTCAAGACACTGTCCATTCCGTTAAACTGCTCTTCCAAGTCCTTTTCCGTCTCTGACAGAATTACAATATCATCGGCGAACCTCAAAGTTTTTACTTCTTCTCCGTGAATTTTAATACCTACTCCGAATTTTTCTTTTGTTTCCTTTACTGCTTGCTCAATATACAGATTGAATAACATCGGGGAGAGGCTACAACCCTGTCTCACTCCTTTCCCAACCACTGCTTCCCTTTCGTGCCCCTCGACTCTTATGATTGCCATCTGGTTTCTGTACAAATTATAAATAGCCTTTCGCTCCCTGTATTTTACCCCTGCTACCTTCAGAATTTGAAAGAGAGTATTCCAGTCAACATTGTCAAAAGCTTTCTCCAAGTCTACAAATGCGAGAAACGTAGGTTAGCCTTTTCTTAATCTTTCTTCTAAGATAAGTCGTAAGGTCAGTATTGCCTCACGTGTTCCAACATTTCTACGGAATCCAAACTGATGCTCCCCAATGTCCGCATCTACCAGTTTTTCCATTTGTCTGTAAAGAATTAGCGTTAGTATTTTGCAGCTGTGACTTATTAAACTGATAGTTCGGTAATTTTCACATCTGTCAGCACATGCTTTCTCTGGGATTGGAATTATATTCTTCTTGAAGTCTGAAGGTATTTCGCCTGTCTCATACATATTGTTCACCAGCTGGTAGAGTTTTGTCATGACTGGGCCTCCCAAGACCGTCAATAGTTCTAATGGAATGCTGTCCACTCCGGGGGCCTTGTTTCGACTCAGGTCTTTCAGTGCTCTGTCAAAGTCTTCACGCAGTATCTTATCTCCCATTTCGTCTTCATCTACATCCTATTCCATTTCCATAATATTGTCCTCAAGTACATCGCCCTTGTATAAACCTTCTATATACTCCTTCCACCTTTCTGCCTTCCCTTCTTTGCTTAGAACTGGGTTGCCATCTGAGCTCTTGATATTCATACACGTGGTTCTCTTCTCTCCAAAGGTGTCTTTAATTTTCCTGTAGGCAGTATCTATCTTACCCCTAGTGAGATAAGCCTCTACATCCTTACATTTGTCCTCTAACCATCGCTGCTTAGCCATTTTGAACTTCCTGTCGATCTCATTTTTGAGACGTTTGTATTCCTGTTTGCCTGCTTCATTTACTACATTTTTATATATTCTCCTTTCATCAAATAAAATTCAATATTTCTTCTGTTACCCAAGGATTTCTAGCACCCCTCTTCTTTTTACCAACTTTATCCTCTGCTGCCTTCACGACTTCCTCCCTCAGAGCTACCTCTTCTTCTAATGTGTTTCTTTCCCCATTCCTGTCAATTGTTCCCTTATGCTCTCCTTGAAACTCTGTACAACCTCT
This sequence comes from Schistocerca gregaria, assembly GCF_023897955.1. Classification (NCBI taxonomy): domain Eukaryota; kingdom Metazoa; phylum Arthropoda; class Insecta; order Orthoptera; family Acrididae; genus Schistocerca; species Schistocerca gregaria. Next base: position 296,607,931 of record NC_064924.1, on the reverse strand, counting down.
GGTTCTTTCAGCTTATCCAGATCGCATGTCCTTAAAGTCCCACCTTTTTGTAGTTTCTTCAGTTTTAACCTACAGGTTATAACCAATAGATTGTGGTCAGAGTCAACATCTGCCCCTGGAAATGTCCTCCAATTTAAAAGCTGATTCCTAAATCTCTATCTTACCATCATATATTCTATCTGATGCTTTTTAGTATCTCCAGGATTCTTCCATGTATACAACCTTCTGTTATGATTCTTGAACCAAGTGTTAGCTAAGATTAAGTTATTCTCTGTGCAAAATTCTACCAGACGTCTTCCTCTTTCATTTCTTAGCCCCAATCCATAATCACCTACTATGTTTCCTTCTCTCCCTTTTCCTACTGACGAATTCAAGTCACCCATGACTATTAAATTTTCGTCTCCCTCTAATATGTAGACGAAACTGAACAGGGCAATACTAGAGATTATTATTTAGTGGTGTCCACTACTACGTATTCATTACGTCTTGTAGTACAACATATTTCTGCAATAGCTTTTATGAGATAGCTAAATTGCCAGATAACCTTTACAGGACCGCTGAGTTGTTAGATAACCTCCAAAAAACAGAGCGGACACCAAAGAAAACTAATGTCACAAAAAATACGGAATGTAGGTAATAATTTTGGTACCGCAATTGCCTCTACTAATAATAATAAATAAATATTTGAAACATAAATTTCAGAGAGAACTCGTTAATGAACTGTTACGCTTCAGATAGTGTAAAGGTACAAGAGAAGCAACTGAACTGTTAGGAAGAATTAGGAGAAAGACACACAGAAAAATTATGAGGAAGCTTGTAGGGCATTTAGCCATTGACAGATTTCGATTGAGGAAAATTTCGGTTATTGTGAACCAGTTAGGAGTTAGCTGGAATGAAAAGTCCAATAAGCAATTGAGAATCACACAACACTTCTGATTAAGGAGAGAGGAGTAAGAGAAAAAGAACACATATTGGAATATGTGTTGGTTCAGTCCGATGTATCTCTCTTACCATGTTTAATACACTGGCGGGAAGAAAAGCGCAACATCAAGGAGTTGCGCGACATGAAGGGAAGTTGGCAGGCGTGTTTCTACATCTCAGAGATGATGATTATTCAAGTTGCACGCCAGTAACATACGAATGGTGCTGGTACGATCAGCAGAATCTTATATTACCAAAATCTTAAAATTTTAATTAAGCTTGACATAGCAAAGTAATTTGCAGTCTGTCGAAAAACAGAGGCTCGAAACAAGTAGCTACTTGTTTAACGTTGCAATAAATTGCACACTAGTTGCTAATGGTTTCGTGATTGAGAATGACATTACAAACCTTATTTTCTGACTTTATTGGAAATATCGCACTAAGATCTAGGACTAGAGGTACACTTACAAAGTGGAACGTTCTGAGAGAGTAAATTGTTGCAAAAAGAAGTAGCAAGCTTTCATTCACTGGCAGCGGATTGTGAAGGAATAGTACATCAGCGAAGGATACTCTGAAGACACACAGTTCGCATAGTCAAATTTTGCATGAAAATTTCGCATAGGCCGATGCGGACAGATGAGTGTACCGTACTCTTCTGATGTGATTATGGAGTGAAGAGTTTCCACACACCTTTAATGGCCGAATCTACATCAATATCACACTATGCGCTTTGTCCACTCTCTCGTATTTCGTTGGAGTTTTCATTGTCTGTCACAACGATGTTCTACAAGAAAAGTACTGCCAGGTTTGAAAATAGGCCGGCCGTATTTGAAGAGTTCAATATAAAAGAAGAGAATTCTTATAATCGTTCGCTAATCTTCGATGAATTTCCATTTACGATGACAGTCCAGCGCAGATAGTTCCATAATAACATGCCACTCTAATTTTCCTTTTCAGTAGGTACATTTGAAACTATTACATTACGAAATCATAAAAAGAAAACAATTTCGCAAGCCATGTTGACACTTGACTTACGTCACTGTGCAAATTGCATCGATAAAACGATGTTTCACTGAAATCGTCGCAATCTGTGGCAGAAATTTTCCTCATACCATTAATTCACCTCTAATGATTCGTCGTTTGCGGGAGTTCCTTACACAATCTTTTCTGTATCTACTTGAACCAATATTTCGGTAAAAAAAAAGGCTCTCTCAAACAGTTCTCAAGTTTACAACATTCTACGGTTTCAGATGCCCAGAGGTGACTTACACCAATACAAAACTTATGATAAATAGTATTTTTTGTTGGTCAGGCCATGTTATAGGTAATAAACCTTTGAGACATTTAATAAAAGTGACCTCGTGTACACTTTTCCTTTCCGAAATGAACACTTCTATTGAGTGTGTTTTAAGAGAACCTCTCCTACGAAAACTGAAGAAATAGTGGACTCTGTCTCCCAATTTTTCGTAAAGTTTGGTTGCAATCGATTACTACTACATGTTTTCACGAAACCCTATACTATTACCGATATCAGTAGTCCTAACTGTATGGGATGCCCTATTTATTACTTGTTCTTTAACGACATTCCGTTCCTTACCTTTATTATGTACTGAGTACGAAGTTGGGATTATACAGTATCATGGTGCTTGTGACATTGTCTTCTATAATCGTCCCAATTCGTTCTTCATTATCTTTATTGAAGCGCTTTGCTCTGTATATACTTCAGCAACGATGATTAATGAGCTAATTAATCAGCTCCTAGTCGTAAATATGCCCGGAACAATCGTACAAACGCACAGGTTGCAGTTAAACAACAGGGGGACTTTGTGGTTAGATTTAGATGTTAACTAATTCAATTCTTTGCTTGTAATTTCATTTCCCAGTCATTAGTAATAATTGAAAAACCTGTTGTACTAACTTTTCGTTGCTTTGTTTGAAAGACTGGGTCATTCTTGGTGTATTTTAGCTAGATCTTGTGGTTCCGCCGATTGAGTTCTATTGTAATACGTGTTCACAAGTAATGTTATAAGACGTTCCTTCAGAGCGGTCTTCATATCTGACAGTCAGTGTTACTTTGAAAATATTAACACCCAGTTGTCACCAGGGCTTTAGTCAGAATGAAATTGTCAGAACGGACGGGTTGGGATCCAGTCACAGAGTCACACCTTGGTTGCTGATTTAAATTAAGAGGTTGGTTGCTTTGAAGCAAGCCTTATCATTGCAATGTTGTTTCCTAATCTGTTTAACCTTCCAGCCCAGCAGCACAACTTAAGCCGGAATCTTTCCACATACAGCTTTCAAATTGAAAGTTATGTCATATGTTGTGCGTAATTAAATAACTTTTGTCATCAGTGGTGCTTATATAGTTTTCATGTTTTGGAAAATGGCACTTAATAAGTCAGACTGCATGTGGCGCGTTACTAAACAACGCTGTTTCAGCCGATAATGGGTGCACTGCTGGTCCGGCCGTTTTGTGGCCATTGTCATATTATTTGCGGTGTCACAATGGAGAATTTAAGAATTCTTTTGCAAAAGTTTATTCAATTAAGGGTTTAAGGAGAGAAGAATTTTGCAAATTTGTTCATTTTTGTAAGAAAATTTTATGGTTATATATTGTTAAATGAACAGGTTGTGTGAAAATTATATTGGTGGATCCTCCCTCCCACGTTTACCTTAATTACAGTAAGTATTATGTATCAATTATATGTCCTTAGGAAATGAAATTACGTAATCAGATGATCTGCTTAAAATAAAAGACCGTTGTGTAGGTTCTGTTTAACCCCTCATGCTTCACACATCCCCATATCTTGTGTAGACATAAATCTTTAATCATGATAACTGTGCCACAGGAAAACGTAAGGAAAATGTCAGGCATGTTCCTGAAAGATAAAACGAAATTCGGGATTGCAGCTGGGCATCGCTTAATTAACTGCATGATATGTCAACTGGGAATCTGCCAGTCATCTTCAGCTGAGACATCGACGGCTTACTAGGGATTTTTTTCTTTATTGTAGTTTCATACTCTGGCTCCATGAGGGCTGGAGAGAGTGGTCAGTGTCACAGTCCGCTGCTCTTAAGCTGAGTGGCAGTGCATATATAGAGATGAAGTGAGACACATAAAAGGTGAAAAAAGGAGTACATAGAACATAGTAAAAGTAGACAGTGGGGGTGAAAATAGACAGCTGCACAGAGTGCATCGTGGGACAGGTAAAACTAGTCCGCATATAGATTTAAAAAAACAATTGGGGATTTATAGAGCATGCAAAATACACTGAAGTCACATGCACAAGCTAAATGTTGGCCACAGTATTAAAACATACTAGAATGGCTACACTTTAAGAACACTGCACGAGATGGAGCACACACAACAAAGAATAAAAATTGCCAGGTTGGATCTACTGTCGGAGGAGTGGAATTAGAGGAGGAAAAAGAAGAGGAGCAGGGGGCAGCAGGATAGGGGGGCTGTATGGTTTGAGATGAGAAGAACGGGTGTCAGGGACACACTAAGAAGCAGGAGAGAGGCTCGGTGGTAGAGACAGTGAGGGATGGCAAGCTAGAAGGGAGTGCAGACATGGTGAAGTGGGGTGTGGGAAAGAGAGGGGGATTAGAGGGAGGGCGGGTTGCGAAAACCACTCCAAAGAAGGTAAGAGGACAGGAAAGGGTGCGCTGAAGAGGGGGAGGGGGTTACAATTGATAGGAGGGGTAGATATCAGGCAACGCTCATCACCAAGGAGAGTTAGGCGCTGGAATTTACATTGGGAAAGGAGGTGGAGGGCATGGAAATGGAGAGAGAGTGAGACACAATGGTAAAGATGTGACATTGGGCTGGGGTAGAGACGGCAGGTGACACCAAGGGGTGGGGGATTGAGTCTGCAGATGACGTTCAGTGTACAGATGTGTTCGAGGAAAAGGAGATGATATGGGAAGGGGATGAGGTCGTGAGGATCCATGTAGGGGATGATAGGTGGATATGGAAGGCAAGGCAGAGTGCGTGGCGTTCAAGGATTTGGAAGGTTTAATAGAATCTGGATGGGGCGCAAATCCAGGTGATGCTGTTCCAACAAAGGATCAAGAATTTGTAGGTGTGAAGGGTGGTGGAAAGATGCAGTCCCCATATCTGAACAGAGAGGAGTTTCAGAAAGTGGAGTCTGTCATGAGCTTTAGGTCGTATCTAACGAGATGGGGAGTTCAGGCAAGGTGACAGTCGAGGTTGAGGCCAAGTTCTTTCAAGGTAGGAGCGAGGTGGATAGGACGACCATAATTGGTAATGTAAAAACTGACCAAGACGTGTTCCATTCCGCACTACATAGCGCACCGCCAAAGTTCAACACATCTGTAAAAGTGCAAGTTGACAGACGGGCCACAGCTTCCTGCTGCAGCGCTCTAGCTGGTGGAACCTTAGAACTTGGATGTCCTCTGTGTTACCATTCGCCGTTGCCATTGGTGCACTCTGTCTTCACATCATGGATAGGATCCGGTTCCACGCACCGTCTAACTAGTAGCTACTATTTTGGTTCGCCAGATTTTTCGCCTGGCGTTTTTCAGCAGGTTCTCTAATAATGAAGTACAAAAAGGTGTTGCTGCAGTCAGAATTACAGTTTTATCATACTCCACTGAATATCCATTGGAAATATAATATTCGTAAATACCGACCTTACTGGGTTGGCAAAGGAGAGTGCAACGTTGAAGCCCAATGCAGCGTTTTCTCACAGAGTGTGTGATCTGTGGCACGTGTGCTAAATCCACAATAACAGGTTATCCCTAACAGCCCCAATAGGTCCACAATCTTAGATGGTGCATGGCAAATCACTTTCTCTTAAAAGTCTTGCTATCTTAAGCGAAATGTTGCCCACACAAGGAGTAAAGCTAAGGATTTTGCCTGCAAGTCGTCCTGCTGAATACAGCTGATGTGATGAAGAAACTCCCTGAGGCCACACTATGAAAGTATTTTCAATATACTTGTAAAATATAGTTGATCAAAGGGCAGTTGATTCATGGACTTTCTCCTCGAAATCCTCCGCAAAAGGGTTGGCCACCGAGTAAGACAGTAGGCTGCCCATGAAGATGCCGTCAGACTGTTCAAAATGTTCTTGGTTGAACAAAAAGTTGGTTGTGGAGAGAGCATGCCGAAGCAAAGCAGTGATATCCGCCTCATACATTTTGCCAGTTAGTGCCAAAAAGTCTGCGAGAGAGGCCTTTGGAAACAGTGATACCAAATCAAAGTTAACCAGACGTTCAGAACTGATGGAGAGGCCCCTGGTCTACTGATAAAGGAAGCTTAGTTAGGGGTGTGATTTAGGCATTTTCCCACCATCGGTCTCAGCAAAGAAGCGAAATGTTTGGCTAAATCATAGGAAGCTGCTGCAATGTTGCTCACTGTTGTACGTAATGGAACACTTTCCTAATGGATCTTTGGAGACAGTACACTCTTGGTGGTACGGAACCATGTGGTCTTAGCCTCTTGATCATCTCTTGAGGTAAGGAGACGGAATTCAGTTGTGCAAAAGTTTTTATTGCACGCACCCTGTAAAGTCGCAATCTATCCTCCCCGACTCACGTAGCCGATCGAACATCTTATCATCATATGAGGTAACAAAATGGTTGTATTGCGTTTGTCAGCCTTCAGTACTACTACATCAGTATCGTCTTGTAGACCAAATAGTGTAGCCCTTTGTACAGACGTTAAGTTACTGCGTTGAGGAGGAGCTTTCAATAGAGCATTATAAGTTACCCTTCCTATTTCCTCTGAAGCATCGGAATGTGTCGTAGGCTTCTTCAACAACAGTCAGAAAATTATTTAAACGCTGTGCTCTAAGTGTAGCAAATGGTTCAAATGGCTCTGAGCACTATGGGACTCAACTGCAGTGGTCATCAGTCTTCTAGAAGTTAGAACTACTTAAACCTAACTAATCTAAGAACATCACACACATCCATGCCCGAGGCCGGATTTGAACCTGCGACAGTAACGGTCGCGCGGTTCCAGACTGTACTGCCTAGAACCGCTCGGCCACTCCGGCCGGCTCTAAGTGTAGGAGCAAAACTGTGTCCGTTGCTTAACGAAGGCAGCGTCCCATCGTCTCTCCATGAAGCTGACAACCGAACGTCGTGCAGTTACTCTTTTTGGTTACGACAGCTACGGCAACAGACGATCCGATTTTAACATTTGCCGTAAACGTGCATCCTTTTGGATCCAACGGAACTTGTCTGAAGTCACTCTATTAACTCAGTCCCATGATAACAGGAGAGACATGTGCTCAAACCTGTAGATGTATGTGGTACATTTCTTCTGAAATGACATGCGTTCCTGTTGTACAGCAAATCCTCTCCTTGAGTATAGAATGACTAGCCTTCTCAATAATTAATAATATGCGTCACTAAGGAAAATTTTGGTATTATGCCATGGACCAGACATCTCAATAAAAAGGGTCTGGACCATGGCACAATACCAAAACATCGAGTGACGCATTTTATTAAGAATGTCGATGCACAGAACATTACTTGCAAGGCTAGTTGCGTTATAGTCAAACATAGAAATTCCAATACAATGGGGGGACTGTTAGTCATGTGAGTTATCTTCCTTCGCATTGCCGGTATTGCCGGCGTATGTTTGTCCTTGGTTCGTCTCTGACGTGCTCTTGTTTTGATGGAGGCGCTGGCCTCGCGGTGGCAGGTCGATTTCAGCGATGGCAGCCGCGAGAGGTCGCGATCGGCAGTACGGCGGACGGAGTGATCGATGCTGAGAGTCTTGCGGACGTCCTCTGGCCAGACAGAAGTGGCAGCGTGAGTTACGACGCAATCGCCTGAGTGGACATGAGGAAGCCCCATCACCTTACAGAACGAGAGGCCCAGAGGTGTTTGCGTTTGGTTGAAGGGGATCATCGTCCGCCCTGGTCGTTTCTATTACTTAGTAACCTCGTTTAACGTCTGTTATTTGGTGGAGTGGTTGTAGTGCTGTGATGTTGGAAACGTTCTTTGAGCCTGGTCACAAAACTCTGACTTGGGCTTAGCTGTTTGCTTACGTGTTTCTCCGAAAGAATGAACCAAGATAAAGACGACTTGGTGGCAATTGTTTCATATTTATTCAGTTAATCTGAAGGCCTATCTGGTGTTCTATTCAAGATACTTCCTGACATTATCAAGTTGTTGTTGTTGTGGTCTTCAGTCCTGAGACTGGTTTGATGCTGCTCTCCATGCTACTCTATCCTGCGCAAGCTTCTTCATCTCCCAGTACCTACTGCAACCTACATCCTTCTGAATCTGCTTAGTGTATTCATCTCTTGGTCTCCCTCCACGATTTTTACCCTCCACGCTGCCCTTCAATACTATATTGGTGATCCCTTGATGCCTCAGAACATGTCCTACCAACCGATCCCTTCTTCTAGTCAAGTTGTGCCACAAACTCCTCTTCTGCTCAATTCTATTCAATACCTCCTCACCAGTTGTGATCTACCCATCTACTCTTCAGCACTCTTCTGTAGCACCGCATTTAGAAAGCTTCTATTCTCTTCTTGTCTAAACTATTTATCGTCAATGTTTCACTTCCATTCATGGCTACACTCCATACAAATACTTTCAGAAACGACTTCCTGACAAATCAATACTCGATGTTAACAAATTTCTCTTCTTCAGAAACGCTTTCCTTGCCATTGCCAGTCTACATTTTATATCCTATCTACTTCGACCATCATCAGTTACTTTGCTCCACAAATAGCAAAACTACTCTACTACATTAAGCGTCTCATTTCCTAATCTAATTCCCTCAGCATCACCCGACTTAATTCGACTACATTCCATTATCCTCGTTTTGCTTTTGTTGATGTTCAACTTATATGCTCCTCTCAAGACACTGTCCATTCCATTCAACTGCTCTTCGGTGTGTATCCAGGAACAGCACCCTCGAACTCTGCCAGTTGCTGTCTTCTCCAGAGTTGACCTAAGAAGGGGAGGGGGGGGGGGGGAGACTGTTTGGTTTAATCTTTCGTCTGTGAGCCACATCTTTCAGTTGCTCTGGAAGTCTCTAACGTCTCTCATGTGTTTTGGTTCGCTACAGCCACATGGGGGTTGTGGCCTCTAGTTTCTGCCCATTTCCTTTCGAGCCGCTGGTTGCTCGTTGCCTCTATATGGACTTTGTTTTCAAAAAGGCCCTTTTCTATTTCGCTCAGGACTTGTTTTCCCCTTCCGTAAGTATTTATTAAAACTACTTCTGGTCAAATAGTACGGAACCAACCGTTTACATACGCCTTAGTGTGTCCTAGCTTTGCTGGCGTGATGGCTACGCCTTGCAGGAGGCGCCGCCTGTCTAAAGGTGTGGAAGGACGTCCGTACGCGCGACCATCGAGGGATAACGGTTCTGCAAATGGCTCACCGGATCAAGAATTACGTAAAGTAAGGTATACACATTTACAAAGTATTGAGTTCAAAGCACTTTTTGGACTCGTCGCTCAAATGAATGTGTTTTCCTTGAATGGTGTATACTTTAAGAATTTTGCTGTTACTTGTTTAACTGAAAGAAATTGTGCGGTTTTATTAAGTGTGGTGGTTCCATCGAGACTTTAATATATTATAAGTAAATTATACACATTAGGAAAGGTGTTGAAAGCACGTATTTGAAAGTGTCTCTGAAATGATTGTTTTCTTAAATAATTAATATCTTATTCTTTAAAAATCCTTTTACTTCTTTAACTGAGAGAAAGATGTAACATTTCGTTAACATTGTTCACTTATTGGGAGTTTAATATACATATTTGCGAGGCCGAGTTGAAAGAAAATTTTAAGGCGTCCTAAATTGGTGTTTTTGGTCCTAAAACGTTGAACCTTTTTTAAAGGACTGGGTAATTCTAAGGTTTCCTCAAGAGCTTGAGCAGGACTGTAGTTTACGTTATGTGTTTTTTATATTTTTGGTTTAAACAACTTTCTCATATTTCTCAAAACATCGAAGATGTATTCTTATTAAAAACAATTAGGTTTCAAGCTCCTCTTGACGTTCTTCCGTGTCTGCGATTTAAAATTGGGTTGTTTTGAAAGTCAGCCTTATACTAACAAAATTGGCTTATTTTTGTATTTACCCAGACATGTTTCCACACCTATGTGTCGTCTTATGTGGGTCATTTTTTGTTGTTAAGTATCAAATTAAAATAGATTAACAGCAATGGTTAAATTGTTATAATATTTTACTTTACACAAATAAAAACTGGACCCACAGAGGATGACAAATAGGTGTCGAAACAATGCTGGCTAAATACAAAAAAAAACTAATTGCATTTGCATAAGGCTGATTTTAAAAACAACTCAAATTAGGGTCTTGTAAAAATTAAGTGTATAAACCATAGGGTGAAGGATATATTTTCTGAACCTTGCCTAGCAGTTCCACGTTCCCTTGGCCTTGTCTCTAAAAATGCATTTATGTTCCGACTGATCAACTTAAACTGGATGCCTTTTCAGATGAAATGTACCACTTACATCTACAGTTGCAGCACATCTCTCTCCTATATCGTAGGATTTGTTTGATGGAGTGACTTCGGTCAAGATATCGTCTCGGTTATGTGACTGGATTTTTGATTCCCTGTCAGAGAGGTCACAGTTCGTAGTAACTGACGGAAAGTCATCGAGTAAAACAGAAGTGATTTCTAGTGTTCTCCAAGGTAGTGTTATAGGACCTTTGCTGTTCCTTATTTATTTTAACGATTTGGGAGTCAATGTGAGAAGCCGTCTTAGCTTGTTTGCAGGTAACGCTGTCGTTTATCGATTAATAAAGTCATCAGAAGATCAAAAAAAAAAAAAATTACAAAACGATTTAGAAAAGATATCTGAATGGTGCGAAAATTGGCAGTTGACCGCAAATAACGAAAAGTGTGAGGTCATCCACATGAGTGCTAAAAGGAATTCGTTAAACTTCGGTTACACGATAAATCATTCTAATCTAAAAGCCGGAAATGCAACTACATACCTAGGTATTACAATTAGGAACAACTTAAATTGGAAGGAACACACAGAAAATGTTGTGGGGAAGGCTAACCAAAGACTGCGTTTTATTGTCAGGATACTTAGAAAATGTATTAGATCTACTAAGGAGATTGCCTACACTACGCTTGTCCGTCCTCTTTTTTTTTTTTTTTTTTTTTTTTTTTTTTTTTTTTTTTTTGACACTGCTGCGCGGTGTGGGATCCTTACCCGATAGGACTGACGGAGTTCACCGAAAAGGTTCAGTGAAGGGCAGCATGTTTTGCATTTTCGCGAAATATGGAAGAGAGTGTCAAAGAAGTGATACTAGATTTGGGCTGGACATCACTATAAGAAAGGCGTTTTTCGTTGCGACAGAATCTTCTCAGGAAATTGCAATCACCAACTGTCTCCTCTGAATTCTAAAATATTTTGTTGACACTAACCTACATAGGGAGGAACGATCAACACGATAAAATAAGGGAAATCAGAGCTCATGCGGAAAGATGTAGGTGCTAGTTTTTTCCGCGCGATTTACGATTTTGGAATAACAGAGAATTGTAAAGGTGGTTCGATGAACCATCTGCCACGCACTTAAATGTGATTTGCAGAGTATCCATGTAGATGTAAATGTAGCGCCTTTACAAACAGCTCTCTATCTACTTTGGAGGTGAGACTCTACATGGAGGATTTTGAGGACAGAGCACAAGAATCATGTGTATTTTGGTCGTATGTGGACGATACGTTCATAGCGTGGGCTCATGGAGAAGATAAATTCATGAAGTATCTTCACCGTCTCAACTCTATTCATGACAACGTTTGGTTCACTGTGTAAATAAAGAGAGATGGCTATTTGCCTTTCTTGGATGTCTTGGTTAGACGAAAGAATGGTGGCTTTCTGGGGCATTGAGTCCATCGGAAACCCACTCACTGATTTCCATTTGCAAGCGCCAAGCTTTCGTCACCCGTTGCTGACTATGAGCGTGTATAAAACACTCGTACACAGAGTTCACTTTGTCTCAGTTCGAGAGAGTTTGCCTAAAGAGCTTGCCCACCTGAGGACAGTACATAGAAAAAAATGGATATTTCGCGCAGCAGATTAACAGGGCAGTGTCAGGTCGAATTGTTGGTACATTTTTACTATGACTGGACGGGACATTGCACTCCGTCCTCGTTACATCGCCAGAATTTCATTATCAGACTGTGTGTAATTTAGAAATTTTGGCCGCAAGTGTAGGTATGTCCCGCGTACTTGAACTTTGCAGTACGTTTCTAATTGCAGCGTTAATTCACTCTCAAATTGTGACGCATATTTTTCCGTACAGCAGTAGAAGTGCGTCTGCAGCAAACCCTGAACATGTACTCTCTTCGGTCAGTGTAAGGCTCTTGTAGCACTGTGGCCTTGGCGTGGGACGTTATGTGTACCTTACTTTCTAAATTCTCTACGTAGTACTGGGTTCCTCCAGTCTTGATAAATTTTGTACACGGTGTCCCAGGAAGAATGGACAGTATCCTGAGTTATGACAGGAAAGCTCATTTGAAACAAAAGACTTCGTGTGGAAATATGCCTTGTTCCAAAAGATTTCTGACCTAGAACGCATTTAATGTACATTTATTTCTGGGTCAGTGCTACGCACGTCCATGTCTTGCGCATCCAACTACTTTGATATTTTATCCAAGCACGACCTACCAGTTTGTTTTCAACCTCTTCGACCGGGATGTCTTCCTACCATTAAAATATCCCATTGAAGGACCATTTGTCGATAATATTGACAGTGAAATAAATGGGTTTGTACACTGGCTGACTTCATGCCACAAGTCTCTATTAGTAAATAACATGGAGATATGGCGCATGTCTACGGCTTCAGATATGCTAGTGTCTCCTGCTAATATCGTAGACCACCTTTGACGCTTTCCGACATAGTGAATTTCTAAGTTTTCAGCACATGTTTCTAAGTTCCTAAATTTCTTCCCAACTTGTAATTCAACAGTGTGTGCAGGAACAGCAAGACAACGTTGAAATAGTTCAGCGTAATCAACCCAACTAGCTCATGGCGAGTTTTCGTGCGTGTCACTGAAGACGTGTATGGTGAATATCACATGAGGACAACTTGTACCCGTGTCATATACAGCGCCTACACATACATAGTCTTCAAATTTGCGACAGTGACACACAACCTGAATTTTGTCATTGGTTAAATGACAGTCGTTATTTGCTTTCGTTGATAATATTTAACGATGGAGCCACGTTTACACGGAATGGAATAATAATCATAGATGGTCGCAGGAAATTCCTCATGCTACATTGAAAACGAATTTCCTCGTCCTTCTTTTGATCATGTTTGGTACAGCATGACCGTTAACATGTTGATATGTTATCCTGGAAGAGGAAAATCACGGACTGCAATATACTTATAGCACGACGGAGCACCTCCATGTTTTACTAGACGTATGATGGATCCGCTCTTACGATGATCGCTGAATTGGTTGTGGTAGTACAACTAACTAGTCACCCCTTTTGCAATTAGATATTTGTTTATAAATTGCATGAGGTCTGGGGTGAAAAAAGGAAACGTCAATACGCGAGTGAACTGCTTGGTCACATCGAGGACACTGCTCATATTAGGGAACTTGTAGAGACAGATAAACGACACAACGTGTTCTCCCTACAGTGCACAGATGCACTAGAATTCATTCATTTCTGCATCTGCGTACATACTCTGAAAGCCAATACATGTTGCGTGACAGAGTACCCTATGGAACTGCAAGTCATAAGTCATTTCCATGCTCCAAATTGAGCATGGGAAATATGTACACAGGGTGGTTCATTGATCGTGACCGGGCCAAATATCTCACGAAATAAGCGTCAAACGAAAAAACTACAAGAACGAAACTTGTCTAGCTTGAAGGGGGAAACGAGATGGCGCTATGGTTGGGCCGCTAGATGGCGCTGCCATAGGTCAAAAGGATATCAACTGCGTCTTGTTAAATAGGAGTCCCCATTTTTTATTACATATTCGTGTAGTAAGAAAGGAAATATGAATGTTTTAGTTAGACAATTTTTTTCGCTTTGTGCTAGATGGCGCTGTAATAGTCACAAACGTATAAGTACGTGGTATCACCCAACATTCCGCCAGTGCGGAAGATATTTGCTTCGTGATACATTACACGTGTTAAAATGGCCCGTTTACCATTTGCGGAAAAGGTATATTTCGTGCTAATGTATGGCTATTGTGATCAAAATGCCCAACGGGCGTGTGCTATGTATGATGCTCGGTATCCTGGACGACTTCATCCAAGTGTCCGGACCGTTCGCCGGATAGTTACGTTGTTTAAGGAAACAGGAACTATTCAGCCACATGTGACACGTCAAACACGACCTTCAACAAATGATGATGCCCAACTAGGTGTTTTACCTTCTGTCACGGCTAATCCGCAGATAAATAGGAAACGACTTGCGCGAGAATCGGAGATCTCAAAAAGGTCGGTGTTGATAATGCCACATCAACATCAATGCACCAGGAATTGCATGGCGACGACTTTGAACGTCGTGTACAGTTTTGCGACTGGCGACGAAGCGTCTTTCACCAACAGCGGTAACGTAAACCGGCATAATATGCATTATTGGGCAGCGAAACATCCATGATGGCTGCGATAAGTGGAACATCAGCGACCTTGGCAGGTTAATGTATGGTGCTGCATTATGAGAGGAAGGATCATTGTCCCCCACAATATCGATGTCAATCGATGGCAATCTAAATGATGATTTCCTATGTAATGTTCTACCTATATTACTACAAGATGTTTCACTGCATGACAGAATGGCGATGTACTTCCAACATGATGGATGTCCGGCACATAGCTCGAGTGCGTTTGAAGCGGTATTGAGTAGCATATTTCACGACAGGTGGATTGGTCGTCGAAGCACCATTCCATGGCGCGCGCGTTCGCCTGATTTGACGTCCCCGGATTTTGCTTTCTATGGGGAAGGTTGAAAGATATTTGCTATCGTGATCCACCGCCAACGCCTGATAACATGCGTCAGCGCAATGTCAATGTATGTGCGAACATTACGGAACGCGAACTACTCGCTGTTAAGAGGAATGTCGTTACACGTATTGCCAAATGCATTGAAGTTGACGGACATCGTTTTGAGCAGTTATTGCATTAATGTGGTATTTACAGGTAATCACGCTTAAAAGCATGTGTTCTAGGAAATGATAAGTTCACGAAGGTACATGTATCACATTGAAAGAACCGAAATAAAATGTTCAAAGGTACCTACTTTCTGTATTTTAATTTAAAAAACCTACCTGTTACCAATGGTTCGTCTAAAATTGTGAGCTATATGTTTGTGACTATTACATCATCATGTATCACAAAGCGACAAAAGTGGTGCAACTAAAACATTAATATTTCTTTACGTACTACACGAAAATGTAATAAAAATGGGGATTCCTATTTATAAAAAACCCAGTTGATATCCGTTTGACCCATGGCAGTGTCATCTAGCGGCCCAATCATAGCGCCATCTGGTTTCCCCCTTGAAGCTAGACAAGTAACGTTCTTTGTAGTTTTTGCGTTTGACGCTTATTTCGTGAGATATTTGGCCCGGTCACGATCAATGGACCACCCTGTATACGCCTCCGTAACAACCCCAATATCTCGTATCTTACCTTCGTGGTTTTTACGCCAAATATATCGTGACGGGAGCAAAACTGCTCTGCAGTCAGCTTCAAATGCTGGTTGTCTAAATTTTCCTAGTAGTGTTCCTCTAGAAGAAGGTCGCCTTGCTTCTGGGATTCGCATTTGAGTTCCCGAAGCATCTTTGTAATACTAGGATGTTATTCAGACCTATCGGTAACAAAACTAGCAGCCCGCCTGTGAATTCCTTCAATGTTTTAGTTTAATACGACGTGGTGCATATTGCAAACACTTGAGCGATACTCAAGGATGGCTCTCACTAGCGTCGTATATGAGGTCACCTTTACAGATAAACAACACTTTCCTCAAATTCTCCCAATAAAAGGAAGTCGACCATTCACTTTTCCTACCACGAACTTCAGACCTCGTTCTATTTCAATTCGCTTCCAGCGTTACCCTCAGACATTTAAATACAGTGACTTGGTCAAGCACGCCTCTACCAATGCCATATCAGAATATTGCGTGTTTGTTTTACCTACTCATCCTCATTCACTTACTTTTTTCCATATTTAGAATTAGCTGCCATTCATCACAAAAAAGGTTCATATGGCTCTGGTCACAATGGGTTCAAAATGGCTCTGAGCACTATGGGACTTAACATCTGAGGTCATCAGTCCCCTAGACTTAGAACTACTTAAACCTAACTAACCTAAGGACATCACACACATCCATGCTCGAGGCAGGATTCGAACCGGCGAGAGTAGCGGTGGCGCGGTTCCAGACTGAAGCGCCTAGAACCGCTCAGCCACCGCGGCCGGACATTCATCACACCAACAAGACATTTTGTCTAATCATCTTGTATCCCCCTACAGTCAGTCATCTTCGACACATTGGCGTACACTACAACGTAATCAGCGAACAACTACATAGTGTCCAACCTGTCCGCCAGATAATTTATGCATATAGAAAATAATAGGGGTCCTATCAAACTTCCCCAGGGAACAGTCCTATCAAACTTCCCCAGGGAACACCTGACAGTACCCTTGTCTGAGATGAACAATCGCCGTCGAGGAAAACTTACTCATTTCTGTTACTTAGGAAGTCCTCGAGCCACACACATATCTGCGAACTTATCTGGCGCTGCCGTGTTGCACTCGGAAGTTATTCTGTGGCTGACCATGGAGATTAAGGTTTTACAGTCTAGTCAGTATAATCTTGGGGCTTTCTGAACTCTGCCAGCAGACAGCTGCGTCCTGAGCTACTCCTTTGTTGGAGAATTCGTATTGACTTACTTGATGGACTGAATTTTTGAACACGTAGTGGTGACTCCATCTCCCCAGTTATGAACGTTTTTGATAATCTGCCGCGTTCAGAGACGTATAGGTCAGGCTGCTTCCAACTAATTTCTATTTTCTGATTGTTTGGGCTTTGTGTAAGCATCTGTGGGAGCCATGGCGCATATATTATGGGACAACCAAGGTTTATCTGTGTACACAATTCCTTGGTCGTAATCTGCTGACCACCATGGATGATTTGTTCACTATAAGGGACAACATCTGAAGAGGTTTGGCAGTGTCGTGCCATTTAGTGTACAATCTTATCACTAATAACATTCATTAACGTCAATATATGTGTCTCCACGTCCATTTAGGAAATATTGATAAAAGTTCAGTTGGAGCACTTTGTTTTTCAGTGAGGAACTCAGTGCTCCTCTTTTTCGTATACACGTCGATGTTAGATACTATTGTGAAACTTTTGCCATTTGCTGCTACCAGTTCCAGGACAAGGAAAGCAAGTGGACATTAGCAGGACGATTAAAAAATAAGTAATGCACCAATTTCATCAGGCTGGGAAACCCGAAGTCAACCCAAAAAGTAGAAAGTCTACCCTCGTCATTCCGTAATCTATACGCTGCCATAGCCGTGGTGAGCAGCATGTAGTGTCAGACTGTTTTACGGTCGAAGCCGGAATATCTCCTCCTGCTGAGGGTGACAGTGAACTCTCCGGGCAGATAAAGGTTCAGACTGCAAGGCTTCGTGAACTGGCCGCCTGTTGCGGGCTCCTAAAATCTGGACGCGACCTGTGCGGTTGTCGGGCCACCGCTCTGCAAAGCTGTTTGCATACCACACAATGGAGGCGGCCGGCGGCGGGTAATCCCCGGACTAAGCACGCGGGACAGAAGGGCCGGCAAAGCTGCGGACGGGGCTTCCCCGAGCCCTCTTGGGGTTCCCCTGCCTACACTACGTACAAATCGTCTGTGATTTATGCAACAAGGACGCATAGAATAATGCCGACGCAATCCGCTGACTCACTTCAAATTCCACAAACAGTTCTCGTTGAATTATTCCGAAATTCGAGTAGTTCAGGAGTGGTGTAAGCCCGCTTGAGAGGTACGTCTCCTCGCTGGTGCTGATATCACTTTTGACGTCAGTGTACGAAAGGGCTAACAAAGTGGTAGACGATCTCCAGCAGCCTCGTGCCCACACTTACTTCAGACATCGCTTATTCGCGATAAAACCGTGCATTCATTCCGGAAACCTCTCGTCGAGCATTATATCGTAGGTCGCAGTCTGCCCAAGTACCAGGTTTGCTGTAATGAACTAAATGAACTACTCAAGCACATAAAGGTGAAAGTACTGAGCCAGCCAGGGAAGGACAGGTTAATTTGTACAGATTGCAGGAGATCTCGAAACTGAGTATTATGAGACCATAACCAAATAAGGAGAAAGTACAGTGCCTAACGAAAAGGCAAAGAACGCAGAAAGGGAGAAGGAATGGATTGAAATGGCATGTGATGTGTTCTAAGCGATTATAAAATCAACCCAAATTTGCAATGACACTGACATCAATTAACAGCGCGTTAGTGCATGATGCCATTTCGTTAATGGTAAGCATTGGTGTCTTGTTACGCTTACTGTGCTTAAAAACTCTGAACACAACGAAAAAAATCAGTTTGCAATGACATTAAAATATCTTCCATGCAAATAATTGTGGACACTTGGAAGGTTAACTGAGATCAGTGACATTTTTAAAAATATTGGAAATCCTATTTATCGGTATTTAAAAAATCCATTATCGGCCCCAGATACATCGACAAAAGTATAGATATATCGAAGCAAAAAATATCGACATATCCACCTACAAAATTGTCGCTGCACAATGCAAATAGGCCACCGATTTTGGACTTGTATATTTAAGCGTTGCTTTATTGTTAGATATTCTGTATATCAACAACCTAGCTGCCAGTCTGTCCCCCTTAGAGCAATAATTAAAAGAAAAACTCTGAATTTGAAAGTCTCTAAATTAATGATGGCTTTTTCTGCAGATGAAAAGCTTGTATTACAATCCTTTTTTGGTGCGGAGAAAGGAGCAAGCATTGGCTGGCGAGGTGAGCGGAGCCGTTAGGAGGGGGAGGGGGGGGGGGGTACGACAAGGCACGCCTACCAGTTGCAGTCCTGTCACTACAAATTGCGCGCCATGCTTACACAAAAGAAGACGAAAGACTTGGAAGTAAAACTCACTGTAAATGTTGTTCATAAACGAAACTGAGATTTTCACTCTGCAGCGGAGTGTGTGCTGATATGAAACTTCCTGGCAGATTAAAACTGTGTGCCCGACCGAGACTCGAACTCGGGACCTTTGCCTTTCGCGGGCAAGTGCTCTACCATCTGAGCTACCGAAGCACGACTCAGGCCCGGTACTCACAACTTAAGTTTTGTCAGTATCCATCTCCTACCTTCCAAACTTTACAGAAGCTCTCCTGCGAACCTTGCATAACTAGCACTCCCGAAAGAAAGGATATTGCGGAGACTTGGCTTAGCCACAGCCTGTGGGATGTTTCCAGAATGAGATTTTCACTCTGCAGCGGAGTGTGCGTTGATATGAAACTTCCTGGCAGATTAAAACTGTGTGCCCGACCGAGACTCGAACTCGGGACCTTTGCCTTTCGCGGGCAAGTGCTCTACCATCTGAGCTACCGAAGCACGACTCAGGCCCGGTACTCACAACTTAAGTTCTGTCAGTATCCATCTCCTACCTTCCAAACTTTACAGAAGCTCTCCTGCGAACCTTGCACAACTAGCACTCCCGAAAGAAAGGCCTGCGTCGTGCTTCGGTAGCTCAGAGGGTAGAGCACTTGCCCGAGAAAGGCAAACGTCCCGAGTTCGAGTCTCGGTCGGGCACACAGTTTTAATCTGCCAGGAAGTTTCATATCAGCCCACACTCGGCTGCAGAGTGAAAATCTCATTCTGGAAATATCCCACAGGCTGTAGCTAAGCCATGCCTCCGCAATATCCTTTCTTTCGGGAGTGCTAGTTCTGCAAGGTTCGCAGGAGAGCTTCTGTAAAGTTTGGAAGGTAGGAGACCGATACTGACAGAACTGAAGCTGTGAGTACCGGGCGTGAGTCGTGCTTCCGTAGCTCAGATGGTAGAGCACTTGCCCGCGAAAGGCAAAGGTCCCGAGTTCGAGTCTCGTTCGGGCACACAGTTTTAATCTGCCAGGAAGTTTCATATCAGCGCACACTCCGCTGCAGAGTGAATATCTCATTCTGGATACATATCCATTGGTTATAACCAAAGAGAAGCTATTCACGGAAGTCCAGCGTGAGCTATAATTGGCAGTAAAACTTTGTAGATATGCTAATTCGTTATTGCGGAACCTATTTACACTGGGAAAAGCTTCCGGCTTTGGCCTCCAGGTGCATATCTGGCTCTGTACAGCATCTCATACATACTGGACAAACAATATGCTTTTCTCACCTGTTTGAACTTTTCTGTTCACGTTTTGTTTCTAATTCATTACATATGGAAATATTTCTATAAGTCTTCTTTCAATCACAATGCCAGACTTTCACCTGGTTTTCGAAATTGGAATTTTTCGGAGTAAATCATCTCCGCACTAACACATTAGAGCCGGCCGCGGTGGTCTCTCGGTTCTAGGCGCGCAGTCCGGAACCTTGCGACTGCTACGGTCGCAGGTTCGAATCCTGCCTCGGGCATGGATGTGTGTGATGTCCTTAGGTTAGGTTAAAGTAGTTCTAGGGGACTAATTACCACAGCAGTTGAGTCCCATAGTCCTCAGAGACATTTTTTTGCACACATTAGAGTATTACCAACTTTCCCTGTCATACGATGATTAAAGTCACGCTGGACATCTACCAGTAGCTGCCCTTTAATTATAACCGCTTGGTACTTGTACAAGCAGCTTCTGAACAGCAGTATGAATTGTATCCGTTAACACTCAGAATTTCTGTGTATAGCGGTTAAATAAAGTTACAACAAAATATACGCTTACTTAAACGGCATCCATCAGATGTCTGCATCAATTGTAGGAAATATTGTGTTTCCTCCTATTCTGCACAGTTTTCTTCGGTTCATCAAACAATTAACATAGATGTTTCGTTTCATCGTCGTTTCTCATTAATGCGTCTTAGAAAATAAACTTGCCATGAAACGAATTAATGAACCAGTGCATGTCAGTGGACTGTGACATTATCGGCCGTAGAATTAAGCCTTGCTCTGAAACTGTCTTGTCCCAATCCCTCGATCCTGTCCTTCCCTGCACCTCACCTTTCAACACGACATGTCACTGTGAGCCAGCCGGTGGCTCACAGCTGTGGCATGTGTCTGAGACTGCCAACACGAGAAGATCGTTGAACAAGCCTGGCGTTATGTCCCTCTTGAACACTTCTATTCCACGTTCGCGTAAATATTCGAGGCATCCTTCCCGACGGTAGCAGTATTGGCTCTCAACGGTAAACAGCACTCTTGACTGGTCACAGTCATAATTCTGTAGATTTCAGTGATGTGTTAGTTGACATTTCCATCTCTTCTGCAAGGTGTAAGAGGGTGTAAGAGAACAAACAACCAACATTAAAAATTAGATTTCTGAATGCGAAACACGCTTCATAATCTTTTCGTACGAACAGAATAGAGATGGCGATTACTCGTATCTGCTTTGTGCACCTCAAACGTTAATCACCTGCACATCCATCTCTCTGTTTCTAACGACACTCACAGAATGGCGCCACGACTTGATGCTTCTTTGAGCTCCCAAAACCTCATTATTTAAGGAGATGAGCTTGTATCTGTGATAGGGTGACTCTAGGTTTTGATTGAATTTGACCTTTTTTGAGCCCATCAGCGCCCCTTGCCTGATTGTGGTAATTTGATAATTAATCTGGATCTCCAATTTCCGGTATTTCTTTAACAGTTGACCATTGCCATGAAGTTGAAGTTATGGAGAGCTGCTTCATCCTAACTTGACGAACTGACTAAGCATACAAAACGTCAAAGAGGTCAAAACAGTCTTCGGTGAAATTACAGGCAATGGTGGGTAGTAACACTAAGAGATCAATGAGAATCCCGCTGTCAAATGCAGTGGAGAGAGCAGGTGGGTGGAAGGAGCACACTGAAGGCCTCTTTCAGGGGGAAGATTAGTCTGACGACGTGACAGAGCAAGAAACAGGATTCGATATAGGTGATATTGCCTAAAAATCAAAGTATGAAAGCATCGAAAGACTTAAGATCGAATAAGACAGAGGGAATCGAAAACATTTCATCTGAATTTCTAAAATCACTGGGAAAAGTGTCAACAACACGACTGTTCATGTTGGTGTGTAGAATGTGTCAGTCTCTGATATACCATCCGACTTTAGGAAAAATATCACCCACACAATTCAGAAAACTTCAAAAGCCGGAAAATGCAAAAAATTATGGCGCAGTCAGCTTAACAGCTCATGTATCTAAGTTTATAACAAGAATAACGTACTCAACAATGGAAAAAATTGAGGATGACGTTATGTTTGCCTTGTTGTTGTTGTTGTTGTGGTCTTCAGACCTGAGACTGGTTTGATGCAGCTCTCCATGCTACTCTATACTGTGCAGGCTGCTTCATCTCCCAGTACGATGTTTGGTTTATGACAGGCAATTTTAGCATTGTGGTCGATAATAGAAGTAAGACAAAAGAAAAATCAAGTCACATTAATAAAATTTGTCGACCTGTAAAAATTATTCACATTCTCAAATGGTAAAAGATGTTCTAAGTTCTAAGGAAAATTTGAGTAAACTATAGGGAAAGTTGAGTACAAAAGTTGTGTACAAAATCAAGAGGAAACAACAAAAGTGGAAGAGCAAGAACGAAGTGCTCGAATTAAAAATTGTGGTAGACAGCGATGTAGTCTTTCACCCCTACTACGCAATCTATAAATCGAAATAGCAATAGCAGCTGATGACCTTGCTACCATCAGTGAATGTGTAAATGATTACATGAACTCCTGAATGGAATGAATAGTCTAATGGGTACACGATATGGAGTGAGAGTAAATTAAAAAAATCGAAATTAATAAGAATTAGCAGAAATGAGAACAGCGAGATATTTAACATCGGGATTGGTGATCACGAATCAGATGAAGATAAGGAATTTTGCTACATAGGTATCAAAATCACATACGACAGAAGAGCCAGCTTCCAAGAAGGGCATTGCCGGGCGAAAAAGTCTGCTAGTATCAAACATAGGCCTTAATTTGAGGAGAAACTTTCTGAAAATGGTATGTTTGGTGTTCAGCATTTTGTGGTAGCTATGTATGGACTGTGGGAAAACAGGAAAAAAGAATAATGGAAGTATTTGAAATGTGGTGCTACAGTAAAATGTCGATTACATCGAGTAATAATGTAAGGAATAAGGAAGGTCTCCAGAGAACCGGCGAGGCAAGAAATATAAGGAAAACACTGACACGAAAAAGGACAGGATAGTAGAAGTCTAGTAAGACATCACGCAGTGACTTCAGTGCTAGTATAGAGAGTTGTAGTGAGTAAAAACAATGGAGGAAAACAGAGACTGCAATACATTCGGCAAATAACTGATAGCTGATGCCCCGTGGTCAGCTGTTTTGGCGGGACAAATTGTTGACATTCCTTCACATCGGCCTCGGCTGTGAGCTCGCCGGGCAGAATTATACATAATTTTTTAGCGTGAAGAACCAAATTGTTCCACGGTGTAGCAGAATGGTGAGAAAATTCAGGGAAGGCGAGGAAAGAATTCATGGATGAAATTAAACCTGCTGGTAGGGAAAAAAAGCATCGAAAGACTAACATGAAGATAGAAGGAAGTATTAGCCCACCCACTAACTTTCGGTTCGAGAGAAAAGGGTGAAGAATGCTGAAACGTGTGAGGCAGTCGACGAATATGTGTTGACGCATGCTAAAACTATAGGATATTTATGTATTTGACGCCAAGGAAGGTGCCTTGATGGTTCAAATGGCTCTAAGCACTATGGGACTTACCACCGGAGGTCATCAGTCCCCTAGAACTTAGAACTACTGAAACCTAACTAACCTAAGGACATCACACCTATCCATGCCCAAAGCAGGATTAGAACCTGCGACCGTAGCAGTAGCGCGGTTCCGGACTGAAGCGCTTGGAACCTCTCGACTAAGGTTCCCTGAACTTGATGTAGTGCTAGTCAGTGCCTTTTAGACAGTCATTTGACCATTGACTTAAAAAGTTGTTTAATGTCCTCCTGAGTCATGTCGTGCCAAATTCTGTCCAATTAGCGGGTTATATCGTCATAGTCCCGAGATGGATTGAGGGTCCTACAATAATACTCCAAACGTTCTCAGTTAGGGAGATATCAGGATATCTGGCTGACCAAGGTGGGATTTGGCAAGCATGAAGATAAACAGTAGAGTCCCTCACCGTGAGCAGGTGTGCGCCATCTTTCTGTAAAGCTAAGCCAGTATGGCTTGCATGAAGGGCAACAAAATGGGTCGTAGAATATCGTCGGCGTACGGCAGCGTCGCGTCTGGTTGTTGGGCGATATGGCGGTTGATAGACATGTACCCTACAGCTGTTTAGGACGTCTCCAGACACCTCTTGACCATGGAATCTCTTTGAGCAGAGTACAATTGTCTTCAGTGATGATTCCCGCATAGCACTGGGTCCCGCAACCTGACTGTCACCCGCTTGAGGGTCCAACAACCAGGAATGATGGTCTTAGGTCAAATCTCATTTTATAGCTTGACCCTTTTGGTCGTCATGCTTACAGCACAGCGGTACGTCGACGATATTCTACGCCCCCTTTTGTTGCTTTCCATGACAAACCATCCGGGACTTGCATTTTTGCACAATAATACCCTTCCACATATGGCGAGAGTTTCTACTGCTGCGTTCAGGTAGGCCAGACCCGGCCCTGGCAGGCAATGGATCTCATGCCAATTGTGACTAGCGCATTGTGTTAAGAGTCCTCCACTGTGAGGGTCTAGCGCACCAATTGGACAAATTTGGCACGATATCCCACAGGAGGATTGCAAACCGAATAATTGCTTGCATAAGGGCCGGAAGTGGAATAACTGAGTACTGATTTATCAATTTATGATGCTCTTTTTCTTGAATAAACCATCCAACTTTTCTGAAACGGCAGTCATTTGTTTATCTGTACATGTACGCCACGTCTTCCGATTCCGTGCCGTTTTGACAATTCCTTCGTGAGCGTCGTTTGTTTATTTTTCCTTAGAGTGTACTTTAAATTTGTCCAACTGCTAATGCGCTTCTGAATTAAAGAAAAGATAATGTATTATAGGTGTCAAAAACATTTGAAAATATACTCTTTAGGAAGAGAGAAAAACTTGGTCGCCACTTAGGAGGATACCTATAAGACAATTGTGAAAATTGGCCTTCAGAAAGCAGACCCGCTGAGTGTGGAACTGATGGACGATGTAAAGTGAGATACTTTCACGGCTGTAAAAATCACTCAAGATAGAATATGTCGAGCAGCTGCGTTCGGGAAGGAAAATGGACTGGTGATGATACCCCAAGTTTGCGGCGACATCAATGTACGCTAAGCAGCAAGTACATGCAAGTGCGAGATAGTAGCATCGAACTGCCGATTCTCGCTGAAGTAAATATTCGGGCATTAACAGTAGTAAAGCTGACATTACCAATCTGGACGAATCAGTAATCTTAAAATGTACTTCTGATCCGTGCCTGACAGGAGGTAGGTGACAAAGACAGAGAATGGTGAATGTTTCACTGACACGCGTGTCCTGGATTTGTCATTTCTTAAAGTAAAATAGAAGGGTTAAGTATTAAGGTCAGGTCAACGATGAGGTTGTTACACATGGAACACAAGTCCGCATTGGGAAGGATGTGGCAGGAAGTCAGGCGTGCTTTTTCGAAGAAACCGCCCTGGCATTTACCATTAGCTGTCTGATTAAATCACTTGAAACATGTATATGATTCGTCAGAGGGGGTTTGTACAGTGTCGTGGAGAAATGCTAGCTAACTTGTCAATACGACTCCAGCCCTGCCTTTATAATTAGCAACATCTTATACCCAGCACGAATAAAAGTAAAATTTTAATTCAGGATTGTTTATTACGTTAACATCCTCGTGGCTGCGAGCAATTAACGCATCTGCTAAGGCAATACAGAAGAACGAATGTGTGAGCCACCAGTACGTGCGCAAAACGTCAAAATACTGTGAATGCAATGAACTGATACGGCCAGTAACGTTATGACACGCTTGAGGTGGTAAATAGGTATTTCGCGACGTAACTAGTGTATTCTCCGACGATGCATGTGAATTAAATAAACCTTGTGCACCTGCTAATTGTTAAATGAGTCTTAATCACGGACTCTAATTCCGTAATACAGGACGTTGCTGACACATATCGTGTTGGAATTATTTTCACGCAATAGTATCCAAACTGTGACGCTATCAAACAGGATAACTGGAGCTTCCTGTACTTTAAGATCTATCTTAACTTCTCTGTGCGAGACTACATCGGGCTACTGCTGGTCATTTGTTACAAATAAATTCTGTCGATCGGTGAGACTCTCGTAAACAGGTTGCGCAAATTACCTCGTTAAACTCAACACACATTATCACACTTTATAAATCTTATTCGCTGCTAATAATACTTCCGCACGGTTACTAGCTTTCAAATTTAGGAGTCTCAAACATCAATTTCAAAACTAACGTGTTACTACGTGAATTCCATCGATGCAGTCAAAGTCATAATTTTGCTATGGATCAACGATAGTGCGTCATCTACCTTTGATACAATATTTACTCCTGTGATTCCTGATCTCTATTCTATTTTTACACTTATTATCTTCGTTTCTTTAAACCATTTTTAGTCTTTTTTTAGGGAAGCTATTATTTTTCTTACATCGCTGAACTTAAATGCTCATTAACGCCTTTTACAAAATTCAATTAACTTTTTTGAAACTGACTATAACTACGACAAATAACTTTCTATGTTTCGTTATTTCTGGCATAACTAAAAAATGACTTGTCTTTGCAATTGTCACTTTGAATTCTTTGCAAATCAGAATGATATCTTTTCCTTTCTAAGTTACGTACATAAATAACTTTAGCGGGGATTGTATCCCTTCCACTAAATGAATATTTGTAAAGCAAATTTTATATTTGCTTTTAGCTTTGTTTACTTCTTCTTCAACAAATTCTACACAAGTTTGAAAATTTATTGTGAACCAGTGACGCATAAGTAATCCCACACGAAGGGGAAATAGGAAAGAAACAAAAATTGAAAACAAAAATCCTTCCTCCCACCGTCTCTTGTACCCTGAATTAAATTACTAGGAAAAACTAAGCATATTCAGTTGTTGAGCCACTCGTTCCCACCAACAATCCCCATTTCAAATGTCATTCGTCTCTCTGACAGGGAATGGAACATCGTCGACTTTTGTGTCCTTTGGTTTCGCTAGGGTACTAAACTATCCATACTATTTGCCATCACACATTTGCGGGCAACAATACCTGCATTCTCTCCACGTATACGCTGTGCAAATTCTATTTGCTGGCTCAATTACCGATTGAGTCTCATGCTCAACTGTACGTACATCATACACGCTACGCCACGAACACAGTAGTGCCTATTAAAACCTCGACAATAACAAACGCAAAACACTCAGTTACCTTAGAATGTACGCTCTGCACCAAAGAGAAAATTATCGGAAATACTAAATTACCATAGAGCTTTCTTACCTCAAAAACCACCAAATACAGCCTCAACGACTATCAATGCATGGTGCACGCCAAGGTAAAAAAGAATCCCAGCTAACAGTCCAGTTCCGCGACTGGCTGTAACCGCTCTAAGCATTTAACATTTCGAAACGTAAAACTTGGTAATTGGTATCTTCGTAAACAGGTAATCAACAATTCCGTGGTTTAATGGTGCGAAAATCACTGTGGATTTTCTTCTTTTCCGTCAGAAGAGCTGCATCATTTAAATAGTAAATACATCAGATTCATGCTAAGTAACACACACTTATCGTTCTTTATGAAAAATGCACGTCTTTTTAAGTTTGGCTTTAGCGGCCACCCAGAGGGGCCGTATTTATTTCCGCCTGCGGGGCGTGTGAGGACGTGTTTGTTTACATTTCGACTTCGCCTGCACCGGGGCTTCGAGCAATGAGATCACGACAAAGTCAACATTACTTTTCAACTTTAGTCCGGAATTTGCAAGACCGAAAGCCTTAGATGTGGAACATTTCCTCCCTGAGAGATCCCACATCCTGCCATCGAGACTTCTTAGTATCCACCTCTCGATTCCCAGTAATACCATTTACATTAAAGTGAACAATGGCGCTGCGTGCGACGGCGTATTAAACTCCGTTTCCGTCACGCTGACGGTAACGTCCGCGTGGTCAAAGTCGAGCGTACGCGATTAGGCTTTAGAACAATTTACTTGTTCGAACTGCCACTGCAGATAAGGTCATAACGGCTTTCCGGCCATAGAGCGTTGTACATGACCATAAGACGGAATGCTCGGTCCTCTTCCGCACACTGTTTTAACGGGGTTCGTCGGATCACAATTGATCTGCCCGTCAGCGAATGTCGGGCCATAATTACATATGACGGACAGCCGCGTACTTGTTCTGGGAGTGGAAAGAAGAGCCACATAAGATTTGGATGTCTTCAACGACGGATAAGTACATCCCTTATCGTCTACTATATTTCCGATCACACATGCGACGGCGTTTAAGTCGCCGCCGGCCACTCGTTGACTCTCGGAATCACAGAAGCAGTTGATGGATAGTGTTCCGATCCTTCCTGAAACTGTTGTGGAAGAGGCCAGCCACGCTCTCAGTTTCGGTGGTTGCCTCGGCTTCGCACGTGGTCGACGCTGATGTCCAACGTGTTTTGTTGCTTGACTCTCTGGACGTCCCGACGGCGGCCTTTCTGCCTGGCCGGCGTGAATCCCTCCCATCCACGGAGACGGATGGGCGATAAACAATGCTCCCCTAAACGATGCAACAGAAGGCACCGTACAACGTCGAAACGGGACTCTTCTCTCTCTCCAGATGATAGATAACCTGTCGAGAAAAGCCACGTTTCAGCGTCTGCGACGGTGGATGACGGCGTCGTCAGTCCGTCAGTGGAACGGCGGCCCTCAGTGACTCTGGCATCAACGGAACGGTATCTTCCTGCCTCTAAACCTCTACCGGTGAAGGAACGATACCTGCCGCTCTGACGAAGTTGACAGGCATTGGACGTATGGATACCACGGCTCCGGAGTTATCGCTGGCGTGGAGCAAGTATTTTAAAGAAACAGAGACCCCGTACAAGGGTCTGTGCCATGCTAAGGGCATCGGCAGCGCCTGCCACCGGATGCGGCCTCATCTTCACAGCAGTGACCAGCACACCCCCCGGTAGCTCGCGGTTCCACGCATATCATTTCGCGACACTGAATGTCAACGGCGTTCGCGAACCTGTCAAGCCTATCTCCTGAAAGAAATGACGTGGGCTTGCATTATCTTCACAGCAGTGACCTGTACACCCCCCCGGTAGCTCGCGGTTCCACGCATATCATTTCGCGACACTGAATGTCAACGGCGTTCGCGAACCTGTCAAGCCTATCTCCTGAAAGAAATAACGTGGGCTTGCATTATCTTCATAGCAGTGACCTGCACACACCCCGGTAGCTCGCGGTTCCACACATATCATTTCGCGACACTGAATGTCAACGGCGTTCGCGAACCTGTCAAGCCTACCTCCTGAAAGAAATGACGTTGGCTTGCATTTACCAGTGCTACTTTGGATAGCATGATGCGACTTCTAAGTCTCTCAAAGCAATCACCTTGGTCGTGGAGTGGTGATGTATCTACGGAAGTCATTCTGATTGACACCATGTATCTCCTGTGTGCCGGGGGTATGGCATGAACGATATATTACACGGCTGGTCTCGGCGGAAGTTCGAGTCCTCACTTGGGCGTGGGTGTGTGTGTTTGTCCTTAGGACAATTTAGGTTAAGTAGTGTGTCAGCTTAGGGACTGATGACGTTAGCAGTTAAGTCCCATACGATTTCACACACATTTGAACATTTTTTGATATATTACACGCGTGTTGTTAGTGTCTATACGCCTCCTGGTACCGGGCGTCGGCGACATAGCGCGCGGTTTTATGCGGAGGAGATTGCCTCACTTATCAAGGCGACATGAATATCTCCTCTGTGGAGAGGACTTGAACTGCGTCATCGGCCGGATAGATCTACAAGAATTTTAAAAGGTGCCATGAGCTGCATCTCACAGTCCGCCATACCTGGGAGATATGATGCACAGCAGAACCCGCGATTCACGTTCCAACTGAGTCACTCGGGAAGTCAGTTGAACAGCAGTTATGTCCGCCGTGGACTAATTGGTACGCGATGTAGAGCGCTCGTCTTTGGTATTCTTTGAGCACTGTGAGTATATATATATATATATATATATATATATATATATAGACACCAATCAGTCCACGGCGGACATAACTGCTGTCCAACTGACTTCCCGAGTGGCTCACTTGGAACGTGAATCCCGGGTTTTCTGTGCAGACATGAACGAGGTGCAAACAGCATTCCCGATCACACACATCAGTGGTGGGCGGGCGGCTGGAATGGGCCAAACTGATGCCCTGCTTAACATTCACCACTTAGTCAGAGACGTGAGCGTTTGGTACATTAACACTATACACATCCACTTTAGCGTCTTCCACGACCGTGATGGCCTGCCACCTTCCCCGGAAATGCTAACTGAACGCAACATGGCGAAGGGGAAGGCGAAGGCGAAGATACTATTACCGGCTAGAAACTGCAAGGGCTGTGGTGCGTGCCCGCAACCTGATGTTGTATGGGGGGAGGATTCCTCCTTGTATCATATTCTGCACGATGGCATACACCGCAGACAAAACTTAGTCACTGAACTCGTCGATAACCGAGCGCGTCGGGTCTGCTGCCAAGGAACATAATCAATAGCTTGGTCAAAAATTATCGCCCAATCTTACGTGTCGATGATGGGGCCATCCAGGACTTCGATTATATAGCTGTGGACGTTCAACTCTCCCCCACGTGGGGCCATCCAGGACTTCGATTATATAGCTGTGGACGTTCTACTCTTCTCCACGGTTGAGCAGAGGCTTACGTTAATCGAATCTTTCACTGCCGAAGAGACCACTATCGCTGTCTTTAAGGGTGCCCTGAGCAAGTTGCTTCGCATCTATGGACTCCCTACTGAATTTTATCGTACGTTTTGTGGCCTCATGTCTACACGTAGGACAGCGATGTATAATGAATTGATCAAGTCTCCAGCTGCGATTCCGCAAGCTTTTGTCGAGCGAATTTTTGTTTCCGTTAATGAACCGACGCCTGACATTACTACGGCCCATTACCTCCCTAGCACCTTATTAAATACTCACCACAAGATATTTTCGCAGTTATTGGCGGTGCGCTGCAGATCCCTCTTACCATGTGTGTTCTCCGCCTAGCAAACGAACTCTATGTGGTACACTAACGTCCAGACAGACATTAGAGACTGTCCTCACGTGTTGCTCTGGCAGAGGCGATCGTGCGGCAATCGTAGCCATAGATTTTGACACCGCGTTTGAAAGGGTGCACCATGTACTTCTATATTCTGTCTTGGAACAGATAGCGAACCCTGCCCTGTTCATCAGCGTCCTTCAGCGAGTCTTTAGCAGCACGTTCGTTGGTCCTGGTCAATGAGCGAGTGGTGAGTCAGATATCCATCCAACGGTCCGTCCGCCAAGGCTGCCTCTTTTCAAATACCTTCATACGATGGCGTTTTGCCGCTCATTGGCCTGCTGACGGGACAGTTGTCTGGGCTCCTCATACGCGGCTACGCATTTCGATGTAGAGCGTTCTCAGATGACCTCCTGTTGCTAGTTAGTTCTCGACAACATTTGGGCCCATAGAAGGGCGGCTGGTAGTGTGACGAATGTTCGCAGATCCTCGGCGCTCTTATGTGGAAGATCTCTCACCCCTGCCCTGTGCCTCCGCTATCTATAGATCAAGATTAAATCCAAAATACCCGTCCCACTACATTGACCAATAACGATAATTTAATTTTACACTCCACTTCTCAAAACTGTACTTCTTTCTTCACTCTTTTCTCCACAACACGGTCAAAACCCTGTCTCAAATCATCTTTTCCTTCGTCAATACATAAATCGTTCCACTCTTAACGGGCTTCTTGTTTCTCTCCATCTATTCACTCTGAACTGTCTTTTGTACGTTCAGTGGTCTAGAAATAAATTCAAACCTACCTATACAACAATATAAACCGGTAAATCAATATTGCATAAAAGTACAAAAATAACCTACATTGAAAAATATAATTTTAATTATTCAGATGCATCCTGTTTACATTGAACATGAATAAAAGTCGGTAATGAAATAGCATAATTTTACACTGAAAGCAAAGTTAATTAATGAAAGCCTACAAGAGTGTTAACTGGATGGATATTAAACACACACAAGAAAAAATCTCTACCAACACACCTCTAATAATTAATCAGAATAAAAATAATACACTAAAAAGATACCTAGCACTACTTAACTCTGATATGCCTCAAATCTGATTGATAATCCACCAGAAAATGTTTTCTCCACCAACAGTTCCGCTTTCTTATGGTGACAAAAGGTCTCCTCATCACCGAGTAAACTCATATACACATATGACTGTTTGGTGCCCGTGATAATACTGAAGAGGTTTCCTTCAGTGCTAAAGAGTCATGTTTCTGTGGCCAGGTGGAGAAAGGTAAAATACACACATCAAAAAAAGTTTTGCATTACACCGGTTCCCACAACTCCGACGATAGACGTGGGCTGTGGATACTGTATCACAGACACAGTCCCTTCGACTTTTCAGAAATTTGTGGAAGTTCCTATGGGACCAAACTGCTATGGTCATCAGTCCCTAGGATTGCACACTACTTACTATAACTGAAACTAACTTACACTAACTACAACACACACGTCACTGCCCCAGGGAGGACTCGAACCTCCGACTGGTGGATCCATGCGAACCGTTGCAAGATGCCTAAGACCGCATGCCTAAACGGCATGTCTGTCACTAAACACCCTCAAAGATGTAAGCAACCATGCATGAGGAGCGCCTATTAGGGGGTCCGACAGGTGATGAGTTCCAGTCATTGCACCAGGAAGCAGGTACCCGGCTCGTGTTATCTGTAGTTCAGTTTTACTTTGTACCAGGAAGGTATCTCAACAAGGGAAGTGTCGAAGCGTTTGGGAGTGAACCAAATCGATGTTGCTCGGACATGGAGAAGATACAGAGACACAGGAACTGTTGAAGACATGTCTCGCTCAGGCCACCCAAGGCTACTACTGCAGTGGATGACAGCAACCTACGGATTATGGGGCGGAGGATCCCTGGCAGTATCGCCACCATGTTGAATAACGCTTTTCGTGCAGCTACAGGGCGTTGTGTTACGACTCAAACTGTGCCCAATAAGCTGAATTAGGCGCAGCTTCACTGCCGACGTCCATTGCGAGGTCTACATCTACATCTACATACATACTCCGCAAGCCTCCTGACGGTGTGTGGTGGAAGGTACCCTGAGTACCTCTATCGGTTCTTCCTTCTATTCTAGTCTCGTATTGTTCGTGGACAGAAGGATTGTCGGGATGGCTCTGTGTGGGCTCTAATCTCTCTGATATTATCCTCATGGTCTCTTCGCGAGATACACGTAGGAGGGAGCAATATACTGCTTGACTCTTCGGTGAAGGTATGTTCTCGAAACTTTAACAAAAGCTCGTACCTAGCTACTGAGCGTCTCTAGTGCAGGGTCTTCCACTGGAGTTTATCTATCATCTCCGTAACGCTTACGCGATTACTAAATGATCTTGTAACGATCCGTTGGATCTTCTCTATCTCTTCTATCAACCCTATCTAGTACGGATCCCACACTCATGAGCAGTATTCAAGCAGTGGGCGAACAAGCGTACTGTAACCTGCTTCCTTTGTTTTCGGGTTGCATTTCCTTAGGATTCTTCCAATGAATCTCAGTCTGGCATCTGCTTTACCGACGATCAACTTTATATGATAATTCAATTTGAATCACTCCTAATGCGTATTCCCAGATAATTTATGGAGTTAACTGCTTCCAGTTGCTGACCTGCTATTTTGTAGCTAAATGATATGTATTCGCAGCACATTACACTTGTCTACACTGAGATTCAATTGCCATTCCCTGCACCATGCGTCAATTCGCTGCAGCTCCTCCTTCATTTCAGTACAATTTTCCATTGTTACAACCTCTCGATACACCACAGCATCATCTGCAAAAAGCCTCAGTGAACTTCCGATGTAATCCACAAGGTCATTTATGTATATTGTGAATAGCAACGGTCCTATTACACTCCCCTGCGGCACACCTGAAATCACTCTTATTTCGGAAGACTTCTCTCCATTGAGAATGACATGCTGCTTTCTGTCACCTAGGAACTCCTCAATCCAATCACACAATTGGTCTAATAGTCCATATTATCTTACTTTGTTCATTAAACGACCGTGGGGAACTGTATCGAACGCCTTGCGGAAGTCAAGAAACACGTCATCTACCTGTGAACCCGTGTCTAAGGCCCTCTGAGTCTCGTGGCCGAATAGCGCGAGCTGGGTATCACATGACCGTCTTTTTCGAAACCCATGCTGATCCCTACAGAGTAGATGTCTAGTTTCCAGAAAAATCATTTCACTCGAACATAATACGTGTTCCAAAATTCTACAAGTGATCAACGTTAGAGATATAGGTCTATAGTTCTGCACATCTGGTCGACGTCCCTTCTTGAAAACGCGGACGACCTGTGCCCTTTCCCAATCCTTTGGAACGCTTTGCTCTTCTAGAGACCTACGGTAAACCGCTGCAAGAAGGGGAGTAAGTTCCTACGCGTACTCTGTGTAAAATCGAACTGGTATCCCATCAGGTCCAGCGGCCATTCCTCTTTTGAGCGATTTTAATTGTTTCTCTATCCCTCTGTCGTCTATTTCGATATCTACCATTTTGTCATCTGTGCGACAATCTAGAGAAGGAACTACAGTGCAGTCTTCCTCTGTGAAACAGCCTTGGAAGAAGACATTTAGTATTTTGGCCTTTAGTCAGTCATCCTCTGTTTCAGTACCATTTTGGTCACAGAGTGTCTGAACAATTTGTTTTGATCCACCTACCGCTTTGACATATAACCATAATTTCTTAGGATTTTCTGCCAAGTCAATACATAGAACTTTACTCTCGAATTCCTTGAACGCCTCTCGCATAGCCCTCCTCACACTACATTTCGCTTCGCGTAATTTTTGTTTGTCTGCAAGGCTTTGGCTATGTTTATGTTTGCTGTGAAGTTCCCTTTGCTTCCGCAGCAGTTTATAACTCGGTTGTGGTACCACGGTGGCTCTTTTCCATCTCTTACGATCTTGCTTGGCACATAGTCATCTAACGCATATTGTACGATGGTTTTAAATTTTGTCCACTGATCCTCAACACTATCTGTCCTTGAGGCAAAACTTTTGAGTTGAGCCGTCAGGTACTCTGTAATCTGCTTATTGTCACTTTTGCGAAACAGAAAAATCTTCCTACCTTTTTTAATATTTCTATTTACGGCTGAAATCATCGATGGAGTAACCGCTTTATGGTCGCTGATTCCCTGTTCTGCATTAACTGTTTCAAATAGTTTGGGCCTGTTTGTCACCAGGAGGTCTAATATGTTATCGCTACGAGTCGGTTCTCCGTTTAACTGCTCTAGGTAGTTTTCAGATAATGCACTTAAAAAAAATTTCACTGGATTCTTTGTCTCTGCCACCCGTTATGTACGTTTGAGTCTCCCAGTCTATATCCGGCAAATTAAAATCTCCACGCAGAACTATAACATGGTGGGGAAATCTACTCGAAATATTTTCCAAATTATCCTTCAGGTGCTCAGCCACAACAGCTGCTGAGCCAGGGGGCCTATAGAGACATCCAACTACCATGCCTGTGCCTGCTTTAACCGTGACCTTCACCCAAATCATTTCACATTACGGATCTCCGTCAACTTCCTTCGATTCTATTGCACTTCATATCGCTATAAACACGCCTCCGCCTTCACTGTACAGCCTGTCTCTACGGTATACATTCCAATCTGAGTTTAGGACCTCATTACTCTTTACGTCTGGTTTCAGCCAACTTTCTGTCCCTAGTACTATATAGGCGTTGTGACCGTTTATTAATGAGAGCAGTTCTGGGACCTTTCTATAGACGCTCCTGCAGTTTACTATTAGCACATTAATATTGTTATTCCCTGTTGCATTTTGCCTACTCCTACCTTGCCGCGTCTCAGGAGGCGTCTTGTCGGGCCTAGGGAGGGAATTCTCTAACCTAAAAAACCGCCATGTGCACTCCACACGTACTCCGCTACCCTTGAAGCCGCTTCCGGCGTGTAGTGCGCGCCTGACCTATTCAGAGGGACCCTACATTTCTCCACCCGATAGCGGAGGTCGAGAAATTTGCACCCCAGATATCCGCAGAATCGTCGGAGTCTCCGTTTAAGTCTTCCACTCGGCTCCAAACCAGAGGACCGCGATCGGTTCTGTGAACGATACTAGAGATAGTTAGCTCTGATTCCACCCCGCGAGCGAGGCTTTCTGCCTTCACCAATTCCGCCAACCGCCTGTACGAACTGAGGATGACCTCTGAACCCAGACGGCAGGAGTCATTGGTGCCGACAAGAGCAACAATTAGCAGTTGGGTGCACCAGTGCTCTCTATCGCCGCCGGTAGGGCCTCCTCCTTATCTCGGATGAGACCCCCCGGCAAGTAGACAAAGTGAAGACTGGTCTTCTTTCCCGACCTTTCCGCTATTTCCCTAAGGGGCTCCATCACCCCCCTAACGTTGGAGCCCCCAATAACTAATAAACCCCTCCCCCCGTGTGCCCGCTCTGACCTTGCTGAAGGAGCAGCCACATGTCCACTCAGAGGCAGAGCGGGCGATACCACACGGCCAGCCTCCACATTTACCCTTCGCCTCGTGCGCCGCGGACGCCGCTGAACCCGCAACTGCACTTGGGGAGAGGGTGGCCCAACCGCGCCCGGTACCCGCGAAGATGTCTCGACAGCAGGGACAGTGGGTGAAGCTAGTAACACTTGGGGTGTACCTTGCGACGCACCAGACTCCCCACTGCCGCTACACTCCGAGGCAGCAGCCTGAAGACGGCTGACCGCGGCCATCAGCACGATCAGCTGCTCGCGAACAGTGGCCAGCTCCTCCTGCGTCCGTACACAGCAGTCACACATCCTATCCAAAAGATAAAGTACACGAACAGGATTCGAACACGGTACCTCCAGCGCAGTAGCTGTGAACCTTTACCGCTTCGCTACACTGACTTGGTCAGGTCCATCTTTGAAACCACGACGCCATGCAGCAAGGTGAAAATGGGCCCAATAACATGCCGAATGGACGGCTCAGAATTGGCCTCATGTTCTCTTTCCCGATGATTGTCGCATGTGCCTTCAACCAGACAATCTTCAGAGACGTGTTTTAAGGCAACCCCTTGGGCACACTGTCCATCGAGTGCAGCAAGGTGGAGGTTCCCTGTCATTTTGGGGTAGCATTATGTGGGGCCGACGTATGCCCCTGGTGGTCATAGAAGGCGTCGTAACGGCTGTTCGATACGTGAATGCATCCTCCGACCGATAGTGCAACCATATTGGCACCATGTTGCCAGGGGATTGGTCCTCATTGACAACAATTCGTGCCCCCATCGTGCACGTCTTGCGAGTGACTTCCTTCAGGATAACGACATCGCACGATTAGAGTGGCTAGCATGTTTTCCAGACATGGACCCTATCGAACATCCCTGGGATAGATTGAGAGGGCTGTTTGTGGACGACATGACACAGTAACGACTCTGAGGTATCTACCCCGAATCGCCGCTGAGGATTAGGACGATCTGGACTAACAGTGCCTTTATTAACTTTTGGATGGTATGTCACAATGAGTACAGGCATGCATCTATGCAAGACTACATACCACTGGGTATTAGAGGTAGCAGTGTGTACAGGAATCTGGACCACCACGTCTGATGGTCTACGCCGGCCCGTGTGGCGGAGCGGTTCTAGGCGCTTCAATCTGGATCCGCGTGACCGCTACGCTCGGAGGTTCGAATCCTGCCTTGGGCATGGATGTGTGTGATGTCCTTAGGTTAGTTACATTTAAGTAGTTCTAAGATCTAGGGGCTTTATGACCTCAGATGTTAAGTCCCAGAGTGGTCAGAGCCATTTGAACCATATGAAGGAGCTGTATGTTAGTACAACATGCAATGTGTGGATTTCATGAGCAATAAAAATGGTGGAAATGATGTTTATGTTGATCTGTATTCCAATTATCTGTACAGGTTCCGGATATCTCGCAACCAAGGTGATGCAAAATTGTGTTTGATGTTTGTATCTATAATACATAACAGAAAGAGAGAGAAGATAGAGACATGCGGACTATGTAGACACCATTTGTCGCCACTTACATGTGTGCTTCAGAGATGTCTAGTGTCCTGCCGAAGAGTTTCTGTTCACCAGCATTTATACGTTCTTGTACTGTGGAAACCTCTCCATCAAGAAGATACACGTTCTATTATCAGCGATCACACTGACATCTCTCCTGCATGCGATACATTCATATGACTTTATCCAGATGTTGAATAGTACACAAACTTTTATTAAACAGAAGTAGTAGCAAGCATGCCTAGGTGGACACAACATGATAAATTTTCATTTCACTGACACCAAAACAGTTCCTTACATATTTACGTTAGCTCTGCAAAGGATGCGAAAAATACTACGAGTAGAGATTAATTTTTAGGCGAATAAATGTGATATGCCAGTTTTGTACAAAACTCTACACTGAAGGTTTAGAATTGTGCAGCAAGACAATAAGTTATGTTACTGTATTACGGGGACACAATATTTGATCATGTGAACTTGCGCAACTGTGGAATGTGTCTATAGAATGAAACATCCACTTCAGTTGCTAGTAATTTCATTATTTATTTCACGACCGGTTTCGAACCATAAAGCTTCATCTTAAGGTGCCACAGACGGCCGTTGTGGCCGATCGGTTCTAGGCACTTCCGTCTGGAACCGAGCGGCCGCTACGGTCGCAGGTTCGAATCCTGCCTAGGGCATGGGTGTGTGTGATGTCCTTAGGTTAGTTAGCTTCAAGTAGTTCTAGGTTCTAGGGGACTGATGACCTCAGATGTTAAGTCCCATAGTTCTCTAAGAGCCATTGGAACCATTTTTTTTTTTTGAGGTGCCATAAGAAAATTATGGGAAGTGTGTGGTCATCGCGCCATTCAGTCACGGGGATCACACTGACTTCAATCAAATGCATAGGAGCGTAGGACCAGCAACTGCAACACCCGGTTGGACAAGACGACTGCCACACGCTTCTGGTACTATAATTATTTGATGGCACCTGAACATACAGCTTTATGGTTCGGAACCGGTCGTGGAATGAATAAAGAAATTACTGCCATCTGAAGCGGACTTTTTAGTCTATAAAATATAACAGGTGGCTTAAACAATTGCTATACAGAATTTTTAATATATTCTCCAGACAATAAGTAAGTTTGCGGCGAGCAGAAGTTTCTGAGCGCCTGTGGGACGGTGTGTTTGCGGCAGGTTTTGCTCGCTCTCGCCGTCGCCCTCGCCACATTCTTTGCCTCCTTCCTCAGTTCCTTCCTTCCTTCCTGCTTTCCTTCCTGCCCGCCTGCGCGCCGCCACTGCTCGGCTGCCACGGCGAGTGACGCGGCGTCATCCGGAATGTGACGTGCCGTCGCGCCGAGTGCGAGCCGCGGCGTGCACGCGGGGCGCCAGCCGCGCCTTCCGCCACCGCACAGTGACAAACGACCCGGCCCTCTACAGCCGTGCCCCGACCGCTGTGTCTGTTGTCAGACGCGAGTGTGGTGTCTCTTCCTTCACGAATTTCACACAGCGAGCGATGCATGAAGTGTGATCTTTTTGACTGCTGTTGCGAGAAATTTACCTCTTGGTTGTTGAACCCGACCTTCGACTTTGTACTGTGATCCTTTACAGAGCTGCTTCTTCACAATTTATAATTCGAGTCATCACAACTTACAACGAAATATCACCAAATCGACCTTATCTTTTAATGACAAAAAAGCGCATTTGCTATATACACGGTCCGTCTCTTTAATCTGACTACCACCAATTTTCGACGTAAACGGGTGTAAGGTAGCAGATTTTGCACCTTACATGATGCTAAATCAGTACTAATACACCGAATAGTGATTGTTGATTGATAATTGGCCCACCGGTAGGAGAGAATGGACACAGAAAAGGAAGCTGTGTTTGTCATGGCAGACTAACGTGATGGGCTCAGAGGCTGGAACACGGCCGGAACCCCTAAGGAAGGTGTTTATGTCATGTCAAACTAACGGGACCCCTTTGTCGGCTGGCACTTCAGACAAGCAAGGACGTTCGGACAGGCTGGGCCATCACAACAAGAAGCGAGAAGGAGCTATATGCGAAAGAGAGAAAGACGATTTCGCGCCACAGTGGGAAAATTAGTGGAAGACTCTGACGGGATTGGCGCAGAACGCATAGAGATCCGTGTTAAAAGTTTGGCGGCAACAGTAACCGCGGGAGAAGTCTGTGTCGTGGCCGGGTACAAACGCGCACCGGTCCATGCGTCGAAGAACGGCCAGGTTTGCAAATACTCTGAAGGAGGACTCCGGGGTCGTCTGTGGAAGAGAGCAGTCGCGGTGTCTGGCTGCCCTGCTTGGAGAGCGTGGAGAGAAGTAGGTTGGTGAAGTTACCGGCATTGAGTCCAGTGGTTACTCTGCAAGTCTGAATAGTTTAGAGCATACGACTCCACACACGTAGCATTATGTGTTCCTCTGAGGAGAGAAACAGATTTGTACCAACTTGTGGTGTTCATATGCAATCTGCAGTATACTTTTGCTGCCGCGCACTTGAGTCGACCAACTACTCTTGGGATATGTGCAAGGAGCTTGAGTATTGACTAGTGACCGACTCCGCAATTGAACACTTACGCACAGGAGTTTACGGGCGCAAACCACGTCCACGTTGGAGATTAAAGCCAAGCTCGCTCACGGGAAAGACGGCATCACGACTTTGGCTGGGCCGACCGTAGTAATCATCAAGGAGAATTACGGTGATATTAACAATCATCAGCCAAAGTAGGGCACTGTCAATCTATATGAGTTCATATTCCGCTAGCTCTTTGACTGGCGCTCTCTGAGTCTGTGTCCGTTCAGGCAGAACTGCAATAGAGTCACTTGCGGGTTGTGTTGACTTAATTAGTTAGGAAAAGAGAATGCATTGTGCCAATGATACGCTAGTTAGGTTAGCGAGTGTATTGTATTGTCATGTTAGGTTAGATGTGTTGCTCATCCTGTTTTCTGAATAAATCTTAATTTGGTATCATATGCTAATCACCGCATTATTGATTTCGTAGCTATCAATCACCATATTTTTGTTTAATTATTACAATGTAATGGTAATTTCGATGCAAATGATACTGGGGGCATAACCGCGCGTTTAAACAGAGCCAACGTAAGTCAGATAGCAGATCATGGTCGACTAAGACTACCAATACATATTTTTCAGTATATCGATAATTTTACAATAAAGCCCCGTACGTTGCACGGGCAACAACTACTCACCGAAGACAGCCGGGAACACTAATAGTAAAGAGTGTACGAAGCATATTGAGGGGGACGCAGAAAAAGAGTGCAGTGATCATCGTATTGCAGATTGCGGAAACTGAGCCAATTATCTGCCGTCCATAACGGCGTGATCACTGGTTTCTGGGCCAGGCGTTGAACCACTTCCGAAACGGCTAAGTCCGTAAACATTTCGCGTGTCCCCGAGGCTAATATATACTGTGCACGCCAAATTGGCGCTATCCAAAACCGGCTCTGAGGCAACTGTCGTGCAGCACGAGCGATAGATGACAGGTGGGATCGACATCTATAGACATTTGTGTGAGTTGAACTGGAAAAAACTGGAAAAAAACACAATGAAGATCTGTTGAAACGTTTTGGTTCAGCTGCTTACGGTATTAGGGTCATTGCAAATTTTGGCGATATAAATCTCAGTAAATTGAAAATATTAACTGTCATGTAATATTTGGTGTGATGTAATATTTTGTATAGACACCTTTTATTAATCTGACACATTCCACATCATTGAGAATTTTCGTATTCATGATCTATGGAACAAGTACTAATCTAATCTAAAGTGAATAACCGTGCAACTGATGATAAATTGACCATCCACATGAACTAAGAGGTTACCAATAGTGTCTCCTCTACGACCGTTCAACGAACTTAGCTGCACTGGGTGCCTACGCACCTGTCATCTTCATGCACTGATTGCTTTTCATTGGCGACGAAGGTCGGAATTTGCACGCCAGCAAAGTGACTAGATGTCCACTGAGGGCGACCAGCAGGCTTTACAGATGAATAACGTTTTATGCCCCATCTGACCGACGGCCGTTGGTGTGTACGGTGTGAAACGTATGAAGGCAATGTGGTGTGCACCACACTAGGTTGTAGGCTTCAAATCGGCAGCGGTCCGTCAGTACACATCGGACCCACGAGTCGCCACTGTCGACGCCAGCAGACC
This sequence comes from Schistocerca gregaria, assembly GCF_023897955.1. Classification (NCBI taxonomy): domain Eukaryota; kingdom Metazoa; phylum Arthropoda; class Insecta; order Orthoptera; family Acrididae; genus Schistocerca; species Schistocerca gregaria. The sequence continues at coordinate 296,565,478 of NC_064924.1, read as the reverse complement.
GAGCACGGACAATCGGCTGGTCTTACGAGACAAGCTAGTACACTGGCCAGTTCTGCAGCCGACATTAATAGGAACGGTTTACTTGTTATAGCTTCAGAGATCACATTAGCACAGACGCTAGTTAGAATAGCTTTCAGCTAAGTCAGTAGCTGCGACCTAGCCAGGCGCCACGTACACTTTATGCATTGACAGTTGATCTATATGTGTAAAGCAATCAGAATTGTAAAGAAGTATTCGCAGTTCAGTCTATAACTGCATTTGTAAATATTATTGTACAAAGTCAAGATCGACGTACACCACTGATGCTGGATTAAAGCTAAGTATTTAATTGTATTTCTGTCTACTAACTTTCTAATCACCTAAGATGTTCCACATACATCCCGTCAAGTATAGTTAATTGATCCTCACGTCAGCCTACGTCATCAACCCGTGCGCTTAATGGCCAACCCTCGTGATCAGACTAAGAGTCAAACTGAGTGACTCAGGCGCGTCACCCCTTTTCTCATGAGGCCCGTAGTGCCACCTCATACAAAACAGGGAAACGCCTTGCAACAAAGATACAGGCACGAGGAGGGACCGTTAAGTTCTGGGGACTGTTTTCGTGGCAGTTCTTGCGTGATCCAGTCACTCTGGGAGGAGCAAACGATCAACATAAATATGCAACTATCCCTCGGACGAAGTCTATCCCGACAAGCTGTCTGCTATCCTTAGAGCTATGGGCTGTACCAGCAGGATTACGCAATGTGTCACACAGCTCGAAGTGTATTTAAATGGTTCGAAGAGCACCTGCATGAGTTTACCGTACTCCTCTGGCCAGAAAATACCCCGGATTTCTTCCCAATCGAAAATCTTTGGGAACACCCCAATCTGGCTCTTCGCGCCTGGGATCCTCTACCGAGGAACGTAGCACTATTCGCCAAGGGAATGTAATTGGCAACGCTTTACAACTCTGTCTGTACCTTCCAGAACATTAATGACTTTCCTCCTGCACGTCTCATAACAGTCCATGCTGCAAAATGTGGCTACTCTGGCTTTCGCCGGGAGGGGTTGAGGGGTGTAATTAATATGACTGGACAGTGTCTCAGGACCATTACTTGGCCTCTCGCGAATGTTTGGGACATAGACTGCTAGTATGCAGTTACGACCTACTGAACGTACAACTTCTAAACATGTAAGAGCGCACTTGTTATCACTCGCTCAGCCTCACTGCTGCCCCTTAACGACTGAGCATCAAGTACTGGGAAGTGGAGTGATTAGTCTGTGAAATACTGTTTTAACATCGGCCACATGATATGTTCATGCTGTCAAAGCCCACAGTACGTGGTGCACTGTAGCTGGTGCCGGATATCCTAAGCTACGGATTTTTAAGTTGGGCTTGATAAATGCATGTGGATGAATGAAGTGAATGAGTGTGCGACGAAAGATGTAGCGCAATGCTGTTTCCTTATTACCGAACTCCGTTGCGTTATTTTCTTTGGTTTTCAAAGCTGACAAGTTAAAGCAAAGTGCATTTGGAGTAGATGCTCTTTTACCAAATCCGAGTGGTATTATTAAATTTTAAGAAAAAATCAGTAATGCATATCATAATCTTTCTTCAGATGCTGAAATTCTTAATTTGATTTTGAGGCTCTTATGTATCAGCATAACATAATACAATACTGTCAAAATAACATTCCACGTACAGTTCCGCTCTGTCGCCTGATAAACAAAGTAAGAGCCTACGGAATATCAGACCATCTGCGTGCCTGGATTGAAGAGTTTTTAGCAAACAGAACACAGCATGTTGTTCTCAGTGAAGAGACGCCTACAGACGTTAAAGTAACCTCTGGCGTGCCACAGAGGAGTGTTTTGGGACCATTGCTTTTCACAGTATATATAAATGACATAGCAGATAGTGTCAGAAGTTCCATGCGGCTTTTTGCGGATGATGCTGTAGTATACACGGAAGTGCAGCATCAGGAAAGATCACTAATGTAAAATTAGAGAAATTCGAGCGCACACGGAGGCTTTCGAGCAGTCGCTCTTCCCGTGAAACATACACGATTGGAACAGGAAAGGGAGGTAATGAGAGTGGCACGTAAAGTGCCCTCCGCCACACACCGTTGGATGGCTTGCGGAGTATAAATGTAGATGTAGATGTAGGATGTTGTAATTAAGGTGCAGCTGCTCACGGAGATCTGGTGTATGTTGAAATGTCGTGAGGCAGCAAAACTTGGTAAATATACTAATGCGTTAGTGTGGAACGAATTTAGGATGTAAAAAAATTAGTTCCACTTTCAGCCACAAGGTGCAAATCTGGCGCTGTACACTGTCAGTATGATGGTATGACATCCACACTCTCATTTGTTGAGCCATAACAGTGTGGCTATAGAGAAGAGAGACCGTGCGCTGCTCGCGAAACTCTTTCAGTGAACGGCAGCAGTTACGGTGCTACACTGAGACAGTATCGACAACTTAACAGTCTGAGAAATGGCCCAATGTTATTAAGGGGACCGGAGGTGCCTATGCTGCCCATCTTAAAATCACTAAGTTTGACGAACATTTATGAATAACCCTACCAAATAGATAAATTTGCATTTTTTTACATATAGAGTGGTTTAATATTATAGTTAAGACAGAGGGATTTTGGAATATCTTTTCTAGTTTCCTTCAATTATTTTTTTTTATTAATGACCCATTTTTTTACAAATATTTGCTTTATAATGAAACTGAAATTAAACTACTGAACAAATTGCCAAATGGCTGTGTTACAATGTACGTTTGACCACTAGCAGTGCTGTACAAGAATTGTATCTCTCTAGCTTGAGTGGATTTTGGGAAAATGTTCCTTATATTCGAAAAAATCTAATTACGGGAAATGGCTATCAAAGTTTCTCAATACATTTCTGCACTATAGGATAGGTAATCAGGGTCTTCTTCTTCATCCTCCAAAAGCTTCCTATTCTGTCTTCTTTTCTGGCCTGTTGTTCCATCACACTTCATATGCCTTTCTCTTCTTTTTGCACCTCTTATCGTTTCTCAGTCAATATTTCTTAGTGCTCGTACAGTGTTCACCACAGCTGTACATCCTAATGCCTTCAGAACTTCAGACTTGACACTCTTCCCTTGGTTGAAGGTTGCTATTGCATCATAAATGTCAGAGTGCAGTGTTTTTATGCTTACAAACAGCCTTTTAGGAATCACTTTCCAAATCAAATTGTTTACACTCTCATTAGGATTCTACGTCTTTCCATGTAGACATTTGTGTAACAATTCTGGCTGTGCTAAGTCATGAAAAATTAGTTTTATTGCATTTATTACAGCTGCTGGCAAACCATGTTAATGATCATAGTCCTTTTTTGCATTATGTTTGCACCAGGAATCTTTTGGGCATAGGCTGTGTTGTGGGTATTCATTGGAAGAGGCAGTATGAAGGAACAATGCCCACACTGCTTTTCGCATGTCACTAACATTACTAGTATTTTGCCTTATAGCATACCTATAGTATCTCCGTAGACGTTCAATCACCTCATCCGTAAACCTGCCTCTCCCTCCTATTGTCTTTCCATCACTGAGCTTACTTGAACCCTAAGTTTGTTTAAGGATTCGAAGCTGTGCACCCATATGCTTTTGCACATGCCCATTGCATTCCAACTTTTCAACTAAAATTCATTTTCATATAGTTTCAGTCCCCTATAGTCTTGAAACCTTTGGAGTCACCATCCACAAGGTAGTATTTGTGCCTAACGTTGTATCTGGGAACTGAATGTTCAAAAATTTGTTTCACTCCATCCACTTCCATAGCTCCACTTGATCCACTAAAACGTGCCTCACAAGCTCCACTGTGCACTCCTTTGATTTTATTTTTGCACCTACAATGTTTTGATAATATTGCAACATCTATAACTTTTGAACTCTCACCACAAGTAGCAGATACAACCCCATTCAGGGATTTATGACCCCTCTTTTGCCAGGAACCATCTAATGCCACTACCAAATACCTAGAACCACTGTTCATTTCTACAGATTCCTCCACTACTTCCTTCATGGTTTTCAAAGCCACATCTTCAACAGAGGATCCTACCAGTTCACAGTAGTACCCAAATTTGCTTGGAGGCAATGGCAAGTTCATAATACCAGAAAACAGTTTACCAGTAGCAGACCTTTTCCATTGGATCAAAGACCATACACAAGTCGAACATTCACATCAAACACTCTAGATCGTCCATTTTCACCAAATAGACTGGAATGTGAATTGTAGAATGTCACTTGATACTTGCAACATGCACAGATTATCTTCTTCTCACAAGCTAAACCAAAGTGCTTTTTTATCTCTAGTCCCACTTCTACACTTGAAGACATTTTGCACAGAAGACTTTCTTTCAGCACAGAAGATAATAATCCTATATTCAGTACTTCGTTAATATCTTCACTGTCACTAACATATTCACGAAATCTGTCACTTTCACCAGTCAGTTTCTTGCTAGGAGATGTCACAGGGCTAGGGCCGGCCATGTGTTGCTTAGCAGAAGAACGCACTGTTTCAGTAATTGTAGTATCGCAACTTGGTATTAGTTTTAATCCTCTTTTCCCTACGTTCTTCCTGTTTTTATATACACGGTTACTAAAGCGTGGCATCGTAACCAGAACAACGCTTTGCACAAGAAGTATAATACTACCAAAAACAGGCGCAACACTGAACTAATTCGAAACGGTAAACGGCAAAGTGACGATGTTCCACGCTCTTAGCGATTCATTTGTTACAGAAAACAATGTAGCCAACCCTTGCACACTCGCTGTATGCGTAACATAAGGCGCTGTATGCGTAACAGGCCGAGGAAATCCCAAGCAGTTCGCCAGGAAGTCACGAGAGGGTGTTAGATGCATTCAGCGGCAACCCATTTCCTCTGCAGGCGTGAGGGAAAACGGTAATAACTCCACTTCTAGGGCGAGAAGAACAATAATTCAAAGTTTACATTAGAGAGGAATGTCCCAATTAATTTTTGGTAGCAAAAAAAATCGTAATATTTTGGATTTGACCACCTCCGGCTCCCCTTAAATGGGTTAGAGAAGATAATAAGAAAATTCTAGAACACGGATGAGCTTGGAGTGGGACTTGGAAGTGAAAGGCCTCTTATCTCGGATGAAGTTGTTGACGATGTTGCTGTTGCAGTAACTACCCTGGGTAGTGCTACTGCTTCTGCAGTGCCACGAGAGTTGTCCAGCCCATGTTCAACATAATGGAAAGTTCTGTGGTCTATATTAAACTGGTACCCGTACCAGATCCAAACAGTGCAGTAACTGAAACATCATGATGGACACCAAAGTTCTAAATTTGCTCTTTGATTTTTGGCACAGATCGAAGTCGATGGCGCGTTCACGCCCACTAGTACATGGAGTGACGAAGCACATTATCCACTGAAGGATGTAGCCAGCACTCAGAGCTGCCGAATCTGGGGTACTGTTAAACTGTGTGCTTTGCTCCAAGGGCCATATGTGATTGTGTGGTATGGATTCGCAAGCCTCTTTATTGTCGGCCCATTCTTCTTTGAGTAGAATACACCCAGAGTGCCTGTCAGTGTACCGTGACGTCTCCACGTTATCAAAACCTCCTTGTACAGGATGTAATTCCGGCTTTGGAAGAGTGCAAGACGGAGAAACACCTCATGTCGCTCGCCCATTTAGTGACCTGCGTAATGTTACCTTACACGAAAATGTTATCTGCAGAGTTTTCCGGATACAGAGACTGCAAGAGCACCTTATGTGAATCCATGTGACTTCTGGTTCTGGGTACATTTAAGAGAATGCGTTTACCAGGGACACGTTCGGTATGAACCTAAAAGACAGAATACGGAACAGGTTGCTCAGATCCCACCGGAGCTGCTGCGAGGAACTGTTCATCACATAGTGTAGCGAATGCAGCATCTGGTCAACACCTCCCGTTTTCATATGGAACCAACTGTCGCAGTCGGAGGTTAGTAATAAAAACAACGTTATGCTCTTCCCCTCATGTTTTAACTTTTTGGGCCATGTCCCATTACTAATCCATTGCACTCACAACACCAAATTTGCGCCTTGTAGCCAAAATTGCAACTAATTTTGTCTTAGTATACATCGTTTCCACGTTAACGCATTACTTTATTTACCAAGTTTCGTTGTCATATTATTATTACAGCCGACATTGGACCTTTGTGGGTAGCTTCACTTTGATTTTAACCAGCTGGAATAAGTCCACTAGGTCGACATATTTAGCATTTATACTGGGAGATGAAGCAGCTTGCACAGGATAGAGTAGCATGGAGAGCTGCATCAAACCAGTCTCAGGACTGAAGACAACAACAACAACAACTGCTTACCTTTTTTCCAGGTAAAATAGCATTTCTTCTCGAACATGATTTCAAAGGACGTCTCCCCACTCCTCCTTCATCGGCCTTCAGCAGTCACCAAATGGGAGGCCTCTGGTTGTCATTCAGCTAAACATGACTTCGCTCTACGCCATTAGGCAGCGTCAGTGACGCGGAGCGAATAACGTACAACAGTCGCGCGCGGTGGTTTAAAAGCTGTCTTTTGAGAAGGACGTAACTCCGTACCACAAGAATTATGGCGTAAATTTCCGCGCTGGATCTATTTATGTGGCAGATTTATTACCAGTTTTCTTCTAGTTCAAGATGTTCACGTGGCGGTAATCAGCCGGAAACAATCTCAAGGATTCCTAACTGCATCACTGACTTGTATTACTCTCCTGAATAAAACGCACACAAAATATGTAAGTTAAATTTATTAGAACATTAACTAAACATCGAGCATAGAGCTTTGTGGCTGAGTCCTCCCGCCCCACCTTAACCCCCCCTCCGACCCCTCCAATCAACCATGGACCTGGCCGTCGATGGGGTCACTTGCGTGCCTAAGCAATACAGATACCCATACCGTAGGTGCAACCACAATGGAGAGGTTCCTGATCAGAGGTCAGACAAATGTGTCGGTCCTGAAAATTGGCAACAACTTCTTCATTAGTTGAAGAGGCAACAGTCTGAATGATTGATTGATCTGGCCGTGTAATAGCAATCAAACCGGTATTACTATGCTGATACTGCGAATGGCTGAAAGCAAGGGGAAACAAAAGCTCAAAATTCTCCCGAGGACGTGTAGCTCTACTGTGTAGGTAAATGATATGATGTCTTCTTCGGTTAAGTATTCTGGAGCTAAAATAGTCCCCCATTCGGATCTCCGGGCGGCGACTGCTCAGAAGATGTCGTCATAGGAGAAACAAAACTGGTGCTCTACGAATAAGAGCGTTGAATGTTAGATCACTTAATCGGGCAGATAGGTCAGAAAATTTGAAAATAGAAGTGGCAAGTCTTTCGTTAGATATAGTGGGAATCCATGAAGTTACGTGTCGGGACGAACAGGACTTCTAGTCAGATGAATACAGAGATATAAATACAAAACCGAATAATGGTACTGCAGGAGTGTGTTTAATAATGAGTAAGGAAATATGAATGCGGGTAACCTACTATGAACAGCCTATTGAACGCTTTGTCATAGCCAAGATAAAGACTAAGTCCACGCTTACCATAATAATACACGTTTACATACTATCTAGCTACGCAGATGACGAAGAGATTGAAAAAATGTATGATGGTACAAAAGAAGTTATTCAGATAGTTAAAGAAGAGAAAAATTAAATTTTGATGCGGGTCTGGATTTCCTGAGTAGGTAAAGGAATAAATGGAAAAACAGTAGATAATTATGGAATGGGGAAAAGGAATGAAAGAATTATCCGCATTGTCGAGTTTTGCACAAAACACTAAAATCGGCCGAATAGACCGTGAAGGCTCAACGTTACCGACCGGCCGCCGTGTCATCCTCAGCCATTAGGCAACACAGAATACGGAGTGGCATGTGATCAGCACTTCGCTCTGCCGACCGTTGTCAGTTTTCGTGACTATTGTCGCTACTTTCCAAATAAGTGGCTTCTCAACTGGCCTCATAAGAACTAAGAGCACCCCGCTTGCCTACAGACCCGGACAGTGACTCATCCAAGCGCTATCCAATGCCGACAGCGCTTGACTACGGAGATATGACTGGAACCGGTGTCACCACTGCCACAAAACCGTTGAATTTTGAAGAGATCGTAATTGTGGCCAACAATTGATTGGAGAATCATAAAAGAAATTTGTATGCGTGGAAGAGACCTGACGGCACTGGAAGTTTCCTGATTGATTATGTGCCGGCCGCCGTGGTCTCGCGGTTCTAGGCGCGCAGTCCGGAATCGTGCGACTGCTACGGTCGCAGGTTCGAATCCTGCCTCGGGCATGGATGTGTGTGATGTCCTTAGGTTAGTTAGGTTTAAGTAGTTCTAAGTTCTAGGGGACTAATGACCACAGCAGTTGAGTCCCATAGTGCTCAGAGCCATTTGAACCATTTGATTGATTATGTAACAATAAGATAGAGATTTCGGAGCCAGATTTTAACTATAAGACATTGCAAAGGGCAGATAAGGACTCCGACCACAATTTATTAGTTAAAACTGTGGATTAAAACTCACGAAATTACAGAAAAGGTAGGAAATTAAGAAAGTGGGACCTGGAGCAGTTTCAGAGGTAGCGTTAAGCAACGATTGACTAGAACAATGGAAAGGAATGCAGTAGATGACGAATGGGTGGCTTTGAGTATGAAGTAGTGAAGTCAGCACAGGATGAAATGGGTGAAAGGCTTTGTGACCGAGTTCGCCGATACGTCACGTCCCCCGCCACCGCACCCCCCCCCCCTTTCCATAAGGCAAAAAATTTATTTCTTGTTACTTCCAATTTTAACGTACCAGAATGCCTTACGCTTTTAGTAGTAATAACAATAAAATACATAAAATATTGTTAATATAGTAACTTAGTATATATCTTTAGCATAACGTATAAGAATGTTAAAACGAAGTGTGCACCCACCAATACTACCTGGCATTGCTACTGTGAACACATGTCTGCCTACTCTGGCGATGTGAGCATCTAAATGTGACAAATACGGTTTTTTCCATTAGTTTTAGACTATAACCAGGAGTCGGTGTTTGTGTTACCTTTCTGTTTAGTGGAGGACCTTTCCTTTCTGTCCTACCTCACTGAACTTCCTGTGGTTTGTCATCTCTACCTGTGCTGTGGACCAAAGAATCGTGTCGGACTGTCATTGTGTGTTTTTTTCTGGCTGGCACGTTTTTCCTCTTAGGCGCTCGGGTAGCGACCTTTCACGCTAACAACTTAAAAGTGTCCTGCTTGAAAGTAGATTATAATTTTCTAGAACTCCAAGCCATTTTTAGACTTCCGGCTACATTATTTTCCGAAAACACTTTCGCAAACTGTTATGGAGGTAAATCTCTTTATACGGGGTTGTTTTGGACCGCGGAATCGCCGCGAATCCCGCATTCGCGTAAATATCCATTTTACAAGTAAAATACGGGATCTGGTTCTCTTTTAGTCACATATTAAGTTTACAGTAGCAGAGTGCACAAATTTTTTTTTACCATAAACAACGATTTCATCTTTCTGAAACACATCTGAATGCAAAATTTATACACTTAGAAGTTTAACATTGGAACACTCAGTAATGCACTAAAATCAGTTTTCCATATCCATTCAACTGTCAGCCTGCTGTCGTCAAAACCTTTTAGTGCCAAAGTATTTCAAAAGGCGTACATCATAAGGGGATTTAATTTGCGATTCCATGCTGCATTTTCCCAGAAACGTGCGTTGATATTAGGCAGCGTTATTTGTAAGTGCTATTTTGTCTGCAGTAGAAATGAACGTGCGGCTAGGCATTCGTTTCCGAAATAGGCCCGTTTCGCCAGTGTTGAAGGCTTACATCGCAGTATAGCCCTTTTCTGTCCAATTTCTTTAACAGTTTCGCCAGTGTTGAAGACTTACTTCGCAGTATAGCCCTTTTCTGTCCAATTTCTTTAAACGTCTCTTTAGTTTCCTTGGCCCCAGATTCGCGTGTCATAGCTGCCACTCTTGTCATTTTAATTTCGTGAAACCCAAAACGATGCTTGAAGTCATCAAACCAACGAGAGCTGGCAGCAAAACTTGCTGAATCGTCGTTTTCTTTCGTTGAATGTACTTACAAGTTCTTGACTTTAGCTTGAACAGCGGGTTCAGAGAGAGGCCTACGCTGTTTGTTGTGCTGTACAGTCCAATGGCATAGCATTTTTTTCAGTTATTTCTGTCGTCTCCAGGATTTCTGTCGTCTCCCTTTTCGTCTGAGGTAAGTGTGCTTAGAGTTATCATATCCTGGCGACGACACAAAGAACTGAAAAAATGCTATTCCATCTGCACTACACAGCATCTTTTGAGTGTTTTCGCGATGTCACGAACAGTTCTCACAGTGTATTCAACAACTTCCAATACATACTGAATGTCAACAATACGTTCACCTTTCTCATAGCGATCAAAGCCTTTTCTTCTTTTTCCCAATGGATACAACCTTTGAACACGTTTCTTTTCATCGATAGGTTCACTTTCTTTCCTTTTACCCCGACATTTAAGTAGTTCTAAGTTATAGGGGACTGATGATCTCAGGTGTTAAGTCCCATAGTGCTCAAAGCCATTTGAACCATTTGAGCTTTTTCTGTGTTCAAATTTTGACGGGCTATCCACTGAGCCATCTCAAATGGCGATTCACGTTTAGACAAACACGCTAGAGGTTGCACATTGACACGCGCTGTTGCACTGCTGTATCTGCCCGTTGTTAGGAGATGACAGCAAAGGACTTAAAACTAAAATCACGTATTATATGAAAGCGCAGATAACGAATTCGCATGTAATGAGGTTTACCTGTACATGGAATTATAAATCCTTGAAGGAAGATGTTGTTAGGATGGCGTCATAGTTGCTACTTTCTATTCGTACATCACCTCTCTAGGATCCGAGCCTGGCGTGGAAACTGATTAAGAAGAGCGACTGTGGCCAAAGCCCAAACAGTTGAAGTTTGCAGGGCATGGCAGCTTTGTTCCTCTACCGCACACTGTCATTTAACGTGATGTTGTACTAGTGCGTGCTCTACAGCAAAGCTTCCGAAATTTTTGTGAAAACTCATAAAGCGTTTTGAACAAAACAAATGTTAGTAACATTCTACAATTTTTGTTCTTTGTGTCTACGTGTCTGCGGTCTTCTGTCACTAGATAACTCCGAACAGTAGCATGTGCATGTGACGTAACGATGTGTAACGGAACTATGTCGGTGGGTGAGGAGCAGCGTGCTGTAATGTAGTTTCGAATATGAAGAGTTCTTCCACACAGTGAGTACCTTCTCTTTCAGCATGGCAATACCAAACCGAACACGATTGCTGCGACATGTGCAACCCTCCGACGCCTTGTGTTCAGTCTCATCGGTCTCCTCCATACAGTCCCGACTTAGCCCCATACCATTTTCATTTCAGATCAAAGCTTAAAGAACACTTTTGAGGACTTCACTTTGATAGTGAGGAAATAGTGTAAGCAGAGGCAAGCTTGTGTACCTGCCAACAAAGTCAAAAATTCTATAAGGTATCAAAAAAATCTCTCTTTGAGAAAAATGTGTTCGTCGGCAGGGTGACTATGTTGAGAATAAATATGCAGACAAGAGAAGAATAAAGATGTAGACTGTTAATAACCTATGTCTTATTTAAAAAGCTTCAAAGGGTATTCAAATAAAAAATTCGGATATATCACTTTTCAACACGCCCTCTTGTAAGTCTCTATAACAATGTTGCAGCGACGCCGCTGCTCTGTAGATGGCATTTGTATCCAACCACGTAGCTACACAATCGCCAGCAACGTTTTCGGCTTCGCAGCGGAAAGCTGGCAACAGCACTGTCAGTTGTCAAGAGTCTTCTTTCGCCATTAGAAATACAGCAGTGGTACAGAATACCCTCCACCATGCGCTGGTGTGCATTACTGAGTTATGGTGGAGTATGCATGTATAGATGGATATGTACTCCGCAATCCATCTGACAGTGTTTGTCGCAAGATATCATTCTGAATGGTACGCAGATTGTTCTGGTTCTGGGATTCGATCCACTTATTACATTATGAATTAAATCATTTCCAATGGCAGCCGACAACTTCCAGGATAAGGAGGCACCCTCTTTTCGCCAACGGTTGGTCAAAATAGCATATAAAGGTTAGCAGGACCCTCTCGTCCTTGGGGTGACAATTTGCCGCTGAAAGATACGGGTATCAGCAGTGACCTACTGGGTTAAGCCGTGATGTTCTCCCACAAGACATATGCTCTGTAATTCAAAGAAGTGATATGATTAAATTTCCTTTGCCAAAGAATTAGGATTATTCTGCCATTCAGATAACAGAAAACGACTAATCGGGAAATATCATCAGAGGAAAAATACCAACGAAAATTTTAAATTCTACAAATCAAAGTGTGGAATGCCAGAAATCTCAAAATGTTGGGAAGGGTAGTAACTTCGACAATGGAAATGTAATGGATCAGTGCAGATATATTGCGGGTCAGGTAAGTGCAATGCAAACCAATGCCAACAACATTAGTCCAGATACACGTCACAAGGAGGAGCTACAGACGTGAAGATGTGAAGAAATTGAACATTTACTTCGGCATGGAAAGGGAGATGAAAATTTAATACTCATTCGAGATTGTTATACTGTAGTATTGGGTATTATAGAGAAGAATAGTCGGAGTCCTGCGGTACGTTTCATCTACAACTGGGGAATACACCATTCAAAAATCACACCAGATGAATAGATACATTTGGAAAATGTCAGGACACACGGGAAGACTCAATTTGGATTGCATCACGATCAGAACCAGGTTCCGAAACCAGGTAATGTACTGTACGGCATACCCAGAATTAGATATACACTCTCTGGTCACATGTAACTAACAGTGCAAAAAAGACTGAAATTCAAGAGTCGTCTGAAAGATCCATGAGGAACGAAGTGTGATACTGAAGCATTGAGGAATGATGGGGTGAGTTTGATCTCTGAAGAGTTGATCAATGAGGAATGAAGAAGTGCGTTTGAACTCTGTGCTAGTAGATACTGCAATAATAATACCACGAAACGCACGTAAGTAGAGGAGGAGTGGATATGTATACGAAAGCCTGTCACGGAAGACGGAGACAAAGATACAAGGAAGCTAACTACAAAGAAACCTTTGGTAACAGAAGAAATCAGTTGGTCAGTGAAAGAAACAAGTACAAAAACATTCAAGAAAATAAAAAAACACAGAAAAATCACACCAGATGAATAGATACATTTGGAAAATGTCAGGACACACGGGAAGACTCAATTTGGATTGCATCACGATCAGAAACAGGTTCCGAAACCAGGTAATGTACTGTACGGCATACCCAGAATTAGATATACACTCTCTGGTCACATGTAACTAACAGTGCAAGAAAGACTGAAATTCAAGAGTCGTCTGAAAGATCCATGAGGAACGAAGTGTGATACTGAAGCATTGAGGAATGATGGGGTGAGTTTGATCTCTGAAGAGTTGATCAATGAGGAATGAAGAAGTGCGTTTGAACTCTGTGCTAGTAGATACTGCAATAATAATACCACGAAACGCACGTAAGTAGAGGAGGAGTGGATATATATACGAAAGCCTGTCACGGAAGATGGAGACAAAGATACAAGGAAGCTAACTACAAAGAAACCTTTGGTAACAGAAGAAATCAGTTGGTCAGTGAAATAAACAAGTACAAAAACATTCAAGAAAATAAAAAAAACACAGAAATCTAAGTCACTTCGTAATGTTATAAATAGGATGTGACGGCAGGAAAATTTCAAAGGCAAAGTAAACCAAAAACTGTTTTATCATACACAAAAGTCCAAGCAATCATCAGTGATGCGTCAATCACGGGAGCGCAAATAATTCCAGTGTTAAACGAAGAGGAGAGAAGGGACAAGCAGACAGATTTTATTGAAGACCTCTATGCAGAGGAGGATCCGTTTGAGTACATGATGAAAAAAGAAATGAGACGTGATATGAAAGAAATAGGGGTTCCAATAAGTCTTTAATAGACATTTGGCAGACATGCAATACATCGAGGCGAAAGACGTATACAAGTTTACTATGGAATATTTAAAATATTCGGTAGAAATGCAAATCAGATGACTATTCTAGCATGCTTGTAGAATCTATGAGTCCAAAGATATATCATCGTAGTAATCATCCACAGATCACTGATGACAATAAGGACTGAAAAGAGTGAGAACTATGATACAAGCAACAACGTATATAGCCAAGATACTGATAAGATAACCCAAATGTATGAATGAATGGGAGAGTATGTTGAGGATTTCTTTGACGACGATATGCTTGGCCTTAGGAAAGTTAAAGACACCTCAGGCCCGGTTCTGACATTGCGCTAGGTAATGGAAGCAAGATTTGAGAAAAATTAAGAAACCTTCATAGAATTTGCCGAGCTAGAGAGAACGTCCGGTCGTGTAAAATAGGAAAGATGGTGGAATATACTACAGGGATAAACGGATAATATAAAGGATCTAAAAGAAGCAAAGAGTTAATTATGAGCAAGTAATCAAGGGAAATTTTGATTAAAAGTGGAAAGATTAATTCCTTCTAATAAAGAATTTGGATCTCAGAGATTACTGTAAGTTTCTGCGAAACCATGGAGTTGTAATAAAGGGAGTTCTCAAGACGCCAAAAACTTGAATACCTCTTGCGCCATCCCAGTTGCCTAAAACACTAGCTCCTGCAGGAAGGGTTTTGTTAACAGAATCCAGCGTGCACATTTACTGGCGTACTAGTCACTCTGATTATAGTATGAACTGTAAGGAAACCACATTTCATTCCCCATGGGACTCGTTCAAGCTATATTTTCTTTACCCGTACACGAACCTTAGTCGTGGAGATCGCTTTACCGCTTTCGACTTCAGATTGCTATCAGTCTATATCGAAGAGCTCTTTGGGTGAACCCCGTGAGAAGGAAACTGACCAAACATAGAAAAATATGAACTAGGTATTTTCGGTAACATCAGATTCGCCAATCCGTAGATTACGAAAGCAACTTTGTCACACTGCGTACTTCTTGTTTATTGGAAACGTGTAACTGAAACTGAATTACATTAACGAGGCAAAATGCGAGATATTATTGAATCAAATATGCTATTAAGACAAGAAAAATGTCTGACAATACCTTCAGGAACCTGAATAATTCACGAAAGCAGATGCTGCGTGGCATGACACAAATTAAGATCAAGAAGCAATCGTAAACATTAATCTGCTGATGTTTTGAGGCATCCCATGTGGCGGCGCTCACTACAGAGGAACGTGTGGCGTTAAATCTATAGCACCTTTTCCCCTTATTATATCTCCATGTCCGCAGCTGTCATTGACGAACTCTGAGTAACATAACTACACAATTAACAACTGTGAGAACAATTTTTTTAGAGTCATCAGTCTATTGATTGGTTTGGTCTGCCCAGCCACTAATTCATGTCTCCCACCAATATCTTCATCTCAGAGTAGCGCTTGCACCGTACATCCTCGATTATTTCCCCCTGGATGTAATCCAATCTCTGTCTGCCTCTAGGACCATAGAGGTTATTCCCAGACGCCTTAACACATGTTCTGTTATCCAGTCCCCGTTTTACACATGCTCCTTTCTTCATCGATTGGGTGGACAACTTCGGCGTTCCTGATCACTCCACCCAATGCTCAACATTTTTCCGTGGCTTCATATCTCAAATGCTTCCCACTGTCCATGACTGACTACCATGCAATTCTCTGCTCCAAACGTACATACTCAGAAATATCTTCCTTGAATTCAGACTTATGTTTGACACCAGCAAATGGAGAATAGCGCTGTGAAAAAGGTCTTTCCTGGCCAAGAAAACTTTTCCTTACAAGGTACCAAAATTCCATACTTCCATATTTCGTCTACTTCTTCCCCCATAGTTTTGGTATTACGGTTCTCGCTGCTCCAGTTTCTGCTGCATCACATTACCTTTGCCTTTACTCTGAACCCACATTCTGTACTCCCCATTCTGACGTTGTGTCCAGTAGATACTCTAATACTTTTTCGCAGTCACTGAGGGTAGCGATGTCATCAACGAATCTTGTAATTGTTATCTCCTCACCCTGAATTTTATCCCCACCCTGGTACCTTTCTGTTATTTCCGTCATTGTTCCGATGTATACACTGAACAGTAGGGGCGAAAGACTGTATCTTTGTGTTACACCCCTTTTAATCCGACCACTACGTTCTTGGTCATCCAGTCTTATTGTTCCCTCTAGATTGTTGCACATATTCATTATTACATGTCTATCCATAAGCTTACTCCTATATTTCTCAGAATTTTGAACACCTTGTAACATTTTACAGTGTCGAACACTGTTTCTAGGTCGACAAATCCTTGCTTCCACTGAGAACTGCCCTAAGGCCAATCTGATTGCCATTTAACAGATCGTCAAATTTCCTTTCCATTCGTCCACCTGTGTTGCCATCGTGGACACATGAGCTGTTAAACTAACTGTGCAACATTTATTCCACTTATTGGTTATTGTTTTCTTCAGAATTCTTTGGGTGACTTCTTTCCGAAACTGTTTTGGCACGCTACTAGTCCCATACACCCTACACGCCAGCTTAAAAAGTCGTTTGATTGCCACTTTCCCCAATGATTTTAGTAATTTCGATGGGATGTTATCTGTCTTTTCTGATTTATTTTACCAAAAGTCTTCAAGAGGTATTTTAAATTCTGACTCTACAGTTTTATCGCCTATATCATCCACAACGAGTCCAATATAATCTTCTAGCATGTAATCAGACAAATTCTTCCACTAATAAAGGTCTTCAGTATATTATCTGCCCTATTAACTCTCTCCTTTGTATTTGACAGTGAATTTCCCATTGCATTACTTATAACATACGTGCTTTGAATTTCACCAAATTTTTCTGTACTGAATCAATCCCCTCGACGGTCATTTCTTTTTCGATTTCTTCATATTTTTCATTGAGACATTTCCTACTTATTTCGTTTGTTAAGGAACTTAAACTGCTGTATTCCCGCCTTCCCTGAGCAGTTTTGTACATACTTCCTACATCTATCTGTTGTAGTACTCGTATATTGTTTGTTACACAAAGTTGCTTCGCTGATACCCTTCCTATACCTACGTTTGTCCGCCCAGCATCATTGACTGAATTCATTAGAGCTGTCCACTTGTCTTCAACAGATTTGCCTTCTCTGATATTCTTTATCGGATTATCCACATCGTTAGCGAAATTCAAGCGTGTGTGTTTTTCCTCACAAATTCACTACCGCTCTTTTTTCCAAACCGAATCTTCCAGACAGTTCTCTTAAACCTCGTTCTGCTCTTCATCAGCACCAATCGTGGTGTTTTTCTGTTTCTACTCGTAGGTACACCGTATAATCCAATATCTGAGTTTAGAAGCACATTTGGCCACGATATAACCGAGATAGAAATTTTCCTTGTCTCTAGGTCTTTTCCAAGAATACGTCCTCTTTCTCTGATTCTTGAACCGATTATTCGTTGTGCAAACTTAAAATTTATTGCAGAACGCAATTATTCGTTCCATTCTCTTATTCCTACTTCCAAGCTCATATTGTCCCATAACACTCCCCTTTATTCCTTGCCCTGCAATCACATTTCAGTCTACCACGATTATTAGAATTCCATCTATCTTTGCATGCGTATCACTTGTTCAGTGTCATTTCGAACTTGGTCTGTGTTTTTATCAGCTGCTTGCAACGCCATGATATGTATATGAACTATTGTCATCGGCGTTGGTTTTAAGGTGTCAGACAAATAAGACACCTCACATTGAATTCCTGAATCATTTCTGGCTAACTCAATATGTCACACGGCGCAGTTACATGAAACTGAACGAATTTTATTAACATGCAGGTGTAATAAATAAGCCAGCGTTTCGTGAATATAAACTACCAACATTCAAACTAGTAATTGCCTGTAATCAATTTCACCGAACCAAGCTTTGAAACACAGTTCTGATGGAAAGGAGAATTTTACAATGGCACGCCATCCTACGCGGCTAAAAAACTCTCGCCATGGGATACCTAGTGGACACAATTAGGCCCCACCGCCACTACATAGGCCGCCCTTGTCCCTGCTTTTAACGACGACCCTGCAGAAGCCTTTGTAAAGGAACACTACACGAGATCCAGATAAAACATCCGGAGAAACACAATTCAAAACATTGGTGACTGATTGTAGCCACTTGCATTAAAACTCACAGGAAAGAAAATGCTTTTTATCTCAGTATTACGTAGCAGAAGTTAAACTCTACCTGTGATAGGCTACAAAAACTCTAGTGAGTGGGTTTACAACAGGTACTAGCACCCTAATTGGCCAGAAAGAAAACGCGTGGCCAGCAGCTTTGATACAGGCAAATTGCAGACAGAGTAATACGCTCTTCTCTTGTAGAGAATCGTTGAGTGTTTGAGCAAGACGACTCGCGCCGTGCTGAGATGATTCCGAGAGTCATTATATGAACACTTGTTCACAGGCTTGCCTTAACTCGTAAGGAGTTGAACTGCAAAGTCTCCTTGTAAGGAGAATCCCACCGAGCACTGACAGTTAACGCTTGCGAGTGATTTAAGGGCAATGATGTACACGCTATTGTACCGTAATAACATGTATCATGCCAGTTAACTTAGCTAGGGAATAACTAGGAGTCTCGGTTCCACCGAAGACGTATGAAATGTATCTGACTGGTGTTTAATAGTCGAGAGAGATTAAGAATAGATTCGCTGGTTCACAGCTCGCGGTGTCAGCTACCACTGCCGCCCCCAACACAAGGTAAACTCACGCGCGCTGGCGCCACGCCAGTATGTAATATTCGATTGACACTCAGAACTGCGGTCGTCTTCGTGTCTCCTAATTTTTTTGTACGCGCGGTTAAACATATTCAGGATTTTCGGACTTCATTGAAGCAGCAACGCGAGATATCCCTCCTAATGAGAATGTTTATACTAAGGACTGCTGAATTTATTAATTTTCTCTGGCCCCTACCGTAATCTATTGTCTGAATTTTTTATCGACCTCTAGACATAGGCATCAAACATCTAACCATTAAACAACATTATAGTAGTTAGGAATTTCGGTTCACACTTGAGGAAACTCAGTATCAATAAATCACCATCCTGTACGTAATTTTGCTAACATTGCTATGTCATGAAGTCATACTTAGAAAAACAATAAACTTTAATAACAAAAATCTAAAATTTTCATTTTTTGTTGACATATACTCGTAGTTACGCCTAAACCCATACACTTTTTTCTGTCAGTGATGACGTTTCGTTTGCAGGGAGTTTAGTGAGACCAACATTGAGATCATTGTCACATTACGTCAGAGTCCATACTGCTTCAGCCTCTTGAACTCTGCACATGTGAGATGGTGTCTTCCTACCTTGCAGGCCGTAGGTTCAACACCAAGTTCCTTAATCACTAACAGAATGTCGTTGCATAACTGTAGAAGGAAGACAGATCAGAACCAGTCAAACACATGTAAGATGGTTTGCTACCAAGTCTGATACAAACAACTGTGAACTATTTTGGACATATTTTCTGTCTGTATGGATATTTCTTATCAGTGTGTAGCATTCATTATGCTGAATGTTGTATCTATCATGTAAATTCTTTGACTTTGATACATATATCAGTTATTTGAACTTAAAACAGATGGCAGTTATAAGAGTCGGGGGGCAGGAAAGGGAGGCAGTGGTTGGGAAGGGAGTGAGACTGGGTTGTAGCCTATCCCCTACGTTATACAATCTGTATATTGAGCAAGCAATAAAGGAAACAAAAGAAAAGTGCGGAGTAGGTATTAAAATCCATAAAACTTTGAAGTTCGCCGATTACATTGTAATTCTGTCAGAGACAGCAAAGGACTTGGAGGAGCAGTTGAACGGAATGGACAACGTCTTTAGAGGAGGGTATAAGATGAACATCAACAAAAGCAAAACGAGGGTAATGGAATGTAGTCGAATTAACTCGGGTGATGTTGAGGGTATTAGATGAGGAAATGAGACACTTTAAGTAGTAAAGGGGTTTTGCTATTTGGGGAGCAAAATAACTGATGATGGTCGAAGTAGACAGGATATGAAATGTAGACTGGCAATGGCAAAGAAAGCGTTTCTGAAGAATAGAAATTTGTTAACATCGAGTATAGACATAAATGTCAGGAAATCGTTTCTGACAGTATCTGTATGGAGTGTAGCCATGTATGGAAGTGAAACGTGGACGATAAATAGTTTGGACAAGAAGAGAATAAAAGTTTTTGAAATTTGGTGCTTCAGAAGAATTCTGAAGATTAGATGGGTAGATCACATAACTAATGAAGAAGTATTGAATAGAATTATGGAGAAGAGGAGCTTGTGGCACAACTTGACTAGAAGAATGGATCGGTTGGTAGGACATGTTCTGAGACATCGAGGGATCGCCAATTTAGAATTGGAGGGCAGCGTGGAGGGCTAAAATCGTAGAGGGAGACTTATAGATGAATACACTAAGCAGATTCAGAAGGTTGTAGGCTGCAGTAGGTACTGGGAGATGAAGAAGCTTGCAAAGGATAGAGTAGCATGGAGAGCTGCATCAAACCAGTCTCAGGACTGAAGACCACAACAACAACAACAAACGATGTTGTTTAAATTTTGCTCGTGAATTTTAGTAACTACTGAATGATTGCTATATAATGTGTTGTAAATGACGTCGTCCATTGTAAGGGAACGTAGTGTTGAATGTAAAAGATGTAGGGAAGCCCCGCAACTTCGGAAGTAGCCTGTTGCAGTGGTTGGCGCGCAAGTGGCAACTCGTTCTTTGTGATGGGTAAAGAGTCTGTGGTGAACAGTGCTGTGATGAACACCTCGCTAGCAGTAGCGGACCTGATTCAAATTCAGAATCATTTCAAGCTTTTTCCTGTTCAGTATTGCTACTAGTTACATGTAAGTCGGTAATTGGTCTTATAAACTGTTGTACCTAGTTCATTTAAGATATGTGTTGTTGAGAGGCATATGTTGCTGTTTACTATCTCATTGGCCATTTGTTTATCTGACTTAATAAGTATTAGCACATATATCTTCTAGTTGAGGTTAATGTGTCGTTATGTCAATAATATAAGGAAAGAGATCAGTGCGTGTGTCAAGGAAGATTAGGTTAGCCTTTCACTGCCTTCTGTTTATCACTTTGCTTGACACAAGAGTACCTAATTAGACCGGCGACCGATTTTAATATGTAATGTTAGAACTGTGCTTTGTGCTAGGAGAACGTCGATTCCAAACTCAAGGTTTACTATTGTTTATACTCCGCTGGAGTGTTTCGGAAACGATTTGCAGTTTGATTGTTCTGTTTCCATTAGGTTATCTGACAGTCACCACCGCTTAAAAATTCCTCCCAAAGCAAAACGTTAGCATCGATTGCTTTTTAAGCTGGTCGGTGGTAGCGTTACAAGCTGTTCGCAGTAGCTCACCTCTGCCTTAGTTTCTACTCCACAATCCAAATGTGTACTAATCAGAAATCTATTGCCAGTGGGTATATCATCATGAAACTTTTTCAAATACAGGTCACATATCATGTGGATACACGTTGTGTGTCCTCAATACGGTGGCTTCCATTTCTTTATGGATACTCATGTCGTTGATCGTCGCTAATTCTTCCGCCTTTTAGAGGCTGTTTCCCACTACTAGGGCAAGAGAGTGTCCTAAACATCTTTCTACTTGTTGACAAGGTCGTAGGCAGAATGTGGGCGACTTCTTACATTGGTAACCCTTGGCCGTCATTTATTTATTTATTGTTCCTTGGGACCAAATTAAGGAGAAGTCTCCATGATCATGGAACGAGTCAATACATGAAACTATAACACGATAGTAGAAAGAGATAAAATGAAATATAAGAAAGATTTTCAGGCGACAATTCGTAAGTTTAAATAAAGAAAATCAACAATGTAACGCTGGAATCTGCTTAATTTTTCAGCTCTTCCAGGAGCTCCTCGACAGAGTAGAAGGATTGAGCGAAGAAGAAACTCTTCAGTTTAGACTTAAAAGTGTTTGGGCTACTGCTAAGATTTTTCAGTTCTTGTGGTAGCTTATTGAAAATGGACGCACCAGAATACTGCACTCCTTTCTGCACGAGAGTCAAGGAACTGCATTCCACATGTAGATTCGATTTACATCTAGTATTAACTGAGTGAAACCTGCTAACTCTTGGGAATAAGCTAATATTGCTAACAACAAACGACATTAAAGAAAATATCTACTGTGAGGGAAATGACAGAATTCCCAGACTATTGAATAGGGGCCGACAAGAGGTTCTCGAACTTACACCACACATAGCTCGAAGAGCCCGATTTTTAGCCAAAAATACCCGTTAGGAACCAGAAGAATTACCCCAAAAAATAATACCATACGACGTAAGCGTATGAAAATATGCGAAGTAGACTACTTTTCGTATTGAACTGTCGCTTATTTCAGATACGATTCCAATGGTAAATAAAGTAGCAATTACTTTCTGAACAAGATCCTGGATGTGGACTTTCCACAACAGCTTACTTTCTATCCGAACGCCTAGGAACTTGAACTGTTCCGTCTCGCTTATAATGTGCCCATTCTGTTTGCTTAAAATAGCAGTTCTTGTTGAACTGTGAGTCAGAAACTGTAAAAACTGAGTCTTACTGTGGTTTAACATCAAATTATTTTATACAAGCCATGAACTTATTTCATAGACTACATTATTTGATACTGTTTCAATATTACACACATGATCCTTCACTACCAAGCCGGTGTCATCAGCAAATAGAAATACTTTTGAATCACATGTAATGTTAGAAGTCATATCATTTATATAAATAAGAAATAGCAGTGGCCCCAGCACCGACCCTTGGGGAACGCCCCTCTTAACAGAGCCCCATTGGGACTGAACATCACTATCACTCTCAATATTGAGGAGAATTACGTTCTGCTTTGGGTTCTTAAAGTAAGAGGCGAACCAATTGTAAGCTACTCCCCTTACTCCATAATGATCCAACTTCTGCAGTAATATTTTGTGGTCAACACAGTCAAAAGCCTTCGTTAAATCAATGAAAACACCTAGGGTTCGGAACCTTTTATTTAATCCGTCAAAAACCTCACAGAGAAAAGATAATATAGCATTTTCAGTTGTTAAGCCTTTTCTAAAACCAAACTGTACATCTGACAGCAAATTATGTAAATTTAATTGCTACAGTAACCTTGTATATACAACCCTCTCGATAAGTTTAGCAAACACTGATGGCATAGATATAGGTCTATAATTGTCAACATTATCCCTGTCTCCCTTTTCATCAAGTGGCTTCACTACTGAGTACTTTAATCGGTCAGGAAACAGATCACTCCTAAAGAAAAAGTTACAGATATTGGTAAGTACTGGACTAACATACCTAGAACAATACTTCAGTATTCTGCTAGATACCCCGTCATATCCATGAGAGTTCTTGGTCTTTAGGGATTTAATTATTAACTCAAGCTCCCTCATGTCAGTATCATGGAGAAACACTTCAGGCAACTGTCTTGGAACACCTTTTTCTACGAGTGCTATATGATTCCCTGCTGGGACTAGGTGTCTATTTAGTTTACCTGCTATATTTAGAAAGTGATTATTAAATACTGTACATATATGCGACTTATCAGTAACATGGACATTCCCACTACGCACTGATTATATATCCTCGACCTGTCTCTGCAGACCAGCCACTTCCTTTACGACTGACCATATGGTTTTAATTTTATACTGAGACTTGGCTATTCTATCTGCATACCACATACTTTTTGCCTTCCTAATAACTTTTTAATTACCTTACACTACTGTTTGTAATGGGCTGCTGCATTTAGATTTTGACTGTTTCCGACGTTATGATACAATTGCCACTTTGTTCTACAGGATATTCCTATCCCTCTAGTCAGCCACCCAGCCAGCCTGTTTGTGCTAGTACCCTGTTTTGAACGTTCTAACGGAAAGCAACTTTCAAAGAGCACGAGAAAAGTCTTGAGGAAAGCATTGTATTTATCGTCTACTGTATCATCACTATAATCATCTTGAGACGCTTGTTCCATGATAAAGTTTACAAAGATCTCTACGGCAACTGCATCAGCTTTCCTAAAAAGTTGATAACTATATTTAACATGTGTTGTAGCACAAAAATCTTTAAGAGCTAAAAAACGTGCATCATGACCTGAAAGGCCATTGACCTTTTTGCTGACAGAATGAACAAAAATGTTGTCTATGGTTGTTCTACTGTTCCCTTGCACTATAGTTGGAAAGAATACGGTTTGCATAAGATTATATGAATTAAGGAGGTCTACCAGTATCCTTTCCCTTGCACAAACACTTATAAAATTAATATTGAAGTCACCACATATAAATAACTGTTTCGTATTTCCTATAAAGTGAACCAAGAACCTCCTCTAGCTTTAGCAAAAATGTTGTGAAATCGGAGTCTGGGGATTTATAAATAACAAAAGTTAGAAGTATAGCTCCACTACATTTAACCACACCTCCACAACATTCAAACACCTTTTCAGTGCAGTGCTTTGAAACATCAATTGACTCAAAAGGGATACCGTTTTTCACATACATGGCTACTCCCTCAGACCGCAATGAGCTCCTAGAAAAGCTTCCAGCCAACCTGTATCCTGCTAAAGGAAGCCTCTGAATTATCTCCTATTTAAGAAGTGTTTAGATATACCAATAATTTCAGAGTCAACATCTATAAGCAGTTCACTAACTTTATTTCTGATACCTTGTATATTTTGATGAAATATACCAATTCTCTCATTAATCTGATACCTAAGCTTTGTCGAAAGCGGTTTCTTTGTTAGAGAGACTTCCCTTCAGAAGGAATACCTATCAGTTGACTTCATTCTAAAAAAAGGTATAGCTCTAACACCAACTACTTCAGGAATTTTCCCATGAGTGATCCCACCACCCTCACCTATGCTGTCACCTTTAAGCTTTGCCAATCTCCCCTTTCCATACCTGCTGAGGTGCAGGCCACGTCTAGTGAAACCCGTCCTGCTGATAGACTCCACCGACGCCACTGAAATGTGACTCATGCCTTCTGTCATCAGCGCACCCCCAAGTCTCATGTTATTACGCCTGACGGCTGTATTAAGATGAGGCCGATCGTGACGCTGAAACAGTTCCACGAAATGCACATTCGTGTTGCCAGTCTCAGTGGCTATCTTTTCCAGGTCACGATGACGATTTTTATTCTGAATGTAGATAGTGACTACCATCCAACCCGGGCCCCAGAACATTTTCAAAAGTAGTCGAGGATGCTTCCTTTTGAACAGCGTAACAATAATCTTAACACGATTTTAATGAAAAATTATAATAGCAAAATGTTAGGAGAAGTGTCACCCATATTCTGTAAAACCTGTCATCAGTATGAAACGGCGAGTTTTAAACATATTCGGAAAAATTATTGAAATGCTGTGCTAGTAAATAGATGCAACAAATTCCAAAGATAATTTACTCACAAGACCTGGCATTATATGTGCCCCTTCAGATCTCAGAGCAAAATAACATCTTACATTGCTGTTGTTGTCTGAAAATTTGTTTGATGCAGCTTTCCACTTTATTCTATCCTACACAAGCGTCCTTATGTCCAAATAGCTGCACGAACACACAACCATTAGAACCTGCTTGCTGCATTCGTCTCTTGGTCTCCCTCTGCAATTTTTACCCGACACACTTCTTTCCATTACTATATTAACGATTCCTAAATATCTGAGAATACCTGCTATCCACTGGTCCCTTCTTTCAGTCAAGCTATGCCCCAGATTTGATTCCTTGCCAGTTCTTTCAGCACCCCTGTAGCACTACTTTTCTCTTTCCTTCATCTGTGAAGTGTTTGTCCTCCACGCATCTCTTCCAAACGCCTACAGAAAGGACTTAATAACACTTAAATTTATATTAGATGTTAACATATTATCTTTTTAGAAACGCTCTCTTTGCAGTGCTTTTCTATATTTTATAGCCTCTCTACTTCAGCCATCACTTGCTCCAACATTCAAGTAATATTAACTTTTGTAGCCCAGTAACACGATTACTATAATTCACTGTCTCTTCTCTTTTCCCAGTTAAAACTTATTTCGTACACAGTCCCAGCTAGTGCAGTACATACTCTTGTTTTGGTCCCTTCCCAAATATTCATGATTCTTCGTCTTGCTATGTTTGTGTTCTTTTTCGTAGATTTCTGATGAAATTTAAGTTGTCCAGTTCTATCTCGATATCGTTATTGCTCTTCAGTTTTCTCCGTTGACGATTTCGAAAAACGGTGGTCCCCTCTTAACATCAGGTATTTTACAGCAACAGTTCTGATCTGATAATTTGCTGGCTATTTCTTCGTTTCACTCGTCCCTCCACTCTCACACTGTTTCCGTTATGCAGTTGCCTTCTCCTTCTGACCATTACTACAAACAAGACTGTCCCTTAAAATCACTTTATCCTTTGATAGAACAACATGGTCCCTTCTGTTCGTCTTTACTCAGCTACATCCCAGTTTCAACTGTTCACACAGCAGTACTTCGCTTCATCTTTCCCTATTTTCCCTCTTGTTCGTTACTTCTCCCAAAGTACAACTGATTTTTCCAATAATAATCTGAAATGTCCCTTCGATCCACTTTTAAGCTTCAGCGTCTGGTCATAAACAATTCTTCACCATTCATAGCTTCGGTCATAGTATATTTTACAAAGATTATATTTTTTCCAATCGGATTAAGGCATTCTCTTTTATATGTAGCATCCATAGAGTCAAAGTTACATTGAACATAGCAACATGTGTGTACAATACAATGAAATAGTTTACATATAAATGAAAAATGTTATTGATGTACTCATACTCCAATAATTATGATTTTGCGTCATCTGTACGATAGTCCGTTGCTGTCATGGTGCCTGGACGTTTTTATTGCAGTGCAGGAAGTAATTTGTTCTTCAAAACATTTTCGTAGGATGCACCTGCTACCGTAGTGCCCTTTGGAACGCAATGGGTAAGGATTACGCCCTCGCTGTCCCAGAACATGGACACCATAATTTTTTCAGCACTGGCGGTTACCCGAAATTTTTTTGGTGGCGGTGAATCTGTGTGCTTCCATTGAGCTGACTGGCGCTTTGTTTCTGGATTGAAAATTGGAATCCACATCTCATCCATTGTCACAATTGACGTAAAGAAAGTCCCATTCATGCTGTCGTTGCGCGTCAACATTGGTTGGCAACATGCCACACGGGCAGCAATGTGGTTAACCGTCAGCATTCGAGGCACCCACCTGGATGACACTTTTCGCATTTGCTGGTCGTCATGCAGGATTGTGTGCACAGGACCCACAGAAATGCCAGTTCTGGAGGCGATCTGTTCAACAGTCATTCGGCGATCCCGCAAAACAATTCTCTCCACTTTCTGGATCATGTCGTCAGAGCAGCTTGTGCGAGCCTGAGGTTGTTTCGATTTGTTGTCACACGATGTTCTGCCTTCATTAAACTGTCGCACCCACGAACGCACTATCGACACATCCATAACTCCATCACCACATGTCTCCTTCAACTGTCGATGAATTTCAATTGGTTTCACACCACGCAAATTCAGAAAAGGAATGACAGCACGCTCTTCAAGTAAGAAAAACGTCTCCATTTTAAGTATTTAAAACAGTTCTCATTCTCGCCGCTGGCGGTAAAATTTCATCTGCCGTACGGTGCTGCCATCTCTGGGACGTATTGACAATGAAGGCGTCCTTATTTCAAAACAATGCGCATGTTTCGATCTCTTTCCAGTCCGGAGAAAAAAAAAAATCGGAGGCCTTAGAACTTGAATGCACCTCGTACTGTACTTCCTCGATTCACCGCCAGTTGGCCCAACTGAAGGAAGGTAATGTTGACTTAGGTGCTTGTGTTGACATCCGACTCATTGCTCTACAGTACTAGCGACAAGCACATCAGTACGTAGCATCAACAGGTTAGTGTTCATCACGAACGTGGTTTTGCAGTCGGTGCAATGTTTACAAATGCGGAGTTGGTAAATGCCCATTTGATGTATGGATTAGCACGTGGAAATAGCCGTGGTGCGGTACGCGTGTATGGAGACAGATTTCCAGAACGAAGGTGTCCCGACAGGAAGACGTTCGAAGCGTTTGATCGGCGTCTTGGGGAGCACGGAACATTACAGCCTATGACTCGCGACTGGGGAATACCTAGAACGACGAGGACACCTGCAATGGAGGAGGCAATTCTTCGTGCAGTTGCAGTTGCTGCTGTACAAGGTAACGTTGACCACGTCACTATATGGAAAGTGCTAGGGGAGAACCACTTGTTTCCGTACCATGTACAGCTTGTGCTGATTGGCCTCCACGGGTACACTTCTGCGAATGGTTCATCCAACAATGTGTCAATCCTCATTTCAGTGCAAATGTTCTCTTTACTGATGAGGCTTCTTTCCAACGTGATCAAATTGTAAATTTTCACAGTCAACATGTGTGGGCTGACGATAATCCGCACGCAATTGTGCAATCACGTCATCAAGACATATTTTCTGTGAACGTTTGGGCAGGCATTGATGGGCATGTCTTAATTGGGCCCCATGTTCTTCCACCTACGCTCAATGGAACACGTTATCATGATTTCATATGGGATACTCTACCTGTGCTGCTAGAACATGTGCCTTTACAAGTACGACACAACATGTGGTTCATGCACGTTGGAGCTCCAGCACATTTCAGTCGAAGTGTTCGTACGCATCTCAACACCAAATTCGGTGACCGACGGATTGGTAGAGGTGGACCGATTCCATGGCCTCGACTCTCTCCTGACCTCAACCCTCTTGACTTTCATTTATGGGGGCGTTTGAAAGCTCTTGTCTACGCAACCCTGGTACCAAATGTAGAGACTCTTCGTGCTCGTATTGTGGACGGCTGTGATACAATACGTCATTCTCCAGGACTGCATCAGCGCACCAGGGATTCCTTGCGACGGAGGGTGGATGCATGTATCCTCGCTAACGGAGGACATTTTGAACATTTCCTGTACGAAAGTGTTTGAAGTCACGCTGGTACGTTCTGTTGCTGTCTGTTTCCATTCCATGATTAATGTGATTTGAAGAGAGGTAATAAAATGAACTCTAACACGGATAGTAAGCATTTCAGGACACATGTCCACATAACATATTTTCTTTCTTTGTGTGTGAGGAATGTTTCTTTGTGTGTGAGGAATGTTTCCTGATAGTTTTCCGTACCTTTTTGCAACACCCTGTATATCGCCTATTGCTGAAAATACGTTCTGTTAATTTGTAGCAGAGAAAATCGCCCGCAGAATAGGAAAGGGATGGCGAATACAGATGGTGGAGTGTATCAATATGTAGAATTCGAAGATTTTTGGAGGTTCGCAGATGCAGACCAGATTGGAAGAATGAGGATGGATTAGATAATCCCCTTGCAGGTTTAGAGGATTGTGAAAATACTTAATTCCAAAGTGCGGCGTCTTATTAATTTTGGTAATTTTTGTCTTGTATGGGCGTTTTCTTTATTTCATGTGCATTTTTTCCGTTGTAGTTATTTCATCTCCCTCGCCCCACTGGACTGAAGGTAGGCAGTCAACGGTACAATATTCCGCAACTCATCCAAGCGAAACAAGAAATAGAGCGATATTGAGGAAAAATATTAAGGCTGATACTCTATTTTAATTAAAAGTCAAAGACGGAGAGCTAAGAAAACACATCAGAGTGGTGAAATCCTCCCGAGTGAAAACACTGAGGCACTGCACTTTCACCTAAAATCTCAAACCTGCACTGGCTGAGAATCATTTCGTGAGGAGAGCATATGTTCCACAGAGCTGAGGGGGCAGACGAGACAGGTGATAGGTAAGAAAACTGTCGATGGAGGTAGGGATTTGAGTGGATAGTGGGAATACAGAAGGTGGAAAAGACAGAGGGTGAGGAAGAGTCTGGTGTGTCGGTAGGGCAATGGTATCAAGATGAAAGGGATAAGGTAATACGTAGATAAAAAATCAGATGGAGAAGAAGGAGTCCTGATGTGTAATGGAATAGGTGGGAAGACTTGCAGTTGCTAAAAGGGATAATGCATAAGTAGCCCAATCCATGACAAATGTGTCGTAAGCACTCTTTTGAACATGGGTGTATACACTATTGACTTGAATCATAAACATTAGTTTCGTTTCATCGTCGACGATGAAATGTGTCACCTAAGCAGCCGTTGAAAATTTCAGTTGATACAATACTTTCTTGGTCGTAATATAGCGTCACGAACATCGAGTATTCATACAGTGTTGCGATTCAGTCGCTATCGCTTCATCAAGAGATTTCTCAGAATTTAGGAAATCAACTAAGAATGCACGATTACGTCCAAGTATGGCACTAGCATCGGCAGTGCACCGTCGGTAAGTGAATGTATGTCATTATCTTGAGGAAAATATTTGCTGTAGTTGTTGTTACAGGCGGTTTTCCCCATGGACATTTTTTTTATACTTTTAACTACGTCATAAATATTTAACCACATGCAACAGCGCCCCTCGTATTCTGTATGAAAAGGTCGACGCTCGTTAAGGTCATAAAACTGCAAGTTAAGTTTTCTTTTACATCCTGTTTTCAAGGTGTGACAGGAACCGCTCATTCGTATGTTGAGACTTTACGCAGCTTGGGAGCTTAGAGGAAAGCAGGTGAACGTACAACATTCGCGATCCCGTATCGCAGTAACACCGCGCAAAGTCTGGTGAGATTGGCAGCTGGCTCCCATTGACTGACAGACCGGTATCGACGCCACGTCATGGAAAAAAAAGATGAAACTTTAAACCTGAAAATGCACGCAGAACATAAAATATCGTTCTACCACCAAATAGGCTGTACGTACATAATTACTGCGATTAAAATTTCTGCTCCGAGCGGAGGGGGAGCGTATTTCAGTTCATCGAGCCGAATGTCACGAATACTAATGGACACCTCATTACAGAATGATATTTACGTGTTCTCTCCTTGACAATTTTTTTTGGAAGTTTTCCATGTATAATAAACTAAGTTGGAAATCCATTACTGATGAGGTATGGTTCTTCTCTCTTTGAGGTTCTGCTTCGAATATTTATACTGAGCATTGTAAAACAGTTTCTTAGATGATGAGATATATCCCTGTACCTGTACCTCCACTATATCACTAGTTTTCGACCCGAAGGCGCCACACGTATCTGTTATAAATCTGATGTGGTGTGTGTGTGTGTGTGTGTGTGCTACTGCAAATGATTTGCCGTTTCTCAAAGCTCTATGTTTTCCTAATTGTTGTTTTCACAAGTATCATCGATGCTTGTACAGAACTGCAAGCTTACAAAGTCCTCATTTTGCATTATACATGTGTTCTATGATCTCCTCTGGTCACACGACACACGTTCAAGCGGTAGTCAAGATCGTTCCAAGTAGGAACGTCTTGTCAAAGGGCATCGCGGCAGCATTGATGCATTCTCTAAGCTGTTCCGGTTAGCTCTGCAGTATACTTAAATATAGTCCTTGAGGTGTCCTCGCAAGAGGAAGTCACAAGGTGTAAGGTTAGACTGCTTAGCGGGAAGGGGGAGGGGGCACGTCTCAAATGGTTCAAATGGCTCTGAGCACTATGGGACTTAACATCTGAGGTCATCAGTCCCCTAGAACTTAGAACTACTTAAATCTAACTAACCTATGGACATATAACACTACCGTGCGCTGTTTGCTACTGTACCATAACCTTACAGCAGGTTGTGAAATAAAACAATCTTATTAAAGCAATTATGGTATAACGCAACAGAGCACTGTTACCCTCTGAGAGGAATTTTGTTGTGTTGACCGTGTTGTACCTAACGGAGGTGGCTTATCGGAAGTGAAAGTTAGAATTACGGAAATATTTGAAGAGCAACAAAATAAATTTTGCCTATCTGCATGGTTTAACGGGTAAAGAAAACGGTCGCCAGCCTAACTAGGCAAGAGAATGATTAACATTCTCGTTCAAGAAAATAATTAGTAACTTTAATGGATAAACACAACCTATACTTTGTCACTCGTGAGTGCAGTGAACTCTTGACACATACGTATGTTTTAAGATTGAAGCTAACAACTGGAGCAGCACAAACTGTTTGCAGAATTATAACAGATACCGAAACACACTATTACTTTCAGGGCTTACACAATCTGGATGGTCTTTATAACGTTATTATTACTATTCACTACAGAATCATTAACTGGATATAGGTTAAGTCTCTCTCAGTTAAATAGTTTACTATTTAAAATGAAAGTTAATTGGAATCTACTAACAGGTTGCTTCTCACTATCATTTGAATAAAGAAATAATGTTTTTCGTAATTAGTGGTCTTCCCATTACTTGTTACCTAGCATTAACACAAACGGCAAACTGTGGATCCTGTTATATTATTAATATGCACTTCCAATACACAAGAGAGACAAACACTTAGCAAACATGAGTATATAACGTTTCATACTGCAGTTTTCCACTCTTACTACATGGAGAGACAAAATTAACATATATGTAAGATACTGACTTTCCTTCTGTGATTTACAACAGGCAGTAATGACATCATTCACGAAGCAAAACTTTATAAGCCTCAGTCTTAAGAACTTTTAATTTGAAGTTGGCAACAATACATTAATAAGCTGTTTTATTAGGAAAATTACTTTCATCAAGCATAATTAACTTAACTTTCTTTTTACTACGTTCAAGAGGCATCAATTAGCAAAACACTGGGCTTTAATGTTGTTTCAGTAAGGACACTCGGAAATCACTTCAGTTCAAACGGAGGGGAACCTGAGAGGTGTTATGATAAGGAGAAAAATCAAGGCAGGTACATAAATTCAGTTGTAAATTACAGTATATATGAGCACACTAACACATCCATTTAGCTGATCCTTCACTGTACATCATTATAGTATTCCGTTACAGTGATTGCGCAATGTCGTGGCAACTGCATGTTGGTAGGTGGATTCGCAGGTGGAATTGCTGGACTCTGGTCCTTCTTGGTGGCGATGATGAATACCAATTCCAGAATCGTCCCATCTATTTATCCATCCATCTGAGGCATTGGTAAGCGGCATAAAAAGCCTCTCTCGAAACCAGCACAATATGCAACATTTACAGGGCAGTGGACAGTTTAGTAGCTCGTCCCGACTGGTGGCTCGTCCCCGACTGACTCTTGTTCAACCTTTTCTACGTAGGCCAACCACAATTTGCGCGCGCTACACAGTTCCGTTCCCGAGGGGAATTACTACGCGTTTTACATAGAAACTAACTAAGAACCCTAAGTGAGGATCAGCAGTTTACATAAAAGTAACCAAATACATTAAATGAAACAGAACATTTGCACATATTGACATTTCTACAAAAAAATATTCACACAGAAATTACAATTATATACAGTAAGTTTTGTTCCCTCCGAATGGGACCAAGCATTTAAATGACAGATACACTACATTGCATAGAATCAAGCCACGACATCAAAGTTTTAACAAAGAAAGGAGTATACAATTTTGTGTTATCTATTCACTTAAACACATTTACAGAAGCTTAACGATGTAATATTAAATGAAACAGAAGCAAAACAAATCATTACGGCATTACAGATATGGTGTTACAGACATCACACACGTCCATGCCCGAGGCAGGATTCCAACCTGCGACCGTAGCGGTCGCGCGGTTCCAGACTGAAGCGCCTAGAACCACTCGGCCACGCCGGCCGGCGAGGGGCAGGGAACAAAGCCGTATCGTCCTTACCACTACCCTCAATATAGCAATGCAGAAATTAAACAGGTGTGACGGGAAGTCACTTAAGAGGTA
This sequence comes from Schistocerca gregaria, assembly GCF_023897955.1. Taxonomy (NCBI): domain Eukaryota; kingdom Metazoa; phylum Arthropoda; class Insecta; order Orthoptera; family Acrididae; genus Schistocerca; species Schistocerca gregaria. Next base: position 296,531,661 of record NC_064924.1, on the reverse strand, counting down.
TACGCCCATTTTACGTAATTTGAAGGCTGTACAGGTCTATTATGGACTCTATAAAAAATACATAGCAGTCGCCGTTGGTGACTACTCTCCTTAATGACGCGTTTCTACTTATCCATCAGATTGATATGCAGCTCTTTAAGGATTTTTTCAGATTAATTTGATCTGAAAATCGAAACGCGTCATTAATGAGAGTAGACACCACACAACCTGTGACTTCCATGTATAGTTTATAACATCCATTACAGCACTGACAGAACTTTTTTTTAAGTAACGACGAACATCGCTGTTAAAATTAGGAAGTACCCCTTCTTGTTGGAAGATGAGATTTTCGGAATCAGAAGTCAGTTGGGTAAACAACCACGACTTCACCGTAGGAGGTACCTGTCACATTCTTTTTACAGAAAGCAAACACCTCTTGCAGCTTAGTTTGTGATGTTGCACGGAAAACATCAATCTTCTTCGACTACCGTTCATGCCCCACAGTATCATGAGATTTCTCAGTGTCCCACACGTGAATGAGCTAGAAACAGCACGGTCTGATATGTGACCGCCATCGCAGAATCTTCCACAGAGCGAGATAGAGAGAGAAAGAGAGAGAGAGAGAGAGAGAGAGAGAGAGAGAGAGAGAGAGAGAAAGTTTTCTGCGGTATTCTGAGTTCGTGTCTTGCGCTGACCGCTGATTTTCTTGGACTACATGCGAAACATTCCCATCGCCCTCTCCGCGGTTGCATGTGGCACACTTAGTCCACCGGTAGTTATCTGTCTGCAGAGACATCAGTGGCTCTGAATTGTTGATAATATCGCACAATGCGCATCTCATTTCAGCTGCTTGTCATTTTCTATGTCCTTCGTTGGTTAACTCTCAATTCATTTGTATTGCTCAACAGAGAGTTCATTCCATTCAACAGATCCTGTAATGTCTTCGACACGTTAACGATGATGGCAATGTCATCATTGAAACTTACAGATGTCACTAAATCCTGATGATCTTTGCCAGTCGTGTCACTTTCTTTGCATCCCTCATTACTTCTTAGGTGAACAGCTTCAACATAATGGGAGAAATACAACATCCATGGTTTACTACCTTTCCAATTCGAGCTCTTCCATCTAGTCGTTTCAGTCCTGTTTCTTCCTCTAAGGGCTTGCATAAATCTCATAAAAGTTTCTTGTTATTTCTTAAATCTTGTTTCCATTACTAAACGGAAAGTGAGAACTGCCTCTTATTGCGTCTTTTGGGTTAATGATGTGGATGAACACTATAGAACACTTTCCCGGGTTCGATTCCCGGGGGGTCAGGGATTTTCTCTGCCTCGTGATGGCTGGGTGTTTTGTGATGTCCTGAGGTTAGTTAGGTTTAAGTAGTTCTAAGTTCTAGGGGACTGATGACCATAGATGTTAAGTCCCATAGAGCTCTAGCCATTTTGAACTATAGAATACTTCAAACACTATGGAATGATTAAAACGTAAAAGTATTTATACAGTATTAATCATCTACAATTCTGTTCCCTTGAGGCGGCCTGCATCTTTCTCTTCGCCAGTACTATTTATTTATTTATTTAATTTACTTAATTAATCCGATCTAATTATCTTTCTTACATCGGGTCAAGGTTTCACAGATACAGTATCTTTTTACATAGTAGTCGCCTAATAAATAACGATTTTGATATGACAAATGGTATTAATATGATTTGTTTGTCTACAGTTTCAATGTGAGGTCGACTAAGACATCGGTACCGCACCTGTCTAGCGCTTATACCTCCATTAAGACCATACTGATATCTAACGGATCGTCAACTTTCTTTTCCATTATTCTGAGTATTATTCTTGCACCAAATGGTGTACGTGATCCCTTCGATAAACTGTGCGTTATTTCTCGCAGTTATTTTTATTTCCTGTTAGTTTCATCACTTTATTTCTGTCTACTAAATCCAGTTTAAATTTCCACCATAGGCTGTAAGTTTTCTACAAACATGTGAACTTAGTTGATTAATAAATCACTTATTGGTGAATTACTCTTGGCTCCGTAGGATGTAGCCAAGAAGTGGTGTCTGAAAAGCGGTGTTTGAAAGGAGCACACTGAACAATGTTGTACGAGTAAATACGAGCAGACTGAAGAAGAATTAAAGGGCGGAATACCACAATGATGCGAAGCAGTAAACGCCCAAGTCCGACACCCGCAGCAAGAATCAGAAACGATCTAAGGAACTGTACATGAGTCGTCACCGACAACCATGCATGCCGGTGCCATATCCAGCAATGTGTATCTGTATAACAAACAATACAGAGGTACAGCAACACCGGCATTCCAGGTACGAACAATTCTTACGAATAAGTACTCGTAGGTACAGGTCCTACTTTGTCGGCCACCCTGTTACAAGAAAGTGTTCTGAAACACCGAAAATTTCATGTTTTTCTGCCGGAGAAGATATCTCTGCACCTTATCATTTTCACAAGAGGAATCAGAGGTGTACTACCTCAATCCTGAAACGACCGCTAAGGGATTAAACTAGAAAATGCATATATGCAAGCGATGCCGCACTATGTCTTACAGAAGCAGCAGAAAGATAACAAACTTACAACGAATTTAAGAAAGTTTTCTGGAACGGGTACTGGTCTGCGTGCCTTCAGGAACGTCTTTGAGCCATCCAGAGAAAGGCACGGCAATTTAAGGAATAGTTTGAATGGTATTTCAGCAAGACGAGATGTTGGGCTGAACCTCAGACTCACTAGAGTTGGGGTAGGGCTGTTTGGTTCAAATGGTTCAAATGGCTCTGAGGAATATGGGACTTAACTTCTGTGGTCATCAGTCCCCTAGCACTTAGAACTACTTAAACCTAACTAACTTAAGGACATCACACACATCCATGCCCGAGGCAGGATTCGAATCTGTGACCGTAGCAGTCGCGCGGTTCCGGACTGAGCGCCTTAACCGCTAGACCACCGCCGCCGGCTGGGTTGTTTGGGGAAAGAGACCAGACAGCGAGGTCATCGGTCTCATCGGATTAGAGAAGGACGGGGACGGAAGTCAGCTATGCCCTTTCAATGGAACCATCTCGGCATTTGCCTGGAGCGATTTAGGGAAATCACGGAAAACCTAAATCAGGATGGCCGGACACGAGATTGAACCGTCGCCCTCTGGTGTGCGAGTCCAGTGCCTCACAAAGACATCATCAAATTAGCAAAGTCGAAATTACTTGCACATGAACCCTAACACCGTATCTGACTGCGTTCTGCCCCGGGTAGTGCAAGAACATGACGTGGCATGGAGTCAACAAATCGGAAGTCCCCTGCAGAAATATAGAGCCAAGCTATCTTTATAGCCTTCCATAATTGCGAAAGTGTTGCCAGTGCACGATTTTGCGAACGAACTGACCTCTCGATTTGTAGCGATGGCATCATCGCCACATATCCGACGCAATTGAATGCCGCGCGCAACCTTCCCGCACCGGTGCTACAAGGTGTCGTCCTCTGGCGACTGCCATGAGGGGCGGCCGGAGCCAGCTACGGGGAGAACAGTTGCAACCAGGGAGCGAGAGGTAAGAGCGGAACCCCGGACTGCGTCTACCTGCTACACGGCGTTTTCTGCACAAAGGATGCCATTAGCTGGTATCGGTGAGTAGTACCGATTATTAACCTACTTCAGTTATAGTGAGCTGTGGTGGCTGCAACGGTCGTCGCCCAGGAGTCTGAATACCGGGAGTGTTCTATGTGGCTAAGCTGTGGCGTATATTGAATTAAGAGAACTCTGCGGACGGAGAGATCGAATACTTGTCATGCGATTTATACGTACTGTATTCAGATGGTTAATTTCGTGTCCCGTCCAGAGACCTATTCTGCTAGTTGTGTTTTCATTGGTAACAGCTTGCACTGAGCAAAGGTAGACGAATGAGGAACTGCAGTAAGTTTGATAGGATGAGTGCACGTGTTATTGTAATGCATATGTGCATTCCCTTCACGTGTTTAAGCCAAATATTATGCATATGTATGCGATCGGGATTGCTCAGTAGCAGCTAAATTACATGTACATTTGACAATTAAGCCTCAGCAAGAAGCATTAGAGATGAAATCATAGGAGGCAATGTTGTGAAACCTTAGCAAGGACAAGATCCGACTATTCGGGAGTATGATCTTACAATCTGAGACAGTGTTCTGAGACAAACTTTCGTCACAATGTCCGCAAATGGGACGTCAGATCCGCCCAACGATCTGAACGCCCATTGACTGAAAGTTTGGATACATATATATGTAGGAAACGAGAGAAGTGTCCTTATTGGCTGAGGGAGAAAGTGTCGAGGAGGGGGGGGGGGGGGGGGGAGGTCTCTCTTCGCCTTCGGTAAGACAGGGCGGGTTAGTCGCGAGGAGCCACGCAAAACGCACGGTCGAGTAACCGGGGCGGCTCTAAAAGAACGGTTGCGATTGCATATTTCAGACGTTCAGCAACATATAAAATGAAGTTATTTATTATAAGAACGCCACGTGCCTTGGGCAGTGTCTATTATCATGTAAAGTCAGAAAACTGTGTTAATGTGTGTAAAGGTTCGAATATAACGGCGGCGTCCTGAGCCGTCATATTGAAAATACAGATTCAGTGAAGTATTAAAACAAGTATAGTTCAAACTTTGTTGACAATTAACAACTGCCATCCCTAAACACTCCAGCAGGATCACCACCTACATGGAACCTGTCGACTAAGCGCTACTACTGTGCTACCAGGGACTTATCGAAGCAGCAAGACACTAGGTTAATGAAACAGCTCAGAGAAATACTTCCTTCTCGCTACAGTGCCAATGAGGGTGTCGCATTATATTCGTATCTGGTTGTAAAGTTTTTCTTCGTCAAGATACCACATTAAATTAAATTAAAGATTCATTGTAAAGTTTTTGGACATATTGTTTTAAACCAATTATTTTGTGTTTTTAAAAGTTTGGGTGGTTATTACAATAAAATTATGCTTAGAACTGTTGTATTACGCTTACCTCCTCATCCCCAACCCTTCCATTTAATGCTCTGTAACGCGATTATGTCCTATAAATGTTAGATTGAATTCACGTCAGGCCATATGGGTGGCCAAATTCCTTGCTCAAATTGTTGAGAGCGTTCTTAAAACCAGCCGCAAACATTTGTCGCTATGTGACATGGCCTATTGTCACCCATAAAATTTCCATCCAAGTCCCTGAATAGCTGCAAATGGTTAATGATCGGTTTAGCTGGAGCAGAGAACTAAGCCCATTCCATCTCAACACAGCCCACACCATTATGGAAGCATCCCCAGCTTACACAGTGCCTTATTGACACGTGGCTCCATGGCTTATTGGGGCCAGCGCCACACCCTACCATCAGTTCTTACCAACTGAAATCTGGACTCATCTGACAGGCTACGGTTTTTGAGCCGTCCAGGTCCGACTGATACCGTCACTATCCCAGGATAGGCGATCTCGTGCTGTCAGCAAATACACTCACGCTGGTCGTCTGATTCCATAGCCCATTAGCTCCAAATACGTCGTTTTTCCTGTTATTTCAAGCAGTTTTTCTTGCGTGGTAGCAGTGGTAGCTCTACCCAAACGTCGCTGCTCTCGGTTGTTAAGTGGAGGCCAGTGGCCACTGCATTAGGATATAGGAGCATTTATGGCAACAGTACTGTTCAACAGGTGACAGCTAGCAGCACTCATAACAATAACTCTAGGAACATGAGGTGGCGCGGCTACGGCAAGCAGAAACTTGGCGGACCTGCATGCACAATGACCGCCGATTCAAAACAAAGCCCACTACCATAAAAATAGGAGAAAACCCATCCACGAGGTAACGGAAATCGTAACTCGCAGAATAGACAAAGTAACGAATGGGGGTAGTGAGTGATCGGGGTGAGCATCGACTGAATAATGAGGGACAACCCGACGTAAACAATCAGAACACGGAAGATACGAGGCCCTATCCTAATAGTAAACCGAACTGGTCGCAACCTGGCAACCAAAACTAGTCGCCACTTCAAAACTAGGCTATTCAAATAGTAGAGGTTTTTGGAAGGCGGCGCGTGGGTAGGAGCGGGAAAAGGTAATACACGTCGGTATTGCAGTATGAATTTAAATCACATTTTCTCTCCTTGCCAATGAGGTGCGAAGTGTCCCGGCCGTCTGCTCTTCATCAAATGGGCTGAATCTGCAGCGGAGCTCTTAGATCTCTACTGCGCCTGCTAGGGGGCGCTGTCGTCGGTGTCTCGTAGTAGTGCCAACTTAACTTATCCCGTGGCATCGTAGCTATCGATACCACAGAGGTGACAGACGGCCACGTCCCATCAGCCCCTACTGGGTCAGCAAACTATGCGTGATCGTACTTAACCATCGGTGCGTGTTGCAGAATGCAACGAGGGTAGTAAATGTGGCTCCAACATAAATATGCTGTGGTATAATTATGATTTAGATATGGAAGATTAACGATAAACTTATTTTGAGGCATTTAAGGAACAAACGGAAGATAAAACATAAGCTGTTGTTAAGGCGATAGTGGGATTCCCACTACTGCTATTTTGGATACAGGTGCCATGATTAAACCTGTGACCAGGAACATCTGTGACAAAATCAGTGACACAGAACGCATACGCTCCTTGCCGGTGCCAAACTGCAAGATTTCGAGAGCTGTTGACAAGAAAGCACAAAACGTAAAATGGCTGGCGCTGGTTGGAATAAATTTAGGAAACGGAGCAATGAAATTCACAATCATAATAGTGAAAGGATTACCTGAGAGCTGGATAATAGGTTTAGAGCTTTTGTGAGAAGAAAAATGTAAATTTATCAATCCCCTAACAACTGGATTTTGATTGCTAATTGCCAAGAAGTCTTTGTAGATTTATTAAAAGTGAAAGCACGTCATGGCAGATGTAGCCATAGTGGCACTGTCAGACTTGTACAAGAGGTGGTGGTGGTTAGTGTTTAACGTCTCGTCGACAACGAGGTCATTAGAGACGGAGCGCAAGCTCGAGTTAGGAAAGGATTGGGAAGGAAATCGGCCGTGCCCTTTCAGAGGAACCATCCCGGCATTTGCCTGAAACGATTTAGGGAAATCACGGAAAACCTAAATCAGGATGGCTGGAGACGGGATTGAACCGTCGTCCTCCCGAATGCGAGTCCAGTGTGCTAAACACTGCGCCACCTCGTTGTACAAGAGGAGTCTCACTGTTTTAATTAAGCAAGGTCATACAATGACTTGAGTGTGAAATACAATAGAAGCCATATTCGAAGCAAGGTGACACAATTACGATGTCTCAAGGCAACACGTCAAGCAGAAATGATCTATCAGCTGAATAGATGCATCGATGACATTTCTGTCAAATCCGGAATTGTTAAAGATCATTAACTCAATATTTACTGCCTATTTGATTGCCCCATCCCATGGACGAGCACCAAGTTGTAAAGAAAGCGATATGGAAACGTTTCACTGGAGGATGAGAAGTACAGTTGCATGAGACTTCTCTGAGTTCTTTTTACGTTTAGTTTCTTTCTTTATGTTATTTAATACGTCACATGTTTGTAGAACAATCAGGAGGAAAATTGTCTGATATACGATAGTCTTTGATATAAAATGTAGATGGGAAAGTAAAGGGAAGAATACATTATAGTTTTAAAAGTAACTGCAAGATCGTCGTAAATCTTATGAGTCATAGGATATAGGTGTATAGTAATGCAGAATAATCGTCAAATGAAATGCACCAAATAATTTACTTTGTAAGTAACTAGACAAAGAGTGTACCTACTGCATGTAGTATTTTCTTATGTTTTATGGTATAAGATGTACTTTGATATTTAAGTGTGTCAAGGATCGGAAACTGGATGTTAAAATGGCGCACTAGTTTCGCTAATGTTTGTTACACGTAGATGAAATAGAAATTTCAATGTACAAATACGGTAATGAATAGTCTGGCAGTGTGACGTAAGGTTATTAACTAACGAGTGCGAAGTCAGAGGTTAATGAACTATACAGCCAGACCGAAAAATAGTGAAAATAATTAACTGTTACGAAAGCTATAGTTTACAAATCTAGAGTAATGAACAAAACAATCTCCATTTCATCAATTAATACAGAAAACTGTAAATAAAATTGTACATAAATTAATCTAAATAACAGAAAAAATTCGTACATAGTAAGTTCCTATTTTCAGAATTTTCATTGTTGTTTAAATGTAATTCAAATTTACGATGGCCTTCGATATACGTCGGAATCATTGAAACTTACAGAGGACGATAAGCACACTTATCTTACTGCGATAACCACTGTGTGTTTTGTTTTGGTGTTGACCTTTCTTCGTTAATTCCACATGAAACGTCCTCTTAGAACAATTTATACACGACTGTGCTTAAGCTGACACACAATATTTTTAGCGCAACGCAATCTGACTTCCAAAAATCCCTACGAAAGAATGGCCCTGACTAACATTAGCCTATACGTTTCACAAATCACTTACCTCACAAAAATCTTCGTTACTCAAGCTACTGCAATACAGCGAGCGCCACTACTGCCAGCTAAATAAAAGATTCAAACTACTGAAGGCACTAACTACTGATAGGCATAGTTAGCAAATGAAAGATTTTAATACAGAACAAACAATGTATTTACCTTTATATATATATATATATATATATATATATATATATATATATATATATATATCAGTTAGTGACACCAATTCTTACAAATTTCAAAACTCCGCCAGACAGAGCGCTACGTGGCGGCGGCAGTACCAATAAAAAAACTTAAACAGACTACTTACACACAGTATTAAAGACATATGGCAGTCATGGTAACGAATAAGGGTGTCCTACTGGAGTGTAATACGATGTAAATAATAGGTGCCTGTAGAATCTGAAAAAATTAAATAATTGGACAAACGAAGACAAATCTATAAGTATCAGGCCCACGATCGCACGCAGAAGTCATAGAAATAAACTGTTAAGTTTAAAATGTTTATAGAAACTGTAACGTTATTGTAAATAAAAACTAAAAACAAACTGTTCGATTTGGGACCTAAAACACTTACAGATTTAGCAACACACAAATAGATGAACAGCGAGGTGCATACCAAAGCACGAAAAACGTGTCGTAGTGCTCTTGACTATATGGAGAAAGACTGTGTGTTAACGATTATTTTGGAGGCTCACTTGAGTGATAAATACATATGCAGTGAAACATGGAGCAAGAATGGAAGTATATTGATGTGGCCAGTTAGCTTGTGTGTATTCGAACAGCGAAATGTGGTGAAAATACAAAGGCAGATGCTGAAGTTGATGGACTCTTCAATTACAGTAAAATACTTCCCACATCGCAGCGTAAGTCACTTCGGAGGTGCAAGCAATATGCACACGAAGTGCAACGTAGCTCGGTGGTGAGTGCTATTACCGGCAACGACAATATAGATAACAGCAAGAGTTAACTGTCACGTTTAAAAGTTAAGCACATGAGCAGTTATAAACTAACTAAGAACTGTGATTAAAACCTACCGTACAAGGGTGCTTGAAGTGGCGCTCACGCTAAATCTACTGACGCTAATGAACGAACAAAATACGTAACACCCCCTGATGAATAATTTAAAAAGAAGTTGATGAATAAGTAAGGACGAAAGAACATTAACTACAATATGCATTCTAATGCTTATTATATCAGTTAAGATCCCCAATAACCAATACAGATCGAAAAAAATAAATCCAGATCCTTAAAAAATGCTAAACTATTGTAAAACAAAAACTGGTTACATTTATGCTTTTATTATTTGCTTACGGTGACAAGCTATGTACTGCAGAGAACTAATACTGCCGTACAACTGTTGCATGTAACCATCGTCGATCAGCTGTCATTCGACCTTGTGGTGGGGATAAGCCGAGAGATCCCATCGACGGCGGAACATGACTACATAGCGTTGGGAGTTGCGGGCTACCGACAAAAGCCATGCCTTGCTGGCGGCACCTCACGGCGCTCGTCACTCACCATCAATCTGAAATATCAGGGCCATGTCCTAAAAGTAAAAAAAAAACGATTCTGTAAAGCCATTACTACGTAAAGTAAAACTGAAAACTTGATTCCATAATACAGCCAAGTTGAAGGAACGTACAGTGTACTTCGATAGTAAGAATTAAAAAAAGCACGCTAAAAGAACGATTTAATTTAGTACAAATTGTGAGCATGAACGCTAAACTACGACACAGTGTGTAAGCTAACCAAAAGAATTTAGACAAACTGATGTTTCACGACCTCTGTACGAAAGTCTTTCCTTATTCTAACGGGACCAAATCCAACCCATTTTCCATAAAGTGTACTACCGACAAGGAGGGGAATAGACGGGGGCACATTACACCCACCACATAAAACAAATTTCGCCAGTTGTTAACTTTTAAATAGATACTGATGTGTGAATAGGCTCTAGAACTTCAAAATATCTTTTAGCACAATTTTAACATCTAAACATTTTCGGTTATGTGTACAGAAAGGAGGGGTACTTTGAGGCCACCACAAAATTTTCTAGTAACTGCACATTTCGTTAATAGCTATTGAGTTTTATTCCCAATATACTTTTTAAAGATACATAGTGTAAGAAGAACCCTCTACATGAAAATATCAATATCACATTTGTTTTGAACAGACACACATGCTACTAAGACCTAAGTATTTTGGTTATGTTTCACTGAAAATTTCAGAACTGCGGAAACTGGTGTAAGCAAACATTAAAGACGATAAATATTTCTTTCAAAATCTTAACATGTCCCATTGCAACCCCATTTTAATTCTGTCCTGAGATTGAATGGAACGGAGGGTGAGAGTGTATGGGTAAAAAAGCATAACGGGCCTATTTTTGTCACATTGCTTTGTTTTAACTTTTTTTTTAGTTTCCCAATAGCACGACTGGGTTATTTATACCCTCTCTGAGTTTCATTGTATACAGATGGGAGGGAAGTATTAGTCAGGGTTTTACAATTTTAATTTAGAGAGTTACCAAGGAGAAGATATTTTAATTAATCTTGTACGAAAATTAGAATTTTTCGAAAGATTCAGAATCAGGTGACAACTCTAACTTAAAAAGAAGTTTAAATTTCTGAGTTGACCTCTTGCAGTTATTACGTCTTTAAGATTTTGTTAATAAAAGATCTTTTTCATTTCATTTCCAAGATGGGATTTCAATGACGAACATTTCAAACAAGCTAAATAAAGACATTCCTAGAAGAAATATACTGCTATCCTTGATAGAATTTTGTCTACCTTAGCGTCTGAAGCAATGATTCAGTCTGTCAATAAGCTGCTTGTTGTTAATTATTTGTAATTCAGCATCCTCTACAATTTGCATGACAAGCGTAATGACTGACAAAAGTCACGTATGTACACGACTAACGAACTGGATTGTGATATCTGCGCAGTAAACATGACGTTAGTACTTGTGTTTGTGACACTCTCGACAAAGATATAATAGAAAAAAAATTAGAAAATTGTTAAGAGTTTTGAACCGAAAGACGCATGAAAAATCAAGATTAATATTGATATACTACAACAGTCATAAGGATCTGCTGAATGTGACGAAATGAAGCCACACGAAATCGTTTCATTTAGGAATCAATTGACTTCACATATTACCCATCGGATATAGACATTATAACCATCGAAGATTCACATGGGTAGAGACAGAGATTGAGTTTGCCAAGAATATGAGACTTCTCAAGAAAGGAAATATTTGTGATTGATGTTCAAAAGAAAATGATTGTCATAATGGCCTGCGTGACGAAGAAACTCTTACCAGGATTTCGCTTCCAAAACTGTCGACCATAAGTTGCACATTAGACATACGACAGTTCCTGATGTAATACCTCCCTTAATTTTAATGTTTATTTTTATGATGGCACAAATATTTTTACTTTCTTATCAAACGCATAGGTGGAAGGAGTACAGTGCAGTCCTCTATGAGAAGGAGGACTTGCCAGATCACGGGATAGAAGAAGGAGGAGGAGTCGATATGGAAGCGATAGGGTATTCAGTGTTAAAATCAGAATTTCAAAGAGCTTTCGAAGACTTAAGTTTTAATAAGGCGTAAGGGATAGGTAACATTCCATCAGAATTTCTAAAATCATCGCGGCAAAAGAAACCGACTGTTCTCGTTCGTGTGTAAAATCTTGGAGACTGATCATATATCACCTCTGAAAAGCATCACCGACACGATTGCGAAGATTGCAAGTGAGAGAATTGTCGCACAGTCAGCTTAACACCTCAAGCATTCAAGTTGCTAACAAGAATAATATACAGAAGTGTGGAAAAGAAAAAATGAGGATGTGCTGGGTGGTGATGAGTTTAGCATTAGGAAAGGTAGAGGCCACACATATGCGATTCTGACGCTAAGGATTGATAATAGATGCAAAACCAAAGAAAAATCATGGCAGGCTCCTAGGATTTGTCAACTTGGAATAAGAATTCGATAATGTCAAATGATGCAATATTTTAGAAATTATGAATAAAAAGGGACAAACTATATGGAACGACGAGTAATATACAATATATACAAGAAGCAAGAGCAGATAATAAGAGTGGACGACCGAGTAGGAAGTGCTCGGATAAAAATGGAATAAGGCAGGGATGTAGTCTTTTGCCCCTACAGTTCATTCTACGATAGACGAAACAATGGCGGAAATAAAAGAAAGGTTCAAGAGCAGGATAAAACTTCAAGATAAATAGCTATCAATGATCAGATTCGCTGATGTCATTGCTGTCCTCAATTAGAATGAACAAGAATTACAGGATCGCTGAATGGCATGAACCGTCTGATGTATACCGAATATGGATTGAGAGTAAAGAGAAGATATATGAAAGTAATGAGAAGTAGCAGAAATAAGACCAGCGAGAAACGTAAAATAAAAATTGGCATTCACGAAGTAGATGAAGTTCAGGAGTTCTGCTACCTAGGCAGCAAAATAACCGATGACGGACGGAGCAAGGAGGAGATAAGCAGACTAGCACGGGAAAAAAGAGCATTCCTGGACAAAAGAAGACAAATAGTAGCAAACATATACCTTCATCTGAGGAAGAAATTTCAGAGAATGTGCGTTTGGACCACAGCATTGTATTGTAGTGAGACATGGATTGTGGAAAAACCGGGCCGGAAGAGGATCGAAGCATTTGAGATGTGGTGCTATCGAAGAATGTCGAAAAATAGGTGGACTGCTAAGGTAAGGGATAAAGATGTTCTTCAGAGAATCTTCGAGGAAAGGGATATATGGAAAATACTGACAAAAAGAACGGTCAAGACGGTAGGACATCTGTTAACACGTCGGGGAACTCGAGGAAGCTGTAGAGGGTAATAACAATAGAGAAAGACAGAGACTGTAATACATCCAGCAAGTAACTGAGGATGTGTGTTATTATAGGTACTATACTGACATGAAATGTAGCGGAATTCTTGCCAAACCAGTCAGAACACTGATGACGCGAAAAATAAATAAATAAATAAAATATAAATATAGAAATTAATGTCAAGATTTTTTATGGTACATTTAGTTTAGGCCTGAGAGACTAACTATAAATTCACTATGGCTGTTTCCTCACGTACATCTGATGGTTTGTATATTTGTACTTGAATTCAGATGATGGTGACTGAAACGTGGTACGTCTCAGCCACGATATTGCTTATTTCCTCATTAAAGTCCGTTGATCCCTTTTTAAACAATAGTGTGATACCTAATATGTATTGTGTATTATATGACTCTCGGAGAATGCTTCTGTTTGTTCAGAAGGCGCTGTATTTTAAATGATTTGACGCTGCGCTTACTTGCATAAAACTTGAGACAACATACTTCTTTCACATTTGAATGCCTTCGCAGTACCCACGGAATACCAATTACAGTTCTGCACCTTTCGGCTACCCCTTCATTATCCTATTACTCAATTGAAGTAGGGCGAAGCTGGCTAACTGTATCAGTATGCAACGCAAGTTAGTGATATTAAAAGTACACTTTCAGGGAATGGAACGGGACGGATGGGTGAACCTATCTGGGAAGCAATCTAAATTACAAACCTGCTTGCATTCCACCCACATCCTCCTTCTCCGGTTCGCCTCTTTTCCATCCGTTGCCAAGCTGCTCGTAATCAAAGATTATCGGCTTTATACTCCTCTGTTGTCGCAAACGGGTTATCCAATTTAAACTTTGATCAGAATGGCCAATCCACTCCTGCTTACGCCGAAGCTGCAGTGAAGGAGAGAGGGCGGAGGGGGGATGTGTTCGCATAGCCTCTGCTTATCTATAAATACAGGGTAAATGCTGACTGATCCGTAATCTACGTAGCAGAAAGGTGCCTGATCCGTAAAGAGAAAGAAAACAGACTTTGTGTGGGATTTACTCAGAAACAAGAGGAAGGGATTTCTGGAGTCTTAATAATCCTGCGAAAAGAATGTCGATACACCAAATCAAAGCACTGACACTGCGCTACGTTTTCGGTAGTACAGATATTTCATGCTGAACTAAGTTAGAAGCTGTTCGGATACTTTTAATTTAAGCTTGATTCTAGCTAATAACACCTCAGAAACACTACGTTATAATCATCATCTGAATTCAAGTGCCGGTTCTAGGCGCTTCAGTCAGGAATCGCGCGACCGCTACGGTCGCAGGTTCGAATCCTGCGGCGGACATGGATGTGTGTGGTGTGCTTAGATTAGTTAGGTTTAAGTAGTTCTAAGTTCTAGGGACTGATGACCTCAGATGTTAAGTCCCATAGTGCTCAGAGCCAATTCAAGTACAAATGTACAAATCTTCTAATGTACGCAAAGAAATACCTATAAAAATTTAATCGTTTACCAATTTTACAGTTATTTCTTCATAGATAAATGAAGGTATTGTAAAAAATCTCCACAGTTTTGTAACAAAGTAAGATAGAAAATATTGGCACTTGGTTCTCGCTACTGAAATTGTCAGTTCTGTTGCTTTGTAGTCCGGACGTCGGCGTTGCCTACAAGGAACTATACCCAAATGAGTTTTACCAATTGTGTACTATATTAAAGCGATTGCTTCTCGCTGGGGTATGGAGTGAACTCGATGCTCAAGCTCATCCCAAATACGTTCCGTTGAGTTCAGATTAGTACTGCGGGCCAGCAAATTTCAGGAATTTTACTGTCTGAGAACTACTGCCTCACAACTGTTACTACATGGCAGGATGAACCGTAATGCTGACGTAGTCATCAACTACCAACTGTCCCTCTACCATACGCTATAGACTATGCTGCATACTGTGTTAATATCCTTCCGCATTTTGCTTTTTCTTAAGCTCCGTAAGAGAACTAAAACCTAACCACCAGATACACCGTGTTACCGCAACAATACTTCTCCGTTATTCATTGCTGGCTGTATAACGCATAACGTTCTCAAGAAATTAGCCAAACGCAAACCCTTCCATCGGATTGCCACCGGATACAGCGTGTTTCATCACTCCAAACCACTAGTCTACGGTTATTCACTGTTCGGTGACGTCATCCTTTTGACTACGTGAACCGTCGCTTATTGCTGACTACAGAAATGTGTGGCTCATGTGGAGCTTCCCGACTAGTGTTCCCCTTCTAAGGACAGTCTCTCTGCAAGATGGACTCTAATAGTGCTCATGAACTCACGAGCGATTCATTCCGCTGACTTAGAATGCTTTCTACCAGTCCCCATAATGCCTTACGGATTCTGTGATCTGCCTAGTCTTGGTTTAGCTACGGTAGTTACTTCGCGTTTCCACCTCACAAGTCGCATAACCAGTAGTCGACATGGGATGCTCAACAAAGATGGAAATGGATTTGTTACTCGGGTGACTTCCTAGGACTAGTTCACATTCTAAGTCACTGAGTCTTCTTGTTCGACACATTCTGTTGTTACTACATATCTACTGGAAATACAACAATAATCCCCACCTACTTTTATGCTGGAAGGACCAGTTCTTGTGATACTTGGTGCTCTGTTTCGCCTTACATAGTGATGTCTGGATGCTCTTGATCAAACAGCGGGTGGTCCAAAATATCTGTTCTACTATAAGCCCGCCCTCAGTTATGACTATCTGTAATACTAGTTTGTTCGGCTGTTAGAACAATGATTTATTTTGCATGGGTAGTCTGCCAGGTGGGGAGCTGTGAAACGATGTCTTCGTAACATAATAAAGTGAAGAACAGAATGATTAGGGACGTATTACAAACGTGAATTTTGACTAGAACTGAAAGTCTAATGGAAGGCTGGAGGGTAAGAATAGCAGGCAAATCTTCGATGAGGTGGATGTTGAAATTGTGCTGAAGCGAAGTGGGTAAGTGGTAAACAACAAGAATGTTGAGCTGCATCGAACAAACAATTAGGTAGATTACCTAACAACATCAGACTGTCATGTTTCCTCTTTCTTATATGACCTTAGCACATATTGTTGTGGAATGACCAAGAGACGGAGACGCACAATAAAATCAGTGTGCGATGTAACATTTGGGTTATGACCAACCTGTCTTTACCTATCTCCTCCTCTCACTGTCCAACAGTCAGTAACACTTGATGAGAAATATCACACACACACACACACACACACACACACACACACACACACACAGAGAGAGAGAGAGAGAGAGAGAGAGAGAGAGAGAGAGACACAACAATCACATCGCACTACACCACACCATACTTACGTCATATCCACTGCATACCATTTTAGTTAGGTTTAAGTTGTTCTAAGTCTAGGGGTCTGATAACCTCAGATGTTACGCCGCATAGTGCTTAGAGCCATTACAATCATTTTTCCAAATATGTCTACTTTAGAGCGTCACAAGACCACAAGCTGACTAATATTTAACGCCATATTTAGCAGACATTTGGCAGATATTGTTCGCATGAGCTGGATACTGGCTTATACTAAATCGTGGCGTGATCCTGAGGTGGTTAGGTGTCACACGAAAGGCGAAGCCGCCAATAAAGGTGTACAGACAAACATAGACGACTGAATTGCTTGAATACGGCTTATTCTTCGTGTTTTTCTGCCTCCGTTAAAAATATCGTGAAGCGTAATATCACACAAAATTGAAATTTTGCTATTGTTTCTATATATGTTCTATTTGTGATGAGAAAGTAACCAAAGCTTTCTCGGAGTCACACGATGTACTTGATGAGCAGTATTTGTACGAGCTGGCTCCACCCACACATTGCGAAAAATTGGAAATATTTTCTGAAACACCAGAGAATATGTGCTTGACGATTCTCGGAAGTGATATCCCATATAAAGTGTAGATCATCCTGAAAAACTAAAAATAAAAAAGGAATGTAGCTCAGAAGCTAACTGAAGATCAATGGCTCTGAACGTCTAGGGTTTGAACTTCAGTCTGGGCAACTGATTCTTTTTTTAATTGCTTATTCCTTCTTTCAGGTGTGAGAAGCACAGACTGAGGAACAGTTAGGCTCCTACTGAAAACAGAACATACAGGCAATCGGCCCAAATGATAAGCAGGTATCACTTGGAACAATCGTTAGGAGAATATGTTGTTACTCTAAAATCATAAATTCCGATGATTAATTCTTTATGTCATTATGTTTAGTGTAGGATACTCTGTCATCTGTCTATAGTTACTGGTTCTGAAAGTCTAAACCAAGCAATGCTCCATAACCACACTGCAACATGCAAAATACGTTTGTGTAGTACTCACATTCTTTGTTGAAATGATTCCCCTAACCAGCTTAATCTCTCTCTTGTCAGCTTTCAATTTCAGTGAAACAACGTTCGCTTATCAGTATTTCCCTCGAGACGAATACAACAAATTTTAGCGAGGCTCCTAAAGCGCATAAGGAAGCTTTATTTAAAATAATTTTATCAATAACTCGTAGAATTTTTATTGAAGCTTCAAACCACAAAGAAAAGGAAGAAATATAGGACGTTTCAGGGAGTACTTGAGTTCATGTTACGAAGTAAGAAGGATTCTTTATGAAAGATGCATATTTGTTGTCAGAGTAACATGTATAGTCCTACGTTAGTTTCTATAATGCGGTTCTCTTCCGTTAAATAGAAATCTTGGCAACACTTCGACAGTGAAACTCTCATCTCGACTGAGATATGCAAGATAATTTCTTCCGAAACATTTACTATGGAACTTGGAACTTTGCCTTTGCCGGATGCGAATTGTCTCCAAGCAGGGTCAATGGGGATGGTCTCCTTTTGTGTGTCGTACATGTGTCGAATAATTTTCTCTACAACTGAGTAATTTAACACATGTGTATAAGAAGGCGTACGTCAGTATCAGAATAGCAAGTTATTGTGCAATGGCACGTCTTGCTTTTTAGAAGAAGAAGTACTTATTGTGCAACGAAATGGTGTTGGAGTAACGGCAAGCTGGAGACTAAAGATAATGGAATGACAGAAACTTGGACTATTCGAGATGTGGGTATGGACAAGAAGGAAGAAAATGTAATGGGTGGCTGAGTGACGAACAGTGACGTAATGGGAAGAGTAAAGAAAGAAATACGCTTCTTAGATATGGTTAAAGGAAAGCAAACAGGATGGAACAGATTCATTTTCTAACGTTCTTAAAATATAAATCTTTGTTTTATTACTTTGAATGCAACGTTCTCTCCAAATGAAGTACATTGAGTGAATGCATGACTGAGGAATGCTTTTGTAACTGGAGCTATCGTGTAGTATGTTGTAACTGCAAGTGGTTTACTTACTCTGTGTTATTGTTAACAAAAAACGTTATACGAACTAAGTGGGCAGTGCTACTCCCAATACCAATAAGGAAATACAGTCACTGCAAAATTCATTCAACCCATTGGGCACGGAATTCCTTGGCCCTGTTCAAAACTGATGATTTTAGTCCCTGTGCACATAACAAATAAATAAAATAGTGTTATCTCCAAAGCAGGAGAGGTGGAACGCGATATATTCTGCTCTCTCAAGAAAATAAAATAAAATTTGCTAGCTACGTGTTCAGTTGCCTGAAATGATGGCCTTAATACTGTGAAAAGTACATGAAATTCTTTTGGCTGATAAATGAAGACATTTAGTGAATATTCAAAGTCTTTGTAAAACATTTGACCTAGACAGGGAGGCGGTAATGACTGGCTGAACTACTAACACTGATCTCTTCAATTGTGAAATTGTATTCGAAGTTACTGGTAATTCAAATTATATTCCTCACAAAAATTGCATCCTGTTTAATAATTAATTCACAAACAATGAGATTTATACAGCAAGTACTATCTAACCTCACTAAAAAAGCATAGAGATAAATCATCAAATTACGTGTACCTTTGTTAACAAATCTTAGAAACATTACAAAAGGGAGATATATAACTAGCCTTTACATCAAATCTGTTTACGTACATTTTGAGCATAGTCAACAATTCCGAATTATCAGCCAACTCATCTACATAAACGTGCTGGTGAAAGCAAGAAGACTTCTGCTTCCACATTTGTGTTTCCAATAATGCATGTAGTCGTAATTCCTACATCATAATCTAACACATGGTGGTCTCATAGAGCACACCGCAAAAACAGTCTACTCCGTCCTCTTTCGCTCATAGAAAGCTACCCGCTACTGAGTGCCAAGCGCTCTCTTACTCAGACGCTACAATCTCAGACCAGAAGGAATATCTTTCGCTCTGCGGTCGTGCACAGTCAGCAATCCGTTTTATAATCAGAGATATACATCGTTTATAATAGTTTCATTTTAGTTCCATTAGCATTATTATCATATCCGGGTGCCACATATAAGTACACCACACAAGACTCCTTTCAATTTCTTTATCATTACAGGAAGGTATCCTCATACCTAATGTGACTACCGCAGATTGTATGCAGTGAAAGCAGGTATAAATAAGATCCCCGTTGTGGCTTAACTGCTGATGTACCCGAGTGACATAGGGAGAACCAGTAGATGCCAATGACTAGAACCAAGAAATACGGTTTTATGGCAGGAGTTCGAAGGACAAGTTAAAACCTCTTGTTTTGCCGGACGAAGAATTTGTCTTTCAAATCCCTACTATGACGTTGTCCGTCTACTGAAAGCATGTTTAAAAATATGTATTGCTGAATAGTAATTTATCTCTACATCTACATAAATACTCCAAAAATTATGTCGCGGAGCGTACTGTGCAGTGTCACTCCCCACTTTTTCTTGTGCCAGTAGTGCACGGTTTGCGGTAAGAATGAATGCTGGGTGGCCTCCTTGTGTGACTCCAGTCACTTTGGTTTTATATTGATGATCTTTTTGCGAGATATGCGTATGACGATGCAATACATTGGTTGATTTTACAGGAACGTGCGCTCTTGGAACTTTGACAGCAGACCATGCCGCGATGTAGAAAGCCGCTCCTGGACTGTCTGTCATTACCATTGGCTGAGCGTCCCCGTCACACTTTTAAGCTTGCTAAATGAAGCTGTAACGAAACTCACTGTTCTGCTTTGGATCTGCTTTATTTCCTCTGCCAACCAGTTACGGATCTCAGACTGATGAGCAATATTCACGTACCTTTCGAACGAGTGTTATTTAAGCTACTTGATTCGTTGACGAACTGAATTACCTGAGATTTCTTCCAATGAATCTAAGTTTTGCATCTGGCTTACCCACAATTTATTTTACGTTGTCGCTCCACTTGAAATCGCTCTGTTCGCCTACTCCTTGACATTTTATGGAAGAAAGTGCTTCCAGTGATTGGTCTGCAATCGTGTAATCATACAGTTAAGTGTCCCGCAACATGTTGTATTTATTTATATTGAGGGTCAATGGGCACTCCCTGTACAAAGCATCGATCGTCTGCATGTCGTCCTGCATTTCACTCCAATTTTATGGCGTTGCGACGTCTCTATATACATCAGGATCATCCGCGAAATGCCACATTAAAACTTCGAAGATATGTACTTGTTCATTTTTATGTATATTGCGACAAATGATGTACCTGTACACCTGTACACCCTTAGGACACAAACACTAAGCTACTTTCACGTCTGGAGACTTCTCTCCGTTTAGAATGACTTGCTGAATTCTGTTTCCTAGAATCTCTTCATTCCAATCACACAGTTGATTTGATATTCCCTGCGCCTGTATTTAGTTTATTAGCCAGCAGTGCGGTACTACATAAAAAGCTTTCCGGAAGTCAAGCAACACGGTAACTACATGGGTGTCTGTATTTACTACTTTCTTGCTCTTATGAACGAGCAAAACGAGCTAGGTTTAGCACGATCGTTGTTTTCGAAAACCCTATTGATTCCTTCTGAGGAGATTTTAGGTCTCCAGAAATGTCACAATACGCGGGGAAAAATTCATCTTCCAAAATTCTACAACAGGCCGAGATCAGAGATAAAGGCTTATAGTTTCATTCGTCTGTTTGTTGCAGTTCTGGGAAACAAGAATGACTTGTGCTTTTTTTCTATCATTAGGAAAGATTATATCCTCATACGTCCTACGGTACGATGGTGACAGAAGAATGGCGGGTTCTCTCGCGTACTTTGGTACGGTATCGAAATGATATCCCGTCGTGTCCAGTGGACTTTCTTCTGTTGAGCGATGTCTGTTGCTTTCTTTCCACTGCTCACATATTTCGATATTTGTCATTATTGCGAGGATTTAAAGGAAGAATTACAATGCAATCGTCGTCTGTGGGACTGTTCTTTGAAAACAGATTTGGAATTTCTTTGTCATCCTCTGTTCCATTGCCATTATGGTTACAGAATATTTGAAAATAAGGCTTCGATCCATTTACTGCTTCGACGAAAGACCAGACATTCTAAGGATTTTATATCGTCAATGCTATTTTACTTTCAAAGTCGTTGACCGCTGCTCTCATAGCACTGCAAACGCTTATTCTAATTTCGTTTAGTTTTTGCTGTGAGGATTTGGCCGGATTTAAATTTGCAATGAGTCTCTCTTTGCTTTCATAGCAGTATTTTAACTCAGTTGCCGAACGACGGTGGGTCTTTACGATCGCTGAAAATTTTGCTCGCTACATACCTATCTGAAGCCAACTGTGCAATACTTTTGAACTATGTCCATTGATGCTCAACACCGTCAATGCGGGCATGAAATTTTCGTATTGAATTTTAACGTAATTTTATATTTGTCTCATGTCGCTCCTACTAAACGATAGGGCCTTCGGACATTTTTGTATTCCTGTTTACAGCCGTATATAGCGAAGTTTTAGTGATAATATTTTTGAGCGACTGTTTCTACAATCACACTGCAACAAAACTCTCAAAATACATTGGTTCAGAGGTGGTGAGCGTTCGTGATTGTCAGCTTCACCAGAAGGTAAGGACAACGTAAAATAATTTCTAGCAGTGTGTGGAATGGAGCTGGATATGCAATGAGAATTTTTGCAGTTTCCAACTGAGCACTGCTAAGTACATTTTTGGTAAGTAGACAAACTCGCTTCTGTATCAGCAATCTCAGTCAAGATTTTCCTAGAGAAAAATTCACCAGATCTTAAATGACAGCTCTTTTGCTAATAGAGAGGGTTGCTCACATTGCATCCTAAATAGTTTAGATACGTAGGGACAGCAGAGCGTCTGTAGCATTTCCTTGGTGAATACCTACTATCACATCCGTTTCATTACATCTACAACTACATTCAAATTCCGCAATCCACCATATGGTCCTTAGGATACCTTGTACCATTACTATTCGTTAAGCTCACCCGGCTAGCCACACCGTCTAACGCGCTGCTTCGCGAACGGGAAAGCATGCCGGTCACCGTCACGAATCCGCCTGGCAGGTTAGTGTGGAGATATGGTGTGCAGGTCAGCCTGTCGATGGTTTTAAAGGCGGTTTTCCATATGCCTCGGCGAACGACGGCTGGTTCCCCTTATTCCGCCTCAGTTACACTACGTCGGCGATTGCTGCGCCAACACTGTCTCCACGTACGCGTTCACCTAATTATGCTACCATGCAAACATTATGGCTTACACACGTCTGGTACTTGGGTGGTGGGTTGGGCGGCGCGGGTGGGAGGTGGGTGGGGGTCCACTGGAGGACGAACCGCTAAATAGCCCTGGGTTCTCTGTGGGGCGGTGGTGGTGTGGGTTAAATGCTGTGACCTCTTCCTGTTCCGTTGTTGTGAACCACTGAGGGCTACAGCAGGACGAGGCCTCTCCGTCGCTTGTAGGTCCCCGGTTCAGTACAGAGTACACACAATACTACTATTCGTTTCCTTTCCTGTTCCACTCCCAAATAGAGCGGGAGAAATAAGCAAGACGCTGCCCTCCAATACTAACTTGGTGATCCCTTGATACCTCCGAACATGTCCTACCAAACAATCCCTTCTTCTACTCAAGTAGTGCCACAAATTCCTGTTCTCCCCAATTCTATTCAGTACCTCCTCATTAATTACGTGATCTACTCATTTAATAACCAAGGTTTATTCACTGTTACCTTCCATGTATCTATGTTTTTGTGTCCAACACCTACGATTACTCTTTGTACAGATGTTTGCTCCAGTTGCGCTACCTACACTGGTGTTCCTTATCGCGCTACCAACTTTCTTAGAGAACTTTGAACTAGTTTCGTCATTCCTTGGTATTTCACTGTCCCGCTTCCTTCCAAACGTATTCTTTCAGACGATTCTCTCAGTATTCCGTACGAACACTAATTTCTCTCGTCTGATCTTTGCGATCGTTAACCGAAAAGTACCATGCCAGCAACAGAATGGTTCTGCGGCCAGCTTCAAACACCAATGCTATAATTGTTTTTCAATAGTGTGAATGAAAATAACGGCGTCTTCCCTCCAGGGATTCCTATTGGAGCTCACGAAGAATCTCCGTAACGCTCGCGTATTGATCGAACCTACCGGTAACAAATCAAGGGGCTTCCCACACAACTGCTTCGTTAACTTTCTTCAATACTACGTGGTGGCGATCCCAAACACCCTAGCAGTACTCGAGAAGGTGTCGCAGTAGAATTCTACACGCTGTCTTCTTTATAGATTACCTACACTTTTCGCAAATTACCCCAGTAAACCGAGGCACGATCCTTACGTGCCTCGTTACGTTTTATATCATTTTGCAATGTTACTCCTAGATATATAATAGCCGTGACTGTGTCAAGCAACACAGTAGCAACTGTTTTTTCGAAAATCAGGCGACTGTTTTTGCTACTCATCGCCATTAAATGAAATTTTTCTACTTTGGGAGAAGCTGCCATTCCTCACATCAACAACAACTTCTGTCTAAGTCATCACGTGTCGTCTCACAATCATTAAACGGCAACTCATCCTGTAGATCACAGCGTCATCACCCACAGATTGGTGGTCACCCGGTCCGTCAGAACATTTTGCTTATATTGAGAATAAGAGCGCTCCTATTATACTTACCTGGGGCTCCCCTGATGATGTACTTATCTCTGATGAACATTCGAGATGGACCACGTACTGAGTTTTATTACGAAAACGTGTTCGAGCTACTACCATAACGTTAGACAATTTCGGATCAGTCACTGCGACCTGTGGCTCTCCTTACTGCAGTAACGAATGCACCATATAAGGTTTGATTAGAAACTGTTTGCGAGAAACGGTGTCAAAATCCTTCTGGTGATCTAGGAACATTTAATCAACTTCTGATCCGCTAACAATGCCACTTATTACTTCGTGTGAATGAAGAGTCAGTTGTGGCTCACAAGAACTGTACTTTTCGAGTAATTGCTGGTTATGTTCTTGACCGAGATTTTAAAGTGACAAAGATAATAAAGGGGTGCCCTTTGAATTCGTGTTTAAACACTTACGGTACGAAACGCATTAAACAATCCGCTTGCTATTGTTATTCTTAAATTACCGATATAGACGCATAGTGATTGAGCGTAATGTCTTATTATATAGCGCGACGGCTGAGAGAACATATAGTAAGTAAAAATCTATATCGATCAACTTCGAAGGCTATGGATTCTCTTGAGAAAAAAATCTGAAGAGGATCTGAAGGCGGAACTACTATCCAACAACGCTAGAGACATTTACAGGACTGGGGGCTTTGGGAACTGGCATGAATTTTCACACAGGGAGGGCCAACATTGTGGTTGGAACGTTCTTCAAGGCGTTCGATGACACCTAAGTACCTGAATGGTGCCAGACTGAATGCAAGAAATTTCCTTGCATTTCTCTGGCGTACAAACTAAATTTAGCTGCTCAAGTGATGGGATAGTATCAGGCGTTTGGCCCTACACCTTCAAAGATATGTAAGGTATGTATACGTTTCTACAAACGGATCCGTATCTGTAGCTTGCCTCAGGGCAGCCTCCACAACCTATTGAAATTTATGTGACATTTTGATGCACTCTGTTGAGGTTATGTGGGATGGAACAGTAACTCAGATGTAAGCTCTCTTGAAATGAGTTATTATAAAATGTGAAGAGTACGTCTGTGTACGTTAATGTATTTTGTTGTCCGAGAAATATCTGGTAGCCAATATCCTAAGGTAGTAGGAAACGAACCTCCTACGATGGAAAACTATTTGCTGTATAAGGCAGCGGACTTCCACACCAGCAGCTGATGTCCTCACACGGCGTTTCCTCTAAAACACAAGTCATATGGGCAACGTAGTGAAAAAGAATAAACAGTATTTATTAAAATAGCCATATATAACGAAGAACTCGGCTCTGAGTGATTAATGCTGCTTGACACTCTCCTTGTAGGCCTGCAAATAACTAACCTAACACTTTGAAAGAGAGCTATCTGGCTCTTATAAATTGGATCTGGTTTGCTGTACCTAGCAAATTCTGAGTGCTTATTTTATTATTTAAATTTATTATTTAAAGCCGGCAGGAGTGGATGAGCGGTTCTAGGCGCTTCTGTCAGAAACCGCGGGACCTCTGCGGTCGCAGGTTCGAGTTCTGCCTCGGGCATGGTCGTGTCTGATGTCCTTAGGTTAGTTAGGTTAAAGTAGTTCTAAGTTCTAGGGGACTGATGACCTCAGAAGTTAAGTCTCATAGTGCTCAGAGCCAATTTTTTTATTATTTAATTTCTTAGTTTAACATAATTCCAGCCACGAACCACAAGTGTTTATCAATGACATTATTGATTATATTCAGTGATGACCAACTTCAGACCTACAAATGCACGTACACTGGCTGCTGGGCATACAAATACGTCAAAATTACATCCATATCGATGGGTAGTGAGCTGCCAGCGATGCAATATCTCGTTCTTCAGCCAAAAGATTTTACAAAAGATAAATAACAATATTACAATTAAATCCATGGACGCAAAATTTGAAAACATTTTTAAAATCAGTGAAAACATGATTGTATGATGCTACGTACAAAAATTAAACGTTGTCTTCTCCGTTTAAAACATTGAGAATATAACTTTTTCGCATACTGTCTTGCCCCCCAAACCTCTTTCCGCTGCACCAATCTCTGTCTGGAATGTACGTGCGAAAAATGTTATTTTTTTCTAAAGGCATGGCCATATGGATATCCTACCTCTTTCATTTTCAAGCCCTGTATGTACCATAAATTTGTATGACAGCGGTGATGCCGAAGCAGGTGCGGCTGCCTTGTCAGACGGTCGGCGTTTACTGCCAGACAGCCACGTGTTAGTTGTGGCTGACTATAGCCGGCCGCGGTGGTCTCGCGGTTAAGGCGCTCAGCCCGAAACCGCGTGACTGCTACGGTCGCAGGTTCGAATCCTGCCTCGGGCATGGATGTGTGTGATGTCCTTAGGTTAGTTAGGTTCAAGTAGTTCTAAGTTCTAGGGAACTGTTGACCTTCGATGTTAAGTCCCATAGTGCTCAGAGCCATTTGAACCCATTGGCAGACTATAATGCCAGCAACTGATGACCTGCATCAGCCGGAATTTCACACAGTAACTGTTGCTGCCGATGAACTGGGCTACTAACTGTAACAGTGCGAACTGAAACTGCCTGAATGTTGCCACGCTTAAGATTAAAGGATAGAGAAGACTTTAAGATGATCGGATACACAAATACTGAATCGGGAATCAATTTAAGCAGCGTGGAAATATTCTCATACCTCGGTAGTTATTGAACATATCGCGTCGATACACTGTAAGTAGGCTGTTTACGTTTTCTTATTGGTAACGCCACATAGCGCTCTGTATGAAAAATCACTGGCTGTGCTGTGTGCAGTCTGTGGCTGGTTTGCATTGTTGTCTGCCATTGTAGTGTTGGGCAGCGGCAGCTGGATGCTAACAGCGCGTAGCGTTGCGCAGTTGGAGGTGAGCTGCCAGCAGTGGTGGACGTGGGGAGAGAGATGGCGGAGTTTTGAAATTTGTAAGAATTGGTGTCATGAACTGATATATATATTATGACTATAAAGGTAAATACATTGTTTGCTCTCTATTAAAATCTTTCATTTGCTAACTGTGCCTATCAGTAGTTAGTGACTTCCGTAGTTTGAATCTTTTAGTTAGCTGGCAGTAGTGGCGCTCGCTGTATTGCAGTAGCTTGAGTAACGAAGATTTTTGTGAGGTAAGTGATTTGTGAAACGTATAGGTTAATGTTAGTCAGGCCCATTCTTTCGTAGGGATTTTTGGAAGTCAGATTGCGTTGCGCTAAAAATATTGCGTTTCAGTTTAAGCACAGTCTTGTATAATGTGTCTAAGGGGACGTTTTATATGTCGACCCTTAGCCGAGGATACCTCATTGGAATCTTCTGATTTTTTTCTTGTAGTTTGTGTAATAAGTGTAGACTTTGTTTATTGCTAACGTGTAATTGTAGAGAGAATCTCCTTTTTAGTTGTAGTCTTTCATTGTTGTACAGTAAAACAGTTGTGGCATGCATGTAGATTTGCACCAAGTATTTCGCAGCTGCGCTTGCAATTAACTAGATATTATTTTCAGTGCTATGTTAATGTGTTCTCTTATTTTTGCTCTTCAAATTGTGTTTTCCTGTGTTGCCGTGTGAAATATTGTGACAATAATGGCGTGTGAAAAACGTATTACTAGGCTCCAAAGTAAACTGAGAAATGGCAGTGAAGACGAAAGCAGTATGTTAGCGCCACCATGTAATGAATTAACTAATGTTCAACGTAGTAATTTGGTAATAGTGCATAGGGAAATAGAGCGGGCTGCAAATAATTGTGTACACAGGGAAACAATTAGTGAACAGAGAAGCATTATCGATCGATCGGTCGGCAACAGCTCGCGTCATGAATCCGAAACGACAGGACACAATCTAGGAAATACTGTACATTCAGGTTTTCCGTCCTCACCGTTTTCTCAAATAAAAGACACGTTTTCTGCTTGTCAAAATGTGAATGTTGCCGGTGCAAATGCACTGCCGAAAAGCATAGCGGAACAGAATCCAGACACTAATACATTATTATTGCAATTAATGCAACAAATGAAACAAAATCAGAGACAAACACAGCAACAGTTAGACACAATGGAACAAAATCTTCAAAAGTTAGACACAATGGAACAAATCATCAAACGTTAGACACCACACTTGAACAAACACGTGAAGATTTAACTAATGAGTTACATAACATCGAATCGAAATGTCAAAAAGTCTGTAATGACGTAAAAACACAAATTTGTGAGCATTTCCAACCTATTTTTTCGCGGCATGAAAATGCATTACAGAATCACGAAGCAGCCATAAAAGAACTGCAAACTATTGTTCATGAAAATCATGAGACCTTGCAAGCTAAAATTGACTCAGCTGCATCTACCGATTCGGTTACGCAACTTGCAAAAACTCAAGCGAACTTAAAGGACACAGTAGATACTCTGAAAATTGATTCAGAAAGACACACAGAGGAAATAATTTCACTATCGGATAAAGTAGCCGAACTTTCAGATCAGTTCACTAACTTATCTACAAAGGTAGATGATGATCTGAATGACACAAAACCTGTAGCCTTCACTGACACTGAAGAGTATGAACAAATTAGAAAATTCAAACAGAATCAAAATCAAATCAGCACACAATACAAAAGAGAAATGCGGGATGTACAAGATCAGTTGGCTCAAGTAATACAAGAATTACATATTTCAGAGGACACTCGCGCCCCAATATGGGAAGAGGGACATAGCAATACAGAACAACCACAAAATAATAACACAGGGCATTTCGGAAATCTTGAAAGAAATTGGCAAGGTACACTGAATTTTGAGATGGAACCGCTGAAACGATGTAACAAAGACCGACATACGACTCGCCGACATGTCGATTTTGACTATAAGCTGTTCATTACTACACGTAAATTCAAAACATTTAAGAATTCTGGCAACGACTTTCATCCACAAGCGTGGCTTCATCAATTCTCTCATTGTTTTCCTCCCAACTGGTCATTAGAACACAGATTAGAATTTATGTGTGGCTACTTGGAGGATGAACCAGCTGTAAGAATGCGATCGGTCATTCACGATTGCCACAATGAAGGAGAATTTTATCATGCCTTCCTCTCAGCATATTGGTCTCAAGCTACACAAGACCGAGTAAAACATGGCATCATAATGATGAAACATTTCGAACAATCTGAATTTTCCAGTCTTGTGAAATATTTTGAAAACATATTGCACAAGAATCAGTACCTGTCAAACCCATACAGCCCCTCAGAACTCATCCGCATTTGCTTAATCAAATTACCGGAACATTTACGGCATATTATTTTGGCAGGACGTTACAAAGACGACATTGAAGCTTTTCAGGGCTCTTACAAGAATTAGAAATTGACACTGACAATCGCGGAACGCGAAAACAGGAACACAACAATTACAGGTCACATCCGTTGCAATTCCGAGATGAAAGAAATAATAACTGGATACGACAAGGCTATTCTCACAATACAAATCGTGACCAAAACAGACACCACCCGTATGACAGCCGTTGGCAGAGTAGTAATAATTATAGGGAAAGATCACCTCTCCACAGTAGTGACTATCACAGAGACAATCAGAGAAACAAACAATATGGGAACCAAAGTAATTACTATCAAGGGAGACAGAATAACTTTAGACGCAACGGTCCAGCGCGTAGTCACGATTCAGAGAGAAATTCTCCACCATGTGACCGACAAGAAAGAAACTATGGAATCTACCGACATGACGACAGACGATATGATCGTAACGACAGACCTGAATTTTAGCAGAACTGGCGGGATTCAAACAGAGCAGGGTCCTCTCGACAAGTTGAATTTGTAGAAGTTAGGTCTCCAAATCCCAATAACGACGCGC
Organism: Schistocerca gregaria; assembly: GCF_023897955.1. Taxonomy (NCBI): domain Eukaryota; kingdom Metazoa; phylum Arthropoda; class Insecta; order Orthoptera; family Acrididae; genus Schistocerca; species Schistocerca gregaria. Next base: position 296,501,535 of record NC_064924.1, on the reverse strand, counting down.
GCCAACAAAGACACAATAGGCAATTACTCATACCGCTGGCAGCCACGAAACCTACTTCTGAAACTGACGAAGCAGCTGCCGTAGCTAGTAATTACGTAAAAATGGAAGACATTAGGGACATCTTACTCAAGGAACACGACGTAAAACATAACAACATTGAATATCCTGTGATTCACATTACAGTGAATGACGTAAAATTTACGGCAGTACTTGACTCTTGTAGTCCCATTTCAGTCATTAGTGAAACAGCCTTTAGCAAATCCAACAAATCGAACGATTCCCCCACACTTCCGTTATGTAACATTAAATTACAAGGTGCAATCTTTGGGAAAAGTATAGATGTACGCCAACAAACCAACTTAGAATTCTCTTGTCAAAGCCACTGCTTCTCTATGAACTATTTTATTGTTTCATTGTTGGCGACGGGAATTAATTGGGAGTAGACTTTTTCAATGAATGCAAAGCAATCTTAAACTTTCACGATGCTGAAATAAGTTTAGAGAAAGAAGGTAAGTCAATAGCTTCGAAATTTGAAGATTGGCTCTCAAACCATGACGAGGAAATTAATCGGCTTTACCTTCTGTTAGACAACAGTTCGGAATTTTCTATGGAACTAAACACTAACAATCACTCTGCAAGTACTGACAGGGATGATATCGACGGCATATTTGAAACTAATGAGTTAATTCAGAATAAAATTCAAACAATTGAGAATTGTAATGACACTGATAGGCAGGACCTTTTTGAGATTTTACAAGCACATTCCAAAGTTTTTACACACATTACAGGAACAATCAAGGGATTTCAGTACCAATTTCGTGTTCGTGAGCATACTAAATTTTGTGTTAGACCATACGTAATTCCAGCACATTATAGGGACCGTGTTAGAACAGATATACAATCTATGCTTGACGAGGGCATTATTGAGCCTGCAGTAAGCTCATACAACAATCCATTACATGTTGTTGAGAAGAAAAATGGATCGATCAGGCTTGTCTTAGATTCGAGACAAATCAATACTATCATTATTCCTGAAACAGACAGGCCGCAAACGTTGGAAGAACTTCTTCAAAATTTTAATGGTGTAAAAGTGTTGTCTTCCATTGATCTCTGATCCAGCTTTTATCAGATCGAACTTCATCCAGAATGTAGAAAATACACAGCTTTCCTTTGTTTCGGCGTTTGTTATCAGTTTCGGAAACTTTCTTTTGGTCTGAACTTTTCTTCGGCAGCATTCATTCGTGGGCTAAATTCCATATTACCTGAGCTCTTAAAACGTCACATCACCTTATATGTGGACGATAATCTGATAGCAGAAGCTTCATGAGAACAACACAATCGCATCCTCCTCAGCTTGTTACATATTTTTGCAGAATCTGGAATTACAGTTAACTTGGAAAAGTCTGAATTCGGTAGGACAAAGGTGAAGTTTTTGGGACATATTATTTCTTCTGAAGGCATTCAGCCGGATCCTGAAAAGTTAGAAGCAATCAGAGCCATTCCAGTTGCATCCACAAAAAAACAAGTCCGCAGATTTCTAGGTCTCGTAAAGTTTTACCGTCGTTTTCTGAATATGCAAATTCTAGTTACACCAAAACTTTGTTCTCTCACTGGAAAAAAATTGTATTTGGAACTGGGACGAACAAGCACAGTTGGAATTCAATTCTTTGAAAGAATCGCTACTTAACACGCCAATACTAGCTCATCCAGATCTCTCACAAGATTTTTGCCTTAGCACAGATTCTTCTTAAGTCGGGCTTGGTGCCCATTTATTTCAAGAAGCCATAGAACATAACACTACCGTTCAGAAAACCATTGCTTTAGCTAGCCGAGTGCTAACAAAATCTGAAAAAATTATTCCGTTACTGAATTAGAAGCTTTAGCTATCGTTTGGGCATTTAACAAATTCCGTTCCTTTCTTTATGGTAAGTACGTAAAAGTATACAGTGATCATCGTGCATTACAATTTCTTATGTCTTCAAAATTAAATCATGAAAGGTTAAAACGTTGGGCATTGTTTCTGCAAGAATTCCACTTCACAATAGTCTACATTACCGGCAAGCAGAACATTGTTGCGGACGCACTGTCACGTGCACCGGCTGGGCTTGAGAAAAGTAACACAGAAAGCACCCTCGAGAAAAATTTCAGTATTCTTTACATTCACAAAGTCGCCTTTGAAACCTTCATCACCACGTCTTTAAAGGACATTGCTCATGAACAAGATAAAGATCCGATTTGGAAAGACATCAAAAGTAAATAGCATGAAAAGACACACACATAGATTCGCCATTATTATCTGGTTACAAACAACATACTGTTCAAACGATGCACTTTTGATGACAAGCTGTGGGTACTTTGTATTCCAGACGATTTTGTTAATAAGCTCATTTGGTACATTCATTTCAGCTATGAGCATTTTGGTCCACGAAAATGTTATCATATTCTTCGAACGACTTGTTATTTTCACAATATGGAAAAGAGAATTCGAAGAGTCTTGTCTATTTGTAAACTTTGTCAAAAGGCGAAACCATCTACTGTCTCGCATCGTGCTCCATTGTTTCCTATCATTCCTACTAAATTAAAAGAATTTGCTGCTGTTGATCTCTTGGGACCGCTTGATAGAACATCTAATGGATTTTCGTACGTTCTAGTCGCTGTTGAACTTACTTCAAAATTTGTTTCTTTCACTGCGTTACGTAAAGCCACTGGACGGCCTGTATCCAACGCCTTTGTTAAAAATTTCTTATGTGAAGTAGGACACGTTAGTAAAGTCATTTCAGATAACGGACCGCAATTCAGATCTGCTGTTTGGTCACGCATGCTTCGTAACCATTAAATCAAATCTGTTTTTATTTCATTGTACTCACCACATTGTAACCCGTCTGAACGGATTATGAAAGAAATCAATAAGCTTTGCAGACTTCATTGTCACAGAAAGCATCAGCATTGGGACAGATATTTACACTTATTTCAAAACGTGCTGAATGAAATGCTTCATGACTCCACAGCTTTGCCACCTGTTCTTGTACTGAAGAATAAAGAACCACCGAACAGAATCAGAGAGCTTGTACCTTTTCCGAATACAAGTAAACTTCGACACAAAGACATAATTGATTTGACTATTAAAAATATTAATTCTGCTGCAGACAAAAGGAGAAAATTACACGGTAAAGCAAATGCAAAGAAATTATATATTGGTTAGAAAGTTCTCATTAAAGCTCATTCATTGTCACATAAGAAGAAACACTTGAGTCACAAATTCTTTCTAGTTTACAATGGACCTTACAGAATCCGACGTATACCACATGATAAATGCGTTGAAGTTGAAACTCTGCGTACTACGAAGAGTAAAGTTTTACACCACATTTTACATGTAAAACCGTTTATTGAAATATAATCTGCTTTTAAACTATGTCTTTGCCATAAAACATTTCACTTCACATTTCTAGTATGCTTTGTCACACTGAGAAACTGCTAACATGCAACAATGTTTTGAAGTTAACTATCCAGTCTAGAACTTAGGGAACATTTTTAAACAGAAATTACGAATGCATTGTTATAGTGAACAGACGACACAGTGTTGTTATTTGTACATTCTTGCTTGTCACTTGCACGATTACGTAATGACTATAAGGCTTACATACTTATAACATATACTGTTAATGAGGTTTTAATGCAACATTTTGGTTTAGTTGAAAAGACATTCTTTATTTAAAGTACTTTCTGTGAGATTAAAGATGACTTAGCATTTGGTTTCTTTGATAGCTACACGATTATACCACGACGCTACTAATGTGTGACACAATTTACATTGTGCTTTTGCGGTGTATCTTTTTTATATCTGCATAGTTTTTCTGAATTCTTGTGGAAAGGAAAACATGTTTTAGTAGTAACTTTATGGTATAGCTACAATGAGACAGTCTTTTCTGTAGCGCAACAATACGTTACAGTACAGTACTTACTTCATCACAGCAATAAGCGTAGTAACTACGATATTTATACGCAAAGAATTTCACTTTTGTTTATCATGAGGTAAGTACATTGACTTCTGCAGAACTTAGCTTTCGGAGGACGATAACTACGACACTTCCAAAGAGATTATCTTACAACAAGACGCACAGTTTAGCGCTACAGTACACGTATTTGAGTGATTAATTTTGTACTTAAAACATTTATTTTTAAAGATATTTGAAGTACAATGATACAAAAGTTTTCCGTGATATATTTCATTCCATTTCTGTAATCTGTAACACCTGAGGATATAATTACATTAATCCTCAGGGGGGTACACGCTTACTTTGTGTACCATGTGTATGGCAAGCACAAGGAGCCTAGCTAATATGGTATTTGCTTATACAAATTTACACATCGGTACCATATTTCTCTAACACATAAATTACACAGCTATCTGACCATTTAACAGAGGAACAAACATTTTTTTTTTACTATATCAGTGACAGATGTTTACGTAATTACACAGTTGGATAACTTCATACTTATGAAATTTTATTTTGTCTGTACTTTGTGAACTGTTCATATTTTTTCAGAACCATTGTGATACTATGAGAGCTTTGAATGATGTATTTGGTATGGGATCACGATTTTTAAAGTACGTTTGAGGTATATGACACTTTTGACATGAGCAGAGAATTTTTTTAGGTTTTGAAATTATTGGAGGAAGCTACGACGATTTTGAGAATTTGACTGAGGTGTTATGAGGTTATTATTACGATGACTATGTGTATTATGCTGTTGCGGTATGTTTATGATCAATAAGCTGATGCTATACGAGTTATCTGATTGTGCTACATATATGTTATGATGAAATATTGAAGAAGTGTCGACGAATAAGGTAAGGAATAATGAGTAGTGGTTAGGGACTCTGGTTTGTGAAAAAGGTTGTTGGAAACCAAGAATCGTACTTTAAGAGTTATGAAATGTGTGTATATGCGTGAATGTATCACTATGCTGGCGAAAATTTTTTGGACACTATTATATTTATAGTATTTTATTTTCTACACAATTGTAACGCAAATACCCAACCTGTGAAAATATTTTTATATGAGACTGCCACTGTAGTGGAAACTGGTGTGGTAAGCATTTCGGTAAGAAAGTTAAGTGACCACCTGCACGTAATGCGTCGTGGGCACCCAGCTGGGCGACAGCTACCTGGAAACAAGCCATTAGTGTGTGCCTTTCAGAGTCACAGGTGGAGAAAAAAATAAAGAGGCCATTATCCTCGCTATTGATATTCCTTTGTAGAAAGCATCGCAAAAACGACACGCTCATTACTTAGAAAGATATTTTCTTACATCTGCATACCTGACAATGACAAGCGTCTTTCTACAAGAGTTGAGAGAATTTGTACTAACTTATGAAACGTCACATGACGATTGAATGATATTTCTATGCTTTGCCTTTCATAGTTGCTTGTTTCATTTGATATCTGTTTTCCAGCTGTGCTACCGCATTGGTTTTATAAAATAAAATTAAATGCATTTGCTAATGTGAAAACTTTCTGTCAACAGATATGTTAAATAATAATTTTATGATCCACATTCTAAAAAAAGGAGCACTTGGAAAGGAAAGAAGAATAAGAAGGGACTAGTAACAGTAACTGCACATATAATTTTCTCTTCCAGTACTTGGTAATTTTTTTTAGAATTAGTTTTTGTAGTGTGCCACTTTAATTTCATAGACATTAAGATGTGAATATACATTTCCCTTATCTGAATTGTTGTCTTTAGTGTACAATTTTTTTCTGCTTATGGGTTTGTCATGTTTAGATATAAGTTATTACATTTACTGCTGCTTGCTTTGCCAATTTCTATTTTTTTTGTTATTGCTGTTTGTATTAATTGTTTTGTGCTACTGCATTGCCCTGTCCCTTAGCTTAGCATCTGAGCTCAGTAGCTTTAAGTTAGCTTAAGATGAGGTAGGTTATAAAAGAGAACGAGTTGTGATGAATTGGAAGAAATGCATTGAGAAGCTATAAGAAATGATTTGGCCAAAAAAAAGTTGTGTACAGTGAATAAAAATTATTTTTGAAAGAGGGTGTGAACAAAATACAGAAAGCATGCTTGGATAGGATATTTTTGGTGGAAACAAATGATGAGATATGACGAAAGGTCTACAGAATGAAGTTTTGAGTTGGACTGCAGTACCAAATGTTACACTGAAAACAAACCCGGTCCTTTCCTTCTGTTTCCCCACTATGTGTTTGTGTCCCCTTGTGTATTTATGTTCTACCGGTCTTTATATGTTTATCTGATAATGTTCCAGAATTTTTCTAATACTAAGCTACATTCACTATGATGAGGATTACTGTTATCCTCAAATATAATTTGCATTAATAACATGTTATTTACTTTGTAAAGATGTTTTCACATTATTTATTCTGTTTTGTTCTAATGCCCATGTAGGAAGTTGATGTTACAAAAGTTATTCTGATCTTTTATGTATGTACTTATGTCGTAATTTTTGTAACACTGATGTATTTGCTATTTCGATTCTTTTGTAAAGCCTGTACTACTACAAATGTTGTTTGTATTGTTATGTTCTTTAATGATATATTTTGTACCTTTGTTATTGTATCCCTATGTTATAAAATTGTAATTGACACCAGTTCATCCATTTAAGTAGCTTCTAAATTACATTTCACTGCACACGTTTCTGTTGGTCATAGTATATGCACAATATGTGAGAAGTAGGGAATGATAGTGTTTGCAAGTGTGTTGATAATTCACCAAGGGACTGGTTAACAGCATTGCTGGTTCTAAGGACAATTCCAAATTCTTTGTGAGTGGACAAGTGGTGCTTTAAGGACTTGCTATATTCTCTGCAAGACTCTTCGATGGTGATTGTGCACCTGCACAGTCGCAACAGATGGCTGCTGGCCGTCTCTACAAGGATTACAGTGATTCAGCACCTTTCATGACCCATCAATACCATTATTTCTGCAGTGGGTCTGCACCTCTGGTGGCCCACCAATTCCGTAATCTCTACCAGGACTACAATGGGTCTACTATGCGATGACCTACTTACAAATTGTCTTCAACTTCGACTGACTCTGCTGTGGGTTTGCTCTGTTGTGGCCCATTACCTACCAGCATGTCAATAGTCAGCACTGTCTTTCCGTTGGAAGGACAACACTACTTCTTCAAGACTGCATGGAAATCCACTACTTCCATGTTCATTTTCTTTTATTGCTCAGTCTTTGAGAAAAACACTACTATTTTACTGTGATGAATGATCAGGACTGTCTATATGGACTGTGAGAAAATTTTAGCTTTTGACCAACATTGTATCAATAAGTGTGTGCATTTGATTTCTTTGCTATTGTAATCATAATTATGAAAAAAAAATTCAAATCTGTATTGGCCACTGCCCAAAACAATTTGTCAATTTTTTTTGTGGGGAGCATGGGGGCTATGTAAGTAGGCTGTTTACGTATTCTAATTGGTGACACCACGTAGCGCTCTGTATGAAAAATCACTGGTTGTGCCATGTGCAGTCTGCGGCTGGTTTGCATTGTTGTCTGCCATTGTAGTGTTGGGCAGCGGCAGCTGGATGCTAACAGCGCGTAGCGTTGCGCAGGTGGAGGTGAGCTGCCAGCAGTGATGGATGTGGGGAGAGAGATGGCGGAGTTTCGAAATTTGTAAGAATTGGTGTCATGAACTGATATATATATTATGACTATGAAGGTAAATACATTGTTTGCTCTCTATTAAAATCTTTCATTTGCTAACTGTGCCTATCAGTAGTTAGTGACTTCCGTAGTTTGAATCTTTTAGTTAGCTGGCAGTAGTGGCGCTCGCTGTATTGCAGTAGCTTGAGTAACGAAGATTTTTGTGAGGTAAGTGATTTGTGAAACGTATAGGTTAATGTTAGTCAGGCCCATTCTTTCGTAGGAATTTTTGGAAGTCAGACTGCGTTGCGCTAAAAATATTGTGTTTCAGTTTAAGCACAGTCTTGTATAATTTTTCTAAGGGGACGTTTCAACACATATAGACGGTACAGTCTCATTAGCTTCGTCACAAAGTTCCAAAACCTAAGTACCATAAGCAAGACTGCGACCTACATCTTGACACTATCAGTACATTTTTATGTGACAGATATCCCAAAAGACGAAAACCGTTTGTCGCGGTCCTGTTTACATGTTAAGGTAGCATACTTGCTAGCACAATTAAATATGTTGTCTGGGAAACCGCTGTTGTAGTTAATGATTTAGTCAGTACAGTCGCTGTTTCTCTCCAATTACACGACGTGTAAACAGTTTCAGTCTAATATTTCTACTTATCCTTCACAGTACAAAAAGCCACTCCCTCGTATAAGCTGAAAATTTTTAAGAACAAGTCGAAACCTGAAAGCAAATGCACTTTTCAAAACCGATTGCCTTGACAAGGGAGCGAAAATCATTTGCAGCATTGGAAAACCAGAAACCAGAAACGGCTTTACAGAATCGATTTCATGACCACCCCGAAGCGGTTTTGGGATATCGTTTTACGTAATATAGTTTTGGGAGAACAATGTAAATGGGGTAGATGAGGAAATAAGTTATACTACCATGCGGTGGCGAGTTACGTGGCTGCTTTCCGACACGCTAGACGTCGCTGCTAGATGTCAGTTTAGATTAGTTCACTACAAATATTTTCTTTAATCTACTGTATGAAAATGCTTCCAAAGAGACTTACTGGAGTAAATATAATAGCGCAGATGACTGTACTTAGTGTTATACAATAAAAGTTTACTAGGAGAGAGTGTATATTAAAAGTAGTACTACATTACAAATATTTTCTATTACCATTGTAGAATACAGTTAATTATTAATGGTTATTGTACAACCCATGTCGCCAATTTTGAATAATCGAAATTTGTGACTCATTGTCTTGGAAACTTTTTAAGACACCAACTTAAAATTATCCATAATTATTTAATGCACCTTTCTAAATACATTGAACTGGAACTACTACTAAAATTATATTGTGGAGCATGTTATCTTTTTTTCCAACACTCATTTTTTGACAGAATTTTGTAACTAAATGAACATAGAAACATAACAACTCAGTGTATTTTAATTATTCTAATTCAATATGTGTTGAATCTCACACTTTTCGCATGCTGCGAAAATTTCATGTCTCTACCAACAGTACTTTTTTAGAAAATGGGCCATTTATTGCAAAAATTGTAGCTCAGAGATGTTGAGGTTTAAAATTTTTTTTATTACAATTTCTTATCTTGACTTACATTTCTGCGTTGTTCATACACTAGAATTGCCCTGGTCCATAGTCTTTGTCTTCTTCAGTGTCAGAACAGCCCAGTGCTTGCCTGCTCCTTTTCTTTCTTACCTCCTTAGTCATTTGCTGAGCAGCTAACTCTGCTTCACGTACACAAACCTCATCCAGTTCCCGCAGTCCTTTAGTTCTGTTCTGTCCAAATCTTACCCTTCCTTCTCTAGAACCTTACGTCTTTCATAGTTCCCAACATTAAAAGTTATTTCAGCATCAGAGACTGCTTACTTTAGAGTCATATGGCCAACAAATATATTTTTAGGCACACGGCACCACACAACGTTATTGAAGGACTTTTTCACATTCTGGGTCTTCTCGTGTAAACACTTCTTTAGTAGCTCAGAATTTGCCCAGTCACTGTAAATAGGTTTGATTGCCTTCATTTCTGTCAAAGAAATTGAATGTTATGAGTTAATTCACGCAGGATCCGAGAAAACGCAGCTTGCCTATATTTACACCAAGTGTTTTGTGGAGATGGACACAAACAATGATATGGTTTCCTTCACTGCTAGCACACGTGTTTTCAAGTACTTCAGAAGTAAATGTAGGTCTCACATATCTGTTAGCCGCATATTTGCGTTTCTTGAAGCTACTTTTACACTTACTGCTCAACTGTGGCAGTATATGCGTAGCAGTGAAATTTGACAGTCACACGTCAACATTCAAAATATTATTTGAAAGTCTCAAATTGTCTGATTTTAATGTATTATATACCAAAATGTTCACGGATGTCAAAAGAACATTATGGAATAGAAAACAGAAAATGTAAAATTTCAGCAAATTTTACATACAAAATCCCCTTGAAACCAAAGGTCCGAATCTCACTAAAAAGTAAACCATAGCAAAACTTGATAACTCATGGTGCGCCGTCACAATCTATTTTTCAATCGGTATCTCACAAAGCGGCTCGCAGTTATGTGGAAAATATGGGCGACGACTAGCCTATCAGAATGCAGCCACAATACTCGCCGCTGTGTGTTATCATGTATGTCGCAGTGGTGCTTATGGTATTCAGAGCCTCCCCACTGCCCGTGCGGTCAAACGCACGGCTTTCCGGGCGGAAAGGAGAGCCTTGTCCCTGGCACGAATCCTCCCGGCGGAATCGTATCGAGGTCCGGTGAGCCGGCCAGTCAACGAATGGTTTTAGGCGGTTTGCCATCTGCCACGGCGAATGCGGGCTGGTTCCCCTTATTCCGCCTCAGCTACACTACATGGGCGCTTGCTGTGCAGATGGCCTCGGTGGCCGAGCGGTTCTAGGCGCTTCAATCCGGATACGTGCGACTGGTACGGTCGCAGATTCGAATCGTGACTCGGGCATGGATGTGTGTGATGTCCTTAGGTTAGTTAGGTTTAAGTAGTTCTAAGTTCTAGGGGACTGATGACCTCAGATGTTAAGTCCCATAGGGCTCAGAGCCATTTGAACCACTTTTTGCTGCGCAAACAAGTTCTCCATGTATGTGTACACCACCATTACTCTACCATGCTAACATAGGGGTTACACTAGTCTGCTTTGAGAAGTTCCATGGGGGGCGGGGGTCCACTCGGGGCCGAACCGCACAATAACCCAGGGATCGGTGAGGGGCGGCGGAGGCGTGAAGTGGACAGCGGTAGTCGTCGTGCGGTTGCGAACCACTGCAGCTACGGCGGGGACGGAGCCTCTCCGTCGTTTCTAGGTCCCCGGTTAAGATACAATACAATACAATGGTATTCAGATGTTTTAACTTTGTGATGAACGTTGTGTGGCTAATTATTGTGGCTGTACGATCTACAATTCCGCAGAAAAAAATTGCAACACCCCCATGGTCTGCGATCAGTGGCAGCAGGGTATAATACGTACAGAGTGATGGGTTGTAATGTTAGGCATTCACTGCAGAATGTAGCAGGCTTTCGTACGGCTGCCGCCGCACAACCTTCTCTTGGTTGTGTTCAATAGCCGTGGCCAAAAACATCACCCACCTCTCGCCAGTTGAACACGAATAGGACATGGTGAAGTGGGAACTGACTCGTCCTCCACGGCCTGAAAAAAGCACTGACCAGTTCCAACAAAATGCGCAAGATGCTTGAGACGATCTATCGCATGATGCCATTCGGCGCCTGGCGCCTTTATGATCGTTTAATGCGTGAATACACGCCTGAGTTGATGCCAGAGAGGATATCCCGTGAATAGATGCGATTGCCTCTGTCACTACACTTTTCGTTAAGACTACTTTGTCCTCGAAGAAGTTGCATTTCTTCTCAGCAGGGTATGCACACTGCAGAGCCAAACATACTGACACACCTGCCTAATATCGCGTAGGGCCTCTGCGAGCACGCAGAAGTGCGCAACACAACGTGGCATGGACTCGACTGAAGGGAGCTGCTACCACAAATCTGGTGAGGCTGTCCATAAATCAGTAAGAGTACCAAGGGGGTGGAGATCTCTTCTGAACAACACGTTGAAGACATCACCGATATGTCTGGGGAGTTCGGTGGCCAGCGGAAATGTTTAAACACAGAACAGCGTTCCTGGAGCCACTATATAGCAATTCTGGACGTGTAGCATGTCGCATTGCCCTGCTGGAATCACCAAAGTCCGTCAAATTGCACAATGGACGTTAATAGATGCAGGTGATCAGACAGGATACTTAAGAACGTGTCAGTTGTCAGAGTCTTATCTAGACGTATCAGGGGTTCTGCATCACCCCAACTTCACACGCCTCACATAATTACAGTGCCTCCACCAACTTGAACAGTTTCCTGTTGACAAACACGGTCCATGGATTCATGAGCTTGTCTCCATACCCCTGCATGTCCATCTGCTCGATACAATTTAAAACGAGACTCGTACGACCAGGCAACGTTTCCCGTCATCAACAGATTAATGTCAGTTTCACGGGCTCAGGCGAGGCGTAAATCTTAGTGTCATGCAGTCATCGACGATACACAGTTAGGTCTTGGGTTTCGAAAGCTCATATCGATGATGTTTCGTTGAATGGTTCGCATGCTGACACTTGTCGATGGCCCGGCACTGAAATCTGCAGCAATTTGTGGAAGGGGTGGACTTCTGTCACGTTGAACGATTCTCTTTAGTCGCAGTAGGTCCTGTTCTTGCTGGATCTTTTTCCGGCAGCAGTGATAACGGAGATTAGATGTTTTACCGGATTACTGATATTCGCGGTACGCTCGTGTAATGGTCGCACAGGAAAATCCCTACTTCATTGCAACCTCGGAGATTCTGAGTCAAATGGCTTGTGCACCGTCTATAACACCACGTTCAAATTCACTGAAATCTTGTTAACATGTCATTGTAGCAGCGGTAATTAATCTAACAACTGCGCCAGACACTTGTTATCGTATATAGGCGTCGCCAACCGCAGCGCCTGCTCTGTCTGTTTACATACCTCAGTATTTGAATACTCATACTAATATCAGTTTCTTTGGCGCTTGAGTGTATGTTTAGTACACCGCATGTACTGAGTTACGAAATGCTTCAGTGTTACTTAACTCGATCTCTGATTCTATAATATGTCTAGTTATTCCCACGTCAAGGTACTCAATACGTGAAAGAGAAATGGAAACGAGTCTGATGTGAAAAGTAATAAATTGTTTATTATTTCAGAAGCAGTCGTCGTAGTCATAATACGTTTAATCCTATTAGACAAGATGGTCAGCACCCTCATGGATAATATTTTTGCGTTTAGCTACCGGAAGCCTGATTGTACCCACGCGTGTACCTCTTCGTCTGAAGCAAATGCTCGACCACGAATTTCAGGAACGGTTGGGTGGCCACTGTCCTACACCAGAATGATACCATCCTGGGCCCCTTGACTTGATAACGCGCTTCAAGTTTCGTGAAGTGCTCATTTAGCACTGTGCTTTAATTTTGGCGCTGTGTTTCTGAAAACAGCAGTGGGTCCTTGTCAGTCACAGAAAGGTTCATCATGACTTTCCCGGAGCTTGCGTGCCTGTTGTTTCGACTGGGTTGCGAACATTTCGCTGAAAGCTGTCACACGCCCTCCATGCAGCCCCGATCCCTCCGAATGCGATTTGCATACTTTTTGCGCCCTGAAGAAAGACATTCGTGGCCGTGGATTTGCTTCAGACCAAGAGATGCACATCTGGGTACAAACATACTTCGTAGGCAGCCTCAAACATTTTTCGGTGAAGGCACTCACCGTATTGTCTTACACGGATATGAATGATTATTAGTTATGGCGGTTACTCTTGAAATTATAAAAAGGGTTCTTACTCTTTTTATCTGTATCTCTTTCATTAGACTGCTCCTTATATATTTGTATGGAGATGTCAGCACCGACTGAAATTTATATCTTTCTTCATAAACACTTGTGGCCTATTATTGGGACTATGTTAAAATAAATAACTTCTAGATCGCTGGAATTCTCTACTGTGATAACGCCGAAATTCGTAAGGTTTCAACTGTGGTTAAGAATGTGATTACTTAGAAGGTGAACTCAAACTACTCGTCAGCATCGATTGCGTTGAAATTTGTCGTGTATGTATAGCTTGGGCAGAACTGAAAGTATCAGAAGTGGGAGGATCAGAAAAAATAAAATTTTTGACATGCGTCGGGTGCGGCATGTTATCATTAATATCAGGCAGCGGCTGGCGCAGAGTAAAGAACACAGGGCGGTGACTTGAGCATCGATAGGTCAAGTCGCTAAGCAGAAGCTTTCTATTATTTTCAGTTTTTGCGTTGTGTATACTGCAAGTAAACCGAAAGAATATTCATTGTATTGCATTTATTAGTATTTTCATAAGTGGCATGAAAAGGACAGGCAAATGAAAGTTTGGGTTTGCAAATAAATCTCCAGGAAAGGATTGTAAGGTGCGCGTGGAAACGCCAACTACAAAATTAGGTGCATTTATTATTATACTGGTGATGATTTATATGTACTGGGGCGATATTCGTCGTAAAAACAAGGGAATCTTTAATTGTCTCGCCATCTAAGAAACGTTATAAAAGCTGAATAATAACTACTTGGCTGCTTTAAAGTTTCTATGCAAAAAAAATTGTTTTCATTTATAAAAGTTTCTCTTTCATTGCACAGGTTGGCAGACAACCACGCGTAACGCAACATTCGCTAGGAGTACTGAGTATGCGCTATGAAAGGTATTGTGAT